>NC_090444.1:1098483814-1099108814 GCF_031143425.1 Pleurodeles waltl | reverse complement strand
GCGGCTCAGGTGAACAAATTACTAACAATGGTAAATGGCTAAGAATGAGGATCTGGAAGCAAGATCTCTCCGCTATAATGTAAGAACTTTAGGCTTAGTGGAAACCTCACAAATGAGTAAATGGGTAAACTGGAGCTCTTTGTTGAAAATATGCTATTGGAGTTGTTTGGCCAACACAACTTTACAGCAATGTTTGTAATCAAGAGAACACATTGTTTGCTGGGTCCACAGCCTCTGCCGGAGGCTCCCCCGCAACCTCTTATAGCCTGCGTGCCGAACTACCGAAACAGGGACAAAAATCTGTGGATGGCCAGAGAATAGGACCAGCTTCGCTATCAAGGGTCCAACATCTCCATATTTTTATACTTTACATTGGCAGGAAATTTGCGGATATTAAAAAACTACAGTGTAACAAATAGTTCTGCTTGCAAAGCTATATTTTGTGAAAGTACAGGTCCTTACTGAGGGAAAGCATGAGTTTTTCATGACCATATTGCTTTTTGCAAAACAACATTGAATGAGCAGATGTTTGGGATCTCAGACCTGGTTTCCTAATAGGACTAGAAGAAGATGCTTTGAATGAAGTTGAATACCTGAGAGACACCTGAGTGATGCTGGCTTCCCAATATGACAAAGCAGTTTCATGACTGGTACTTATTCATTGGGCATACATTCTTGCGCTCACTTGTTGTCCTGATGCTGTAAGTGTAACTTGATTAGGTAATTCAGCAGTTCCCCCCTGAATAGGCATGAAGTATCTATAGCTTTACTACAGGAGACACACTTAAAGATATTGTCTCTAGAAGGTTCTTTAGTACACGAAGCGACCGCTGTTATTTGTCCTAATTTAGCTCATAATCATGGGGGGGGTCCCAATACTGAAATATGTCTGTTGACTATAAACACCAGAGAGTGATTAGAGATGTGGAAGGTTGGTATGTGTTGGGTCTGGGCCTTTGGCCGGCCACCCTCTGATTATTATCAATATATAAGGCCCTAATATTGACAATACTGATGTGTTTCTTGCATTGACAGATATATGTCGAAAGTATGCAGACCGGTCATAAGGGAGAGAGATGTTAATTGTCTACTGGATGAGATTCAGGAGATTCGGGATAGATGTAGACATGTTTCGTCCCTTTCTAGGTTTCTCTGGGATGCTCTGAAATATGATCAATAGCAGTGCATCTCCAGGACTCTTGGCATGCTAAGTATGGTGTGGAGAGTACATATTCATATTACTCTAATGTCGATGATACACTAGCAAGAATAGAATATTATTTTTGTTCACATAGAATACTACAATGGAGAGTGGAGCTAAAATAGCTTCCTAGGACACTAAACACCACTCGCCGGTGCTACTGTGCTTGTCCCTTCCCAATTTTGCCAACTTATTGAGTCCCTAAAGATTTCCATCTCGACTATTGCTAGACCTATCTTTTAAGGCAGAGGCAAGCAATGTTATAGTGTATTTTAAAATAAATGTGGGAACAGTTCAATCTTATACTATGTAATGGAATGCTTTCAAACCAGTAATGGAGGTACATGCATGTCAAAACATGCTGGTATACTGAAAGATACATGCACACAGCTCACCATGTTAGAATCTAAAATTAAGGAGCTTGAGGGCCAATCCAGAATGTGGTCCCACTCATGGGACAGGCGAAGATGCACACCGCCATGCTAATGTTTGGAGAGACTTCGGAAAGGAAGGTGCACATACCGCGTGAGCGAAGCAGGCCAGAAAATACAGACAGTGGAGCACCCAAGTAGGATAATCGCATGGCTTCTCAGGACCACACTACGAGGAACATTATCCCAAGCAAACAAGATGAGCAAAGGTGACAAACTAATCTCACATGAAATCTCAGTGGTATTTATCAAATATTATATAGAATTGTATTCTACCAAGGTGCATTTTACTGAATTACATTTTGCTGAATATTTAGAAGATATTGCTATGGCGTAGCTAGAACATTATGACCGGTTACCATTAAATGAACTGAAGATATCTCAGAGGCAATCTCCAGGTGGTATATTGGTAAGCCCCTGGCCAGATGGCCCTACAGCAGAACTTTATGAGGCATATATTGACCTCTTGTGTCCACACCTCTTAGACGTATACTGTGAGGCCTTGGATAAGTGCTGCTTGTCACCAACATTTCAGGAGGCTATAATCATAACCCTAGTAAAGGCAAATAAAGACCCACAACTCACTAAATCTTTATGTTGACTGTCCCTTCTGACATTTGACAGTAAAATACCTGTAAGGCTTATCAACCATAGACAAGGGTGATTAAAGGCCAGGCCTTACGGTAGCAAATGGTGTTTCTTCCCTTCACCTCCACTACTCATAACATTCTATTGGTACTTGCCATGATGCATCAGAATATTCTGGAGCTTCCCACAAGTTGGGCCTTCCTGGATGCAGAAAAGGCCTTGAACTCGCTGGACTGGTCATTCCTTGAAACTGTCCTACCGAGATTAAGGCTGGGAGCCCAGATTACTCTGGTTCTGCACTACGTATCCTCATAGACCAGTTCCTTTGAATCTTTTGGTGCTTGCAAAGGGCACAAGGCAGAGCTGTCCCCTATCGCTGCTCCTGTTTAGCATTGCCATGGAGCCCCCTGGGTGTAAATTGTGACATTATCATGCACATATGAGACTATCATTCACTTGCAGATGGTTAATAGTTTTAGTGTATGCTGACGATATAATGCTCTTCGTAAAAAACACAGGTGATAATCTGACTCCCACATCATATGAAATCCCTAGAGTTGGTGTAAACTCTGAAGTGGCAATTAATTGGAGCAAATCTGAAATTTGCTCACTACACATGCCACCAAGGAGACCGCTTTGAATTACCCTTTACTATGGAGGTAGAATTCAGTTCGATATTTACACATCACAATCCAGAGGTACAGGGAGGTGGTCATCAGGGATACCCATGGACCTATAATTTCTAAACTACACACACTGAGAGACAAATGGGTTATACTACCTTTTTCTATTAATAGCAGGGTGGTTGTTTTAAAAATGGTGGATATGCCTCAAATTCTCTATTCATAAACACAGACTTTCTTTAAAGCCTTGAGATCTGAATTCAGTAGATTGATATGGACTAGAAGAAAGGTTTACCGAGGTGGGAGATCATGACATTGCCAGTAAATAAAGGAGGCCTGGCAATGGCGGATCCGGAATACTATTAACTATCTGCCCAAGCTTTTTTTGCCATTCATTGTCACCCTCCTCCGCCCAGCCCCTCCTGCCGCACATGAATGTGTAAACTGAAAGAACAACACCGGGCAAAGTGAGCTCATGCTTCCTTAAAAAAATGCCCTATCCCAGGAATACCACTGACAGTTAAGCGCCCACTAAGAATGCATGCAACAGACTATACTCCCTGTCATGGCTGCAGACGTTGTACTCCCCCGAGGCCCCTCTCTTAGACAAACTGATCTGGCCCATAACTGCTGAAAAAGTTGTTAAAGCTTCCCTCATTAAACATAATATGGCCACAGTGCGGCATATGTTTTCAGCTGGCACTTCCCTAACTCTTGAACAATGTAAGTGCAGAGGTGCAGCTAACACTCTTGACCTGTTCACCTATCTCAGACTCTGCCTGCTGTAAAGGCTTATGGCAGTGAGTTCCCACTGGGAGCGTAGGAGTTTATCCCTCTTACACAGCTTCCTAACCTTGCATACGCTACAGGCTCAGTTTTACATATATATCAGATGACGATTAACCAGCGCCAGATTGACTGAATGCCAGCGGCGATGGTATGGGAGGGAGATGTAGGTGCACCCTGGGACATCCGTAAATGGTTCTACTCCTGTGCTCAACTGGAAACAATATCCATGAACTATAAACACAAACTCTTACAGTACAAAGTTTTGCTTTGACTGTATTGTACTCATACTAAATTACACAGACATCAATCCCAGATCAAACGAGTGCCCTCGCTGCCATGCTACAGGCTGATTTCTGCTAGGGGTTGGCGGAATTTGCAGAGCTTGATTCCACTGAACTCTTCTGAATTACAGTAAAATTCCACAAGATTCAGTAGAATTCCATGACGGGGTGAAAAGGGCATTTGATGGTATTTCCGTAGCGAGAAATGCTCCACTGCTCCCAAAAATGAATGCGAGGATGGGTTTTGCACTAAGAAAATTGCACAGGCAAATGCCACTCAGCACCCTGCATTCTCTGCAGTGATTAGAACTTTTAACCATTGCAGAGTATGTAAGGGCATCCATGCCCAGTAAATTGTAGAGGTTTGTAACTTTAAAAACCACTGCTTATTATTTGGAGCCCTTACATACTCTGCAGTGAGTAAAATGTTTAATCACTGCAGAGTATGGGTGTCAATTGGTATGCAATGGTTTCTAACATTTAGAAACCACTGCATTATTTTCAGTTCTACCGGCTGAGTGGCAGAATTTTAATTTACCAGTATTACACGTTTACAGTGCCCACCGTTCCTCCTCCCCTCTGCTGTCCATGGAGGATGGCCCTGCCCACCCCGCCCTGCCTTTGCGGCATCGGCTCACTCAGCTATGGTCCAGAGAATGAAAAATAATAAGATTATAAAATTGTTTTATTATCATTTTATTTTCCATTTCCTTGTGCTGAGGGGGAAGGGGCCGATGCTCCTCCACTATTACGGAGGAGCCGCCGCAGAACACAAAGTACACAATTTCCAAAGGCGCTGTTATGCTGTTTGGCGTGTAATAGTCGACTGATATACTGGCAAATTGGAGTGTGCTTTTACAGGCAATTAGTCCTCGAGATACACAAATGCAACAGCTGTCCATGTGTTCATATCTATAGTGTAACTGTGCTAATTGATCAACAAATGCTTTGTTAATGAGTCTGGTGTGGTTCTGATATGCCTATTGTTAGAAACATTGTGGTTTTTGTGTGTTCTTTGTGTTTTCTTGCTCACACGTTCTATGCGTTTGCTATCTATGTAATGATTAACTTCCAGTTGTGGATGATACCACCCACATTTCCATGGGGAGCCTGCCTTAAGACTTGTTGCAGCCTTGTTTTAGTATGCAGAGTTTGGGATGGGTTTTGTGTCATGTTTTATCACTGGAGTGTGGTATGCATGTCAATGTTGTCAGGACACATGGTAGTACTCTTGCTGTGGTGGTGAGGTTGTGTGTGTTTTTCCTAGTAGTCTGGAAGGGGTGGTCAAACCCATGGCCTTATACTAGCCTAGTGGTTCTGATCAGGTGATCCAATATTGTAAGGCTCCTAAATATACCAGCATAATGGAATGTTATATAAACAGCCAGATCTATGCCTCTGCCTGGGGCACTTTTACCAACTTTTATTCACGCTCGTTCCTCACTTCCAAATTCCTCACTTTCTCCTTTTTCTTACCTGAAACTACACTACTGGTATTAATCACACTCCCTTAATACATAAGGCCCCATGCCCCTCAAATTCCAGGTGAACAGGGGGCACTAAATTACTTTTATGACTGGGGTATTAAGGTAGCATCTATTTATCCGGCTGCCAGGTAAATAGTGATTTTTTTTTTCTGCCAATTACTTGGCCACTCACTGAATAGTATAAATTATTCACTATTTGGGCAGCAGCATTTAAAGTAGCAGAGAACCCTCACTTTTCACCAGGCAGCTGGCTAAATAATAGAGATTCTGCAGTGTTCCTCCCACGGCTGTGCAAATAGCAAAAAAACTTCACTATTTACCTGGTCACTGGCTAAGTAGTAGAGATTCTGCACTGATCTGCTGCTGGCCATGCAAATAGTAGAAAACCTTCACTGTTTACCCAGCCATTGATTGAATATTAGAGATTCTGCGCACTCCAGCTGATGGCGTGCCAATAGCAGGAAAAGCTAAATATTAACCCACCTGCTGACTAAACAGTAGAGCTTTTGCGCTGTCTCGCTGGCAGCTGTGCAAACAGCAGAAAAACATCACTATTTACCTGGCCACTGGCTAAACAGTAGAGATTTTGCACTGTATAGCTGGAAGATGTACAATTAGCAGAATAACCTCAATATTTACCCGGCCGCTGGTTAAATAGTCGAGATTCTGCACTGTTCGACCACAGCTATGCAGACAGCAGGACAACTTAAACATTTACCTAGTTGCTGAATAGTAGAGATTCTGCACTGTTCGGCTGGCAGCCTGGTAAATAGGGGAAAAACTTCACTGTTTCCCCAGACACTGGCTAAACAGTACATTCTGCACTGCTTGGTCCAGGAGCCATGCAAATAGCAAAAAAACATCACTATTTACCAGGCCACTCTCTAATTAGTAGAGCTTCTTAACTGTTTAGCCAGCAGTTTTTGGAAAATGTTTCCCCCCTCAACTTCCTGTCCTAAGGGGACCCCTTCCCATTTGCAAATTAGTTGCCACCCCAACTCGGGGGTTATTAGCCCATCTATGATTTACAGCAGCCGTTGCAGTCAGAAACTATCAATAAATTCCTTTCTGAATTGGAAAGAGGAGGGAGGAAACCCTTTTCATGAGCTCTCCTATTTGCAATTCAGAAGCAATCGCAAAAGTCTTTTTACTAGTCTAAACAAATCTCCAACTCATAAAAAGGGCTTTGAACATTATGATAAGTACTTTTGTGGTCACATACCTTGTGATTTTGAGACATGAGGCCCTTAGTGCTAAAACTGGCTTAGATGCAGGCACTAACTTATAGGTCTAAAGGTCCCAAATGTATGGATGTTCTCAAGTCATCTTGACAGGCATGGCACAGAATGCCACTCCGTTACACCATGGACTGAAACATAGCGACGTGGGAGGCCCTTTATGGAGCTGTTTTATGCTCCACAAATGCTCCTACTCCTTTACATGTACCTAATAAAGATCACTAGAACTTTTGCAAGACTAGGTAAAGCTGTTTACTCTTCTAAAGCTATATACTCACTCTTACTCACAAAGCCATGAGAAAGTACCAGCTCCAGATATAAGGTAACCAAAAGGCTCCACGTAATGAGAACACCTTCTTTTCTGGAGCACATCAGTGCATTCTGGAATTATTAATTCGGGTTCAGTTCAATTAAATAAATCAGACTAAAAACTTGAAAACAATGATTTGTAAAAGCAAACACCAGAAATGGAAATGTTGTATCCCAGTAACATAGAGCATACATAGAGTAACATAGAGCCGTCCAATATTTATCAAAATAGTAAAGTGACCAACAGTGTATAACTGAGAGGCTTAATTCCAATCTCCTGACAGAAGTAAGAAAAACTCTGGGTCCCAAGGAATGCCAAGGATAGAGTTAACTCTGGCAGGATGATGGAGGACAATACCTCCAACATTCTGAGGGGCCTTCGCACGCCAAATTTAGAGTTGGCAATTAGCCCTGTGGACAGCTTTCTACATTAATATAAATTGCTGCCATGGCTGTTCTTGTCTATGCACTAGACATTTGAAGACCAACACATTTGATGGCCGGCTAGGAAACTTTTAAACACATTTTTGTCTTTCAAAAACCAAACTGCCAAGCAGGATTTTGTTTTTCAAAAACAAAAAACTAATGGTCCCACATGCAAACTAATGGTTTCACATGCCTGGAGTTTTCTCCCAGGGTGACGTGGTTATTTTTGTTTTCCTGTCCCTTACAGACAGGTTTTACTGTAAATAGGATAAATGGTATAAATTCCTTCCTTTGACGGCCCATATTGTGTCAAGCCATCAGAAGGATTCTGTTGAAAAGCTAGAAGCAAAGGAATGGGACTATAATCAATTAACATTAATGTCATTGGAATATGAATTAATTTTCACATTAAATCAGAGAATGGCATATAGGCATCACATACACAGAAGAAACAAGACTCACAGATGTTTTTACTCATTCACTTTATTACAAATATTGTAAGAAATGAGTCACTGAATACTGCTTCAACTGAGTTCCTGCTTCAGGCTCATTCTTGTATTAGCTCTTCTTGGGCCTCCTGGTTCTTGTACTACTGATCTACATCCTGATCCTGGTCCTCATCTATCTAGCCCTGTTGTGCTGGTTTTCCTAGGGCGAGCACTCCTAGTCTTCCTGATTTGGGTTGTGCTGGTTTTCTTTACACTGCTCCTTGTGGTCCACTTGGTGCTGCCTCCACTGGTCCTGGTCCTTCTTATTAGATCTTCTTGGGCTGGGCTTCGTCATTTTGGTCCAGGCCTAGTTCCGTTGGACCTTGTGGCTCTGTAGTCCTGGCTGCCCTGATCCTCACTAGCATGGTCCTAATATCCCAGTTCCTAGACCTCCTGCTCCACATAGAACTTCAGGTCCTGGTCCCTTGATTCTGACCTATCTAGTCCTCGTAGCCCTTTTCCTGGTAATTCGTATTCTAATCCTTCTAACCCACCTAATCCTGCCTCATGTAGTCCCTGGTCGCAATGGCCCTAGTCCATCTACTCCTGACCTGACTAGTTCTCTGGATCCTCCTTCAACATGTCATAATACTCTTGGCCCTAGTCCTCCTGCTCATTGTCATCTTGGACTAACTCGTCTACTTTGTCCTGATCTCCTTTGTTCATTCTGTTCTTAGCCGTTCTTAGCCACCCAACTTGCTCATCATGGCTCCTGTTATCCTGGCCTTTCTTTCCCTTGTCCTCATTTTCCCCTTCATCCTGATCCTTCTTATCCTAGAATGCAAGGTCCTGAAACTCTGGACCTCTGTGAATTGAGCTTCCTTTTCCCCTGTATTGTGGAACAACTTGTCCTCATTGCCCTGGTCTTCTTAGCTTTTGTCCTTGTTGGCTCTGGTTGCCTCTCCATCTCTTTATTCTCTAGGCCCTGTTATCCTAGTCTTCTTCACTCTCAGTCTGGTTTGCCTAGCAATGGTCTTACTATTCCTGGTCCTCACAGTCTGTGATCTCTTCATGGTTTTGTGCCCACTAGACTTGATCTTTTTGATTCTGGTCCTCCTTAGTACTTCTCTTCTGATTCTTTTCACCCTGCCCATAAGATTCCCAGTACATCAGTTGCTGGTCCTGCTGATCCCCTCAGTTTACCTGGCCTCATGTGGCCTTGCCCTCTCAGGCCTTGCCCTTTTGTCTCTTGTTTTCCGGTTTTTGGATCATTCCTGTCCTCCTGGCCTTGTGCCTTGTCCTTATTGTCATAGTTCCCCTGGCACTCCTAGGCCTGTTCCTGGTCCTATTGGTGCTGAGCCCTTCTAATCCTTCATGCTCTGGTCCTCACTCTCCTGGCTCTGGTCCTCCTGGTATTCTTGATATTGACAACCTCATCCTTCTTTCTTATTCTGATCCTCTTGGCCCTGGTCTTCCTGCTTTTCGTTCTTGTGCTGCTACACAAACTCATCATGGTCCTCCTTTATTTGGTCCTCCTGGGCATGGCCATCCTGTTGCCCATCTTCCGGGCCATCCTGTACCTAGCGCTGTGCCCTGGACCTCTCCAGGGTTTGATTATCCTAGTCCTGATGTCCCTGGTACTGATCCTCCCTTTCTTCCTCAAATTGGTCTTCCTCGTCCTGGTACTCAAGGTTCTATCCCCCTTGCCCTTATCTTCCTGGTCCCTTTAGTCCTTTGTTCCTGGTCCTCTTACGACTTTTAATTTTGACTCTGTCTGCCTGTATACCTGGCACTCCTGGCCAAGGTCATGCTAGTCTTGTTTTTCATAGTCCTTGTCCTACTCGAGATTCTGTCCTCATTGTCCCTGATTCTCTTGGTCCTCTTCCTTATAGTTTGGGTTCTCCTGGACCTAGTTCTCCTGTACCTGACCTGGTCCATCTGTTATCTTAGTCTTGGTCTTCCTGGTTCTGATCGCCCTGGTCCTTCTTGTCCTATTGTGCTTGTTATCATTAACTTTGCCTTATAGCCATCATGACCCTTCCTAATTCTCCCAGTCTTGGCCCATCTGGCCCTGCTCCTTGGTAGTGCTCTTGGTCCAAGTCAACATGTCCTGGTTCTCCTCACCGTCAATCTCCTAGCCCTGCTACTGCAGATCTTGGTCCATATTGCATCTCATGTTCTAGCACTCTTAGTCTTTGTCCTCCTGGTTTGGGTTGTCCTTGTTCTCCTAGATCTGTTCCTTGTCCATTTAGACCTACTGGTACTGCAGCCATTGGTCCAGTTCCTCTTGATCCAGGTTCTCCTTCTTCAGATCCTCCTGAGCCTGGTCATTTTGGTCCTGATCCTCATGTCCACAACTGCCCATTATCCTCAGCCTTACAGATGCTGTTTGGCCTTCTTACCTCAGATCCTCCTCACCCTAGTCCTGCTCTTGGAATGATTGCTCTACCCAACTTGTAATCGGAGCCCTGGTCCCCTGTGTCCTGATATTCATGACCCTCTTAGCCCTGTTTTCGGTCCTACTGGTCTTAATCATTTTAGATTACCTAGTCCTCTAGTTCTGGTGTCCTGGGTGCCCTTGATACTGCTCCCCTTGGTCTTCCCGATCCCTGTTCTACTTACCCTAGTATCCTAGACATACTGGCCGTTGCCCTTCAGGTCTTGATTTTCTTAGTCCTCTTCAATCTGGTCCTGATCCACCTGGCCCTCATCTTCCTGCTACTTACATGCATGGCTCTGCAATAAATTGCCCTGTCACAGATCATCCTATCCTTTCTTAGCTCTGATGTTCCTTGTCCTTCGCTTCATGATAGTCTGAGAACTTCCTGACCCTGTATTTCCTTGTCTTGGTTTGACTGGTCGATATTCCCATGTACTTCTGCCCCTAGTCATTTTGATGCTGGGTCCCCTGGTTCACAGGCTCCCAGTCCTGGACCCTTTCATCCTCCTTACCCTAATTCTCATCCATCAGTCTTCCTTGTCTGGTTCCCTAGACTTATCCCCTTGTTTGCCTGTTCTTAATTCATTTGAGTCTGGTCACCTTGGTACATGTAGTCCTGGTCTTAGTTCTAGTACTCCTTTGTCTGGCTCTCATTTATCAGGTCTTCTAATGCTAGCTCTACTAGCCTTGGTTTCCCTAGCCCTCCTAGTCCACTGTCCTCCTGACCCACCCTACTCCTACTAGACTTCATGGTCTCGTGGTTTGTCTATTCTACGTTGATCTTCCTCATCCCTCTGGCACTAGTCCTCCTAGTGCCTATGTTGTGGGTCGCCCAGGGCCATATAGTTCTTGTCACCCTGGTTTAGGATACCCCTGGGTCTGACACTCCTGGACCTTTGACCCTGGTCCCACTAAACCTAGACCCTCTCATCCTTTATAACCCCCTGGACATTTTAATCTAGTGTCTTCAGGGCCTTCTAGCCTTTTGCTTTTGGTCCCTTGGGCCTCCTTGATCTGATGTCTGTGGTCTTGGCCCTTCTTTCTCTCATCCTTCTCTACATTGGTCTCCTGGTTCTGGTTGTCTTTGGTCTGTCCACTTTGGTCTGCTTCTCTTGGCCCTGGTTGTCCTCATCCCTCTGATCCTGGTCAGTATGCACAGGCCCTCATAGCCCTCCTAGTCATTATGGTTGTGGGCCTTCTGTTCCTTCTACCCCTGGTTCTTCTGTTCCTGTGGGCCCTTGTCCTCTGGGTCCAGATCCCGCTGTTGTGACCCTCCCAATGCTTCTCACCCTGGTCCCAGTACCCCTAGTGCTGTTTTTCATTGTCCTTTTCCTCAGTGCCTATTTGTTCCTGGTCCCCTCTGGTATTGGTAACCCTGGTCCTTAAAGATTATAGGGCAGATTTATGAAAAGTGGTGCTGCACCTAGTGCAGCACCTCTTTTCTTGTGCCCCTTAGCCCCCCCTAATGCCACCATGTGTGTGCCGTATTTAATATACGGCGCACCATGGTAGTAGTTAGGGAACTAGCATCAGAAGTCTTTACGCTAGTTAGACGTTTTGCAGGATTAGTGTCTCCCTGGGCCACGGTTTTTCTTGTCCTGGTCCTAGTGGCTTTGGTCATCCTAGCCCTCCTAATAGTCCACCTCTTGGCCCCTATTATCCTACTTTTCATCCTCCTCTTCCTACTACTTACTTCCCTAGTGTCCCCTCCACAGTGACGTTAGTCAGGTACAGCCTCTAAGCCTGTCATAGAGATTTTTTTTGGCTTCCATATTTCTTTTGCTGAGTCAGCACTGTCAAGTACAGAAATGAGGGCTCAGGACCTTGCCGACTTAAAGCACTACTTAACATGATAAAAAACAAAGCTACCATTTCCAAGCTGCATTGTGCAGGTGAATAAAATGTCAGTGTGGCTGAAGGGGCCACTCATGGCATGGGACCAATAAGCATCAATACCTTAAACCTATGCTTCTGGGTGAATAGTATGAAAATGTGTCCTTATTCACAGGCAGCACAGCAAACTCCTCCTGTGAATTACCCAGATGCATTATTTACCTGTCTCCTGCTTTCACTTCCCCATTCCACAAAAGCCCCATTACAGTGTCTCACTCAGTTTACTTCCTGCAATTGACTAAAAGCACTGTGTCCTCAAACACCTATTCTTTACCCTATTTATTCGGCCGCTGGTCAAATGCAAATGTAATAGTCTACGACCAGCTAAACAACAGTGATTATGTACTATTTAGCCGGAAGCTGTGTAAGTAGCAGAGATTTTGAACTTTTTGACCAGTGGTTGGGTAAATAGACACTTCGTTATGAATGGGGGTGTTTATCTGGCTGTTGAATCAAACACATTAAAACACATTTGAGTTTGAGATATACCTTTCCTTCTATTTAGCACCAAGTTCAACATCGTTTTAACATTTAATTTTAGAAGCTGATAGGAAGGCATACAGTGCTTGTCTCGATCAGTGTAGACAAATAGAATCTCCATTGCAGTGCTTTCGAACTTCTATCCATAGCTTCAAAAAACATGTTCCATTTTGCTTAGTTTGGAATAAGTCCAAACTTGGAGCATTTCATATCTGCAACAAGGATTCCACCATCTGAATTTTAAGTTCAGCACTCATTCATGGGATACTGATCTGTGGCTACTGGAGAAGAGCTGATTGCTGCTATTTTTGTATGTGATTAAGTTATGTTATGTTAATTTGTATAGCGCAGCTAATCACCGGTGAGGGTATCCAGGCCCTGGAGGATGCGTGTAGACATGGAACAAAGGTGTTGAATGTCCAACCCATCAAAGTTAGTCAAAGAGCCAGGAATTCCGCTTCTTGGGGAATTCAACAAGTGAGGAGAAGGCCCTCATGTGTTGTGATAGTTCATTTCAGTTGAACCCAGTTCATGACACAACAATGGAAGGCTAATGAAGAATGGTCACTGTTTGGGTTGGTGTACGAGATTTGAGGTTCTGGGCTTTTTATAAGATAAGTGAATATGATGTGCATGGAAGACTGTGTATGAGTGGTAAACAAGATCTGATGAGTGGGGCGATATAAATTGAGTTGATTTTGTTTGTGTATTGCGTAGTTATGATTTTAGAAATTTTTGAATTTTGATTATTGAAATAGGGTCTGTGAATTTTATGCACACGTTTTTAGTATTACATGTATGTAAATCCATTTTTGATTAAATGAATACCAAGGTTTTGCTATAATGAAAATAAGAAAAATTGTCACATAATAAATCATGTCAAATGAAATGAACAGTTAAGGTTTTTCTTTGGGGTCTCTCCACATGGGATTTAAGTGCATTGATAAATGTATATAGGTTAAGTGGGAACTGTTATTGTTGATTGTTGTTGTCTCTCCCTCTTTCCCGAACTTAAAGTTACTGTATGGGGGTACCTTTGTGTACTTGAGAGGAGAATGCTTGATCTCCCGTTCTGCTTTCCCAGATGCGGAGAGTGTGCCCAGGTGTCTGATGGGATGGTGCAAGTGTAAGCGGTTGTTGAGGTATGGTGCGACTGTCATCTGTTGCTGTTTCAGTGCTGTGGTTGCTTTGGAATCCAGATTGGGTGTGGTCATGAAGGTTGTGGCTTTGAGGTAGCTGGTGAGTTTTCTGTTGATGGCCTTCTCCACCACTTTGGCTGGAAAAAGAGAATAGGGAGATGGGCCGGAAGTTGCTTAGATCACTGGGGTCGGCCAGTGGTTTCTTAAGGAAGATTTGATGGAAGTGTTCATGATGTGGGTGAGGGCTCTGCTGAGTGGTGGTCATTCCACATTTTATATGTGGGGGGTATGGGTCAGTTGGTGCCCCAGAGTATACCGTTTTCATGATTGTTGTGGGGTCTTTCCATTAGGTGTTCGTCTTTGATCATGGTGATCAGGTTGTTGGTGAGATCTTTGGGGTCTGATTGTTGTTCAAAGTTGCTGTAGATCTTTTCTATTTTACTCAGGAAGACATTGTCGCAGAGAACTTGTGGTGGAGTGATGGTGTTGGCTGCGGCCTCAGGGTGGTGGATTCTTTTACGTTTGAGAAGATCTCATTGGAACTGTGGGGGCTTGCCTCAATTCACTCGGTTTGGTGTTTCTCAGATGTTGGTGGTATTTTATGAGTGTGGTCTTGTAGGTGGTTCTGGCATTGTGGTTGGCTTACGGTTTCCATTCTAGATGCTTGCAGCACTGTTTGGATTCTCTGAGGTCCTCAGTGTACCAGTGGCTTGTTTATGGATCCTTCTTTGTTGTAATTGAATGGGCGAAATGGTGTTTGCGCTGTTTGTGATCCAGTCCCTAAAATTTGTGATGTCCTCTATGAGGCTGTTGGTGGTGTTAGGCTGGTTCATTTTGAACGTGGCGAGCCAGTCTGCTTCTGTCACTGTGTTCTAGCTCTAGCTCGTTAGATTGACGGTTGTGGGTGTGTTGGTTTGTGGTGCAGTGATCTGGAAGTGTATGATGGACTGGCAGATCTATATAAGCAGTGATACAGAGTTGTAGTTCATCTGTTACTATTATCAATAAAAAACACAAAATTAGTATAACTCATCAATATTTCTGATACAGTCAACATCACTTTCTACTTCTTTGGGTTGATTCTTCCATTCATTTTAGCAGGTTATAAACTTGATCTATGACATAATCCATTTCATATTCTTTCCACCTCCTCTTTGATGTCTCTCCTTTACCCTTACATCTAAACGTTAGAAACAGACATTCAATTTGAATAAGAGGAACAAGATATTTGCACAAATCAATACAAATATTACAGGGGTTCCCAAATTATCAAGCGATTCACTAACCTTTATTCAACCATATTCCCATCTTACTAACCCAGTAACCCACTGATTCCCACAAGCCCTGCTCCTCTAAAGCTTGGAAGTCACAAAACATATTAATAATGTGACCCTCACAAGCATTAATAACCTTCTCAGGAGGGACATCTAATGCTAAGAGGTTTTGCATTCTCATTGTCCACATAGCAATTAATTCAGAGTTACTCTTTTATAGCACTGGCTGTTACAAGCAAGCCAATCCACAAGCGTGGACAACAGCCTCATTTTCACATCATTCATAACCAGACCTATAGATAAAATGATACCACTTGATATATCTAATACTATCTGCCCAAACTATGTTTCACTCTCTTCAAATCAAAAGCATTATTCACTCCATTCACATGATAAACTCTAGGAAAACATTAAAGCAAAATGACAGGAACAACCCATTTATGTGGTAGATTGAAATAAGCAGTCTTACCACACACATAATAAACAATCCCTGTGGGAGTTGGTTCTTCACCAATCAGGAAATCATAATTGCCAACATAACACATATTCAAATGACCTTACTTCTATAGGGTTATAAGGCACCACACACAACTCACCCTTTCTCTCATGCTCCACTCTCAATTTCAGATGCAAATACGAAAATCATTTTTTTTTTATTTGCTCTCTAATCTTCTTCTCATCTTTCCAACCTCTTACAGTTTGTTACTCTTCTGTCATTCTGTCAATATATTCCATAACAAACACACATTCTTCTTCAAGTAAACAAAATACATACTGCTGTTTAGTCTGATTCGAAATTTTGTAATTTGTGCAATTGTATTCAGAAATTTACAACATGTTATCCCATTGTTAGCACCTTCAGGTACTGGAACATTCTCCATCAAATCTTTAAAATGCAACAGATAAGGTGATAGAAATTCATTTTTGTTAAATATAATAACAAACATAGTAAAAGAGAGACCATAAGGCATTGTAAATTGTAGATAGGTTGAACCTTCACCTATAGAAGAGGGGAGAAAAGTAGACACAAAACAAACCTTGACCTCCTTAATATCCACATACTCACCAAACATTGTAGTATAGATATGACCATGAAATCGACTAACTAAACTTTACATGTGTGTCAATATTTTAGAACCAACATCATTATGTACTGTTATTTATTCAACATTTGTGGAGGCATATCCCACCTGAGAAATGAGGCACAAAAAGTCAACTAAAATGATTAAGCAAATAATTTTGCAGCCTTTGTTTTAGTCCCAAAAATGAAAAGATCAAAAAACAAAAAGGAATGTGTGTCTCCAAACATTAAAAAAATCTTTCAAAATCATAATAACACTTTCCTTCTTCTTTTTTCAGAGTAATAATCAAAAAAACAAAAACAAAAATAGATTTCGTGTTTTTTTATCAGCTCTTTTTATTCAGTTCACTTTGTTTATTCTCAAAACTCTTTTCTGTAGGACTTCCTTTGCAAAGTTCACACTGATTTCAGTACTCACAGCCTTATTCTCTAAATGCTGAAGGGAGTGCTTCTTCCAGCTCAATTCAACAGTTTATTGGACTGTAGCTATCTGATTCTTCTTCTTCAGACACAGATGCTAGACATGCAGGTTCAGGTGAAGCATATTTTAGGTTTGGAAATCTCTGTCTTGCTGGTCTTTTTGCAACTGGTGACTCAGTTTCACTAATCTCTGACTCAATTTCAATTACTTCGGGCTCTTCTGTGATTTGCTTTAGTCTTTCCCTCTGCCAGTATTTTCTTTTACAGGTTCTCTTAACTGCTTTTATTGTCTCAACTTCTGCATCTTTACTTGTGACTACTACTGAAACTTCTCCACTCACTCATGGACTAGAGATTTGATCAGCATCAGTGACTTGACTTAAGGGGGGAGTGGCTTGCAGAGCCATGATGGCAGACGCATTCTAAAGAGGCTCCGAATCCATAACTCCATTAGACATCCTCCTAATTTGCCAGCCATCCACTGCCAACGATTGTCCCGTCGCATCTCTGATGCTCCCCGGTGTCATCTGGACCACCCTGACCGGTGAGCAGTGCGGAGTGCCATCTTGGCCCTGGCCTACTGCCATGTGGATGCGGGCAGTGATTAAGCGATGTGGGCGGACATTGTGGGGCCTCAATTTCCCTGCCTAGCCATGCAGAAAAAGCTGGATGGAATGTGGACACAGAAGAGTCCTCATCCCTGAGCTGAGACGTTCCTGGACCGCAAGCAGCTTGTAATTGCGGTGAGGCTGCTATGCTGTGGCGTATTACTCATGCAGCATGAAGAAGACTGGGCCTGCTCCTGGTGAGTGATTGTGGGGGAGGTGCACTAGGTTTGATAGCCGAATAGGCATCTGAATTTGCGGGGCAAGCTGGGCTGAAGAGAGGCACCTTAGGATGTTGTGAAAGCCGCTGACTGACGTAACTGACATGCGGACCCGCTTTGGCAGATAGAGGCCCTTGCGGTTGTACTCCCTGCACTTTCTGATCACAGGTCGCTGCCCCCAGAGTGGCCCAGACACTGCTGCAAAATAGGTGAGAATTGCAGGATACTGAGGTGTCCTGCTTATGGGGCAATGGCCTAACCTGCAAGCTGACAAGCGAATCTGTCCCTTCTTTGAGGTGGGTCGGCCCCCCAACTCCCTCTGCCACATCTCTAAATATGCTGCATCTGCCTTGACCTGCCTTCGACCAGGAATGCAGTGTGTTGCCTCTGCCTCTCCTGAACTACAACTACTTCCAATGGACTGGGACTCCTTATGCTTAGTCCCTCAACTTGGCATGTAAATGTGCTGACTGACAGAAGAGAGATATTCTTGCTTCTCAATCTGGGTGTCTCCCGTAACTAGCAGAGGGAACAAGGTACAGGCAACCTCACTACTGATCTCATCCCTACACTGTGACGTCGGTGGTTCCCTTTCTTTTTACCTGCCACCTCTAAACTAATGCTTCCTACTTACTATACCAAGCTGCTCGTTCTGTAGTGTCCTGGAGTTTACTAGACACCTGCAAGCGGGCCCGAAAGAATGGCGGACACAACAATTACACCAAGAGACTACTGAGTGAATCACACCGATTTGGGGCACCTGCGATTAACCACCTAGAATACACCATCCCACCCATCAGCAGCGACAGTCACAACAGTCAGAAATGTTGGCCTCATAGACCCCACTGGCCACTCCTCATCACTTGGGGACAAGCTAGACACAGTACTGGAAGCCATTGAACACGGTAGACCCTCATTAGAGGCCAAGATAGGCATTGTGGGCATGAACCTTACCTTGCTACATGCAGACGTGTGGACAAGGTTAATGCAGTGAAACAAACTATTGCAGACCTTCAGCCGAAGTCCCAGCAGGTGGAATCCTCATTGCAGACCTTATCGGCACGAGTCCAGGCCTTGGAACACAGGGCAAAAGATGTGGAGGGGCGATGAAGGAAGAAAAATATTTGCATTGTTGGCCTCCCAGAGGGCACAGAGGAGCAGAATGCTGTCGCTTATGTGGAGCACTGGCTGCGTGACTTACTCCCTCCAGCTGCCTTTTTGCAGTACTTCTCCATTGAGAGGGCACACCGTATTCTGAAACGTAAACTGCCACCAGGCTCCTACCCGAGGCCATTGCTACTTCACTTGCTTTACTACTGCAACCGTGATTGTATCTTACGAGAAACTCAGAAGCTTGCTGACATCAGGGTGGACAATGTTTGTGTCATGTTCCTCCTGGACTACACAGTTGTGGTATGGTGACAGCAGAACTCCTTTCTCATGGTGAAGCACTGCCTTCGTGAACTGGACATACGCTACTCATTTCTACTTCCAGCGCACCTGCGATTGGTCTAGGGGGAACCACTCATTTCTTTGACTCTCCAGGAGACAGGTGGGACTGGCTGGAAGCCACTGGCCCTCAGCTGACCCGTCCAGTGCTGCCGAACATTGGGGCAGTTTGCCCCTCACAAGGAGATTGCCGCCGTGGTGGCAAATCCAGCCTGTGACACTCTCTGACTGCTAAGCCCACCCCTGACCTTGGGCACATAATAATAGAGTGGGGACAAGCATTGCAGAACGTTGCTGCTCTCAACAAGACAATCCTGCACGCCATTCCAAACAAAGATTCACACCAATCTTCTAACAATTAAAGTTCCACTGGCCCTCCAGGATTTGAGTCGGAGGAACCCTACTGGAAGTGACCCCACAAACAGCAGACAGTATATTGCATGAGCTTTATTGGCCTAACAATGATGTTACTATTGTGTTTTGTTTACTATTGCATAATGTGTCTCTTTTCCTTCAAAGGAGCCCTTTAGCATATACACCATTATAATGTGCAAATGATGCGCATGGGCTACATGCGCACATCGGAGCCCTCACTCATTGATGATGCTACAGCACATGCTTAATGTATTGTCCTGGCATTAACCTACTTGCATACTTGGGGGTTATGATTGGTCACTGCACCCTAGCCTACCTCATGAGCACCTTAACCGTCCCTTTGGCTTATGCAGTTTTATGTTTGGGCAGGCATACGTTCTGTGCACGGCTTTTCTGAAATTTACTGTTTTTATACCACTGTTTATGTTACTTAAGTTTATATATATTATGGGCCTTGAACGTATCACCTCCACCTGCAACACACCCAAACAGTCCGACAGCAGACTACAAGTCTACTACGTGCCACAAATTTACTGGCAGTATGACACCCACTAAATTGATAACCTGGAATGTGCTCCTTATCCATACCATTGGCACGCCAATATGACATTTATTCTTACCTTAGGCACCAATCCACACACATTGAGCTGCTTCAAGAATCACACCTAGCGCACTTAGAAACAGCTAAGTTCAAAGGTGATTCCGCTGTCAAGTCTTCACCACTGTCTTCTCCTATGCCCGCAGTATGCTGATCTGAATCCAACCAGGGGTCCCCTTTTTGGAGTACAATGTAGTGACAGATCCGGAGGGCTGTTACATCTACGTTAATGGCCGCTTAGATGGATGGCATTTGCTCATGGGTAACATCTATGCTCCAAATAACGACAGGCAATGTTCTTACGCACCCTAATTGGAGTCATATGCCATTGGAGCAGGCTCCCATGGCTACTAGGCGGGGTGGATTTTAGCAGCATACTAGATACAGAATTGGACTCATCATTCCCCCCACTGCCTCGCATAGCTGCGATTTCTAACACTCCACATTTGGTTGCGACACTGGCCCCTCACTGACATATGGCGCCATTGTAATGTCACCACCTGTGTATACTCCTTTTGCTCAGTACCACATCTTCTACATGTCAGTACTGACAGACTGATATGCACATCTGACCTTGTTCCATCAGTCACCCACATCGATTACGTGGGCCGCTCTGATTCAGATCACAACCCACAATACTTTCCAATAACATAGGACACAGGTTTCCCCCTTTCCCTACCTGGCGCTTGCAACCCCAACAGTAGGCCCCACCAGGCCGACATGCAGCACAAACGCTTGACACTCTTAGAAAGATTGCGCTGCCTCTGTTTTGCTGCCCATTCCTCTGAGACTCATGCCGCAGCTGGGAGCGTCGGTTCTCTCTTTGCATGGTCAATACACCAAGACCAACCCAGTCACCCCGTCATGACGTTGCATTCTGCTACTGGCACCATTCTTTCTTTATACACAGCATGAGATACACAGTGAATTAACACACCACTACACCTCATTATATCAATTAGTGTCCACTGCAACCCCAATAGGTATTGCCTCCTCCCTAACCACAGTGCCGCTTCCCGGCATCACACCAGATCAAAGAGCAGAACTAGATGACCCTATTACACCCTTTGAAATAAAGGAAGCAAGATGAGCCCTCACAATGGGTAAGACTCCAGAACTAAATGGGCTGCCTGCAGAATTTTATAAAGCCTACACTGCCACTTCTGGCACCTCGCTTACAATCACTAGATGAGAAAGCCCTGTCGACATCCTGCCTTTCTGACTCCCTGCGAGCGGCACTCCTTATCTTGCTTCTAAGACCGATGGGGACCTCAAGGCCCTGGGCTTGTATAGGCCACTAGCACTCCTAAACACTGACTATCAAATTTTAACAAAAATCCTTGCAGGCAGATTGCCCCCCCTAGTCCCAGCATTGGTTCACCCGAACCAGAACTGTTTTTTTCTGGCACGCACCACCTCACTCAACCTAAGGCAGTTTTTCTGGATCCTCAAATATGCCTGAGTCCATGGCCCGAGCGGGATGACTAGTGTTGGATTTAGTGAAGACATTTGATTCTTTGGAATGGCCCTTTCTATTTATGGTGCTGTAGCAAGATGGGCTTGGAGACTGCTTTGTCAGACTGGTACGTTTATTATACACCTTGCCATCTGCAAGGGTCAAGATGGGCTCCCTCACATCTGACTCTATCCAAATTTGTAGAGGCACACATCAATTCTGCCTCTATCACCACTGCTCTTCTCTTTAACAATTGAGCCCCTAGCAGTCGCCCTGTGTGCTTAAGGATGCAATTGAGGTATATTCTTGGGAGTTGGTATCTACTCGGTCTCCCTCTATGCAGATGACCTACTTATTTATCTTAGGGGCATCCATTCGATACCTACCACAATTGCCCAAACCTTTAGCCAATATGCTAATCTTTCAGACTTGAAGTTCAACTGCACCAAATCCTGTCTTTTCCCCACGAATCCCACCACACCTAACCCTGGCATTGCCCTTGGCAAAACTCCCCTTTCCTGGCAACTTTCCACATTTAGATACTTGGGCATTTGTGTGTTCCACTCCCCAGCAGACCAATTCAACTGAAATTTGAGACACACCCTCACTTCACTTAGAACCCGGATGGCCTTTTGGAGAACATTGCGCCTGTCGGTGGTACAGCAAAAGGCCGACTTAAAATGGTTGCGCTTCCCTACCTCCTATATTACTTCACTAACCTTCCCCTGTATGTTCTGGCCCTTTACTTTAGGTCCTTTAAGCGCAATATGAGGGAATTCATTTGGAATGGCTCCCGTTGCCGAGTGGCACTCTCAAAACGTTATCAACCATCAGACGGAGGTGGGGCCGCAATGCCCAACTTTCAACATTATTACCTGGCATCCCAAATGAAGGGGGTTATACAAACCGTTGGCTGCCTCCATTTAGCCAACACTGCCACAATGCTACCTGCTTGGATCCTCTTCAGTATTTTAAAACTATTTCACCCTTGTGCCAAAGTGCCAAAACTCAAGCCCCTGGATTTACAGGTGTCATATCGCTGTTTTTGCCAATGCTTATATGTCACTAGAATGACAACCCCTTAGGCTCCTGCATTGACACTGTTGGGGACACCTGGGGGAAAACGCATAACCTCCATGGAGAAACTAACCACCTGGCATGCTGCAGGGACAAATTGCCCCCTGGACAATTCCTTTTACATAATTCTCTGATTGGAGCATTAGGACAAGCATGGGGTGACATGTCACATGAGCCTCCAATCTATGTCACTCTGCAATATCTTCACATCCTGGGCTAGAGTAGACACCCAGTACCTGGTTAGCCGACTCTTTGCCCACTCATACTGCACCATCATTCGCATCCCTCTACAATCACTGGGAAGGCGACTTGAGTCACCCTTGTACAGACAAAGAATGGACGGCGATACTGAAATGCCCCATTCAAATTCCTTATAGAGTCACATCCTGCCTTATGGACCTAGGCCTTTTGTTGGCAAAAACGGCTCATCACTTGCAGGTGGAAATCAACTGCTCCTCCAAGGTTAAGATGGACTCCCTGCCTGGTTACAGTCACTTATTGCCTGGGCACAGGCGGAACGTGTTGCCCTACACAAGGAAGATAATTTGGGCATTCACAATACCCCATAGCCACTAACTGGGACGCTATCCTGACTGGCCTACATAACAATACACATGCTGCTTCCACAACACTGAGTGACCCATTCATCGGTGGGGAGGTGCTGACAGAGGGGGAATAACACGTACCTCACCCGAGGAGGAACTCCATAACGCAACACTTCCTAATACTGCCTATTCAGATTCAGGATCCACATAAATTAACAAAATATATACTAAACATTTTTATTTCCTACACAACTGCCTTTATTACTGCTACACTGTAGAAGATCACGTGGAGGTGAACGTGGTTTTGAGGCCTTGTTTGGTTCTTATTGTTACTGTTATTGTTATCTTCAGGAACAATGCAAAACAAGTATGTGAAACTGTTTATCTGTGAGACTGTGAAAAGCCCATTCGATGCACGGATGTGGAACCACCACAACTGCATATTATATATACAGACTCCTGTCTCTTTTACACACTGAAATATTATCCGATTTATATCCATCAACAACCTGCTGTAACCCCACTTGTCAGCTCAAGACGAAATTGTCATTTATGTAATGGCGTGCTTTCCTGTTACTTCCATGAACAGATTCGAAAATCTAAGAAGCAGTAAACAGATTGAAACAAAAAAAACGGTGACGTCTCACTGTGAACTGATTTCTTCCTCTGGGGGTTATTACAACTCAAATTTTCAACTGGAGTCTTTCACTGGTTGGATGAGAGAGTATTTCTTCTTGCTGCTGCTCGTGACTTTGCAACAGCTCTCCATTCTGACCGTCAAATTGAAATTGGGCACTGCTACTAGTACCTTCACCAGGATCTTCATTTTCATCAGCAGCTACATCATCAACTTCACCAGTTTCAAAATGTTCTCTGCTCCCCTGTGGATCCATCCTCTGAACTTGAGCCTAACTCTGTGAATCAGTGGTTGTTGTCACCACTTCTTCTTCTGCCACCTTCACTCATCTTGTGTGAGCAGCGTGGGTCCACTGTGGGACTCTGGTATGCTTCACAGCAGTGTTAGTCACATGCAGGATTTGGAATGGCCATCCCCAGGGTTTTTCTAAGCAGTTCTTGCAGATGTATTTTTTTATGAGAACCCAATCTCTTGAGGAGTTCAATGAGTGATGCTAAGTGTCTTTTGTCAATGTTGTTGCTAAATTCACCCAACTAGAAACAGATATCACAGGATCAGCCCAGACCTTTGCAGTAAAGAAGAACAATGTCATCAGTCACTGAAACAAGTGAAGCTGGAGGAATATAGGCCAATCTCATTGCTTTGCCCATTAGTACTTCATACTGGGAGAGTCAGCTTTTTTTTGTCTGGGGTACTTTTAATAATCATTAGCCCTAATGATTATTACTAAGCAGGAGGGCATCTGGCCACTTCAAACCAGTAGAAGCACATACCTTGGCCAGCTAGTTTTTAATGGTTCCATTCTATTCATCCTCTCAACAATGACTGAGGACCATAACTAGAATGGTACCTTTGGTCAACTTGGAGAGCTGTACAATCAATATCAACGTCTCATTTTTAACAAAGGGAGCCAAAGTCTGTCTTAATAGAAATCAGTATGCAAAGGAGGATATGGCAACTGTCAGGCTATCCAAACTCCATGTGGTGTATGCTTCAACCTATTTAGAGACTAAGCAGACAATCACAAGAATGTACCTAATGGCAATGTAAACTGGCATCTCAATGAAGTCTGTTTGAAGTCTCATAAATGGGCCCTCTTATTTGACAACATGATACATGAGAACATTGCCACCTTACCTTATTTCTTTGACCGGTTAAGCACCTCTGACACATATCTTCTGCAACATTTCTGAGTTTGGAAATTGACTAGTACCTGGTAAATGTCTGTGTGATAGAAATTTTTCCTGCACAAGACTGATTGTGTAAGTATTAAGCCACACAATTCAGCATTCAGTCAGACATTGGGTACTTATACTCAGGAGTAACTCAAATGATCCTTTCTGTAATCTAACATTACTATTTTTTTATTTTCATTATGTAGAGCTTCCTTCTGGGGAATCCCTTAATTGACTCAAGGAAGTCTGTATTGGATTCAACAAAAACAATTTACATTTTATTTTTGTTCTATCTCCAGGATTACAGTTTTATTCTCAAGTGCACAGCATGTGGCCACTTAGGTGGTCATTCTGACCTCGGCGGTAAAAGGCGCCTACCGCCGGTCAGAAATCCTCCATAATCCCGCCGCGGTCGCGGAAACCCGCCACGGTCATTCTGACCCGCAGAAGGCAAACCTCCGAAAATCCGACCGCCACAACAGACCGCCAGACCAGCGGTCGGCGGAAAGGTGGAGGTGACAAAACCTCCACCGTCACGCCAACAGAAATACGCCCATGCCATTACGACCCACGAATCCACGCGGCGGTCATTCAAACGCGGTATTCCATTGGCGGGACACACCGGCGCGGTCAGAATACACACAAACGAACAAAACTCAGCCACATTGGACGATTTGAATCCCACACACCTGATACACATACACACACCACTCCCACACACACAATACAATATAAAACACACACCCACATCACCCACAAACCCCTATGCTAAAAAATTCGTAAAGAAGGCAAGAGCGAGACACCAGCATCCAAAAAATAACAGCCACAGCCACTCAACACCATCACCCACACACTATC
The DNA here is from genome assembly GCF_031143425.1 of Pleurodeles waltl. Lineage (NCBI taxonomy): Eukaryota > Metazoa > Chordata > Amphibia > Caudata > Salamandridae > Pleurodeles > Pleurodeles waltl. Next base: position 1,099,083,290 of record NC_090444.1, on the reverse strand, counting down.
CACACACAAAACAACACACACCACCACACTCAACTCACTTAAATACACATACTCCACCCCACACATCATACACACCACCCCATGGCACCCCAAAGACAACCCCGCTTCACAGACGAAGAACTCAGGGTCATGGTGGAGGAAATCGTTCGGGTAGAGCCCCAGCTGTTCGGCACACAGATACAATACACCAGCATTGCCCGGAGGACGGAGCTATGGCAGAGGATTGTCGACAGGGTGAACGCAGTGGGACAGCACCCCAGAAATCGGGAAGACATCAGGAAGCGATGGAACGACCTACGGGGGAAGGTGCGTTCCATGGTATCCAGGCACAACATCGCCGTGCAGAAGACTGGCGGAGGACCCCCACCTCAACCCCCACAATTCACATCATGGGAGGAGGAAGTCTTGAACATCCTGCATCCTGACGGCCTCGCAGGAGTCGGCGGAGGAATGGATACTGGTAAGTTGAAGCTTCAATACTGCTTCCCCCCACCTGCATGCCAAATCAGACCCCAACCCTCACCCCCATCCTCGAACCCCACCCTCACCCCCACCCCCATCCTCACCCCCACCCTCACCCCCACCACCATCCTCACCCCCACCACCATCCTCACCCCCACCCCCAGCACACCTATTCCCCGCCAATGTCTCACCATCACAACCCACACATCCCAAAACCTAGGCCTGCATGCGTCCACTAAGCATGGACACCCATCACCAAAGCATGCCCAATGCATATACACATCCCCCCCACAAGCCACCCTCACCAAAGCCCCCACACACGAATGCCAGCACTTGGGGACACGAGAACCCACAGATACACCCATATGCCACTCATTGAAACTATAACCATACCTCTATACCCCTGCAGGACCCGACCGTCAACACACCGCGGCGGAGGGGCCAGAATTCTCCACACCCCCCACCCAAGAGGCCGTCAGCGATGACAGCAGCTCTGTCGACCTGGACACCGATGACCAGCCCGGACCATCGGGGACCTCTGGACAGTCGGTTCCCCTCACACAGGCCCAGGCCACTACAGACCCTAACCCCTCTGGGAACACCAGCACAGCTCCCACCCAGCGGGCCCATGCCTCTGTCTCCAGGGCGCGTCAATCTGCGGTGTGTCTACCACTACAGGGCACCCAGGATAACCCACCACCCCAACAACAACAGGGACCTGGGGGCAGTGGTAGTGGGCACACCGGCCAGGGGGCAGAGGCCCAGGGAAACAGGGGAACTCGGAGGGCAGCTGTGCGACAGGGGGGGGAGGAGAGGCCCAGGGAACCCACTCTCCACGAGGTCCTCACCACCATCATGGGAGCATACAACCGCTCCCAGGAGACGATGGCGACGGTACTGGCCCGGTTCCAGGAGATCCAGGCACTGCAGGAGGAACACTATCGGGGGTACAGGGAGGACATCAGAGCCATCAACACCACCCTGGTTACCATGGTAGGGCTGCTGCAGGACCTCGTAAACACCAGGGCGGACACTCAACAACACCCAAGGGCCCCTGCCACTAGCCTGGACCAAGAACAGCCAACCACCTCCGCCGGCGCTAGTGGACAGGAGGCCCCCGCACAGCAGCAGCCCACCAGACCCCCACCTCCTGCAGGAGAAGAACCACCCCGCAAGAGGGCCCTGAGATCTCGCAAGAAGACAGAGTAGGATGTCAAGACCCCCGCCAGCAATGGATACCACCTGATGTCATCCCACTGTCCCACATTGTCACCCTGTCCATCCTTGAACTGCCCATGCTCCATCTCTCCACAGGCCTCTGGACAGTGCACCTGTGTGACTGTTACTCTGGACTCTGCCATGGACATTCCTTCACCATAGCCCCCACCCACTTGAAACCACCCATCCCATTTTGAGCACTTCAATAAACACCTATTTTGCACCAAAATATCTGGAGTCTGGCTGTGATTTCAATATATTGTAATTGACATGACAGTGCAAATATGTCCTTGTACATGGTGAAGTCAACAAACAGCTGCCACAAAGCTGTAGTCCATGGGGAAACGAAGCACAGGACTCGTAGTGGGGACCCCAGATCTGAAATAGGGAGGGAAAAGCCAAAACTCAGTCATCATACACTGGGGCAAATAGACAGGCAGCAGAGATGCAGGAGAGTAGTTAACATTTACTAAATTATCTTAGAAATGTTACCTGTGTCCTATTGGAAGTACTGTTCAATGATTCTGTCCCTGTTGTCTGTTTCAGCCCCGTCGTCTTCCTCCTCGTCACTCTCCTCAGGTTCCACCGCTGCCACAACACCACCGTCTCGACCATCCTCCTGCAGGAAAGGCACCTGGCGGCGCAAAGCCAGGTTGTGAAGCATGCAGCAGGCCACGATGATGTGACACACCTTCTTAGGTGAGTACATTAGGGATCCACCTGTCATATGCAGGCACCTAAACCTGGCCTTTAGGAGGCCAAAGGTGCGTTCGATCACCCTCCTAGTACGCCCATGGGCCTCATTGTACCGTTCCTCTGCCCTGGTCCGGGGATTCCTTACTGGGGTCAGTAGCCACGACAGGTTGGGGTACCCAGAGTCCCCCACTAGCCATACACGGTGTCTCTGTAGCTGTTCCATCACGTAAGGGATGCTGCTATTCCTGAGGATGTAGGCGTCATGCACTGACCCTGGGAATTTGGCATTTACATGCGAGATGTACTGGTCAGCCAAACACACCACCTGGATGTTCATTGAATGGTAATTTTTTCTGTTCCTGTACACCTGCTCCCTGTCTCTTGGGGGAACCAAAGCCACATGGGTCCCATCAATGGCACCAATTACGTTGGGAATATGTCCAAGGGCGTAGAAATCACCCTTCACTGTAGCCAATTCGCCCACCTCAGGGAAAATGATGTAGCTCCTCACGGATTTCATCAGGGCAGACAACACTCTGGATAACACCTTCGAAAACATGGGCTGAGACATCCCAGAAGCAATTCCCACGGTTGTCTGAAATGACCCACTTGCCAAGAAATGGAGTACTGACATGACCTGCACCAGAGGGGGAATCCCTGTGGGTTGGCGGATGGGGGACATCAGGTCGGGCTCCAGCTGGGCACACAGTTCATGGATAGTGGCACGGTTAAGACGGTAGGTCAGGATAATGTGGCGTTCTTCCATTGTCGACAGGTCCACCAGCGGTCGGTACACGGGAGGATTCATCCGTCTCCTCGCCCAACCCAGCGGACGGTGCCTAGGAAGGACAACATGGAGCACACAGTCAAGCAACCCACAGGTACGTACTCACAGCTAGCACAGTAAACGATTCTCTATGCAGTGAATGGCGTGTCTGAGTGGCTATGCAAGGCCTAGGCCTGTGTGACGCAGTTGAAATTGAGCCATGTGGGCCCTGGAAATGGCGGCTGCCTGACCTGTGAAGTGTGACAATGGGATGTGAGGTCAATGCGCTGGCGTGGCACACCGCGGCGGGCGGCGGGCCAAGACCGCGGCGCCAAGCCGCATTGGTTAACATTGAAGCCTATGGGTTTCAGGAGCCAATGGCGAAGGGCGCCGGCGGTGGCGGGACGCACCGCCGCGGTACGCACCGCCGCGGTACGCACCGCCGCGGACGTGACCGCCATTTTCTATCTACTTATCCACTTGCGACTTGAACTTTCACAGGAGAGGACCTATACTGCAAGTGTTGCTGTGACCTCGGTCTGGAAGGGACAATGGCTGCTACGCCTGGGGAAAGGGCCCCTGCCTTCACTGGAGAGGAGTTGGAGAAACTTGTGGATGGGGTCCTCCCCCAGTATGCGCTACTCTACGGTCCTCCAGACCAACAAGTGAGTTGAATTCAATCTGGATTTGGGGCCACGGGCTGGCTTGGGGGCCTGGCGGGGGGCCTGGCGGGGATGGGGGGCATGTTGGGCCTGGCGGGGGGCATGGCGGGGGGCCTGGCGGGGATGGGGGGCATGTTGGGTCTGGCGGGGGGCCTGGCGGGGATGGGGGGCATGTCGGGCCTGGCGGGGGGCCTGGCGGGGATGGGGGGCATGTTGGGCCTGGCGGGGGTCCTGGCGGGGGGCCTGGCGGGGATGGGGGGCATGTTGGGTCTGGCGGGGGGCATGGCGGGGGGGATGGGGGGCATGTTGGGCCTGGCGGGGGGTATGGCGGGGGGCCTGGCGGGGATGGGGGGCGTTGGGCCACTGGAAAGGAAAATGCTGACAAACTTGAACGTGGTATTTCTCCCTCCCTGTACGTGTCACATAGGTCCGCGCCCATGAGAAGATCGGGATTTGGCGTGCCATCGCCAAGGAAGTCCGGACCCTGGGGGTCCACCATCGACGGGGCACCCACTGCCGCAAGAGGTGGGAGGACATCCGCCGCGGGACCAAGAAGACCGCCGAGTCTCTGCTGGGGATGGCCTCCCAACGTAGGCGGGGTGCCTGCCGTCAACTGAGCCCCCTGATGTTCCGGATCCTGGCGGTGGCCTACCCTGAATTGGATGGGCGCGTGAGGGCAGCACAGCAGACACAAGGGGGTGAGTACAAGCATTATCTACTCTGTTGTCGCGCAGTGGAGGTGTCTGGTTGGGGGAGGAGGGCTGGGGGTCCCCCTAGGCCAGGGCGATATCTGTAGGCTGGGCACCCCCGTAAGCCCCTGTGTCCCCAGCCACCACCCTCAGTAGTTTGTCAGTACAGCCATCCCTGGGCCGTGTCATCCATGGGTGCAGTTGTCAACTCTAGGCGTGTAGGGCATGTTCCACGGAATGCGTAGCGGACCCCAAGTGCGCAACTTAGTGCAGGGGGCATCTGTGTCTGTCATGTCCGCTAACTGTACCGGAGATCCATGTAATCAATATCCCTTTATTTCTCTCTCCCCCCCCCTTTTTGTTTGTCTTTCTGTGCTTGTGTGCATCAGCATCATCAGGCGGAGGAGAAGTGGCATAGGGGCAGGAGGGAGCTGCATCTCACATGGCCCAGGAGGGCCATGCCACAGAGTCAGACTGGACCAGTGAGACGGAGGGCGAGGGGAGCTCCACGACGGGGACGACTGGACCCTGCAGCGACACGGACACGTCCTCGGAAGGGGGCTCCCTTGCGGGGGTGGCACCATCCGTGCCCCCCGCCATTACAGGTACAGCCGCCACCCAGCGCACCATCTCCGCCCTCCCAGCAGCCCCTCAGCGTTCGCCCCGTGCCCGCTCTGCCAGGAAGCCGGGCATCTCCTTCGCCCCAGGCACCTCAGGCCCTGCCCCTGTTACCCCCGCTGCCCTCAGTGAGGAGGTCATTGACCTCCTCCGAACGCTCATTGTTGGGCAGACTACCCTTTTGAATGCCATCCAGGGGGTGGAGAGGGAGGTTCATCGCAGCAATGCGTACCTGGAGGGCATTCATTCGGGTCAGGCTGCCCATCAGCGATCGTTCCAGGCTCTGGCCTCAGCACTGACGGCAGCCATTGTCCCTGTCTCCTGCCTGCCTCTACTAACTCCCTCCTCCCAGTCTCCTGTTCCTCTGCCTGTCCCACCCACACCATCAGACCAGCCTGCACACACCTCAACACCCAAGAGAAGCTCATCCAAACATAAGCACCACAGATCACGCAGACATTCACACACGCAACATTCCGATGCAGACATGCCAACAGTCACTACCACCTCTGTGACCCCCACCTCCTCGTCTCCCTCCTCCCTCCCTGTGACGTCTACACTCACACCTCCATTCACCTCACCATCAGCCAGTGTTTCCATCACCAGCACACCCTCCACTCCAGTCCGCACACGTGCAGTCACCACCCCCACTGCCATTTACACGTCCCCTGTGTCCTCTCCCACTGTGTCTGTCACCCCCTCTTCCACACCACACAAACGCAGCCACCCACCCACCCAACAGCCATCCACCTCACGACAGCCTATCCCTCCTGCACCTGCACCCAAAGACAGCAAACGTGACTCACCTACAACCACATCCTCTCCCTCCACTCCCATTCCCACTGTACCTACCACTCTCCATTGTCCCAAGAAGCTCTTCCTCGCCACTACTAACTTCTTTCCTGACCCTGAGCCCCCCCCTCCTTCTCGTCGGGGTAAGAAGAGCACCTCAGCCACCACCAGCCCTGCAGCCCCCTTGACAAGGGTGCAGGGGTATTGGAGCCCGCCAGCCCGCATGTCTGGATCTTCGCCCAGCAGCAAGGGGACAGCCAGCCCACCCCCTGGGAAGAGGAGCAGAAGGCGGAAGGGGCGCCGCAGGAGCCCGCCTTCTACATCCCCCCCGGACACCACCCAGAGACAGTCACCAGCCACAGCTCCAAAGGGAGGAAAGGGACACAGGCCCACGACTAAGGAGGGCAAGGGCAGCAAGTTGGAGAGGTCAGGCAGCAGGCCTGCTGCCCAGGAGGAGCCCACAACCCCCATAGCCGCTGCCCCGGGAGGAACCGGCACAGCTGCCCCGGGAGAGCCCACCACCCCCATAGCCGCTGCCCAGGGAGGACCCAGCCCAGCTGGCCAGGAGGGCCCCACCACCCACAGCCCAGGTGGGCAGTGAAGGAGCACCATCCCCGCTGCCCAGGAGGGCACCACCAGGCAATTAGCAGTTGGCCATAGACCCCCCGCCGTCTCAAGAACCGCTGAACTGGGCCCTTCAAGGCAAGGAGCGCTGAACTGGGCCCCGCCGTCTCAAGAACCGCTGAACTGGGCCCTTCAGGGCAAGGACCGCTGAACTGGGCCCCGCCGTCTCAAGAACCGCTGAACTGGGCCCTTCAAGGCAAGGAGCGCTGAACTGGGCCCCGCCGTCTCAAGAACCGCTTAACTGGGCCCTTCAGGGCAAGGACCGCTGAACTGTGCCCCGCCGTCTCAAGCACCGCTCCGCTGGGCCCCGCCGTCTCAAGAACCGCTCCGCTGGGCCCCGCCGTCTCACGCACCGCTCCGCTGGGCCCCGCCGTCTCAAGAACCGCTGAACTGGGCCCCGCCGTCTCAGGAACCGCTGAACTGGGCCCTTCAAGGCAAGAACCGCTGGCCCTTTGGCAGACGTGGCAGGGCAGGATCTATCTCGGGCAGGGCTGCAGGATGTCCTCTGGCCAACTTGCCTCCTCCAGTGGCAGTGGGGTCTGTTATGGACTGTATGGACTGTGGATTTGCTCTCCCCAGGATGGCCCAGTGGGCAGGCCACCCACTGTATGGACTGTTTGGACTGTGGCTTTGCTCTCCCCAGGATGGCCCAGTGGGCAGGCCACCCACTGTATGGACTGTATGGACTGTGGCTTTGCTCTCCCCAGGATGGCCCAGTGGGCAGGCCACCCACTGTATGGACTGTTTGGACTGTGGCTTTGCTCTCCCCAGGATGGCCCAGTGGGCAGGCCACCCACTGTATGGACTGTTTGGACTGTGGCTTTGCTCTCCCCAGGATGGCCCAGTGGGCAGGCCACCCACTGTATGGACTGTGGCTTTGCTCTCCCCAGGATGGCCCAGTGGGCAGGCCACCCACTGTATGGACTGTTTGGACTGTGGCTTTGCTCTCCCCAGGATGGCCCAGTGGGCAGGCCACCCACTGTATGGACTGTTTGGACTGTGGCTTTGCTCTCCCCAGGATGGCCCAGTGGGCAGGCCACCCACTGTATGGACTGTATGGACTGTGGCTTTGCTCTCCCCAGGATGGCCCAGTGGGCAGGCCACCCACTGTATGGACTGTTTGGACAGTGGCTTTGCTCTCCCCAGGATGGCCCAGTGGGCAGGCCACCCACTGTATGGACTGTTTGGACTGTGGCTTTGCTCTCCCCAGGATGGGCCAGTGGTCATGGAGTCCCCTCGTGGATCTGGCGTCGTGTACTCAAGTGGCTGAGGTGCCCCCCCTTCCCTTCCCCCTGAGGTGCCTGTCCTATTTTCTTTCTGATGCCCCTGCAGTGTTCTCTCCGTGGAGTTCTTGTCGTGGGACTGGGCCTTGCCCCTTTGCACAGGACCCCTGTGATCCACGGACAGTGGTTGGACTACATTTAGTAGCTGTATATATTTTGTACATAGTTTATTTATTTATTGGGATTACTGGTGTACATATTTCAATATATCTGCCCGTTTATGATCTCTTCTTTTGGTCTTTGCATTATTTCGGAGGGGGGTGGTTTGTGGGTTGTGACAGTGATCTGTGGGAATGCATTGATGTGTGTGTTGTAGTGGGTGTGGGTGGGTGGGTGTGTGCCGGTAATCTTTTCCCTCCCCTGTGTCGTAGGTGCAGTACTCACCGATGTCTTCCGCGCCGCCGGGCGTGCTCCTGGTATATGAGCAGGAATAGGAGTGCGGGGATGACCTGCAACTCTGGTTCCATACTGCCGGAATCTCGCGTGGAGTGCGTAGAGGTGAGCGTTTTCCCGTTCGTAGTCTGTTTCCGCCGTGTTCTTATCGGCGGTGCTCCCGCCCCGGAAAAGGTGGCAGATTGGTGGGTCGTAATAGGGTGGGCGGTACATTGTCTGCCGCCTGGCTGTTGGCGGGAACCGCCGCGCTGTTTGTTTGTACCGCTGTGGCGGGCGGAGTGTTAAGTTGGCGGCCTGTGTTGGCGGTTCCCGCCAGGGTCAGAATTGCATATTTTAGACCGCCGGCCTGTTGGCGGCTTGGCCGCCGCTTTATCACCGACCGCCAGGGTCAGAATGAGGGCCACAGTCTACATATTTATTTTAAAGTATGATCATATCTTTTCCAGCATTTTGGGCAGCACATTTGACTACTGCAATCTCTTTTTGGCTGCTGTATTACTTCCAACAAATCAAGTATTTGGTAACTGTTCCTGATGGGAGTTCTGGAGGCCACAACTACCAAAAGTCATGAACCACTCCAAACCATATTGGCTGCCCATATGGATTGTCACATTTCAATTTTGCAAGACAACCACCTCTTGTCATTGTAATCAACTCTGGCACTTGTGCTGAAGTTACACTTGGTAGGTATGATGAAATGGAAAACACTGCACAGGCAGCCTTCAATGGTCTCTCAAACAAGAACCATCTATAAACAGAATCAGTTCAGCCATTTTGTTGGAAATGGGGTCTCTAGTTGTCAGAGGTATACACCCTTGTCCAAGTAGGGACCACAATCCTAGTCACAACACAATCCAAATTATCCTGTGCCCACCGTCTGGTAGCGTGGCACTGAACAGTCAGGCTTAACTTGGAAGGCAACGTCTAAAGTATTTGTGCAATAAATCATACAGTAACACAGTGAAAACGTCACAAAAGCACACCACAGAGGTTTAGAAAAATAGATAATATTTATCCAAATAAAAAAAGGTCAAAACGACAAAGTTCCAATAGGCACAAGTTGAAATATCACTTTTAAAAGGTTTAAAAGAGTATCAATCCTTAGAAATAGACAGTTGTTTCTTTGTTGCACAAAGTACCTCGGATGCGTAAAAAATAACGATGCACGGAGACCGCAGAGGAGGAGATGTATGAAAAAATAAGGCATTGTATTGGATTTTCTGACGCAGCACAGACAATGCTTCACTTCTTTCCACGCTGCAAGGGGTTTGCCTAATTTTTCAGCGCACAGTCCTGGTTCCTCACTGCGATGTGGAGATATTTTGACGCCCAGGGGTGATGTGTTGAAAATCCTTGACGCGCTGGAAGAAGCAGTCACTGCGTCGATCTGATAGGCAATGCATCAAATTTTCCTACGCAAGGCAGGTGATGCATCGATTTTCTGGTCGCAAAGTTGATGCTGCGTTGTTTTGGTCAGCTGTGCGACAGTTTTTCTGTCGTGATGCAGGCTTTCAGTAGATTTTTGCAGGCATTGCGTCGATTTTCAACGCACAAGGAGTTTCCTGAAGGGATGAAGTCTTTGTTGGTCCTGAGACTTCAGAAACAGGAGACAAGCTCAATCCTAGCACTTGGAAAGCACTTTTGCAGAAGGCAGAGTCTTTCCAGCAATGACAGAGGCGACCGTGGCAGCAGGGCAACAGCAGGGCAGCAGTCCTTTTCAGCAAAGCAGACCAGATGATTCCTTTGGGTGGCCAGGCAGCTCTTTTGACAAGGTGCAGGTATAGATCCAGAAGTGTCTGAGTTGGTGCGGTCAGAGACCCAGTTGATATACCCAAAAATGCCTTTGAAGTGGGGGAGACTTCAAAGAGTGGCTTTGAAGTGCATAAGTTCCCCTTTCTGCCAGGGTCCTAGTGGGGGGCTATCAGTCCTTTGTGCAAGGGCATGACACTGGCCTTTGAAAAGTAAGTGTCAGGCCCTCCCCCCTTACAGCCCCGGAAGACCCATTCAGTATGCAGATGAATGCAGATGTGACTGAGAATCCAGTGTTTGTGGTTGTCTGGGTGAAATGCACAAGGGAACTGTCAACCAGCACAGACCAGACGTTGATTGGACACAGGCTGTAAGGCACATATGGTTTTAAGTGCAGAGAAATGCTCACTTTCTAAAAGTGACATTTCTAAAATAGTAATATAACATCCAACCTCACCAATAAACAGGATTTTCTACTATCATTCTGGCCATACTAAATATGACATAGTTCCCCCTTTCAGATCAGAGTCTACCACTCAAAAAGTATATGAGGGCAGTCTTAATTTAGGTGTTTTCACTACCAGGACATATAAAACACATATGTACATGTCCTGCCTTTTACTTACATAGTGCCCTGTCCTATGGGTTACCTAGGGCCTACCTTAGGGGTGACTTATATGTAGAAAAAGGGGAGTTTAAGGCCTGGCAAGTACTTTTAAATGCCAAGTCGCAGTGGCAGTGAAACTGCACACACCGACCTTGTAATGGTAGGCCAGACCTGCAACATGGTTAAGGGGCTACTTATGTGGGTAGCACAATCAGTGCTGAAGGCCCACTAGTAGCATTTAATTTACGGGCCTTGGGCACATTTAGTGCACTTTACTAGGGACTTATAAGTAAATCAAATATGCCAATTGGGGATGAACCAATGTTACCATGTTTAAGGGACACAGCATATGCACTTTAGCACTGGTTAGCAGCGGTAAAGTGCACAGAGTCTTAAAAACAGCAATAACAGTGTCAGAAAAGTGGAGGGAGGCAGGCAAAAAGTTGGGGAGGGCCATCATAAGGCTGTCAGATCTAACACATTTCAACTGGAGTTTCTCTATTATCTGGTCTTGGCTTGGTACATAACTCTATAACACTAATGCAGTAGTGCTCTGGCTTATCATCATCATGATCATTTGGATCTCTCCTGTCTTCTTCTTTGCTGTCTGAAACCGGAAGCAATGTTTCTTTTGTAAGAAAAGTACACAATTTAACTGATATGTTCTCAGCTGTTAGAATGACTTGTTCATATCTGGTCAGACGACTGTTTGTCATGTGCTGAGTCCAGATATGGGTCAGCAAGATTTCAACAATCACAATCAATGTATGTCCCATAATGATCCCTCCACCTTGCTCAATTGCAATACAAACAGCTGAAACTGATGTCTGACTTCTGGAAAGACCTACTGCTACTGGATCTCGCACAGCTGAAAGGTAGTCTATCACTCTCATATTCACACCATGTTTTGGGGCATAATATGACAATGCACACCTGCTTCTTTCATCACAAAAGAGGTAAAACTCTCTACTATAGTCAGGCATTCTAAGGGTAGGTGCTTTACATAATTTCTCCCTCACTTCCCTGAAAGCCTCTGAATATTTGTCATCAAATGGTATCAGGTCTCTAATGTCATTGTGAGTCAGCCTAATTAAAGGCTTTGTAATCAAGAAAAAGTTTGGAATCCACTGACAATAATGGCAAACAATTCCCAGAAACATCCTCATATCCCTCTGGGTAGTAGGAGGGCACATCTTCAGAATTGCAGAAATGTGTTCTTTTGAAACTTTCCTTGCCTCTTTCTCAATATAATGACCAAAATAAATCACTTCTTTTTACAGTACAGCATCTTTTTAGGGGAATTATTGTGACTGTGTCAGCGAAATGATTAAGTAGAGCAATTGTGGCAAGTTTACAGTCCTCTCTTGCCTTAAATGCTATAATAGGTCATTTGTACCAAGGATGGGTCACAGGGCACCAGCAGACTTTCCAAAACTTTCTTTGGGCTCTGACTAAAAATGGAAGGACTTTCAGTGTACCCTTATGGAATTCAACACCAAACAATTATTCATTTTGGAACTGGAGTGCAAAGAGATACTGACTGTCCTGCAGAGTTATTGGCAGGCAGAGGAATGGAGAGCAACTCTTGGCATAGGTCAATGACTGTATACCATCCTGCGTCTGTTGGAATCTGGACCAAAATTACTGCAGGTTTCGGCACCACTAGACAACATAGAATATTATTTTTCTAATATAGTGAACTGTTGTCTACTTACCACTGGATTTCTTAATTCTCATCACAGGAGTTTCAAGGAATGCCAAGCACTTACTGCAGTGTCCATTGCTCAATCATTTTTTCCAATTACAGGCTTCATTCCTTCTTCTGCTTCCCTTAACATTTGTATTGCTTAATTCTGGGGAAAACTCCATTTCATTTCACATTTATCTTATTTTTGTTTCAAAACATTTTATTGGCATTTCAAATAACACAAGTACATGCTAGCAATATGAGGCAAGGTAAGGCCAGCTAGAGACAAGTATTGAAAGTTTTAAGCATCAAAAAAGGAGGGAGGGCTTGTTTAACTCGTCCCTTAACCTCGCACTCACCCTTCCCTCCCCCCACCTCCTGCCTCCCCAACTGCAAAAGATAAACCATACCTTCAATGTTTACTGGGCAATATGAGATATATTATGTGGCAGCCTGATCCCTCATGTTGTAGTATGCCCCTGCGCATCTCTCTTTAAGAGTGCTATGAGCTCAATACTTCACCAACTCTAGTTACTGAAAGAGGCCTGGGGCCTTTCCATCGCAGGGAAAGATCAGTGTGAGCCAGCCCTCCCACTAGCTGTGTGACCAGTGGTTTCTATTTGGCCTCAAAGAATGAATAGGTCCCTTCTATGTTGCTCACCAGCCTTTCCATAGCCAAGGGAGATCATAACCTGTGATAACACTGTGTGAGAGCTGGGCATTTCGGTGATTTACAATGTTGTGCTGTAGTCAGCTTAGCGGCTCGCAGGCATTGGAGTCACATATACCATTTGTCTCTGGTCACCTGCGGCAAACTGAGTGGTTGGAGGCCCAGCAGCATCACTTGTAGTGTATAGGAGGATCAGAAAGAGATGAATCCCCAGACACTCCTACCATTTCTGTAATTTAGTGGTGTACCAAAGGCCCCTGTAGCCCCTGTGGGTGGGGGTCCCCGGCTCCAGGTGGCCCCTGCAACACAGTACCCTGGCCTAGGAGCCCCTGAGTGCGTTTGGAGGGGGGACCCTCCATGTACTTTGCTGGGGGGGACTCAAGTTTTGTTACGCCACTGATATAATGGTGTCTCCTAAAGCCCAGCACTACCTCCAACATGAGGGGAAGCATTGCAGTACATGTGATGAAATCTACAGACAGTGTAGTGCCATCCATACCAAACTTTACAGTGTATCTTCCATCCCAAGGTTGAGCTAGATAATTTGTGCATGTCTTTCTGCAGCTTTTCCAAGGATTTGGGGTCTATTTGGATTCCTAGGCCCTGTTCTCATTCCCCAATGTGTCCCCACATCTGCAGGGTTTTGTGTGCTAGCAGGAGTTGGTATTGTCAAAATAGTGCCCCGGGTACCAATAAATTGGGGAACTGGAGCTCAAAAGGGATCTTAAGCCTAGTGCCACCTGCTTGCATGACAGAGGGCCTGATTCTAACTTTGGAGGACGGTGTTAAACCGTCCCAAAAGTGGCGGATATACCACCTTCCGTATTACGAGTTCCATAGGATATAATGGACTCGTAATACGGTAGGTGGTATATCCGCCACTTTTGGGACGGTTTAACACCGTCCTCCAAAGTTAGAATCAGGCCCAGAGTGTGTTACCCAGTGCAGAATCTGTGCATAATATAGTCTCTCGGAGTCAGCAAGCACATACGCTTCTTCACATGGCTGGCAGGTTTTGGGGGTCATACCTAGTTGCATGCCCAGATCATTTTGCAGCCCCCCCTCTCACCAGCCACAGAATGACTGGCCTTCCAGAGCGGGGGTAAATGCTGGGTTATAATGGATAGTTGCATAGGGGGACGGGTAGGACACTACGCCTTGTGCACTGAGGTACCTGTCATGTTTTAAGAGCTGGGGCTTCTGGTCTGCTGATGTAGGCATTGGGGGGCTGAGGCGCTTCTCCAGCCATACCAGGTCCCACAGGGACCTTCAGAAAAGGGTTTGGCCCATCAGATGCCATTTGTTGTCAAAGCCATGGTAGACCATTCCACAACTGCTCTTAATTGAGCTGATGTGTAGAAGTGGGGGATGCTTGGGATGGAAAGATCACCCACTTTCCTTGGTTAGATCATCAGTCTTTTAGGAAGTCTCAGGGTTTTCCCCCTCCATATAACCTCTATCAGTTTATTTTAGGATAAGGTGTAAATAGTACTGTTCCAGCCAGATGGGGAGGGCCTGAAATAAATCGAGAAGTCGCAGGAGGATATTCATTTTGATGGCATTGATTCTACACAGCCAAGAGAGCATTAGCTTTCCCAGTGTATTAAACTCTTTGGCGATAGCTGTAAGCAGAAGCAGGATAGTTAGCACTAAAGAGGTCCGATAAGGTCTGTGTAAGTAATGGAGGATGCAGCACATTAGAAAGGGAAATTGGACCCAACCTGTTGGCCTCCTCCCCCACCACCTTGAAATTGAGGATTTCAATTTATCATAATTCACTTTAAGTCTATACCTGCTGGAGGAGAAGCATCTAGGTCGCCCAACGCTGAAAGTACACCATCTGCATTTAGGGAAATTTTAAATTCTCTGGGTCCAATTTTGATTCCTGTCACTGTTGCTGCTTGCCGAACCCAGCAAGCAAGGGGTTCTATAAATAATGCAAATAAGAGTGGTGATAGTGAGCATCCATGCCTCATGCACCTTGAGAGTTGGTATTGGCTCGAGAGGAAGTCATTTAGCACCATTCTAGTTGTCAGATGGGCATAGCCTGAAAAAAGCATCACTAGGAATCTAGGTCCAAATCCCATCTGCTTGAGGCTGTGGTGCAGGAATTGCCAATCCACCCTATCAAAGGCCTTCTGCATCCAATGACAGGAGTATAGTGGGAATTTTCTTAAGATGGACCTTTATTTATATGATGTATGGTCATCATTCAATGTTACAGGGGTTTGGCAACCAGGGATATAACCACTTTGGGCGGGGTGCACCAGAGTGTGGAGCACTTCATAAAGTCAAGTGGCTAGAATATTTGTGTACAGTTTAGGATCAATGTTCAATAATACTATGGGTTGGTAGGAGGTGCATCGCCTTATACTATTGTTGGGTTTAGGGAGGATTGTGACCACAGCTTCACTCATGGTTGTCGAAATCCTCCCTTTTGCAGCACAGCAATTAAACAGGAACATCCATTTCAGTGCAAATATTTTATAAAATTTAGCTGTAAGGCCTTCAGGGCCTGGGGTTTTGTTCAGTTTCAGCATTTTAATAGCCAACCATTCTTGCTCTGGGAGAATCAGGAGCTCTAAGAAATCCCCTTTGGATCTCTGTTAGTAGGGGTAGCTGTACATCGCCTAGGAAGCCGGGCCCCGCGTTTGTCTCTAGGCTGTACCTCGATAGAGGTTAGCATAAACTTTATGGAATTTCTTCACCATCTGCTCATCTTCTGTTATTTCAGTCCCGGAGTTGTCCACCACCTCTTTTACATATCCTTTCTCTTGGTTACCCCGAAGGATACAGGCTAGGAGAGTGCTGACTTTGTCCCCTGCCAGATGTGCTTGCTTTTTAAAGTGGAGTAGGGAGAGTTCAGCTCTACTAGTGTAGTGCATCCTTAGCTTTCCCTTAGCTGTCATAACATCACAGGTAATACATCTGGAGGGCTGTTGTCACTGTGCTTCCTCCAGTTCCTTAATCTCCTGCTCCAGATATTGCACCTATAAGTTATGGAGTCTGTTGTGCTCACCAGCAGTTCCTTTGCAATGTCCTCACATAACCACCTTAAATGCATCCCAGACCCCAGTGATTATCACCTCTCCTCCCTTGTTATGTTCACAATATTCAGTTATATCTCACCCTATGTCATCCCTGGTGCCGTGTCACAAAGTAGGTATGGGTGAATCCTTCAATTCCCTGTGTGTTGTCTCACTCCCAGATTGAGCTGGACCACTATATGGAGTGTAATGCAAGATGGATATGGATTCGATCTCTGCCGAATGGGTTCATCCCATAAGTGAGTTACTAACTAGGATATAGGCCCTCATTATGAGTTTGGCGGTCCTGTCCCGCCACGCCAGCGGTGGCAGTCAGATCGTTGACAGCGTGGTGGGGCAGTACTGCCAAATTATGATTGCGGAGGTGAACTGGCTGCATCACAGCCAGTTCACTGCCTGTACTGGCAGGGCGGTGGGACCGCCTTTCCGAAGGTTGACCACCTTCGACCCGGCGGTCTACCTAACATCGCCCACGGTACTACGAGTATCCTTTCCACCAGGGATTCCGTGGTGGCAGCCCCCCCACAAAATCCCTGGTGGAAAGAATACTGGTGACAGGAATTCAAATTCCTTTCACCACAACAGGTCTCCCCGACCCTATCACAGGCCCCCACCCCCCAAGCAGCGAAGCCCCCGGTCCCTGTGCTGAATCCCCCCCACCCCCGATCCAGGCATGCACACACCATACTTCAGACATACATGCACACGTCCACGCTCACTCATTCATACACACACGGCCACGACACACACCTCACTCTCCGCATACATGCACTAATACTTCCCCCACCCCCACATACACGCATTCATACAAGCACACAGACACTTGCACACACACGCACACAAACATACACAACACTCCCCATCCCCCTCCATTCACACACACACCCCATTCTCACACACAACACTCAACATCCACCCCCCTCCCCTGTCTAACAATCACCTTACCTGGTGGTAGCCTCCACTAGTCCACCGACCGCCAGTATGGCTGCTGGCGCTTTCGGCCCAAATTGTGGCGGAAAGCAGCCAGCATTCATAATATGGTGGTCGGTCGTATGGCGGACATGAGTTCAGCAGTCTACAGAATAGACCGCCGAACTCATAATGAGGGCCATAATCTATGCAGTGGTGGGTACTGTGTATGTGGGACTAATACATGAATGCAATGCATTTCTCATTTAGCTCTTGCCAGATATCCCATAGTCCAAGTTGTGTTAGTGCCCTTTTCAGTTTCTTACAGAAGGCTTCTACCTGGGAGTTATGACCCCCCTCTCTGTCTCTGTGCGAGTCCCAAACCAAATTAAATTCTCCAGTCAGTATGAGTTCTCCCCATGCTATTGCTGTCAATCACTCCAAAAAACTGATCAAGAATGCGTGCTGAGGAGTGGGGCATACAAGTTAGCCAACATGAGGGGATTGCATTCAAGTGTTTCCATCAAGATAAGAAATATGCCCTCTTTATCTCTGTGAACTTGTGCGACTGTCATGGGGAGGTTTCACCTCATATACATCTATATATATATACATATATATACATATATATATATATACATATATATATGTGTGGCTAGCCCTATTTGTTTGGTGCCTGCTGAAGGGTGTTAACTCGTTGGGTATGCCCTGTTGCCACTGGTCCTTCTGGTGCCCGTGGCTTTGCAGGTCTCGCTTTGAGACCGCCAAAGTCATAATGAGGGCCATAGTCCCTGATTTAGGTCTTGGCGGTCGGAAATACTCCATCACACATGTGACGGATATCCCGAACGCCATATTACAATCCCAGTATCTCCTATGGGGATCATTTTTGCGACAGTATTCCCTCCACCATGACCTAAATCAGGCACTATGGCCCTCATTATGACTTTGGCGGTCTCAAAGCGAGACCGGCAAAGCCACAGGTGCCAGAAGACAGCCAGTGCTGGTGGTCTTCCACCCACCATAATATGGCTACTGCTGGATTTCCGCCACATTTAGGGTGGAAATCCGTCAGTAACTAAGTTGGCGGTCGAGGCACCTGGGCGGTGCTACCATCTGCACCGCCCCACCAGTAGGATGCCGCCAGACGTATTTTGACCAAACAGACGGCCTGGCGGTGTCCTGCTGGTGGATCACTGCTAGCAGTAGCAGCACCCCTTCCAGTTCCCTGACGGATGACCTCCTCAGCATACAAGGTAAGTCGGGCGTCCGACAGGGGAGGGGGTGGAAGGGTGGGGGGTGTTGTGTGTATGTGTATGCTTGTGTGGTGTCTGCATGTGTGTATGTGTGTGTGTATGCGTGTATGAGTGTTGTGGTGTATGCGTGGTTGTATGCATGTGAATGAATGTGTGTATGAATGTTACAGTGTATGCATGTCTGCATGTCAGTTTGTATGCATGTCTGCATGTCAGTGTGTATGCGTGTCTGCATGTTAGTGTAGATGCATGTGAGTATGTGTGTGTGAATGCGTGTATGGAAGCGTTGTGAATGGGTATATGTGTGTGGGTGTGTGTGTGCATGATTGGGGGGAGGGGAGGTGCTGTGACTCTGGGGGGTGGGGGTGCTGTGACTCTAGGGGGGTGGGGGGCTGTGATTCTAGGGGTGTCAGGTGATTGCTGGGGGTTGGGGGAGCCGTCTACCGGTGACAGGGAAGGAATTCCCTGTCACCGGTAGCCATTGCGCCACGGTGTTAATAGCGGTGCTACCACCACGGAAACCAGGGTGGTAAGCCGGCTCATTATATTGCCGGTGATCTTGTGTGGAACACCGGGTCGGAGATGCACATCTCTGGCCCGGTCGTTCATACTGCCATGGCGGTATGAGTGGAGATGTGGCGGGTTGGTAAAGGCCAACCCGCCACACTCATAATGTGGCAGTATACTCTGCCAGCCTGTCGGCGGTAATACCGCCACATTAACCCTGGTGGTCAAAAGACCGCCAGGGTCAAAATGAGGGCCTACATGTCTTTTGTCTCCCAGATCAAAGGATAGTCAGAAGGGATAAGTCCATCTATATCAAATGCCATCCTCTCAAAGCTTCTTGGTTGCAGGATGAAGAGCGGCTCTTCGTAACCCTGTGAGCTGGGAGACATCGGGAAAGATCAGACAGTAGTGGTCTTGGAAGCGCACTAAGACAACGTTTTGGCCACCTGCCCGTATTCTTTCTTTTTTCAGTGAAGTAGTGCCATTTCTTGAGCATGTCTCAGGGTCTCTATTGCTGGGTTTATGCATTGGGGCTCACTTGATGTGCCTTGTCATTTTTTCCCTCCGAATGATCGTCTCCCAGTAGGGCAGACAGGATGCCAACCACAAAGTGTTTGCGGCCAGTTTCTTGTACTATCTCACTAAGACCCATGAGTTGTAGGATATCCCTCCAGGAGCAGTTCTCCTGATCCTCTACTTTGCTTCTCACCCTGGACAGTCACGATCGTTTACAGTTGGTTCTCTGCCTCCATTCTCCACCTCCAGGGTGCACTGCACCACCAAATCCATAACAGTTCACAGGTCAGACACCTTGGTACCCACGTCTGAGTGCAGTTCCGCAAGGTCTCTGGTAAGCTCCTGCTGCAGTTCATCCCAAAGATCTGTTTTGAAGGCACAGAGACTCTCCAGAAGGACTGCTTTCATGAGCGCCATGTCTGTACCTGGAGCTGACCAAGCTAGCACAACTAGTTCCTGGCTTGTCCAAGTATGCCTAGAGTGCCCCTTGGGTAAGGGGCTTCCTCTTAAGGGGCATGGAGACATTCTCCTTCTCGAATGACCACGACTACTCCTCCGTGTTTCAATGTGCCTCAGGTACAGTAGTGTTGCTGCCCACCCAGATAGTCCTTACTCTCCAGGGGTGATATAACATAGGGTCACTCATTGAGGGCCTGAGCCTGTGCAACCGCCCCTCTGGGTGAGCATCCCTCCCACATACTGCCCCCTGTATAGGGGTGCCTGTGCCCACTCACTCACACATGTCCCTCTCAGTAGTCTTCTCAATGGTGAGCATGAAGGCACCCCAGTCTGGCTGCTGCCACACACCAGACACAGCGCCTCCCATGGGGACAAGCTCATCTCCTCTGCGGTCTCGTGCTCCTGGCCCTGCCAGCCTGGGGCACCAGCCACCTCTCCACTGTGAGTGTTGCACTCTACTGGGGGCCTCAGAGCCCCCCGTACCCTTCTTTCACCAGTATCATCAACCGGGGCCATGCACTTTCCAAATGCCTCCTCTCAACTCCGCTCATGCCCGCCGCAGATCTCGGCTATCTGGGCCCTCAAGCCTCAGCTCATCTCCAATGGGATGGGTTGCTCCCAAGACCCCTCCACGCCCCTGCCTTTTTCTGATTGTAGGGACACGTAATTAAGGCTGAAAAGGGCGGCCTGCAGGAACGAGGATGAGGAGGATCTCACAGCTCTGTCATGCCCCCTTCACATTTATCTTAATAGGGTTTGCACTATTTATCATTCCTAGCACTTTACCTATGAAATCTCATACATCTTTTTTGACAGAATGCCTTAAATCCAAAGGCAATTAATCTTTAGTCACAACTGAAAACAACAGAACTCTTGAGTCAGGTGATTTATTTTAAATATTGAATCTTCAGCTTGAGTTTCAATTGCAACATCATCTGGTGTAAAATAAATCACACAGCTCATTTTGTAAAGCAATTCTTTGCCCAACAAATTAAAAGTACTTTTGAGTCACAAAATATGAACTGATGATTACTCTCCATTGATCCTATTTTAAAGGGAAAATTTGCTGAAACCTGGTTAACAATCTGTTTACTACTCATGCCTACAACTTGGAATTTTCTTTCCAAGAGGAGTTGGTTTGGAATCTTCACAGAACAAACTGTAGAGCAGGTAGCCACCATACCAATCAAGAAAGATACAAGTTGGCCATTGACTTGATCATCAATGTATGGACCACATTGGCCTACCTTTACGACTGCTCCAAGTAAGCAATCCTCTTCCTCTTTCAGGAACTGCTATTGGGAATTTGTCTCCGGGGTTAACTGAGGAAAATTATTATTGAGATTTAATAGATTCTCTTGGTATACTGGAGCTGTGGGCATATTCATATGAACTGTTCCTGATTTTACTACTGGCTGTGTCTGTACCCTATTCACATTCTGCTGCATCTGTGGAACAAAATTATTCTGGATTCAATCTGGATTCTGTCTGTATTCCCGCTTCCAATGGCCAATTTTACTACAACAATGGAAAGCAGCACTCTTCTTGCACAAATCAATGTTTGCATTCATCCCAGGATTATTCACATCTCCTCTTCCATGGCCTTTTATTGGCACCATCTAATTTCCCACTCTCACTCCTGGCATTTGATGTACCTCCATTTGTTCCAGCATTGTCAGGTAACTCGTAATTCAAATCAGAACCATAATCTGATTTTTACCACTACTCTGAAACTACTTCAACAATTTCTCCTTAATATTTTCTTATTTCATATCAAGCCAATCATTGCTCTATGTGGCATTCTTCTAGATGTCATCTATACTCTTTTAATGCAACACATCACACTCTGTTGGATATGAGAACTGAGTTCCGGACTCAAAGTCATAACAAAAGCAGATACAAATGCACTTGCACCATGTTTCTTGGGATCTTCAACTCTGCTGCATTTCCTAAAAAAATTCATGCCCTGACTCCTTCAGCTCTTGTTTAAATCTCAAAATATTTGCCTAGCTAATTCCCTTCAGAGACCTCCTTTTTCAAAAGCTCTATCACTGCTCAGTAATTATAAGCAACCACTGCAGACTGAGCAACTCTAACTGAATCTTCTTTCGGCCAAGCAAAAGCAACCTTCCACTCTGGCCACAAATTGCCAGGAACAACAACCTCAATAAACGCATCCAAATCAGTCCAAAGTATTTTTGAACATTTTGTCAATCTATGGACCTCCTTCTACCACTTCTCAAATTCCTCTCATATTTTAGAAAATTTGATGTAAAAGCATAAAGATCACCTATTGTCCAAGGCACATGCACGTAATTCCCTCCATGAGCTTCTCTCTGGGGAAATCTTGAAACAAGCTCCAGCGGGGAACCTTTAGCACGCACCTTTGGTTTTTTTCCTATCTCTGGAGCTTTCTTTTTAGCAATATCCTTCTGATGTTTGTAGCACTCAATGACAGCACAATTCTGTGGTGACATCCTACCAATCTCAGTGCACCTTCTTAGCTGACTAACCAATCACAGTGCAACCTTTCAGTGAATGAGAAATCAACTGTACAGCCGTCCTCAGCAAACACACTAAATAAATCTAAATAAGTTTTGTCTGCTCAACTTAAATAGCAGAAAATGAGTAAGTTACAATAAGACATGTTCTGCAAACAACAGGAACAAGAAGAGTACATTGGCAGCACTTGTTAATCTCAGTTCACACTGAAGCAGACTCCCGTCCAGTGGCAATCTCTCCCTAGTTAGTGTATACACTCCTATGCCATGTGGAGAAAGAAACACCAACTCAAATTAGACACAAAAACTCCTAGAAAGAAAACTTACTAGTTCAGAATCCCTAACTCTGTATGCAGCACCTCACAAAAAACACTTCATCTACGCAGACAAGTTCAACAATAATATCTTGAGATCTTGGATTTAGACTAAATCCATAACCAAATTAACTAATAATAAGATAAGAATGTATTTGCTGTAAATCACAAATAAGAATAGTACATCGGAACCACAGTTATGAAACCACCAGTTGAACCCAAATTCAACATTGCATATCCAAAGGCCTGACACACTGCATAGCAATCCATCATGCAACATAAATCTCAATATCTCAATAATACATCAGAAGCACTCTCAATCACCAGTCATTCCACTCTCTGCATACTTACAATCTATTTATTTCAGGAATACGAATAGTGCAGAATGTCAGAATCTTGGCAAAACTCCACCAGGAAGATCCACACTGGAAAACCCACTAACTCTAAGCTCTGTGCAAAAGGACATTTCTAAAAGCAGAAAGGATGTGCTCTTAACTCACAACCATTCTCTACTCCCACAATTTGTGGGTGCCCAGAACCCCATAAATTTGACACCTCTAAATTTGTCTCATTGGAAATTCCCACAATTCGATGAATCAGAGAGCGCGTTAAACTTCCATTTCATGAGGTTTCCTTGGGATGGCAAGCATTCCATAATATGCACTGTGGTGTTATCTAATGGAGTCACACAGCCACTAATCAGTTAGGTTTAGAATCTACTCATACAAAACCATAGAAATTCAGCAGTTATAGTTAGAGTTCATTCAAGTAACAAAAACTCGCACCCAAAGGTAAATATAACTCGCGCCCTCGCCATGCACAGATGTCTCATCAATAATTGTATTGCAAATGTTGCAGTGAGAATATGAAAAATGGCATAGATAATGTCATCAATGATGAAATATGCGGAGTAACTAGCTGTGCATGGCGGAGGTACAAGTTATAGATACCTTAGGGTGCAAGTTTCTGTTACTGCAGCCAGGCCCTGAGGCCAGCCCCCTATAAGCACCCAACCGTGCACGGCCTTCCCCTGCGCGCAGTAGGGGTTGCCCGCAAGGGCTGATCTGAGGCTAGTCCTTGCGGCCAACCACCCAACCAGATGTTGTGCACGACCCTTTGCACATGCACGGCGGAAGCTGGCCAAGGCCTCTCTGGGTGTGAGAATAGGTGTGAGAGGCTGTATCTTGGGGTGAAAGTGTCTGTCAGAGTGTCTGTCTGGGTGTTAGAGTACATACATCAGTGTTTTAGTGGGTGCGCCAGTATGTGCGCATGTCTGTGAGTGAGTGCATCAGGGTGTCAGTGGGTCTGTGAGTAGGTGGGTGACGTCTGAGTGGGTATGTGAGGGAGGACATAACTGAGTGGGTGTGTGAGGGTCAGACTGGGGCTGTGAGTGAGTGCATGAGGGTCTGAGTGGGTCTGTGAGTGGGTGCGTGAGTGTCTGAATAGGCCTGCGAGTGGGTGCGTAAGTGTCTGAGTGGGTATGTGAGTGGGAGAATTGATTGAAAGAGAGAGAAAGAAAGTGAGAAGGAGAGAGAGATTTTTTTAGGTTTTGATGTCTGATATACTTAGAATGAGTTATTTGTCTCCAATTTAAAATAAAATATCTTATTGTTTTTCTATGTAGAATTTGTTTTTTTCCTAAAAAAAAAAAAAAAATGGAGATTAGCCCAGCTGCGACCTTCACGCTGAGCTATGAGGATTTTTTTTTTTTAGCCCTTTATGGGCTTTCTGGGACTGGGCTCCCTTGCGGTCCCTATATATTTTTTTTTAATTATTACTATGTTTTTTCTTCATTTTATATACCAAAAGCCCTTTACGGGCTACCTGACATTGGACTGGAAACCTTAAGGCTTCCCCTGCAGTGCCATTGTTTCAGCAAGCACAGAGCTGCTTTGACAGCAGCTCTGTGGTTGCTGAAGCATTTCATCTCTGTCCCCTGCACGGGCGTACTTCTGCAGTTGTTAGGGCACCAAAAGAAGTTTGTGAACTTTTTGAAATGTTTTGCTCCAGCGCTTCAAGGAGACCAACCGCAGAAGGTATCCAGTTGGCAGTTCTACAGCATCAGATTCAATTTCAGGTTTGGATTGCACAGAGGGAAGTTTTTCCTCAGAAAAACGACAAAGTCTTTTTTTCAGATTGGGACACAGAAACTTCCAGGCCCTTTTTTAGGCCACTCTGCATGTTGTATTTGACCCACGCTCCATTGTTCTCGGCCTCA
The DNA here is from genome assembly GCF_031143425.1 of Pleurodeles waltl. Taxonomy (NCBI): domain Eukaryota; kingdom Metazoa; phylum Chordata; class Amphibia; order Caudata; family Salamandridae; genus Pleurodeles; species Pleurodeles waltl. Next base: position 1,099,058,647 of record NC_090444.1, on the reverse strand, counting down.
AATTGTATCTATGTCACTGTCTTCTGCGACCATTGACTACCATTTTTGCTTTGCACATTTTGACTCTATTTTCACTTAGATCGTTAAAAAGCCATAACCCTGATTTCTGTTATTGGATTTTTGTCATTTTCATGTCATTTTGCTTATTATTTTTCCCTATTTGTACAAATTGGTGTGGGTTTTTTATTGTTTAGTGCTTTAGACTTTAACTGTTTTGGTACTTCTAAATGCTTTAAACATTTTCTCTAAGTTGAACCTGTCTTCTCTGTGCCATAGCTACCAGGGATTGAGCTCAGGAGTACATTACTGCAATCTCAGACTAGACCTAACAATTTAGTGACTTAATTACATACGGTGAAAAACCATCCACCCCAATTTGGGATTAATTTCTCATGCTGCTGTTTCTTTCACGGTGGTGCGGGGTAAATATTCTTGCCCCAGATTGCATTGAGTGGGGGTGGGGTAAGCAGGCTCAATGTTCTCCAGCTGTTTACTGAGAGAGAAGGCTCTCCACCTGAAAAGATTTTACAAAATGAGCCTAACAGTGCCCTTTATATTACAGTATCATGGCTTAGCAAGCAGGGTGATTTCATCCCTGAACTTCATAATACTAACTTTCAATAATAACTTGCCTTTTAGAAAGCAGCTAGTACAACAGTTTTACACTTTCAAATGATTGTATATTACAAGCATTATTATTATTCAATTAATTGTAGACAGTTTATAAACCTGCAAAGGATAAAATACTGAGTTGGCCCAGCTAGGGATTTAAACTCAAGAAAGATCTTGGAAGAATTAAGGTGGCTCAAGAAAGATCAGTAGATATAAGATTGCTGGCCTAGGGTGTTGCCTGCTCAGATTCAATATGATTGATTGGAAAAAACGGAAATAGACTTTGTCCCACTGAATGTTGAATTGATGTCACATTATACCTGTTTCTCTATAGCCATCATGCCTTCATTTGTTTCTCCCTGTGATTCTCTCACTCAGTCCTCACTCCTTTTTCTCCTTCTGTTCACCCATTCACAAGACATTCTCAAATTCTTTGCCTCCTTTTTCTCTCTTACTTCTGTTACCCTGTTTCACTTCCCCATTTACTAACCGGGTGTATAAAGTGAAAGTTGAGCACCAGACCCACCACAGGCAGCAGTAGGTGGTTAAAGGTCCTGTTCTCCTTGGTATACCAAAGAAAGCAGAGACCCTTCTAGCAGGTAGCATCCAATGAGACTCAAGGCACAGGAGCTATATATTTGTATGGTTTTGTTGCTAATTGTGAGCCCATATCCTTAGGGCATGGTGGGGGTATTCGGATTAACACCCTCCCCATTAAACATTTTAATAAATGGAAAACATGGACATTTTCTAGCTCTATTCTCCAACTATATGGGGTATCACTTCAAGGAGTGAAAGACAAGCTAAATAAATGGATAGCACTATGAGACCATGGTACCAGACTGTGTGCTATGCAAAAGCCATTAACATAACATTGTGTATGCATCAATGCCAAAGTTGCTGAACACCAATGCAGCCTACTGTTGATTCCACCTAATGTTTTATTCTTCCACCGCAATACCCTTAATTTCTCTATCCTACTCTAGTGCAATCCTTTTTAATCCTTGACTTTTCCCCTTGTCACTGTTGCCTATCAGTTCCATACTGCTTTTTGCTCCTATGTCGACATTCTTAATTGTTTTGGGTTCAATCTGATAATGATACCTAAGCCATGCTGCCTAAAAATGAGTACTGTATGTCACAGCATAAATTAAGCACTGTCTAACAGCAAATGTTTTTAAATTTTTAAAGTGTCTGCCATTTCAAGAATGCAGTTCTACATGACACACACTAACAGCAGAATCATGTTAATTGGCTAGTTTAAAAAGCTTAATCGTAAGTTAAATCAAATGTAGCATCAGGAAAGGGATGAGGGATAAAACAAACCATAGCTGAATTCAGAGAACCAGAAATAAGCCAATAGGAGTAGGAAAATAGTGAGGAATTCTTTCACAGGTATTGCTTCGGAAAACATCATTTAAAACGATGCATAAACTACGAAATTCATTTACAATGAGGCCATTACCACTCATATGCCCTTACCACACATGCCTTTATTACGAGCATACATTTAACACATGCCTTTACAATGAATTTTGTTCTAAAGGCATGATTGGTAAAGGTATATGTGTGGTAAAGGTTTTGAAGGTAAGTATTATTTTCTTATTTTGTAAAGGCATGAATGGTAAAGGTGTATGAGTGGTAAATATATATATATGTATATATATATGTATATATATATATATAGGGTATTTAGGTTTTAAGGTGCGTATGGGTTATGGGGTGGTATGGGCATTTTTTTGGTTTTAGGGTGGATATGGGTTTTGGGGTGGTAAGGGCATTTTTAGGTTCTAGGGTAGGTATGGGTTTTGGGGTGGAAAGGGCATTTTTAGTTTTTAGGGTGGGCATGGTTTTTGGGATGGTAACAGCATTTTTAGGTATTAGGGAGGGTATGGGATTTAGGGTGGTAAGGACATTTTTAGGGTTTAGGTTAGGTATGGGTTTTGGGGTGCTAAGGGCATTTTTAGGTTTTAGGGTGGGTATGGTTTTTGGGGTGGTAAGGGCATTTTTAGGTTTCACAGTAGGTATTGGTTTTGGGGTGGCAGCACACACGTTGCCACCCACAAACCGTACTCACCCTAAATCCTAATAATTCCCATTCAAGGGCAAGGGCCTTTTTTAGGTTGGGTATGAGTTTTGGGGTGGTTAGGGCATTTTTTGTTTTTTAGGGTGGGTATAGGTGTTGGGGTGGTAAGGGCATTTTTAAGTCTTCGGTTGGGTGTGGGGTTTGGGGTGGTAAGGGCAATTTTAGGGATTAGGGTTTTTGGGGTGGAAAAGGCATTTTTAGGTTTTAGGGTGGTTATGGGGTTTGGGGTGGTAAGGGCATTTTTAGGTTTTAGGGTGGGTATGGGTTTTGGAGTGGTAATGGCATTTTTTATGTTTAAGTTTGGTATGGTTTTTAGGGTTGTACAGGAATTATTAGGGTTTAGGGTAGCAACGTGTGTGTGCGTGTGTGTGGGTGTGTGTGTGTGTATATATATATATATATATATATATATCTTCACACCAGCTTGACACTTCTGTCAACAACGCGGCACTCATAGGATTGCTCAAATTTTCATTTAATAAATGAAATGATACCAGACAAACAAACACCAACGCGTTTCGACCTTCACGGTCTTGATCACGGTAATTACTCAATCCATTAAGTGCCCTATTTATACTATTCATCTCACCATGCCTTTATGTGGCATTCTGGGATACGTAGTTTTCAAAGTGTATATACAATAGTACCCAAAAACTAAATACAAACAATTATAAATACCAAACCACTTCAACTAATTACACCCCAACAAATTGCCATAACAGAGGAAAATCTAGAGATCAAGTATTAAAATAACACAGACACTCTACTCATTACTCAAATTAACCACAATTAACAATGTCATCTCTCCCTAAATCCATTCTTCACAAATGTATAAATGATTATATTTACATCAATCTCTAATTCCACATGTATATTTTTTGGGATTATACTCATATACCTATTTGCGGGTCTGATACCCCAATTTCTCGGACTTGACTTCCTCCAATTTTCTACATGTAGTATTAACATTTCCTTTTTCCCACATTGATAATAACGCTCAATTCATGGTATTCATTCATAGTTACAGATTACAATATAATTCCTCATCATAGTTTATCCCAAACAGAATCTTAGTTTTTAATCTGATGATATATCTAGACTCCAAACGTCTCAATTTCTGAACTCTGTCACCTCCTCGTTCATGTTTTTGTATTGTAGCAATGCCATAATATTTCATATATAACCAATCTGATTCTGGATGAGTTTTCAGATGTTTGGTCATGGCATAGGTGTTATCATCATTTTGCACTGCTCTAATGTGTTCCAAAATATGCTTTTTTAAGGGGCATACAGTACTGCCAACGTATCTAAGACCACAACGGCATTCTATGACATATACCACAAAAGTTGTTTCACATGTGATTCGGTCTCTGATCACAATCTCTTTTCCCTGAAAGTCTGTTATACCCTTTTTGTTGCAACCAATTTTACATGCTTTACACTTTTTGCAACAAACAAGCCCTTATTTCCATCTACTAACCAGTTGGGTCTCAAAGTGACTTTTCACTAGCATATCTTTTAGTGATGGTACTTTCCTATACATAATTGAGGGGCGAGTACCCACTCTCTCTCCAATATCACTATCTCTTTGGATCAAATACCAATATCTATTTAATATATTCAAAATCTGTTGGTTCTCTTTACTATAATCCAGCATAAGTCTTATCTCATCATTTTCCATCATTGACTCCTCTGACACTTTTTTGTTCTTGACCAATACCTGTGCTCGTGTCCTTGCCCTTGCTTTTGTCTCACCTTGTTTTATTGCCTGCAGTTTGTAACCTCTATTTAGGAATCTCTGTCTGGTTTCACAAAATTTTTCATTGATATCTTCTTCATTTGAACAGTTTCTTTTAATGGGTATAAACTCACCATATGGAATGCTTTTGATCAGTGATCTGGGATGGAAACTTGTACCATGTAGGATACTGTTGGTTGCTGTAGGTTTTCTATGTACTGTAGTTTGTAACTCATCTGCTTCAATATATACTAACACTTCTAAGAATTCAATAGAAATCTTACTTGTCTTATAAGTAAATTGCAATCCAACATCATTCCTATTCAACCTAGTGAAAAATTCTTTGAATATTTCCTCAGTTCCATGCCAGATCAAAAATAAGTCATCTATATATCGTAACCACATCACCACTTTATCCATGTAATGGTCATTCTCCTGATTCCAAGCTATTCATTTCTCCCACCACCCCATCATGAGATTTGCATAACTTGGAGAAAAGGCTGTCCCACAGATTTGTTTATATACCTGATGATTGAACATGAAAATATTATTACTGAGACATAGTTCTATCATTTCCAATAGCATCTCAGAATGTTTCAAGAAATGGATACTCTTTTGTCTAAAAAAAATGTCACTGCATTTATACCCAATTGATGTGAAATTTATGTATATAATGATACCACAGCTATGGTCACTAGCAGATAATCCGGTTGCCATACTACTCCATCCAATGACCTTAAAAAGTCACCAGAGTCTTGTATGTATGAATTCAAATCTTTAACCATCGGAGCCAAATAATGATCTACATAATTCAACACTCCCTCATATAATGAACCACAACTTGAGATTATAGGTCTACCTGGCGGTTTCTCTAAAGTCTTGTGAATCTTAGGAAGAAAATATATCGTTGGCATAATTGGATTTTCATGCATCACAAATGATTTCTCATCAAAACTAATCAATCCTTCTGAGTACCACTTATCTAATCTCTCATTTAAATCTAATACTAGTTCATTAATAGGATTCTTAGTTCGAATCCATGTTCAACTGACTATACGCCTCCTCCATATAATCATTCACGTCCCAGATCACAATATTTCCTCCTTTGTCCGCAGGTTTAATTACTATTGACTGGTTTTCCATCAAATCTTTCAATGCTTCTCGTTGTTTTTTCGTTAAATTCTCTTTGTCATGCTTATGAGAAGTCTGTAATTTCTCTAGATCATTGATGACAAGATCATGAAATATTACAATTTTATTACCTGGAGACAAAACTGGGCAAAACTTGGATTTAGGTTTAAACTTTGTTGTTTCTTTTTGCCCTGTATCAAGACCTAGTGTAGTTAATATTTGAGTTTCAGTCATGTCTTCATCTCTTAAATCATGAGTTAAATCATATATTGTTTTCAAATCAATGCTTTGTTCTATAGTCAAATTTAAATTGCACGTACTGGAGACTTTTTTCCGATGTTACTGTAGGTCCCCTTTTCGAAAAGTGCTTAGCCAATTTCAATTTCCTTACAAATTTATATAAGTCAATTCTTGTTTGTACATAATCTTGATGTTTCTCTGGACAAAAGCTCAAACCTTTCCGTAACACAGTCTCTTCCACCTTATTTAATTCATATTTTGATAAGTTCACAATCAAATTTTCTGGTTGTCCCAATTGTCTTTCGGAATCTATTGTTCCTTACGACTTCGTAACATGTAGTCTTTTCCTTTTTCCTCTTCTCGTCTTCCTCTTCCTTTGTAATTTGGTTGTAATTTCCATGTTGTAAAGGCAGTCGTGGTAATTGCAGCTGGGGTTCCGTCATACAACCAGTACTCTCACAGCCTCACCTAAGCTAGCTGTGGGCAGCAGTCACTGGGTCATGTCATTTACTACATGGTGGTCTCCAGTTCTGCCTGGATGTATTGGAGAGTGACAGCCATTGCAAACTCAAGTCTCAAATGCTTGAACTCAACTGCGAGTGGGAAGGGCAAACTTTAGGTTTGAGCGACCTCTTCCTGGGGCGGTGGTGGTCCGGCTCTGTGATTTGCCTGACTGCAGGTCCTTGGGTATATCCTGCCAGGCTGTTGGCCTGGGTGGCTGAGAAGCAGAGAAGGCACACCTATGTCTGTCACTGTGGACTGGCAGGCACTTGCTTTGCACTCAGCCTCTACCTCTCACTTTAGACAGTTTGTTTTCATTTCTAAAGGGAGCATCCTGCCTACCCGTGCCCCAAGCTAACCTGACAAGCATATCATCACACCATGACCTGGCCACTCAGCAGCCTTCCGCAGCTGAAGGCAGGGCGAGATTGGGAACTAAAACCACCTTGGTAAAAATGTGTATATCAGCTGTACACTGGGCAGAGCGAGTGTGCTCATCGAGTGCTTCCAATGCTGTCCAAGGTATTTGGGGATCACCTCTAATCAGTGGTGGCTGGTAATTTTTCAAAGTATTGAGAGGTAAATATCAATCCTGATTAGGACTGACGGATTTAGCAAGCATGCCTGACTTCCATTGGATGTGTATGAGGAAGAAAGCAGAGCTGCAGATAACAGTACTGATTATCCCACAAATACTTCTGTTTGTGTGAGTGTCTGACTGTGTATTCATGTGTAGACACACACATGCATTCATTTTGTGCCAAAACATTGGGCGTTCAATTCATGATAATACAGGAATATTTTTTATCTAATACAAGTTTATAATATTAAAATAATAAACATAATTCTCCGAAAACTTTCTTGAAACAAAATAATTTTGTCCTGATATGCAGCTTTTCAATTTTAGTAAATGCATGCCTTGCACTGTCATTTTCATCAAGCATCCACATGTAGTCCTGTCACACAGGGAAAGTACCACAATCACAAACCATAGATACACAATACTAAGAATTACCAACAATATGTCATCCAAAAAAGGGTGGAAAGAGGGCACATCATCCTCACATGTATTCAAGTTTTAATGAGGATGCTTTTCTCCCACAATAAAATTGATGTTTTGCACAGCTCCAAGTGCTGCAAATTTGACTCCTCTCAGTGGTGCACATAACATGTATCACAGTAACTCAGTTTATCGAACTCAGAGGGATGGAAAGTTGACTTTGTATGCCGTGCCAAGATAATAACTTATGACTTGGAGGTCGCAAAGATATATTAGGGTGAGTGTAAAATGACAAAGATAAACCAAGTAACTAAAGGTGAATTTTGTTTAGAAGAACCATGACTTGGTGAGGTAGGTATCCAGAATGAAGACCAGGTTTCTGGGATGATTGGAGCTTCAGGGTTAGTCAAGTGGGCAACCAGGGTGAGTTCATTGTTGCAGAATATCAGCACCACCATCTTCTGAGGTTGAGTACCAGCTGAGCCATTGGTTTTGCTTTACTGCAGACTAAGAAGAAATACACTAATACCAAAATGAATTTCTGGCATAAAACCCTCCCAGTCTGAGAAACACATTTATCAAGTCACTCTGCAAGGTTTAAATAGAAAGGTCAATGGTGTACAACCCAGATGCGCATTAAAAAAAAATTACCACAGTGAAATAAAAGAGTACTGCTTTACTTTAAACTGAGAGGAAACATGAATAAAAGGAATTCCAACAATGAAAAGCTTTTAGTCTGAGTAATACATTTATTAGAGTACTGTTTAAAGTTCAAAAGGAGGAGTTATGTAGGTCAAATCCCTCAACACAAATACACTGAATAATAATGTTCAGAAAAACAAACACTGAAAATACACTACTTTAATCATGGATTAAATATCTCCATATACAATGATTATATATTCATGCACAATGCAAAGTTAGAAATAATAATCAAAAAGAATTCATCACCACAGGGCTCGCTTGTTTCATCTCTTTGCCAGCAACAGGTTGTGAAACCGGTCAACTGACCCCATGTGTTGCAAAACACAATTTCTTTCATGAAACAGGAAAAATGCAAAGTTGTGAAAATGTTCACATGATTGCAAACTATATTACTTAATCAGGTGTGCAACAGAAAGAAGCTGCAGGCACACATTGAACAGAGAAAATCTTCTCATGCTTAGGGGTCCCCTATCTCATTGGACCGAGATCTCTGCTTCACCTTTCAACAATAAAAAGAAATTACCTCACTGCCTCCTGGGGTTGTCCAAAACTCTGTTATCTGGACCAGCTTGCAATTCAAGCTCCTGGCACACAGTAGAACACTGCGTCCTGTCCACTGCTGGTATGAAAGCTCTCCTCATTTACGGATGTCCACTCAAGAGTGGTGTGCCCAACGCTTTCACTTTCTTAGTGCCAGAAGCCATGACAGACATGCATAGTCAAACCAGGTCAAGGATCCCGGGAAAATGTAAGTATGTATTTAAAATGCTGCGGTGGACGATGTGATAAATACAAAGCGTACTTCAACATTTTAATTTCATGTTTCTTCTGGGTGGCGGCAAGGAGAGCTGAAACCAGCCTTCACGTCTTCAGGATACCAGGCAAAAAACTGATTTCAAAATCAGTGAACCCAGTCCTGTTAGGTATACAACAGAAAACCTGATTTATTTAGAGGGGCACTTAATCAAATTAACAGGGGCTGGGCCCCTGTAGGCCCCCCGTAGCTACAGCCCTGTAGTAAAAGGGTCACAAGGGCTGCAGCACTGACTGTGGCACCCTGCATGGCCCAAGTAAAAGCAAAGCCTGCAGAGCAGCTTGTCTGCTCAAGTTTGACTCTTCCCACATCAAGTGCAGGCAGAGTCCTTTCACTGCCTTTAGTACAGGATAGTCACCCCTACGGCAGGGTTGCTATAGCCCAGGTGGCAGGGTGCACAGTGTTCTGAGTGAGGACAAATATGCACAAACATATATGACTGTGATAGCATTTAAAACGTAATGCTACTGCAAGTGACCAGTGGTCCATAGGAAAACATGGGCTGGCATCTGGCAAGCCCCAGATGTCCAGTTCTATGATGGCCCGACCGATTTCCCTTGTGTTTGCTGTCAAACACCGTGCTTCATAACCCTGAGCATGGTTCTCATGCCCATGATTAGCCAGCATGTACCCCAGGGGTGTCCTTAGAGGATGCCCACCAAGTTGCCAGCTTTCTCTTGCCTTGGCGGGCCACCAAGACAAGAGTCTGTCCTCCTGCTGGTTGTGCTAACACTTCCTCCAGGACAGAGACAGAAGATCTGGTTAGGGAGGAGGTCACACCTCTGCCCTCCCAGGATGGCTAGTGCTCAATCAAGGTGGTGAGCCTCAAATGCTTTCACCACCCTTGATATGTAATCTCTTGTACCCCACTCGAGGAAAAAAGCCCTTCCTTCCCTGTCCAGGCTGACTAGCAGGAAAATTAGTTATGAAGTAGGCGGACACCTCCAACAGGTTAGCCACACCTTCAGGGTGGGCAAGGAGGTCTGTGTAGCCAAGAAAGTTTCTGCCCTCTTGGCAAACCCTTAATTAGTGGGTTTTGGATAGAAAGGTGGCATACTCCCACACGAAGTCATCACTTCAGGGGCTTACTAGCCACAGGGACCAGTAGCCCACTGGCCACTGTCCCTCACACCCTTAACAGCCCCTAAACTAGGAATTAAGGGGTTCCCCTGGAACCAGAACCTGAGTTCTGATTTTGAATCTGAGAAGAGGCACAAAGAAGACGCTATCACTGACAACAAGTCCTTGGACTCTGCCTCAATGCAAGGAGAGGACACTTAAGTGCCCTGTGGAGATCATATACTGGAACTGTGTGTTCATAGTGTGCCCGTGGCAAAAGCTCATTGCCTCCAGCAACAGGCACTCCAGTGGATGCCAGAAACTGAAGCAGACACTCTCTGACTGGTGGAATCAGTCACCTGCAAACTGCAGAAGAATCATCGTACTGTGTCATAAGAAGTGCAACCCATCGGGCCCCTCTTGAGTTAGCCCAAAGGAAATCAGTGACATGCACTCTGGGGTCTGCAGTGAGGATCACACCAAGTTTTGAGCCGCTACACCACTCCTGTCGACCTCCAGCCATGAAGTACCCGTGGATTACTTCTGCCACTGCCAAGGCTTGTTGGTCACCAGCCCCACAACCGACTCGTTTGTAGATGTTACCAACTCTAGAGCAACTCCCAGCAATAGTGACCAACATCAGCAATTACCCCACTGCTGAGATCCTGCATCATGAAGACGGCGACTTCGACTAAGTGGCAAAGCATCTTTGGTTCAACCCTCCCGTGATTGACAGATTAACCTCTGCACCCGGAGCCACCAGACATGGTGGCAGAGTGCCAGATGTGGAATCCAGGTCCTGGGATCCTAAAGGCCTCTACTCTTCAAGAGTAGAGTGTAACTCCATCTCCAGGTGTGGTTTTGCAGAGTGCTCCATCTTTGATTGACAGCACTCACAGTTCCTGGTCTTTTGTAAGGACAGCAAGGCTACTTGCGCTCCCGGACTCCCTGGGAAAAGTAAAAAGGTACTGTCTATGGAAACGTGGTCTAGGGACCCTCTCAGTCCTTAACTCCAGGTGGGTTACACGAAACACACCCAACAAGTGAACAATTGCGCATTGTGCTTTCCTCTATTGACTTCAATGGTATTTGTTTGACAACTAAAAGTGCATCTATTTTTAAACGCTTTAGAAATCCACAATTCCAGTTGAATGAAAGATACAAAGTTTGTTTTGGTGTCTAAATTAAGACAAAAATCTGCTTTATTTTTCTAAATTGGTGTTGGATTTCTTTCGAGTCATCTCAATTACTTTTTATCCATGTTGGTGTTGTGGAGTGCTTTACACATGTTCCTCTAAGTAGCCTCACTGCTCTTTACCACTCTACTAGGAAGGTTTACTTGTGTGAACCTGAGGTCCACTTCTGGGTAATGTGTTAGTATTAAATGGTAAGACCCCCCCAATCATACCACGTAATACTGCCACCTTGCTACATGTTGCATTTGAATTAGAATTGTACCTCTGACCTCGCCCCCCCCTCCAATGTACGCACTTTCCTCAATTTAGTTGGACTAGAGTTAGGCATATTTACAAGCCCCTAGCGCCTCTTTGTGCTGCCTTAGGGTCAATTTTCTACGCTAATGCGGCATCAAGGAGGCCAAATCCCCGCTCAGGTTTACCAAGGGGCGCAATGCTTGTAACTTCTTGCACTACATTATGCCTGCACCAGGCATAATGTATGTAAGGGGGCGGTCCCCCGTTAGGAGGCCCAGAAAAATGGTGCATTGAAATTTACGAGATTTCACTGCGCCATTTTTCCCATCATTTTTAATGCCTGCAAAAGGTAGGTGTTAAAGTGACGCTCCCATTGTTTCCAAAAAGCTTCCCCACGCATTGCTGGACTAGCACCATAATTTTTGGTGCTAGTCAAGCACGCTATTCTGCTAACGTGCGACATATTGGAAATACGGTGCTACCATGGTGACATTAGGGGGGCGCAAGAAAAGTGGTGCATTATAGCTGATGTGCCACTTTCTTGTAAATATGCCCCTAAATATCTCTCACGCCCAATGTATGCTCTTCCCCCAAAGTTTGGTAGTTGAAGTTAGAACAGTAAATCTGACCTCGTCCAAGGTATCCACTTTCCACAATAATTGATACATTGGAGCTAGAATACTAAATCTGAATCCCCCACTCCCAATGTATGCAATATTTGTTGGACTGAAACTAGAATAATAATTTTGATTCCTTCCCCTCAAAATGTAAGTATTTTTCGATTTAAGTGAGATTAATATTTGTTATTCTTTTATATTTTGTAAATGTTTTGAGTGTAGTTAGTTTAAAAAATGCAGAGCAGACTTCTCATTGGTTGCAGCAAACCACCTTTCTGCACTGCACTGCGTGAATGGTAAAGGGCAGGAATGCACCATATTTAACATAATACAACATATTCCTGTCCTTTCCCTGCACTGGTGCACTATATGCTGCCTTGCACCAATGCAGGAACCCTTACACCATGGTACAAGGGTGTCTGTGCTGCAGGCAGGATTGGTTTTGTGCACCTTCCTTCACAAAAACAATCCTCATGCATCAAAGGGGATTTGCACAAGGGGAAAATACACGAGGACCAGGAGGAGCAAAGATGACAGGGATGCGACACGGTTAAGAGCACAGAGTTGGCAAAGAGACACAGACACAGACTAGATGAGTCACCCGAGGGGCAGTGGTGAGAGGTCCAAGGTTCCTACAACCGATCCGAGAATACATTCAGGATATGGACTTGTGGCCAATCATAGACCTTTATACAATTTCCCACTGTCATGAGATCTGTTTCTGCCATTCTGTCGCCACAGCTCAGTTCTATTTACCTCAAATAAATGCCTAAATGACTCATCGGACAAAATAGGCATTAAGGTTGCTAATATGTGACAGAAATCTACAGGTTTTGGGGAGTATAAATCCTACACTACTCGTTCACACCACTTATTTGTGGAGGTAAAAAGTTATTTTGTTTCTGTAAACCTTTAACTGACAACTGAAACACACAAGTCACAAACTCTACCGGACCCTGCTTCATTTACATTTGTTAATGTTATCATTCTATCTGGAATATGGATAAACTTAGGACCTTTCCTTTCTGGCTGTTTTATGAATTGCTAAGAACTTGCTTGGCGTTTACTTTAAACACATGACCTTCCAACAACATGAACGCCTCGTCAATTACCAAATCTTGGGATGTCAAACTGTTTCACGTTTAGATCATATTTATTTATTTGTGGCTCTCATAAGTACTGCAGGTGAATGTACAGTCAGATGACCCAGTGTTTTCAATTTTTTACCCTCATCCACAACCGTCATCTCTGTCACACATAATCATTCTCTGGTTCTCAGGCAAAATAAGTGGATAACTCAATTACTGCAATGCTTCTTAGTTGGTGAAATCCTCACAGTGAAGCAGAGCTGATAGGTACCCAAATGTCAGTCTGTAAGAAGGCTAATAGAGAGATTTCCTTTCTAATCCATGGCTCCTGGACTCCACCCCTTCTCTTCTCCTCCTGGATACTATCACTTCAGCCTACTACACCCACTTCCTCAAATCCTTTTTCCTCAGCACCAACATTTTATTGACATTAGTGATGTGTCAGACCTGGCTAACTCCAAAATTCAGTGCACAAACGCACTCATGCAGACAACTGCCACACAGACAAATACACGAAAAAGAATAGACTGTGATACTTTCATATACACACAATACTAAAATAAAAGCTATTAAAACTACATAAAATTGACATACCTTTTGAGTACCAGCATTAGCCCTGCTGTGACACTTACTTCCTTGAAAAAGTGACTCTCACAGGGGTTTAACCTCTGTCACTAATTACCTCTAGCTTTCCCTTTTAGTCCACCTCTACGTTGTCCACATTTCTGTAAATTTATTTGGCCTTCTCCAGAACCTCCTTTCCTTTACTCTCCAAATGTCCATTTCTGCGCCCTTCAAACCTCCTCACACCTGTGTGCCTTCTTTCATCTTTGTCTCAAGTACCAGAGGGTTAGCAGCCGTCCCCATGACACTCTGTTGCACACTCCATTATCTGACTCCTACAGCTGTCCGCATTTTCAACTTCAAGACTACACTTCTCATTACACTGCAAAAGACCTTGTCAGCCAAAACCATCTTTTCCATATTGTCCTCTGCCCTACTCCCTATTCACAGTCAAATGTCACCTCTCTTATTCTCCTCTCCCAATAACTTATGTTTCTTGTGAATGCACCTGTTACCTTATTAACTCACTAAACTCCCTCTTCGTGTGCCCATGACCTGTCCCACAATCAACTACAGTTTGCAACAATCCACCAACATCCAGTGTCAGAAGTGTGTTGCCTACCCACCTGACCTCTTAATCAGATATGTTTTATACTTTCTGACACTCTCCAGACTGCATTGGACCCCACTGTTGGCCTCTACCACCTACTTCAGTAAACAATGACATCAGTGGCGTAATGAAACTTAAGGGGGGGCAGCAAAGTACATGGAGGGCTCCCCTCCTAACTCAGGAGCTCTCATACCAGGATACTGAGCTGAGTCCCCCCCCCGAGCCCACAAAATGTCTGCCCCTACTACATTGTCATCTCCTAACGTAGACTCACCAATATTCCAAATACCTGCGGCACTGTAGTTAACAACAGTTGCAACTAAACTAATGCTAAACTGTCTTAATTTAACTTATTCTTGAATAAACTCCCCTTGCTATACTGCAAGAAATGGTGAAATACAATTTGCGCTATCATGACTGTGCAGAAAACGACTTTGGTCTGTGATCATAAGAAACAGCATAAAGGGATTTGTGGAGCTGGTTCCATAATGTTGCCAAAAACCATGAACTGTGCATCTCACTTGCTCACATATTATACTGTTAATTGCTGTGTTCCATGGTACAACAGTCACACCTTAGTGATCATTACGCATGATATGGAAATGTTTAGGATCAAAATAAAGACAACATGCCTCCAACCATACACCCGTCATGATGTAGTGTGCTTCGCATGTAGGCAAACACTTCAGCACCCCCACACAGGGGTAAGTAAACACTATATACATTTCGTAATGTAATACAATGCAATGCTACTTACCTGATCAATACATATTGTCCCCAGGAATGCCAGCTCCCCAGTCTGCCTCTACTGTCCTCCCCCACTGATCGAGCAGAACTCGGCACCACCTATAAGAGATCCAACACCACTGTGCACATCATAGAAGTCTGTCCACCAATTTACCTAGCTTGTTAAAAGTTAAAGTGCTGAGTCCGCGAGTACCTACCCCCTACTCCTAATCCCCAAACCCTCCTTTTTTGTCCCCTCTAACCAGCAAACAGTCACAAGGAACCCTGCAGTTCCCCTCCAACCACCCCATCAGCCCACACAGTATCTCCATCTCCTCACAGTGAGATACATCACTTTTCTGTGGTTTCAACTGCCTTCTCCCCATTGGCACTAATCTTACCTGCTGCTCCAAGTACTCTCCCATCCCCTGGCAGCTGATATTGAAGAAATCTGCTAAAACCCCTTTGGCGCACTGCGGAGACAGCAAAGCCCAAAACAGGGTATGGACTTCTGCTGCCTTTCCTACACCTAATTTGTGGATCTTGGTACTGGCCAGAAATGGAGTAACCATTTCAGTATGCAAGGCCAAGGTCAACCTGAGTAGCCGTGTCTACCATATATGGGGTTAACACTTCATATGTTGCCTGCTAAGTGAACAGTAGGGGTATTGATGCAGATTGGGAGGGAAACACAATCCAGACTGGAAAATCAGCAGAGATGTGAATGACATATTAGTACAAAAGATACTAAGCTGGAGAGAGGCATGATGCAGTTCCAGTCAAAAGCAGGAAATGTAAGGGTTCCTTAAATATTACCCACACTGCCATCCCCCAAATTGTAGTAACCAGAACTCGACAGTGGAGCTTGGTGAGCAAATATAGATGGGGGAAACTGGAACTGTGGGAAGTCAATGATTGTATTGTTGGATCAAGGATTATGGGAGAGACGTTCAAGAGAGATCAACAGGATGGGAAGATGGGGTACGCAGGCTCTCCTAAGTGCCAGAACAGTCCTCATAATTGTGAGTAGGCTGTTGTGGGGACAGGACTGCAGCAGGCAAACAAAATATCTGGTGGAATATCTGCTATGAAAGATGGCCACCAGACCTGCCCACCTTAACCGCTTGTATTCTTGAATCACACCTGCATGAACATGCTTATAAAGTGAATAATGAGAACTTGAAACAGTGCTTCTATTGCCCCTCTCCATTTTATTAATAGGAATATTATTACTACTGAAACATCTACTTCTAGTACTCTTAATAATAGTAAAATTATATACTACTACTACTAATAATAATAATAAGTTGTCAGAACCCACTTCATAATGCACAGCAATTAACAGGCTCTGCTATATCCCATATTAATAGTACACAATGGCACAGCAATATAGGGGTGTTCCATAGGCCCATACACCATAGAAATCTCTGGCAAATCTGCAGACACTGAGGGTCTCATTAAGAGTTTGGCAGGCAGCCACTCTTTAGGATGGAAGACCGCCAGTACGGTCTTCTGCCCGCTAGCCCTATTAAGAGTTTCCAGCTGGCCTAGCAGGAAACTGACCACAACATTAACGCCGCCTCGATTACGAGCCGGCGGAAATGTTGTGGTGCATGGGGTGCGATAGCACCCACTGTGCTTTTCACTGCCTGCTTTGCAGACAGTGAAAAGCCTAACTGCGCTGTCCATGGCGGCCCTGCACTGCCCATGCCAAGAGCTTGGGCAGGTCAGGGGCCCCCAAGCACCCCATCTCTACCGACATTTGCATGGCAGTGGAACCGCAGCCCTGGGGTTTAAGACCGCCGGCACCACCAGGCTGTCAACCGGCAGTGCCAGCGGTTGGACTGTGGCGCTTTCACGGTCCGCGGTCAAAATCCGGAGGCCCGACCACTGTATTGGCAGCGGTCCGACCTTCACCGTGGCCCTGGTGGTCTCATGACTGCCAGGCTCATAATAATGGCCTGAGTTTAGCAATTCCACATTCACACAACACAGCCTCCTCCTGCTAAGGCTAGGTGACTTGCATTTAGCACACGCCTGGTTACGTAAAATGATCTGTGCTTCATATTTTTCAAACAAAGGCAAGTGGCTTACTCATTCCCCCGCTCACCCAGCAATCCAGAGCTGCTACAACATGGAGTAAACATCAAATTACGTTTGCATAACCATCTGCCTCTTTTCTTCATGATATCATCTGCAATCTGTTAGGTGCTATATATCTCTTGGCATGTTGCGAAGTCCTTAAATGCTATCAAAAGATGTTTGTCAGAACATTATTATCATGGAAGACAGGAGTAGCAAAAGGCTGTAGCGGCTACCCATGGCAACTCTGGCCCTGCCTTCCATGCACCCATCTCAGAGATCATTGTTTTAGGAGCCCTGGTCCCTCTTTGCAGATTCCACCTCTTGGCCATTCCCTCCAGGCCAGTGTTTCCCAAACTGTGAGTCCTGACCTACCCGATTTTTTGGGGGGGGAGGGTCACAAATGTCCAGGCAATTAATAAAGATGCCTTTAAATTCTGTATTTGTCTAGTCACACTTCATGCACTTCAAAGACAGAAGGTCAAATGTCAGGCTATGTCTTCTGCTGCTTATTTTTTAAATAGAGGCTGTTGTTTAGGAACTCTCCGTTTGCAGTCAGAGAAAGAAAGATATAGTGAATTATGTTACTGCTGTGGTACATGCAGTGTAAAAGGATAGCTTGAGGATGTCCTTTTTTCCTAACAGAGCAATATCACAAAATAAAATGATGGACAGAGTGTTGAAACTTCTCAAACACTCACCCCTAGTCTCAGATCTGGGTTTAATCCATTGCTATTTTGCTTTCCATGTCACCCCAGTTTAGACCCAGCTATATGCAAATCAGTCTTGACCCTGTTCCCTCTGGGAACAGCCCAGCCCGAACTGTCAAGCCAGGTCCTCCCTGGACAGGATTCAAGCATCCTGGGACCGGTTTCAGGGTATCAACCTTCATCAGCCAGGCTAGCTTGAATCCAGTGGCGCAGCAAGCAAGGGACCCATGTCTGGGCATACCTTTTTTCCTAACACACAACAGAATGTAAATACCTGTAAATTAACTGTACACTTAGGGCGCACAAGGCAATATCACAAAATAAAATGACGGACGGAGTGTTTAAACTTTTCAAACACTCACCCAGAGGCACAGATCTGGCCTTAATCCATCGTTGTTTGCTTGCCAAGTCACCCCAATTTGGACACAGCTATATGCAAATCAGTCTTGACCCTGTTTCCTCTGGGAACAGTCAAGCCTCAACTGCCTAGCAAGGTCCTCCCTGGACAGGATTCAAGCATCCTGGGACCGGTTTCAGAGTCTCACCCTTCATCAGCCATGCTAGCTTGAATCCAATGGAGTAGCAAGCAAGGGACCCAAGTCTGGGCATACGTTTTTCCTTAACACACAAAAGAATGTAAATACCTGTAAATTAACTGTACACATGCAGGAGTTAGGAAAGTAAAACAAAGGACATGTTTTTGTAATTCTAATGTGTGAAGGATACGAACATTTTAATAGGATCAGAAAAAATCAAGATATTTTACTTGGTGATGCGCAGATGTTAAATATTCAATTAAACCCGATTTCGACACATTATCATTTGCGTGCAATATAGTTTTATCTATAAAATCGTATGTATGATCAAATATAGAGACTATTAGAAAGAACAATGTGTTGTCTTCAAATATCATGCACTTCCACAAGACGCTTTATTACATTAAATAATAGCCCGCCCCATGTCCATTAAAGCTAGATGGTTTGCAAACGTTTGTTATACTAAAAAGAGGGATGTGGTTTTGAAAAGTGTGGCAACCACTGCTCTAGGCCATCAGCAGCAAGGAGGCGTTTGCTGAGGGTTGGGCCAACGTTCAGATGTCATCGGTGTCAACGGACGCATGAAGTAACGACCACTGCCTCTGGTACTTTAATGAATCAACGTCCACACGTTTTTGAGTTAATGCCACAGGGAAAACAGGTTGAAAACAATAACAGTACGAATGCATCTCAGATGTGGTAAATGAGAGGTTTCCCCTGAGATGTAAAATAGTACTGAAGCTCCTGATGAGGTAGACACTGGCTGCATGGGCAGCTGACATTAGTAACAGGTAGCATGGGTGCATCAAGTATCGTAGCCAAGAATTGGCGTGCTTCCGCCTGCATTGTGAAGGGACATTAATAGCCAAAGAAGGATGGTCCTCAACAAGAAACACAAACAGTGCGGACTTTCAACAATAATCAGAGGCAGCATGGCAGCTCAGCAACAGCCACAAGCAATCCAGATTGTCAGCAATCAGCAAATGCACTATAGATAATCAGCAATACCCCAGAAAGTGTAGGTGTTTGGCTATAATCCCGCGAAGGACAGCTTCTTAGCAATAAGAGGGAACTTGAAAAGCAGGTAATAGAGAAACACCCACGCTATCGGTCCCAAGGACATCAGTAAGCTCTGCTGTCATTAAGTGTAGAAACACATGAGCTTACACATATAGATAGGCTTCCCTCACTGAACTCACTGGCCTCGAAGGCCTTCCATAATGTAGAGTTTAATAATCATAAAGATGACTAAAATATGGAAAGGGTATTTTGATATTAAATATTAAAATATACGAAGTATGGAAGGCGGTTCACGCTCGTTATTTCAATGAAGTCCAACTATATATGCAAGTGCATGTAATATATGAAACAATATATACAAACATGTATCAATAATCTCATGATGCTAATGTGCCACTTTTGATGCGTTGAAGATTAACATGGTGTTTAAACAGAGAAACAGAGCACACTTTTCCAATGGAAACTCTGATCTAACGATACCTCTACAGAGATAGATAGATAGATAGATAGATAGATAGATAGATAGATAGATAGATAGATAGATAGATAGATAGATAGATCATTTGTGCATGCCTGTGCTTTCATGCTTTACCATATTAGCAAAACATTTGCCAGTGTTTGTGGCAAAAGGGGCCTAGGGCCATGGGTAAAACAGTGACCTAAATGTTCAAGATAGCAAAAATGTTTGGGAAACTAAAATATAATGTTCAGCCAAAAGGGGAATATCGAATATCATATGAAGAAAAAGGAAACCGAAGAAAACAGGAAATTTGCATTATACAGTAAGAAACACAATGAAAATGGGAATTATTTCATTTGGAACAACTCAGAAATTAAAGTGGGAACAAAAACATGACACAGGGCACATATAGACTCTGCAATGAAAAATCAAACTATTTTGCTCGCGGTGGAAGTAAGCATGGGCATAGCTAATAGGTCTGGCAGTGGCAGTCAGACTATGGCTTGCAAATGCTTGTATGTTTTGTTGTCGTTTACACAAAAGTTCATTGGTGGTTGAGGAACCTGCCAGGCCCTCGTCAATATAAACAAAATAAATAAAAAAATAAAAATGATTTTTGGGTAATAAAAAGCAAACATTGCCTTAGTAGTTCCTGGAATGTATAGGAACTATTTAGTATGTGGGTGTGCTCTTTGTGAAACGGAAAACTGGTACCACTCACAGTGAAGTTAGCCAATGGCTGAAGTGGGCTGACTCACTGTCCAATCTGTTGCTGTAGTGGGCAGAAGAGAAATGTGTCTGACACAATGACAGGCCAATGGATGAATACGGCTATCTGAAAACCTCTATAAATATGTACATTGTACATACAATTTTGGTAAAATCACAAGGTCTTGGCTAACGCCCAACCTAAAAAGTGAAATCGCCCACTGTTTCCTTGATCTTAAGTGACAATACAAAATGCTGTGTGATTCAAGAATAGTCCTTCACCGAAAACAACTGGTCGACCACAGCTTCGCCAGACCTTTTGAACCATGATCCAGGAGGCTAGGACACCCAACTGATCCTGAAAAAGTTGGTGTCACTTGAATATGGAAGAGATAGCAGTGTGTGGGTCCTGCATGTTGTTTGAAGGAGTTAGAGTCTGAGGACAGTTGCTGAGGATGTCCCTCGCATTGATGGCTGCCATTCAACAGAACGGAAAACATTAGATAGGCAGCAGTTTGGCAACTGGCTCTCAAGACGGCAGGAGCTGATGGCTGACAAAGACTTAGCACTGGCATCCCAGGGGTTCGGTGGAGGGAATATATGAATGGAGAAGAGTGGACGGGGTACTCCTGAGGGTGCCTGGCCCACAGTAAGTTGTTGGTGCAAGGCATAAGGGAAGCCTAACAAGGGTACTGCTGAGTACAAATGAAACCAACACGTCTGGGGCTGCAGGTAGATCTTCTTCAGCTAGTTAAATGGGACAAAACAATGTTGGTTTGGAATCATCACAGAGTTTAATTACCACTGAAAATGGTGCAGGTATGCAATTGCAGGCCAGTGATCATAATATCTGTTTCATAATAAATTAGCCATGCTAATACTTTATTACTATCATTTAGGGACATGTGAAACAGCACTGAGTGTTCTGAAGTGTTATCAATCATGCCTGGCTACCATTAGATGTTTTGGTGATGCAGCAGAATAGTAAAGAAGTTTTAGCATATCTTCCGCCCTCAATCTTTGAACAAAACCTTGAATGAGGATTTCTGGATATGAAGTCATGTATCTGTGATTAAAGGGAATACTATAACACGGAAATAGAGGTATGCAGGATACTGTTTGAAGAAATCTGAAAAACAACTTTATTTTTGCTTAATAATATGTGTTCTAAACCAGATTCTTTTATGGAGAAAAGACTTTTCACCTACGCTTACCAGACCTAACCCTAATCTTGAGCCTAACCAGAACAAAATTCCTAATAGTACCATATACCCAGATATTGGCCTATTGCTAAATGCGCATTGGTATTGCGGCAAATTAACTCTTTCAATAACACTAATATAAACCTTACAGAAATGTATTTTTCAAAACTTCACCCATTTTTGGTACTCAGCTATGGACAGCTTTAGCTGCCTGGTTTCAAAGGTCCTAAAGGACCTATTGTGTACAATACTAATATTTAGAGAGGTCTTTGGGTCAGCCCATTTCTTATTACTGGTTGACTCTCTTGTCAAGCTTGTTTGTTTGCTTCATTTTTGATGGCTTTCCACCCTCTTCTTGTGTTTATCCCTCCTCAGGAGCATGGCGGCCTTACCATACTTTTGATTAAATGACTTGCATCCTTCCATGTCTGATGTTAGGGAGCTCATTTTAGTTTCAGCAGTTCACTGGAGTGCATGTGTTTCTTGCTCTTTCACTGGTGGCTGCTTCCTCCTCCACATCCCTTCCTCCTTCGTTCTCCATTTTGCTACTCCAGCTACTATCTTGTCCGCAGTTTCTCCTGCAACGTCTAACTAGGCTTTTTTCAGTTTTTCAAAACTCACCAGCTCCTCTGGCTCCCCCGCCCTTCCATGCTCACCATTGCTTGCTTAACGTTTATGAGTTATACATTTCTACATACTGCAATCTAAAAAGTAATTATCACTACTTTTCTCTCTTAAAATGTTGTTATAGAAAATGTATTTTTAGAAATTTCTCAATACGTACATAGGCCTATTTGGTGTACCAAGTATTGGCGCCAAAGCAGTTATGGAACCATCTGATTTAGAGTTTGGCGGCCAATACAACTTGACAGATATCATGTCTGCCTTATTACGAGTGCATTAGGAAATAATGCACTTTGAATAAAATGGGTCAATATTTGTCATGTTGTGAGAGAGCAACCAATCCACCAAACTCTAAATCAGGCCATAACTCTTGTAATATTTTAGTAACAAATCAATAAAATGTACCCTTAAAAAATTCAACATTTTCATAAAAGGGCACTGAAATATAAGATTTTAAAAAATTAGATTTGTGGAAATGTGGGTGGAGCCAGGATGTCGCCTGTCCCTTTCCAAGTGGGATGCACAGCAATTGTGCACCTCTACACCCATCAAACACTTAAAAGTGTGCATTGTTCCCTGATAAAGTTAGGCAGTTCAGACTTGCTAATATTGAGGAAGAGCAAAAGTGCTACATGTTGATCCAGACAGAAGGCAGAGCGGAAACACAACTTCTGAAAGTAATTCCTCGTTTTCCAAAGGAAAACTCTGAGTAGGGTAAATTTACTGTACCCAGTAAATATCCCTTTTCAAGGTATCGATATTTGGCAGGTGCAATAAATACCTGACACTTTCCCAGTCCTTTTGTAATCATTACACTAGCTGGTGTAATTCCTTATGGCAGCCTTTAAACACCCACAGCAGGCAGAGTTGAACGGCCACTGAATAGGCAGGAATAAGACTCATACCTATCTTTTGAAAATTAACGAGTTTCAGATCTAAAACCTTGCAGGCTAAAGCTGCCCTTCCAAACATGCAAACTACCTTTCTTAACCAAGGAGGACTTGCCATATGGGACAAAGGTAAAATCCCCAAAGGGCTATTTTACCCTCACTCCCCCACTTTCTCCCGGTAACAGGCTCAGTGGCTACACTCACTCTAGACAATTTTGAGGCCAGTGTCAACATATTTTCTAAGGCTGCTTTTGGCCCCCAGTCCACCAATGTAATAAGGAGACTTGCACATTTTTCAGGTTTACGTAGGATTAGGCAGCAGGAAAAGGCAAATTGTGCAGCTGAAAGTGGCACATTTTGTGATAGCATTACTTTTTTATTTTTTGCAAATATTTGTTTGCAATTTTTTCACAGGTTAACACTGTCCGGGCAAAGCTTTCTCCTCATTTGTGCCAATTTAACATCCAAATAGAGCAATAAGCAACTGAACGGTGACCAGTCAAGCTTAGTGAAGGACCTTCCACTGCACACAATACAATACGTGTTGCCATGTTTTTGTAGCTTTTGACCTGTTTGAGATAAAAACAACATTTGTTTTGTTAAAATATGTAGATTATGCAGCAGACGTTAGATTCTATGGCAAATGTGGTAGAGGAATAATTATGCAGAAAAGGCAGTGGACAGAGGATTGCATAATTCCAGTGGCTTGATTATTGGTTACCCTCAGAATGTTGGCAGTCTCAGATGCTGTGAATATAGAACTGGGCAGGAGAAGCTGAGCAGAGGCAAACAGGCATTTGATGCATATGCTAAGAGGCAAAGAAAATAAAACCTATCTTCTCAATAGTGGAGAAGTGGAAAGACAGGGTAAAAGGTAGTTGCGCTGAACTGAAAGATGAGGAGATGATATCCTCTTGTTGGCCCTAGTCACAAGTGGATGGGTTGAGTTTGTTACAGCACATGGAAAATACTGATTGCTCAATCAATCAATCAATCAATAATATTTATAAAGCGTGCTACTCACCCGTGAGGGTCTCAAGGCGCTAGGTGAGGGGGTTACTGCTGCTCGAAGAGCCAGGTCTTGAGCTGCCTCCGGAATGCGAGGTGGTCCTGAGTGGTCCTGAGGTTGGCGGGGAGGGAGTTTCATGTCTTGGCTGCCAGGTAGGAGAAGGATTTCCCACCTGCCGTTGTGTGGCGGATGCGAGGGACGGCGGCGAGTGCGAGGTTGGCGGAGCGAAGTTGACGGGGGGGCGTGTAGAAACTGAGGCGACGGTTGAGGTATTCGGGTCCCTTGTTGTGGAGGGCTTTGTGTGCGTGGGTGAGGAGCCTGAAGGTGATCCTTTTGTTGACGGGTAGCCAGTGCAGGTGTCTCAGGTGGGCGGAGATGTGGCTGTTGCGGGGTATGTCGAGGATGAGGCGAGCGGAGGCGTTTTGTATTCGCTGAAGAAGTTTCTGGAGTTTTGTGGTGGTTCCTGCGTATAGGGTGTTTCCGTAGTCCAGGCGGCTTGTGACGAGGGCGTGGGTCACAGTTTTTCTGGTGTCGGTGGGGATCCAGCGGAAGATCTTTCGGAGCATGCGGAGAGTGAGGAAGCAGGAAGACGATACGGCGCTGACTTGTTTGGTCATGGTGAGAAGCGGTTCCAGGATGAATCCGAGGTTGCGTGCGTGGTCTGAGGGGGTAGGTGTGGTGCCTAGGGCCGTGGGCCACCAAGAGTTGTCCCAGGCGGACGGGGCGTTTCCGAGGATGAGGACTTCCGTTTTGTCTGAGTTCAGTTTCAGACGGCTGAGTTTCATCCATTCTGAGACGTCTTTCATTCCATCCTGCAGGTTGGTTTTGGCGATGGTAGGGTCCTTGGTGAGGGAAAGTATCAGCTGGGTGTCGTCGGCGTAGGAGATGATGTTGATGTTGTGTTTGCGTGCAATGTCAGCGAGGGGGCTCATGTAGACATTGAAGAGAGTCGGGCTGAGCGAGGAGCCCTGTGGGACGCCGCAGATGATCTCGGTGGGGTCCGAGGGGAACGGCGGGAGGTAGACTCTTTGGGAGCGGTTATGGTATCTACTGGGTCTGATAAACACCTTCTATATGGGGTTTTCTTCTTGAAAGTATCAATACATATAGAATATGGTAAGTCAGCAACAAATTACCCTTCCCTGTGTGTACTAGAATTTGCAACATGTTCTCACACAGTAAATTTCGACAGAACTGGCCTGCTTCGCCAGTGAAAATGTTCAGCAGTGCTATAATTGAACATTTCAGTATTACAGTGCCTGTGCAAACAGGGGTTTTGTCAGGGATGGGCATAAAAGCCCTTGCTTTGATATTTCATCGGCCCGGTCAGCTTGTAATTGGGCCTCAATTTAAGTACGCACTAAGACCTCTGATCAGCTTCAAAATATTAGCAATGCTCAAGGGGTAGTGCAGGCTCACAGATATAAAGAGGTGCATAACACTGGTGCACAGTGAAATAACATTAACTCTACTCCTGTAAAGTGTTCTGAGTACTAAGGCTATAAAGAGTTCTAAGGTGTACAGACCTAAGACTTTTTGAGAGTGTTTAGTGACTGGGATTTTAGTTTGCCTCCTGTACTAGTCCATATTTAGTGCAAGTTCCTCATCTTCACGGATGGAACATTAATTTCATTATCAGGCTTTCAACAAAACCAAGAAAGAGAAAGGCAGAAAAAAGGAGAGTGAGAGATGTTGAGAAAGACAGGAAAACAAAGAGAAAGAGAGACAACAGGGAATAACAAGTATTGTCAAAGCCAAAAGGTCTCACCTTTGGGGCCTTTTGGGTTTGATGCCACGCAACATCCCCTATGTGGTGCAGCATGGCTGAAGAATATTTTTAAAAGGCATTTGAAGCAGCCAGCCATAGTATTTGTAGATGTGCGCACCACAGATATGCTTTTTGTCTTCGTAGTTCCAGACCCTTTCTGGATCAGTAGCACAATTAAGGGAAAAAAAAGAAAAAACAAAAGCATTTTTTAAGCAAGTGACGGGAAGCGATACAAGGGGGTGAAAGCAAAGGGATAGAAGCAATGTGGGGAGGAAGCAACAAGGGAGTACCATTGGGGCAAAAGCAACATTGGAATGTGGGTGTGGAAGCAACATGGAGGGCGTGGGTGGTGGAGCAAAATAGAGCGCTAGGGAAAGTAAATAGATGAAAAAGAGCAAAGGAGGAGCCAGCAAGGGAGAAGCACATAGGAAAGAAAGCAACAGGTGGAGTACACAAGGATGAGCACAAGATGGAAGTGGAGGGGGAGAAGCACACAGTTGATAGAGAGCAACACGGAGTGCAGGGAGAGAGAAGTAAACAGGGGAGACAGCTGGAAAACACTTCCTCTCCCATGGAGTGCTTAAGCCAAAAGGAAAAAGTAGTGCTTGAAAAGCAAGCAGTGGAAGCAGAGAAGACAGCGAACCAAAATAGATGGCAACGAGGCTATGGCTCATGGGGGGACAACACAAGATTGATAAGTTGGGACACGAATCAGAAGCAGGCAAACAAGAGTGACAAGAAAGTCAACCAATGATAAGCAATAGGCAGGCTCCAAGTGCCTGTATTTTCTTGGTAAGCCCTCATTATTTTTTATGCAATCAGACATCTGAGCTATTTGGTAGGCTCGACCTAAAAATTGTTGTTTTTAAGTTGGTGACTTGATATATTCATCAAGCATTCTCCCAACTATCCAATATCTTACATCTCTGAAAAGCATTTTTATTTTAGAGCATGTTTAGTTTAGAACATTCTACCCTTAGATAGTGGAGTGTTCTGCAAGCTTAATAGCCCTTCTGCCTTGGGCTATGTGGCATATTAAAGGCCCCTCATTCATTATAAGACATCACCTGCAGCTCATCATGAAACCTGGACAGAGGGACTATACCAGCCGATATAGCCCTCAACAGCAGGATTTAATGCTATACAACAAGACTTAATGAACCTAGTTCATCTTAATTTGGACAGTGAAATGATGCATGTTTTATTTAGTCTTCTAAGTGACCTAAGTATAGGACAGCCTTTTCCTTGTTTCCAGACCAGTTGTACAATTATGTTCTCATTCTGAGAGATAGTGAAATACGTAAGTGGAACCCCTATACCCAGAATTACTGATGCTGCAG
Source organism: Pleurodeles waltl (assembly GCF_031143425.1). Taxonomy (NCBI): domain Eukaryota; kingdom Metazoa; phylum Chordata; class Amphibia; order Caudata; family Salamandridae; genus Pleurodeles; species Pleurodeles waltl. The sequence continues at coordinate 1,099,031,374 of NC_090444.1, read as the reverse complement.
GTATTGGTAAGTCCATGATGCAAGACTTTCAGGGTGTTCCAACTTACATTCAGAGGATCCCTTGAGAAATGGGAAATTGTTACTCAAATCCATATTACAGCACCTGATTCCTGAGATACTTTTCCCTTTTTCCATCCCTTTCTGACAGAGACGTTATCCCCCACAATACTGAGTTTTAAGAAATTTCCTGCCAAATATTATTATTAAAATATCAACCACCATATCATGGTGAAGGGAAATGTGTAGAGATAATTATATAGTTTAATTAACTCGCTCTCTCTCTCTCTCTCTCTCTCTTTCTCTCTCTCTCTCTATGTACCTTGACAGGAAGGGCCTCTTCAAATTAAAAACTGTAAATATATACCTACCTACTTGTTATGGTAGTCACCATTATATCCATAATATTGTAACAGGGTGATCTGTACTGTGACATACAACACACCAGAGATTTCACAAGCTGCGAGGTTGTAAAATGTTTAGTAGGGGAAGAGTGGAGTATTTCCTCATCTACTGTCATTCCCAATTTGGCACATTTTCTGAACGAATCGGAAATTACACAAAAGGTGTAATGTGAGCTGTTGTGATGGATATTAAATGTTGTATTACATATAATTTTGGACACTGTAAGTTACGATATTGTTGTGGAAGCCAGTAGAATGTGGGCAATGTGATGTAATGTAATGTTATACAAAGGAAGACTGGAAGGGGAGCATCCAGGTATAGGCTGTGTCTCCTGGATGGGTGTCAGAAGTTACTGGAGAATAAAGCATACAGCTATTACTACGTTTGGATTCATCTTTACATGTTGGGGATGAGCTATCCTGGCACATATACCCATCATTAAAAAGGAGAGGGGAAAACAGAACTGGAAAGAACATATACATCAGTACAAAAGATTTTTGTGCCCTGGGACTCTTGTGAACCACTGTGAGTAACTATTCTTTCAAACAAAAGGGACTACCTTTTCTGCCATCTGGACTGGGGAGGGGCTTGTAATGTTTTTAGCACATGAGTCGCATTGGCAGTTAACCACCACCATGAGTGCTTGGATTACTGCTTGCGCTTCTGGTTGTGACACTGGAATCAAGTGTGCTCGCATGCTGTGACGAGCTGGCATCATTAAATAACTGTGCAACAAGCTTGATTGCTGTTAGACCTGTCAGTCTTAGCGTGGTCTTTCCCCAAACATTTTGCCTGCTTGCCTCTAATTCTGCTGAATTAATTTTTATTGGCCTTAGGACTCTGTGCACTTTACCACTGCTAACCAGTGCTAAAGTTACTGTGCTCTCTACCTGAAACATAGTTTGATTGGTATGTACCTAATTGGCATATTTAATTTACTTATAAGTCCCCTAGTAAAGTGCACCACATGTGCCCAGGGCCTGTAAATGCTACTAGTGGGCTTGCAGCACTGCTTGTGCTACCCATTTAAGAAGTACTTTCAAACATGATGTCTCAGGTCTGTCATTGCAGCCCGAATGCACTGTTACATTGCCTTGTCAACTTGGCATTTACAACCCCTTGCCAAGCCTTATACTCCCCTTTTATTACATTGAAGTCACCCCTAAAGTAGGCAATATGTAGCCCATAGGGCAGGGTGCTATGTAATTAAAAGGAACAACATATGCCTTTAAGTTTTAAATATCCTGGTAGTGAAAAGCTCTCAAATTCATTTTTCACTACCATTAGGCCTATCCCTCTCCTAGGATAATATTGGGGATTCCTTATTACATTTAATAATCTGAAATTCCTGATTGAGAAGGGGTAGATCCATCATGTTTAGCACCTATATAATTGCAATGATAAATCCTCTTTAATGGTAAAGTCAGATTTATGGTTACAATTTTCAAAATGTCATTTTTAGAAAGTTGGCATTGTCCTGCTCCTAGCACTGTGTGCCTGCAGCCTGTCTGCAATACACGTCTGGGGTGGGGTGACGGCTGACCTTTGTGTATTCCTTATAGACAGCCCCATATAAGTGGAGCGTAGATGTGACTGATGAGCCATCAGCATCCCTATGGGCCACCCTGGGCAGGACGGGAAGGGGGAGCTGGGCACAGCCTCACATGTACACCTGAATAGGCTGTGCCCTGTCTCCACACAAAGGACTGCTTAACCCCCTGTAGTGAGTCTGGAGCCAGAGCAAGAAAGGAGGATCTCTGTGCACTTCAAAGCCCTTCTTTGAAGTCTTTCCTGCTTCAAATGCACCACTGGGTAAAAGAACTGGACTTCTGATCCTACCAACTCATTATAAATCTGGATCTGTGGATACTCTGCCAAAAAGAAGGACAGCTGTGCTCCTACAAGAACTGCTACTCTGTTGGACCACTGCTCTGGAAAAACTGCTTTCTTGCTGTGCTCACCTGCTGCCTCCTTGCCTCAGTGAGAAGGGCTGGACCCAGATCACTTGAACACAGACCCAGGGTGACTCCAAGGGATTGCTGGGTTGTTTCCTGTCTTCTGAAGTCTCAGGGACACAAAAGACTTCCAACCCATCACCTACTGCACCTAGACTCTGCCATCTATGAGTCTTCCCCTGCCAAGTAGTCCCAATCCAGTTCTGGGCCCTTGCAAGTGGGTATAAAGTGCTACTCCACTCCAAAACCAATGCATCAACACTGTTGGATCGCTCAGAACCATTGCATTTTTATCGTCGCAGGCGCATTGCCGCTGCTGCAAGAATCGGGAATATCGCATCAACAACTGTGTAGCGCATTGCCTCCATTTTGGATGCATCTTCCATTTTGCGAGGCTTGGAGCAGATGCATTACCTCCATCCCAAAGACTGACGACACATTGGGGGTCATTCTGACCATGGCGGTAATTACCGCCATGGCGGAGGTCGGCGGTAGCACCGCCAACAGGCTGGCGGTGCACCGTGGGGCATTCTGACCGCGGCGGTTCAGCCGCGGGCAGAAACGGAAAGTCGGCGGTGTACCACCGACTTTCCGCTGCCCGTCTGAATCCTCCATGGCGGCGGAGCGCGCTCCGCCGCCATGGGGATTCTGACACCCCCTACCGCTATCCTGTTCATGGCGGCTCTCCCGCCATGAACAGGATGGCGGTAGGGGGTGCCGCGGGGCCCCCGTAAGAGGGCCCCAAAAAGTATTTCAGTGTCTGCCCAGCAGACACTGAAATACGCGACGGGTGCAACTGCACCCGTCGCACCTTCCCACTCCGCCGGCTCAATTCTGAGCCGGCATCCTAGTGGGAAGGTTGATTTGCCCTGGGCTGGCGGGCGGTCTTTTGGCGGCCGCCCGCCAGCACAGGGCAAATGTCAGAATCACCGCCGCGGTCTTTCGACCGCAGTGCGGTGTTCTGACGGCGGTACCTTGGCGGACGGCCTCCGCCGTCCGCCAAGGTCAGAATGACCCCCATTGTCTCCTCTGCTCCTCACATCCTCTTTGATATTGACACAAATATGGTACTGTTGCAGCGGGCCAAGACTGCTCCCTGAAGCAACCCACGCTCCATCGTGGTCGGCCTGAATTTTCAGATTTGACACGGTCCAGCATGACCAGATAGCCCCCGGTTGAAGCTTTATACTTGTAAGCACTAAATTTCAGTTTATTCTAGCTGCGCAGCAGGCGTCGGGGTGGTGACGCCATCTCACTCAACAGACCCCACTGTGGCAGGGATCCTGGCTGGGAGAGGTTTCGGCACTTGAGGGGTTTTACAAATGGGACCTCATTGGTATATCGTTGCTCGGTGACATCTGGGTGGGCAAGCATATGCGGTCCTTCCAGGACCTCCAACAGCAGTTTTCGCTCACCCGGACCCAGTTCCACAAATATTTGCAATTCCGCCATGCATTCCACATACACGTTCAAGCAGGGACGACCCTCCCTGAGTTTAGCCCTGTTGAGGCCAAGACACTGATGGGACACCTGGGTAGGGGGGTAGTATCATGCATTTACCGCATGTTGGTTACTAACACAGCACAGACACTTGATAAGCTCCAAGAGAGGTGGGAGCAGTAGGTGGGCCCGATGGAAGACGAGGACTGGAGGGACACCCTGATGGCCCTGAGAATGCTGACCATGACCTCCCGTCTCCGTGTGGTACAAACCAGTTTTCCCCACACAACATAACTGACCCTGACAGATTACATAGAGCGGGCCTTCGGCCTCAGGTGGACTGTCCCCGATGTGGAGGCCCTAACACAGACTTTTATCACATGGTATGGACATGCCCCCACTTCGCAACCTACTGGCTAGCAGTGGTGACAGAAGTTTCTAGAGTCCTACAGGTGGAGATCGAGCTCGCCCCATTGCCAATCCTATTGGGAGTCCTTGACGGGGTGGGGTCCAGCAGACCAGATCGAGCTTTTGTGGGAATGATTTGTTTGGTGGCCAAGAGTGACATCGCATCGAATTGGAAGGCAGAGACAGCTCCAGCGATGGCAAAGTGGGGCCGAGGGGTTGACTGGTGCACCCAGCAGGAGAAACTTGTTTGTGAAGCGAGGGGCTGCCCCGCTAAACATGAGAGAGTGTGGGGGAAGTGGATGGAGTCCTGGGGGGATGGAGCCACAAGCGGGTCTTAGAAAGGGGGATGTCGGGTGCCTTGCCCTTGAGTACCATAGCAATTGTTGATTGTATGCTTCTGTTATATGCTTTAAACCAGTGCAGTGCTCAGTCCGTGGAGCGTAACTGTGACCTGTTGGGTTCTATGTTGTTAAATAAAACTAATAAAACTGTTTATATAAAAAATAAAAAAAGTTTATTCTTTAAAAAGTCTTAATTGAAGTTCTGCTTATTGAATTTTTGTTATTGTGGTTCTGTATTGTTGAATAAATTAAGCTCTCTTTTCCTAACCAGGTTTGGTATCTTTTTGTGTGGTATTTTCATTGTTTTACTGTTCGAAGTGTTGCACAAATACTGAACACATTGCCTCTTAAGTTAAGCCTGACTGCTCTGTGCCAAACTACCATTGGGTGAACACAGGTTCATATAGGGTGTGCCTGTGACTTACCCTGACTAGGATTGCGGTTCCTGCTTGGACCGGGTGCACACCTCTGCCACCTAGAAACCCAACTTCTAACAATCCCCTGTAGAAAAAAAAGCTTACTGTCACAAAACAAGCCTTACCGCCTCATCAAAATGGCTTTTTTGCATGCATTGGCTCCCATATTAGGTGGTCAGGAGACCCACAATTAAACTCATAGTAATTAACACCATTTGCAGTCATGGTCAGGATTCCAGGAAAAAATAACCTGTTGCAAATAATTTTGCAATATCAATTGACTGCCACTCTCTGGATCTCTAACAGAGTGAGGTACAAAAGATTGTTTTGTCCTTATAGGTGTACAAAGTGCGTACTGTATTACAGTGGGTTCTTCAAGCACATTAACTTTGACACCACCTCAAGCTTTCATTCCAGCTTCCGGAGTATCTTGTATGAAGTAGGAGGAGTGACAAGAATGCTTTGTAAATTATAGTGCCACTGTAGATGAAGAGGATGAAATGACTCTGGAGAAGGAAAAGTAAAATTGTATTCACTGCTTAGGTCCATGTGATCTAAAGGTGTTCAAGAGAATAGAAAAAAACAAGACAAGCTTGTCAAAGCAATGTATTTACTGATGCCTTAAATGATCTGGATGCTTACTTTGCCCCTATAGTGTGCATAGGGACTGACAGATCTAAGTTTTATCGTAGGAAACAGCACAAGGATGAATCTATCAAGGATTTTGTAGCAGCCATAAAAAATTTGGCTTTGACTTCTAGATGTGGTAATCCTGACAATTAACTAATCAGAGACCAGACTGTTAGGCATGATTACAATTTCCAGCATTCAATAAAGTTTATGGGCTAAAGGTGAATCACGCCTTCAAGATGTTATTGACATTGTTAAAAGAGCTGAATTAAAAGTTAGATGTGCAAATGTAGTTCTTTCGGATTATAGAATAAAGCAAGATAAAGATGCTGTTGCGAAAATGAAACCTAAAAGAAAATTTCAAATTCCAATGTTTCAAAAAAATCTGGAAATATAGAAAAATAAATCAATATAAGAAAAAAACATCTGCAAGTACGAGTGTCAGAAAATGTTCTAAGTGTGGAAACTCTGGTCACTATGCTAATGATAAGAAATGTCCTACACATAGCCAGAAATGTTATGGTTGTGGTATCAGACGGCATTTTTCCAAGGCGTGTCTGACGAGAACAGATGTTGCAGTCAAAGTGTTTGATTCCAGTCAAGATCCAAATAACTCAACTGACAGTGAGACTACTATGTGTGTTTTAAGCATTGGCTATGAAACAGAGACACATGTTTGTGACCTACAGAATCGTGAGAAAAATAAACATCTTTGTATTATGTCCTTTAGAGGGGTCACTATGTCATTTTTTGCAGATTCCAGTTCACTGAACACAATTATTAATGAGAAAGTGTGGTCAGAATTTTTTTAAAGCACATTGGGTGAACATGTAGAGGCACCAGATATTTTACCAATGAGCTTTTCTGGAAAAAATATTGACATCATTGGATATAGGAGTTTATTATTTAACTTTAAAACAGCGAAACCATTTGCAAACTCTATGTTTAAAAAGAAAAGTCTTTCAGTTTTGGGATGGAAGGATCAAGGAGATCTTGGAATAATACTTGATCCCAACAGTCCAGAACCAGTATTAGTAGTGTGGTGACCAGATGGGAACATGGAACCTGATTTATGGAAGTCATATCCAGGAGTGGTCTCTGGTAAGATAGAGAAATTAGAAAGGTTCACTATGAAATAATGCTTAAGGAAAGGGCTAAACCATGTGTACACAGAGCAAGGAAAATTCCTATTACAGTTAGATAAGAAGTTTTAAAAGAGATGTACAAATTGAAATTGGAACCAGTTGAGTCCTCAGATTGGGTCACCCCCTTAGTAGTTGGGTGGGAGGCCAATGGGAAAATCAGATTTTATGTAGACCTATGGGATCTAAACAAAAACATTTTGATGGATCACTTTCCATTCCCAAGAAATAATTAAATGTTATCCCTTACTAAAGATGTTAAATGATTTTCGTCTATAGGCTTAGCTTCCGTGTACCATCAAGTTCCATTACATCCTAAGAGCAGAAGACTAATGGCATTCATCACTCTGTTCGGATGTTTCCAATTTGTAAGGGTCCCTTTTGGAGTGGGGTTGGCAGCTGTCATGTTCCAACAGTTGATGTATAAGCTTTTCAAAGGAATAAAACAAGTCATATTTTTTCTAGATGACATTTTATATATGGGGAAAATGAGAGAGGAACATAACACTAGGGTATCACAAGTATTGAAAATATTGCAACTAATGGCCTCACTGCTGAGTATTCTAAGTATAGGTTTGCCCAGAAGAAGGTGATATACTTTGGGCATGAAGTAAGTAGAAAAGGTATTAACACCCTGGCAGGGCTAGTGGAAGCGATAAAAAGTTCACTTTAACCTCAGAGTAAAGATGAGGTGAGGGCATTCCAGGGATTGACAGAGTTCTATTTAAAATTTGTTAGCAATTTTTCAAGCAACACCTATGCCATTAAGGAGTTACCTAAAATATGAAGGCATTTTTTCGGACAGAGGAATGTCAAACCTAATTTCCAAATAGCAAATATGATATATGCAAAGCACCACCATTGCAAGGTTTTGATTCTGCTTTGAAAAGCATAGCAACTAATGATGCCAGTGGAAAGGGGTTGGGTGCTATAGCCGCTTAGGTTAATTCAAATAGTGAGTAATGTTTAGAAGCCTTTGCTTCGTGTTCTCTCACAACCTCTGAAGAGAAATATTCTATTATAGAACGTGAAGTACTTGCTTGTGACTGGGATTTAGATCATTTTAGACAGTTTATATGGGGGTCCAATGTTGTGTTGTGATCAGATCATAAGCCTTTAACCAAGCTTCTCACAACTGAAGGGTTGCATAACACCACTCTGTGTCTTGCTCACATTTCCGTCAAGCTAATTGATTATAACTACGCGGTACAATACATGCCTTGTCAAAGAACAGAACTGCATACTTTCCAAGCAGATTTTCTATACCTATAAAGAAAGTTGCTTTAGAGGTGTTAAAAGACAATTGTGTTGTGGAAGTAAGTGAAGACTTATCTGGTATTTCACATGAGGAGTGGAAGAATGCTGAATCTAAAGATTATGTTTTACAAAAACTCCAAAAGTTTGATGTTGAGGGATGGCCCAGAAAAATAAATTGTTGGATAAGCAGTTGCATGTCTTTTGGGAGCTGAAACATGAAGATTATGGGAAATGGTAGAGCTATTCTTCCTGAGTGTACAAACTTCTACACGTTTGTCACAAAGGTCATCTTGGTATTTCAAAAACCAAATGTTGAATGAAAACCATATACTGATGGCCTGAGTTGGATGAAGCAATCAAAAGAAGGGTCAGGCAATGTGTACTTTGCAACAAATTTGATAAATCTAGAGTTATTTTAAATACACCTTTATGTTCCATTGACAGTCCTAACATGCCCTGAGAAAGGGTGGGTGTTGAGATAGTGGGGCTTGTTGATTAATATGGTGAGTTAAAGTATATTATTACAGTGATGGATTATTTTTCAAAATGGCCTGAAGAGGAGGTGGTAGCAAGGGAATATTCAAAGACAGTAGTTACATTTTTAGAGAAGGTATTTTTAAGAGAAGGTCTTCCTACAATCTTAGTGAGTGGCAGTGGTGTGCAGGTTAATGTGGTGTTTTTAAGGGATACAATAAGAGGAATCGAATTAAGCATAAGACCACTTCAATATATCATACTGCGGGTAATGGAGTGGTTGAACGCTTCAACAGGGTGGTGAAGGATACTTTTCATTTAGCTAAAACTGTGAGTAAGAATTGGAGAAATGAGCTATTACATACAGTGTGGGCATATGGGATCACCCCATGTGCCTCCACTAGATATAGTCCTTTTGAGCTAATGAGGGGAAGAACTCCTTTTTCAAAGGATAGCATGGGGTGATGCCGGAAACCAGGAAGGTTGACTGGTCACATTCAGCTGTCAAAGACAGGTTAACATATGCTCAGAATTCATATAAAGCTTATTATGACAAAATGCTTGATTGTAGAAAGGTTCAGCTTGCTGTAGGCAGTGTAGTTAAAGTTAAACTTCTTGGATTCTCAAGGGAAGGTGACAACAGGTATTCAAAGTCTTTACAAGTAATGAAAATCTTTTTTAATTCTGCACTCCTGAGTGACGGAAAGGTTTGGCATATGGTTTGAATTTCTGTTTGTAAAGGTAGCATTACGATTCCTGTGCCACGGTCAAATAAGGAATGGTTACTTGAACAAGATGTGAGAATGGCGAATAATGTAAATGGTGGTAGGGAAAGGAGTTGCGTGAACAATAAGAAAGGAGGTTTTTCTTGTAGTGGTACCAACAATGGAGAAAATAAGAATCTGGAAGAACACACAGGAGAAAATAAGAATATGGAAGAAAACATCTGAAGATTTGGTCATATAATAAAGATCAGATATTAAGATTATGTAAATATACAGTTGGTTAAACTTTTGCACTATGTGCATTTCATGTATTCTTCAGTTCAGTGCAATGCTGATACTTTTGATTGTATTTTAAATTAGTGTATAATTTATTGTATTTTTTTTGCTTCTGTTTTATATTATTATCATTTGGTGGGAAGATGTGTTGTGATGGATATTATTAATTGCTATAGTACATATAGTTTTAGGCACTGTGAGATACCGTATTGTTGTGGAAGCCAGAAGAATGTGAGAAATGTGATGTAATGGAATGTTGTATAAAGAGGGATTTGAAAGAGAGCATCCAGGTATTGGCTGTGGCTCCTGCAGTGGGTACCGGAATTTACTGGATAATAAAGCATAAAACTATTGCTAAGTATGGATTCATCTTCACAGGAGCCTTTGCGCATGGCTTGTGTTATAGTTCTGGGTAAGCACACATGAGCTAGCCAACTTCTTAACTACATAGTGTAAATTGTGAGGTGACCTATTAGGGAAATCCTAATAAAGTACCCTATAAACATTAATATGTGAGATGCACTTTGTAATATTTATATCATCTAACTGATTTTCTGTTTTGGAAATGACCTGATTGTTGTTGTCTTTGCCTTAACCCCTTCGCTGCAAGGTCTTTTCCCCCTCCTGTGCCAGGCCTTTTTTTGCCTATTTGGGGCAGTTCGCGCTCAGGCCCTCATAACTTTTTGTCCACATAAGCTAACCAAGCCAAATTTGCGTCCTTTTTTTCCAACATCGTAGGGATTCTAGAGGTACCCAGACTTCGTGGGTTCCCCTGGAGGAGGCCAAGAAATTGGCCAAAATACAGGGAACATTTCGTTTTTTTCAAAAAAATTGGAAAAAGTGGCTGCAGAAGAAGGCTTGTGGTTTTTCCCCTGAAAATGGCATCAACAAAGGGTTTGCGGTGCTACACTCAGCAGCTTCCCAGCTTTCAGGTACAGGCAGACTTGAATCAGAAAACCCAATTTTTCAACACAATTTTGGCATTTTACTGGGACATACTCCATTTTTGCAATTTTTTGTGCTTTCAGTCTCCTTCCAGTCAGTGACAGAAATGGGCATGAAACCAATGCTGGATCCCAGAAACCTAAACATTTCTGAAAAGTAGACAAAATTCTGAATTTAGCAAGGGGTCATTTGTGTAGATCCTACAAGGGTTTCCTACAGAAAATAACAACTGAAAAAGAAAAATATTGAAATTGAGGTGAAAAAAACATATAAAGAGTAAAAAATTGCTATCAAGAAAACCTTTGTATTTCCAAAAAGGGCACAAGATAAGGTGTTGAGGAGCAGTGGTTATTTGCACATCTCTGAATTCCGGGGTGACCATACTAGCATGTGAATTACAGGGCATTTCTCAAATAGATGTCTTTTTTACACACTCTCCTATATTTGGAAGGAAAAAATGTAGAGAAAGACAAGGGGCAATAACACTTGTTTTGCTAATCTATGTTCCCCCAAGTCTCCCGATAAAAATTATACCTCACTTGTGTGGGTAGACCTAGCGCCCGCGACAGGAAACGCCCCGAAGGGCAACGTGGACACATCCAATTTTTTGAAAGAAAACAGAGGTGTTTTTTGCGAAGTGCCTACCTGTAGATTTTGGCCTCTAACTCAGCCGGCACCTAGGGAAACCTACCAAACCTGTGCATTTCTGAAAACTAGAGACCTAGGGGAATCCAAGGAGGGGTGACTTGCGGGGCTCGGACCAGGTTCTGTTACCCAGAATCCTTTGCAAACCTCAAAATTTGACTAAAAAAACACATGTTCCTCACATTTCTGTGGCAGAAAGTTCTGGAATCTGAGAGGAGCCACAAATTTCCTTCCACCCAGCGTTCCCCCAAGTCTCCCGATAAAAATGATACCTCACTTGTGTGGGTAGGCCTAGCGCCCGCGACAGGAAACGCCCCAAAGCGCAACGTGGACACATCCAAATTTTTGGAAGAAAACAGAGGTGTTTTTTGCGAAGTGCCTACCTGTAGATTTTGGCCTCTAGCTCATCCGGCACCTAGGGTAACCTACCAAACCTGTGCATTTCTGAAAACTAGAGACCTAGGGGAATCCAAGATGGGGTGACTTGCGGATCTCGGACCAGGTTCTGTTACCCAGAATCCTTTGCAAACCTCAAAATTTGGCTAAAAAAACACATGTTCCTCACATTTCTGTGGCAGAAAGTTCTGGAATCTGAGAGGAGCCACAAATTTCCTTCCACTCAGCGTTCCCCCAAGTCTCCCGATAAAAATGATACCTCACTTGTGTGGGTAGGCCTAGCGCCCGCGACAGGAAATGCCCCAAAGCGCAACGTGGACACATCCAAATTTTTGGAAGAAAACAGAGGTGTTTTTTGCGAAGTGCCTACCTGTAGATTTTGGCCTCTAGCTCAGCCGGCACCTAGGGAAACCTACCAAACCTGTGCATTTCTGAAAACTAGAGACCTAGGGGAATCCAAGATGGGGTGACTTGCGGGGCTCGGACCAGGTTCTGTTACCCAGAATCCTTTGCAAACCTCAAAATTTGGCTAAAAAAACACATGTTCCTCACATTTCTGTGGCAGAAAGTTCTGGAATCTGAGAGGAGCACAAATTTCCTTCCACCCAGCGTTCCCCCAAGTCTCCCGATAAAAATGATACCTCACTTGTGTGGGTAGGCCTAGCGCCCGCGACAGGAAACGCCCCAAAGCGCAACGTGGACACATCCAAATTTTGGGAAGAAAACAGAGGTGTTTTTTGCGAAGTGCCTACCTGTAGATTTTGGCCTCTAGCTCAGCCGGCACCTAGGGTAACCTACCAAACCTGTGCATTTCTGAAAACTAGAGACCTAGGGGAATCCAAGATGGGGTGACTTGCGGGGCTCGGACCAGGTTCTGTTACCCAGAATCCTTTGCAAACCTCAAAATTTGGCAAAAAAAACACATGTTCCTCACTTTTCTGTGGCAGAAAGATCTGGAATCTGAGAGGAGCACAAATTTCCTTCCACCCAGCGTTCCCCCAAGTCTCCCGATAAAAATGATACCTCACTTATGTGGGTAGGCCTAGCGCCCGCGACAGGAAACGCCCCAAAGCGCAACGTGGACACATCCAAATTTTTGGAAGAAAACAGGAGGTGTTTTTTGCGAAGTGCCTACCTGTAGATTTTGGCCTCTAGCTCAGCCGGCACCTAGGGAAACCTACCAAACCTGTGAATTTCTGAAAACTAGAGACCTAGGGGAATCCAAGATGGGGTGACTTGCGGGACTCGGACCAGGTTCTGTTACCCAGAATCCTTTGCAAACCTCAAAATTTGGCTAAAAAAACACATGTTCCTCACATTTCTGTGGCAGAAAGTTCTGTAATCTGAGAGGAGCCACAAATTTCCTTCCACCCAGCGTTCCCCCAAGTCTCCCGATAAAAATGATATCTCACTTGTGTGGGTAGGCCTAGCGCCCGCGACAGGAAACGCCCCAACGCACAACGTGGACACATCCAAATTTTTGGAAGAAAACAGAGGTGTTTTTTGCGAAGTGCCTACCTGTAGATTTTGGCCTCTAGCTCAGCCGGCACCTAGGGTAACCTACCAAACCTGTGCATTTCTGAAAACTAGAGACCTAGGGGAATCCAAGAAGGGGTGACTTGCGGGGCTCGGACCAGGTTCTGTTACCCAGAATCCTTTGCAAACCTCAAAATTTGACTAAAAAAACACATGTTCCTCACATTTCTGTGGCAGAAAGTTCTGGAATCTGAGAGGAGCACAAATTTCCTTCCACCCAGCGTTCCCCCAAGTCTCCCGATAAAAATGATACCTCACTTGTGTGGGTAGGCCTAGCGCCCGCGACAGGAAACGCCCCAAAGCGCAACGTGGACACATCCAAATTTTTGGAAGAAAACAGGAGGTGTTTTTTGCGAAGTGCCTACCTGTAGATTTTGGCCTCTAGCTCAGCCGGCACCTAGGGAAACCTACCAAACCTGTGCATTTCTGAAAACTAGAGACCTAGGGGAATCCAAGATGGGGTGACTTGCGGGGCTCGGACCAGGTTCTGTTACCCAGAATCCTTTGCAAACCTCAAAATTTGACTAAAAAAACACATGTTCCTCACATTTCTGTGGCAGAAAGTTCTGGAATCTGAGAGGAGCACAAATTTCCTTCCACCCAGCGTTCCCCCAAGTCTCCCGATAAAAATGATACCTCACTTGTGTGGGTAGGCCTAGCGCCCGCGACAGGAAACGCCCAAAAGCGCAACGTGGACACATCCAAATTTTTGGAAGAAAACAGGAGGTGTTTTTTGCGAAGTGCCTACCTGTAGATTTTGGCCTCTAGCTCAGCCGACACCTAGGGAAACCTACCAAACCTGTGCATTTCTGAAAACTAGAGACCTAGGGGAATCCAAGATGGGGTGACTTGCGGGGCTCGGACCAGGTTCTGTTACCCAGAATCCTTTGCAAACCTCAACATTTGGCTAAAAAACACATGTTCCTCACATTTCTGTGGCAGAAAGTTCTGGAATCTGAGAGGAGCCACAAATTTCCTTCCACCCAGCGTTCCCCCAAGTCTCCCGATAAAAATGATACCTCACTTGTGTGGGTAGGCCTAGCGCCCGCGACAGGAAACGCCCCAAAGCGCAACGTGGACACATCCAAATTTTGGGAAGAAAACAGAGGTGTTTTTTGCGAAGTGCCTACCTGTAGATTTTGGCCTCTAGCTCAGCCGGCACCTAGGGAAACCTACCAAACCTGTGCATTTCTGAAAACTAGAGACCTAGGGGAATCCAAGATGGGGTGACTTGCGGGGCTCGGACCAGGTTCTGTTACCCAGAATCCTTTGCAAACCTCAAAATTTGACTAAAAAAACACATGTTCCTCACATTTCTGTGGCAGAAAGTTCTGGAATCTGAGAGGAGCACAAATTTCCTTCCACCCAGCGTTCCCCCAAGTCTCCCGATAAAAATGATACCTCACTTGTGTGGGTAGGCCTAGCGCCCGCGACAGGAAACGCCCCAAAGCGCAACGTGGACACATCCAAATTTTTGGAAGAAAACAGGAGGTGTTTTTTGCGAAGTGCCTACCTGTAGATTTTGGCCTCTAGCTCAGCCGGCACCTAGGGAAACCTACCAAACCTGTGCATTTCTGAAAACTAGAGACCTAGGGGAATCCAAGATGGGGTGACTTGCGGGGCTCGGACCAGGTTCTGTTACCCAGAATCCTTTGCAAACCTCAAAATTTGACTAAAAAAACACATGTTCCTCACATTTCTGTGGCAGAAAGTTCTGGAATCTGAGAGGAGCACAAATTTCCTTCCACCCAGCGTTCCCCCAAGTCTCCCGATAAAAATGATACCTCACTTGTGTGGGTAGGCCTAGCGCCCGCGACAGGAAACGCCCAAAAGCGCAACGTGGACACATCCAAATTTTTGGAAGAAAACAGGAGGTGTTTTTTGCGAAGTGCCTACCTGTAGATTTTGGCCTCTAGCTCAGCCGGCACCTAGGGAAACCTACCAAACCTGTGCATTTCTGAAAACTAGAGACCTAGGGGAATCCAAGATGGGGTGACTTGCGGGGCTCGGACCAGGTTCTGTTACCCAGAATCCTTTGCAAACCTCAACATTTGGCTAAAAAACACATGTTCCTCACATTTCTGTGGCAGAAAGTTCTGGAATCTGAGAGGAGCCACAAATTTCCTTCCACCCAGCGTTCCCCCAAGTCTCCCGATAAAAATGATACCTCACTTGTGTGGGTAGGCCTAGCGCCCGCGACAGGAAACGCCCCAAAGCGCAACGTGGACACATCCAAATTTTTGGAAGAAAACAGAGGTGTTTTTTGCGAAGTGCCTACCTGTAGATTTTGGCCTCTAGCTCAGCCGGCACCTAGGGAAACCTACCAAACCTGTGCATTTCTGAAAACTAGAGACCTAGGGGAATCCAAGATGGGGTGACTTGTGGGGCTCGGACCAGGTTCTGTTACCCAGAATCCTTTGCAAACCTCAAAATTTGGCTAAAAAAACACATGTTCCTCACATTTCTGTGGCAGAAAGTTCTGGAATCTGAGAGGAGCCACAAATTTCCTTCCACCCAGCGTTCCCCCAAGTCTCCCGATAAAAATGATACCTCACTTGTGTGGGTAGGCCGAGCGCCCGCGACAGGAAACGCCCCAAAGCGCAACGTGGACACATCCAAATTTTTGGAAGAAAACAGAGGTGTTTTTTGCGAAGTGCCTACCTGTAGATTTTGGCCTCTAGCTCAGCCGGCACCTAGGGAAACCTACCAAACCTGTGCATTTCTGAAAACTAGAAACCTAGGGGAATCCAAGATGGGGTGACTTGCGGGGCTCGGACCAGGTTCTGTTACCCAGAATCCTTTGCAAACCTCAAAATGTGGCTAAAAAAACACATGTTCCTCACATTTCTGTGGCAGAAAGTTCTGGAATCTGAGAGGAGCACACATTTCCTTCCACCCAGCGTTCCCCCAAGTCTCCCGATAAAAATGATACCTCACTTGTGTGGGTAGGCCTAGCGCCCGCGACAGGAAACGCCCCAAAGCGCAACGTGGACACATCCAAATTTTGGGAAGAAAACAGAGGTGTTTTTTGCGAAGTGCCTACCTGTAGATTTTGGCCTCTAGCTCAGCCGGCACCTAGGGTAACCTACCAAACCTGTGCATTTCTGAAAACTAGAGACCTAGGGGAATCCAAGATGGGGTGACTTGCGGGGCTCGGACCAGGTTCTGTTACCCAGAATCCTTTGCAAACCTCAAAATTTGGCTAAAAAAACACATGTTCCTCACATTTCTGTGGCAGAAAGTTCTGGAATCTGGGAGGAGCACAAATTTCCTTCCACCCAGCGTTCCCCCAAGTCTCCCGATAAAAATGATACCTCACTTGTGTGGGTAGGCCTAGCGCCCGCGACAGGAAACGCCCCAAAGCGCAACGTGGACACATCCAAATTTTTGGAAGAAAACAGGAGGTGTTTTTTGCGAAGTGCCTACCTGTAGATTTTGGCCTCTAGCTCAGCCGGCACCTAGGGAAACCTACCAAACCTGTGCATTTCTGAAAACTAGAGACCTAGGGGAATCCAAGATGGGGTGACTTGCGGGGCTCGGACCAGGTTCTGTTACCCAGAATCCTTTGCAAACCTCAAAATTTGGCTAAAAAAACACATGTTCCTCACATTTCTGTGGCAGAAAGTTCTGGAATCTGAGAGGAGCCACAAATTTCCTTCCACCCAGCGTTCCCCCAAGTCTCCCGATAAAAATGATACCTCACTTGTGTGGGTAGGCCTAGCGCCCGCGACAGGAAACGCCCCAAAGCGCAACGTGGACACATCCAAATTTTTGGAAGAAAACAGAGGTGTTTTTTGCGAAGTGCCTACCTGTAAATTTTGGCCTCTAGCTCAGCCGGCACCTAGAGAAACCTACCAAACCTGTTCATTTCTGAAAACTAGAGACCTAGGGGAATCCAAGATGGGGTGACTTGCGGGGTTCGGACCAGGTTCTGTTACCCAGAATCCTTTGCAAACCTCACAATTTGGCTAAAAATACACATGTTCCTCACATTTCTGTGGCAGAAAGTTCTGGAATCTGAGAGGAGCCACAAATTTCCTTCCACCCAGCGTTCCCCCAAGTCTCCCGATAAAAATGATACCTCACTTGTGTGGGTAGGCCGAGCGCCCGCGACAGGAAACGCCCCAAAGCGCAACGTGGACACATCCAAATTTTTGGAAGAAAACAGAGGTGTTTTTTGCGAAGTGCCTACCTGTAGATTTTGGCCTCTAGCTCAGCCGGCACCTAGGGAAACCTACCAAACCTGTGCATTTCTGAAAACTAGAAACCTAGGGGAATCGAAGATGGAGTGACTTGCGGGGCTCGGACCAGGTTCTGTTACCCAGAATCCTTTGCAAACCTCAAAATTTGGCTAAAAAAACACATGTTCCTCACATTTCTGTGGCAGAAAGTTCTGGAATCTGAGAGGAGCACAAATTTCCTTCCACCCAGCGTTCCCCCAAGTCTCCCGATAAAAATGATACCTCACTTGTGTGGGTAGGCCTAGCGCCCGCGACAGGAAACGCCCCAAAGCGCAACGTGGACACATCCAAATTTTGGGAAGAAAACAGAGGTGTTTTTTGCGAAGTGCCTACCTGTAGATTTTGGCCTCTAGCTCAGCCGGCACCTAGGGAAACCTAACAAACCTGTGCATTTCTGAAAACTAGAGACCTAGGGGAATCCAAGATGGGGTGACTTGCGGGGCTCGGACCAGGTTCTGTTACCCAGAATCCTTTGCAAACCTCTAAATTTGGCTAAAAAAACACATGTTCCTCACATTTCTGTGGCAGAAAGTTCTGGAATCTGAGAGGAGCCACAAATTTCCTTCCACCCAGCGTTCCCCCAAGTCTCCCGATAAAAATGATATCTCACTTGTGTGGGTAGGCCTAGCGCCCGCGACAGGAAACGCCCCAACGCACAACGTGGACACATCCACATTTTTGGAAGAAAACAGAGGTGTTTTTTGCGAAGTGCCTACCTGTAGATTTTGGCCTCTAGCTCAGCCGGCACCTAGGGAAACCTACCAAACCTGTGCATTTCTGAAAACTAGAGACCTAGGGGAATCCAAGATGGGGTGACTTGCGGGGCTCGGACCAGGTTCTGTTACCCAGAATCCTTTGCAAACCTCAAAATTTTGCTAAAAAAACACATGTTCCTCACATTTCTGTGGCAGAAAGTTCTGGAACCTGAGAGGAGCCACAAATTTCCTTCCACCCAGCGTTCCCCCAAGTCTCCCGATAAAAATGATACCTCACTTGTGTGGGTAGGCCTAGCGCCCGCGACAGGAAACGCCCCAAAGCGCAACATGGACACATCCAATTTTTTGGAAGAAAACAGAGGTGTTTTTTGCGAAGTGCCTACCTGTAGATTTTAGCCTCTAGCTCAGCCGGCACCTAGGGAAACCTACCAAACCTGTGCATTTCTGAAAACTAGAGACCTAGGGGAATCCAAGGAGGGGTGACTTGCGGGGCTCGGACCAGGTTCTGTTACCCAGAATCCTTTACAAACCTCAAAATTTGGCTAAAAAAACACATGTTCCTCAAATTTCTGTGGCAGAAAGTTCTGGAATCTGAGAGGAGCACAAATTTCCTTCCACCCAGCGTTCCCCCAAGTCTCCCGATAAAAATGATACCTCACTTGTGTGGGTAGGCCTAGCGCCCGCGACAGGAAACGCCCCAAAGCGCAACATGGACACATCCAAATTTTTTAAAGAAAACAGTGCCTACCTGTGGATTTTGGCCTGTACCTCAGACGGCACCTATGGAAACCTACCAACCCTGTGCATTTTTTTAAACTAGAGACCTAGGGGAATCCAAGATGGGGTGACTTGTGGGGCTCGGACCAGGTTCTGTTACCGAGAATCCTTTGTAAACCTCAAAATGTGGCTAAAAAAACACATGTTCCTCACATTTCTGTGGCAGAAAGTTCTGGAATCTGAGAGGAGCACAAATTTCCTTCCACCCAGCGTTCCCCCAAGTCTCCCGATAAAAATGATACCTCACTTGTGTGGGTAGGCCTAGCGCCCGCGACAGGAAACGCCCCAAAGCGCAACGTGGACACATCCAAATTTTTGGAAGAAAACAGAGGTGTTTTTTGCGAAGTGCCTACCTGTAGATTTTGGCCTCTAGCTCATCCGGCACCTAGGGTAACCTACCAAACCTGTGCATTTCTGAAAACTAGAGACCTAGGGGAATCCAAGATGGGGTGACTTGCGGATCTCGGACCAGGTTCTGTTACCCAGAATCCTTTGCAAACCTCAAAATTTGGCTAAAAAAACACATGTTCCTCACATTTCTGTGGCAGAAAGTTCTGGAATCTGAGAGGAGCCACAAATTTCCTTCCACCCAGCGTTCCCCCAAGTCTCCCGATAAAAATGATACCTCACTTGTGTGGGTAGGCCTAGCGCCCGCGACAGGAAATGCCCCAAAGCGCAACGTGGACACATCCAAATTTTTGGAAGAAAACAGAGGTGTTTTTTGCGAAGTGCCTACCTGTAGATTTTGGCCTCTAGCTCAGCCGGCACCTAGGGAAACCTACCAAACCTGTGCATTTCTGAAAACTAGAGACCTAGGGGAATCCAAGATGGGGTGACTTGCGGGGCTCGGACCAGGTTCTGTTACCCAGAATCCTTTGCAAACCTCAAAATTTGGCTAAAAAAACACATGTTCCTCACATTTCTGTGGCAGAAAGTTCTGGAATCTGAGAGGAGCCACAAATTTCCTTCCACCCAGCGTTCCCCCAAGTCTCCCGATAAAAATGATACCTCACTTGTGTGGGTAGGCCTAGCGCCCGCGACAGGAAACGCCCCAAAGCTCAACGTGGACACATCCAAATTTTTGGAAGAAAACAGAGGTGTTTTTTGCGAAGTGCCTACCTGTAGATTTTGGCCTCTAGCTCAGCCGGCACCTAGGGAAACCTACCAAACCTGTGCATTTCTGAAAACTAGAAACCTAGGGGAATCAAAGATGGGGTGACTTGCGGGGCTCGTACCACGTTCTGTTACCCAGAATCCTTTGCAAACCTCAAAATTTGGCTAAAAAAACACATGTTCCTCACATTTCTGTGGCAGAAAGTTCTGGAATCTGAGAGGAGCACAAATTTCCTTCCACCCAGCGTTCCCCCAAGTCTCCCGATAAAAATGATACCTCACTTGTGTGGGTAGGCCTAGCGCCCGCGACAGGAAACGCCCCAAAGCGCAACGTGGACACATCCAAATTTTGGGAAGAAAACAGAGGTGTTTTTTGCGAAGTGCCTACCTGTAGATTTTGGCCTCTAGCTCAGCCGGCACCTAGGGTAACCTACCAAACCTGTGCATTTCTGAAAACTAGAGACCTAGGGGAATCCAAGATGGGGTGACTTGCGGGACTCGGACCAGGTTCTGTTACCCAGAATCCTTTGCAAACCTCAAAATTTGGCCAAAAAAACACATGTTCCTCACATTTCTGTGGCAGAAAGTTCTGGAATCTGAGAAGAGCCACAAATTTCCTTCCACCCAGCGTTCCCCCAAGTCTCCCGATAAAAATGATATCTCACTTGTGTGGGTAGGCCTAGCGCCCGCGACAGGAAACGCCCCAACACACAACGTGGACACATCCAAATTTTTGGAAGAAAACAGAGGTGTTTTTTGCGAAGTGCCTACCTGTAGATTTTGGCCTCTAGCTCAGCCGGCACCTAGGGTAACCTACCAAACCTGTGCATTTCTGAAAACTAGAGACCTAGGGGAATCCAAGAAGGGGTGACTTGCGGGGCTCGGTCCAGGTTCTGTTACCCAGAATCCTTTGCAAACCTCAAAATTTGACTAAAAAAACACATGCTCCTCACATTTCTGTGGCAGAAAGTTCTGGAATCTGAGAGGAGCACAAATTTCCTTCCACCCAGCGTTCCCCCAAGTCTCCCGATAAAAATGATACCTCACTTGTGTGGGTAGGCCTAGCGCCCGCGACAGGAAACGCCCCAAAGCGCAACATGGACACATCCAATTTTTTGGAAGAAAACAGAGGTGTTTTTTGCGAAGTGCCTACCTGTAGATTTTAGCCTCTAGCTCAGCCGGCACCTAGGGAAACCTACCAAACCTGTGCATTTCTGAAAACTAGAGACCTAGGGGAATCCAAGGAGGGGTGACTTGCGGGGCTCGGACCAGGTTCTGTTACCCAGAATCCTTTACAAACCTCAAAATTTGGCTAAAAAAACACATGTTCCTCAAATTTCTGTGGCAGAAAGTTCTGGAATCTGAGAGGAGCACAAATTTCCTTCCACCCAGCGTTCCCCCAAGTCTCCCGATAAAAATGATACCTCACTTGTGTGGGTAGGCCTAGCGCCCGCGACAGGAAACGCCCCAAAGCGCAACATGGACACATCCAAATTTTTTAAAGAAAACAGTGCCTACCTGTGGATTTTGGCCTGTACCTCAGACGGCACCTATGGAAACCTACCAACCCTGTGCATTTTTTTAAACTAGAGACCTAGGGGAATCCAAGATGGGGTGACTTGTGGGGCTCGGACCAGGTTCTGTTACCGAGAATCCTTTGTAAACCTCAAAATGTGGCTAAAAAAACACATGTTCCTCACATTTCTGTGGCAGAAAGTTCTGGAATCTGAGAGGAGCACAAATTTCCTTCCACCCAGCGTTCCCCCAAGTCTCCCGATAAAAATGATACCTCACTTGTGTGGGTAGGCCTAGCGCCCGCGACAGGAAACGCCCCAAAGCGCAACGTGGACACATCCAAATTTTTGGAAGAAAACAGAGGTGTTTTTTGCGAAGTGCCTACCTGTAGATTTTGGCCTCTAGCTCATCCGGCACCTAGGGTAACCTACCAAACCTGTGCATTTCTGAAAACTAGAGACCTAGGGGAATCCAAGATGGGGTGACTTGCGGATCTCGGACCAGGTTCTGTTACCCAGAATCCTTTGCAAACCTCAAAATTTGGCTAAAAAAACACATGTTCCTCACATTTCTGTGGCAGAAAGTTCTGGAATCTGAGAGGAGCCACAAATTTCCTTCCACCCAGCGTTCCCCCAAGTCTCCCGATAAAAATGATACCTCACTTGTGTGGGTAGGCCTAGCGCCCGCGACAGGAAATGCCCCAAAGCGCAACGTGGACACATCCAAATTTTTGGAAGAAAACAGAGGTGTTTTTTGCGAAGTGCCTACCTGTAGATTTTGGCCTCTAGCTCAGCCGGCACCTAGGGAAACCTACCAAACCTGTGCATTTCTGAAAACTAGAGACCTAGGGGAATCCAAGATGGGGTGACTTGCGGGGCTCGGACCAGGTTCTGTTACCCAGAATCCTTTGCAAACCTCAAAATTTGGCCAAAAAAACACATGTTCCTCACATTTCTGTGGCAGAAAGTTCTGGAATCTGAGAAGAGCCACAAATTTCCTTCCACCCAGCGTTCCCCCAAGTCTCCCGATAAAAATGATATCTCACTTGTGTGGGTAGGCCTAGCGCCCGCGACAGGAAACGCCCCAACACACAACGTGGACACATCCAAATTTTTGGAAGAAAACAGAGGTGTTTTTTGCGAAGTGCCTACCTGTAGATTTTGGCCTCTAGCTCAGCCGGCACCTAGGGTAACCTACCAAACCTGTGCATTTCTGAAAACTAGAGACCTAGGGGAATCCAAGAAGGGGTGACTTGCGGAGCTCGGTCCAGGTTCTGTTACCCAGAATCCTTTGCAAACCTCAAAATTTGACTAAAAAAACACATGCTCCTCACATTTCTGTGGCAGAAAGTTCTGGAATCTGAGAGGAGCACAAATTTCCTTCCACCCAGCGTTCCCCCAAGTCTCCCGATAAAAATGATACCTCACTTGTGTGGGTAGGCCTAGCGCCCGCGACAGGAAACGCCCCAAAGCGCAACATGGACACATCCAATTTTTTGGAAGAAAACAGAGGTGTTTTTTGCGAAGTGCCTACCTGTAGATTTTAGCCTCTAGCTCAGCCGGCACCTAGGGAAACCTACCAAACCTGTGCATTTCTGAAAACTAGAGACCTAGGGGAATCCAAGGAGGGGTGACTTGCGGGGCTCGGACCAGGTTCTGTTACCCAGAATCCTTTACAAACCTCAAAATTTGGCTAAAAAAACACATGTTCCTCAAATTTCTGTGGCAGAAAGTTCTGGAATCTGAGAGGAGCACAAATTTCCTTCCACCCAGCGTTCCCCCAAGTCTCCCGATAAAAATGATACCTCACTTGTGTGGGTAGGCCTAGCGCCCGCGACAGGAAACGCCCCAAAGCGCAACATGGACACATCCAAATTTTTTAAAGAAAACAGTGCCTACCTGTGGATTTTGGCCTGTACCTCAGACGGCACCTATGGAAACCTACCAACCCTGTGCATTTTTTTAAACTAGAGACCTAGGGGAATCCAAGATGGGGTGACTTGTGGGGCTCGGACCAGGTTCTGTTACCGAGAATCCTTTGTAAACCTCAAAATGTGGCTAAAAAAACACATGTTCCTCACATTTCTGTGGCAGAAAGTTCTGGAATCTGAGAGGAGCACAAATTTCCTTCCACCCAGCGTTCCCCCAAGTCTCCCGATAAAAATGATACCTCACTTGTGTGGGTAGGCCTAGCGCCCGCGACAGGAAACGCCCCAAAGCGCAACGTGGACACATCCAAATTTTTGGAAGAAAACAGAGGTGTTTTTTGCGAAGTGCCTACCTGTAGATTTTGGCCTCTAGCTCATCCGGCACCAAGGGTAACCTTCCAAACCTGTGCATTTCTGAAAACTAGAGACCTAGGGGAATCCAAGATGGGGTGACTTGCGGATCTCGGACCAGGTTCTGTTACCCAGAATCCTTTGCAAACCTCAAAATTTGGCTAAAAAAACACATGTTCCTCACATTTCTGTGGCAGAAAGTTCTGGAATCTGAGAGGAGCCACAAATTTCCTTCCACCCAGCGTTCCCCCAAGTCTCCCGATAAAAATGATACCTCACTTGTGTGGGTAGGCCTAGCGCCCGCGACAGGAAATGCCCCAAAGCGCAACGTGGACACATCCAAATTTTTGGAAGAAAACAGAGGTGTTTTTTGCGAAGTGCCTACCTGTAGATTTTGGCCTCTAGCTCAGCCGGCACCTAGGGAAACCTACCAAACCTGTGCATTTCTGAAAACTAGAGACCTAGGGGAATCCAAGATGGGGTGACTTGCGGGGCTCGGACCAGGTTCTGTTACCCAGAATCCTTTGCAAACCTCAAAATTTGGCTAAAAAAAACACATGTTCCTCACATTTCTGTGGCAGAAAGTTCTGGAATCTGAGAGGAGCACAAATTTCCTTCCACCCAGCGTTCCCCCAAGTCTCCCGATAAAAATGATACCTCACTTGTGTGGGTAGGCCTAGCGCCCGCGACAGGAAACGCCCCAAAGCGCAACGTGAACACATCCAAATTTTGGGAAGAAAACAGAGGTGTTTTTTGCGAAGTGCCTACCTGTAGATTTTGGCCTCTAGCTCAGCCGGCACCTAGGGTAACCTACCAAACCTGTGCATTTCTGAAAACTAGAGACCTAGGGGAATCCAAGATGGGGTGACTTGTGGGGCTCGGACCAGGTTCTGTTACTGAGAATCCTTTGCAAACCTCAAAATGTGGCTAAAAAAACACATGTTCCTCACATTTCTGTGGCAGAAAGTTCTGGAATCTGAGAGGAGCACAAATTTCCTTCCACCCAGCGTTCCCCCAAGTCTCCCGATAAAAATGATACCTCACTTGTGTGGGTAGGCCTAGCGCCCGCGACAGGAAACGCCCCAAAGCGCAACGTGGACACATCCAAATTTTTGAAAGAAAACAGTGCCTACCTGTGGATTTTGGCCTGTAGCTCAGCCGGCACCTATGGAAACCTACCAACCCTGTGCATTTTTTAAAACTAGAGACCTAGGGGAATCCAAGATGGGGTGACTTGTGGGGCTCGGACCAGGTTCTGTTACCGAGAATCCTTTGCAAACCTCAAAATGTGGCTAAAAAAACACATGTTCCTCACATTTCTGTGGCAGAAAGTTCTGGAATCTGAGAGGAGCACAAATTTCCTTCCACCCAGCGTTCCCCCAAGTCTCCCGATAAAAATGATACCTCACTTGTGTGGGTAGGCCTAGCGCCCGCGACAGGAAACGCCCCAAAGCGCAACGTGGACACATCCAAATTTTTGGAAGAAAACAGAGGTGTTTTTTGCGAAGTGCCTACCTGTAGATTTTGGCCTCTAGCTCAGCCGGCACCTAGGGTAACCTACCAAACCTGTGCATTTCTGAAAACTAGAGACCTAGGGGAATCCAAGATGGGGTGACTTGCGGGGCTCGGACCAGGTTCTGTTACCCAGAATCCTTTGCAAACCTCAAAATTTGGCTAAAAAAACACATGTTCCTCACATTTCTGTGGCAGAAAGTTCTGGAATCTGAGAGGAGCACAAATTTCCTTCCACCCAGCGTTCCCCCAAGTCTCCCGATAAAAATGATACCTCACTTGTGTGGGTAGGCCTAGCGCCCGCGACAGGAAACGCCCCAAAGCGCAACGTGGAGACATCCAAATCTTTGGAAGAAAACAGGAGGTGTTTTTTGCGAAGTGCCTACCTGTAGATTTTGGCCTCTAGCTCAGCCGGCACCTAGGGAAACCTACCAAACCTGTGCATTTCTGAAAACTAGAGACCTAGGGGAATCCAAGATGGGGTGACTTGCGGGGCTCGGACCAGGTTCTGTTACCCAGAATCCTTTGCAAACCTCAAAATTTGGCTAAAAAAACACATGTTCCTCACATTTCTGTGGCAGAAAGTTCTGGAATCTGAGAGGAGCCTCAAATTTCCTTCCACCCAGCGTTCCCCCAAGCCTCCCGATAAAAATGATACCTCACTTGTGTGGGTAGGCCTAGCGCCCGCGACAGGAAACGCCCCAAAGCGCAACGTGGACACATCCAAATTTTTGGAAGAAAACAGAGGTGTTTTTTGCGAAGTGCCTACCTGTAAATTTTGGCCTCTAGCTCAGCCGGCACCTAGAGAAACCTACCAAACCTGTTCATTTCTGAAAACTAGAGACCTAGGGGAATCCAAGATGGGGTGACTTGCGAGGCTCGGACCAGGTTCTGTTACCCAGAATCCTTTGCAAACCTCACAATTTGGCTAAAAAAACACATGTTCCTCACATTTCTGTGGCAGAAAGTTCTGGAATCTGAGAGGAGCCACAAATTTCCTTCCACCCAACGTTCCCCCAAGTCTCCCGATAAAAATGATACCTCACTTGTGTGGGTAGGCCGGGCGCCCGCGACAGGAAACGCCCCAAAGCGCAACGTGGACACATCCAAATTTTTGGAAGAAAACAGAGGTGTTTTTTGCGAAGTGCCTACCTGTAGATTTTGGCCTCTAGCTCAGCCGGCACCTAGGGAAACCTACCAAACCTGTGCATTTCTGAAAACTAGAGACCTAGGGGAATCCAAGATGGGGTGACTTGCGGGACTCGGACCAGGTTCTGTTACCCAGAATCCTTTGCAAACCTCAAAATTTGGCCAAAAAAACACATGTTCCTCACATTTCTGTGGCAGAAAGTTCTGGAATCTGAGAAGAGCCACAAATTTCCTTCCACCCAGCGTTCCCCCAAGTCTCCCGATAAAAATGATATCTCACTTGTGTGGGTAGGCCTAGCGCCCGCGACAGGAAACGCCCCAACACACAACGTGGACACATCCAAATTTTTGGAAGAAAACAGAGGTGTTTTTTGCGAAGTGCCTACCTGTAGATTTTGGCCTCTAGCTCAGCCGGCACCTAGGGTAACCTACCAAACCTGTGCATTTCTGAAAACTAGAGACCTAGGGGAATCCAAGAAGGGGTGACTTGCGGGGCTCGGTCCAGGTTCTGTTACCCAGAATCCTTTGCAAACCTCAAAATTTGACTAAAAAAACACATGCTCCTCACATTTCTGTGGCAGAAAGTTCTGGAATCTGAGAGGAGCACAAATTTCCTTCCACCCAGCGTTCCCCCAAGTCTCCCGATAAAAATGATACCTCACTTGTGTGGGTAGGCCTAGCGCCCGCGACAGGAAACGCCCCAAAGCGCAACATGGACACATCCAATTTTTTGGAAGAAAACAGAGGTGTTTTTTGCGAAGTGCCTACCTGTAGATTTTAGCCTCTAGCTCAGCCGGCACCTAGGGAAACCTACCAAACCTGTGCATTTCTGAAAACTAGAGACCTAGGGGAATCCAAGGAGGGGTGACTTGCGGGGCTCGGACCAGGTTCTGTTACCCAGAATCCTTTACAAACCTCAAAATTTGGCTAAAAAAACACATGTTCCTCAAATTTCTGTGGCAGAAAGTTCTGGAATCTGAGAGGAGCACAAATTTCCTTCCACCCAGCGTTCCCCCAAGTCTCCCGATAAAAATGATACCTCACTTGTGTGGGTAGGCCTAGCGCCCGCGACAGGAAACGCCCCAAAGCGCAACATGGACACATCCAAATTTTTTAAAGAAAACAGTGCCTACTGTGGATTTTGGCCTGTACCTCAGACGGCACCTATGGAAACCTACCAACCCTGTGCATTTTTTTAAACTAGAGACCTAGGGGAATCCAAGATGAGGTGACTTGTGGGGCTCGGACCAGGTTCTGTTACCGAGAATCCTTTGTAAACCTCAAAATGTGGCTAAAAAAACACATGTTCCTCACATTTCTGTGGCAGAAAGTTCTGGAATCTGAGAGGAGCACAAATTTCCTTCCACCCAGCGTTCCCCCAAGTCTCCCGATAAAAATGATACCTCACTTGTGTGGGTAGACCTAGCGCCCGCGACAGGAAACGCCCCGAAGGGCAACGTGGACACATCCAATTTTTTGAAAGAAAACAGAGGTGTTTTTTGCGAAGTGCCTACCTGTAGATTTTGGCCTCTAGCTCATCCGGCACCTAGGGAAACCTACCAAACCTGTGCATTTCTGAAAACTAGAGACCTAGGGGAATCCAAGATGGGGTGACTTGCGGATCTCGGACCAGGTTCTGTTACACAGAATCCTTTGCAAACCTCAAAATTTGGCTAAAAAAACACATGTTCCTCACATTTCTGTGGCAGAAAGTTCTGGAATCTGAGAGGAGCCACAAATTTCCTTCCACCCAGCGTTCCCCCAAGTCTCCCGATAAAAATGATACCTCACTTGTGTGGGTAGGCCTAGCGCCCGCGACAGGAAACGCCCCAAAGCGCAACATGGACACATCCAATTTTTTGGAAGAAAACAGAGGTGTTTTTTGCGAAGTGCCTACCTGTAGATTTTAGCCTCTAGCTCAGCCGGCACCTAGGGAAACCTACCAAACCTGTGCATTTCTGAAAACTAGAGACCTAGGGGAATCCAAGGAGGGGTGACTTGCGGGGCTCGGACCAGGTTCTGTTACCCAGAATCCTTTACAAACCTCAAAATTTGGCTAAAAAAACACATGTTCCTCAAATTTCTGTGGCAGAAAGTTCTGGAATCTGAGAGGAGCACAAATTTCCTTCCACCCAGCGTTCCCCCAAGTCTCCCGATAAAAATGATACCTCACTTGTGTGGGTAGGCCTAGCGCCCGCGACAGGAAACGCCCCAAAGCGCAACATGGACACATCCAAATTTTTTAAAGAAAAAAGTGCCTACCTGTGGATTTTGGCCTGTACCTCAGACGGCACCTATGGAAACCTACCAACCCTGTGCATTTTTTTAAACTAGAGACTTAGGGGAATCCAAGATGGGGTGACTTGTGGGGCTCGGACCAGGTTCTGTTACCGAGAATCCTTTGTAAACCTCAAAATGTGGCTAAAAAAACACATGTTCCTCACATTTCTGTGGCAGAAAGTTCTGGAATCTGAGAGGAGCACAAATTTCCTTCCACCCAGCGTTCCCCCAAGTCTCCCGATAAAAATGATACCTCACTTGTGTGGGTAGGCCTAGCGCCCGCGACAGGAAACGCCCCAAAGCGCAACGTGGACACATCCAAATTTTTGGAAGAAAACAGAGGTGTTTTTTGCGAAGTGCCTACCTGTAGATTTTGGCCTCTAGCTCATCCGGCACCTAGGGTAACCTACCAAACCTGTGCATTTCTGAAAACTAGAGACCTAGGGGAATCCAAGATGGGGTGACTTGCGGATCTCGGACCAGGTTCTGTTACCCAGAATCCTTTGCAAACCTCAAAATTTGGCTAAAAAAACACATGTTCCTCACATTTCTGTGGCAGAAAGTTCTGGAATCTGAGAGGAGCCACAAATTTCCTTCCACCCAGCGTTCCCCCAAGTCTCCCGATAAAAATGATACCTCACTTGTGTGGGTAGGCCTAGCGCCCGCGACAGGAAATGCCCCAAAGCGCAACGTGGACACATCCAAATTTTTGGAGGAAAACAGAGGTGTTTTTTGCGAAGTGCCTACCTGTAGATTTTGGCCTCTAGCTCAGCCGGCACCTAGGGAAACCTACCAAACCTGTGCATTTCTGAAAACTAGAGACCTAGGGGAATCCAAGATGGGGTGACTTGCGGGGCTCGGACCAGGTTCTGTTACCCAGAATCCTTTGCAAACCTCAAAATTTGGCTAAAAAAACACATGTTCCTCACATTTCTGTGGCAGAAAGTTCTGGAATCTGAGAGGAGCACAAATTTCCTTCCACCCAGCGTTCCCCCAAGTCTCCCGATAAAAATGATACCTCACTTGTGTGGGTAGGCCTAGCGCCCGCGACAGGAAACGCCCCAAAGCGCAACGTGGACACATCCAAATTTTGGGAAGAAAACAGAGGTGTTTTTTGCGAAGTGCCTACCTGTAGATTTTGGCCTATAGCTCAGCCGGCACCTAGGGTAACCTACCAAACCTGTGCATTTCTGAAAACTAGAGACCTAGGGGAATCCAAGAAGGGGTGACTTGCGGGGCTCGGTCCAGGTTCTGTTACCCAGAATCCTTTGCAAACCTCAAAATTTGACTAAAAAAACACATGCTCCTCACATTTCTGTGGCAGAAAGTTCTGGAATCTGAGAGGAGCACAAATTTCCTTCCACCCAGCGTTCCCCCAAGTCTCCCGATAAAAATGATACCTCACTTGTGTGGGTAGGCCTAGCGCCCGCGACAGGAAACGCCCCAAAGCGCAACATGGACACATCCAATTTTTTGGAAGAAAACAGAGGTGTTTTTTGCGAAGTGCCTACCTGTAGATTTTAGCCTCTAGCTCAGCCGGCACCTAGGGAAACCTACCAAACCTGTGCATTTCTGAAAACTAGAGACCTAGGGGAATCCAAGGAGGGGTGACTTGCGGGGCTCGGACCAGGTTCTGTTACCCAGAATCCTTTACAAACCTCAAAATTTGGCTAAAAAAACACATGTTCCTCAAATTTCTGTGGCAGAAAGTTCTGGAATCTGAGAGGAGCACAAATTTCCTTCCACCCAGCGTTCCCCCAAGTCTCCCGATAAAAATGATACCTCACTTGTGTGGGTAGGCCTAGCGCCCGCGACAGGAAACGCCCCAAAGCGCAACATGGACACATCCAAATTTTTTAAAGAAAACAGTGCCTACCTGTGGATTTTGGCCTGTACCTCAGACGGCACCTATGGAAACCTACCAACCCTGTGCATTTTTTTAAACTAGAGACCTAGGGGAATCCAAGATGGGGTGACTTGTGGGGCTCGGACCAGGTTCTGTTACCGAGAATCCTTTGTAAACCTCAAAATGTGGCTAAAAAAACACATGTTCCTCACATTTCTGTGGCAGAAAGTTCTGGAATCTGAGAGGAGCACAAATTTCCTTCCACCCAGCGTTCCCCCAAGTCTCCCGATAAAAATGATAACTCACTTGTGTGGGTAGGCCTAGCGCCCGCGACAGGAAACGCCCCAAAGCGCAACGTGGACACATCCAAATTTTTGGAAGAAAACAGAGGTGTTTTTTGCGAAGTGCCTACCTGTAGATTTTGGCCTCTAGCTCATCCGGCACCTAGGGTAACCTACCAAACCTGTGCATTTCTGAAAACTAGAGACCTAGGGGAATCCAAGATGGGGTGACTTGCGGATCTCGGACCAGGTTCTGTTACCCAGAATCCTTTGCAAACCTCAAAATTTGGCTAAAAAAACACATGTTCCTCACATTTCTGTGGCAGAAAGTTCTGGAATCTGAGAGGAGCCACAAATTTCCTTCCACCCAGCGTTCCCCCAAGTCTCCCGATAAAAATGATACCTCACTTGTGTGGGTAGGCCTAGTGCCCGCGACAGGAAATGCCCCAAAGCGCAACGTGGACACATCCAAATTTTTGGAAGAAAACAGAGGTGTTTTTTGCGAAGTGCCTACCTGTAGATTTTGGCCTCTAGCTCAGCCGGCACCTAGGTAAACCTACCAAACCTGTGCATTTCTGAAAACTAGAGACCTAGGGGAATCCAAGATGGGGTGACTTGCGGGGCTCGGACCAGGTTCTGTTACCCAGAATCCTTTGCAAACCTCAAAATTTGGCTAAAAAAACACATGTTCCTCACATTTCTGTGGCAGAAAGTTCTGGAATCTGAGAGGAGCACAAATTTCCTTCCACCCAGCGTTCCCCCAAGTCTCCCGATAAAAATGATACCTCACTTGTGTGGGTAGGCCTAGCGCCCGCGACAGGAAACGCCCCAAAGCGCAACGTGGACACATCCAAATTTTGGGAAGAAAACAGAGGTGTTTTTTGCGAAGTGCCTACCTGTAGATTTTGGCCTCTAGCTCAGCCGGCACCTAGGGTAACCTACCAAACCTGTGCATTTCTGAAAACTAGAGACCTAGGGGAATCCAAGATGGGGTGACTTGTGGGGCTCGGACCAGGTTCTGTTACCGAGAATCCTTTGCAAACCTCAAAATGTGGCTAAAAAAACACATGTTCCTCACATTTCTGTGGCAGAAAGTTCTGGAATCTGAGAGGAGCACAAATTTCCTTCCACCCAGCGTTCCCCCAAGTCTCCCGATAAAAATGATACCTCACTTGTGTGGGTAGGCCTAGCGCCCGCGACAGGAAACGCCCCAAAGCGCAACGTGGACACATCCAAATTTTTGAAAGAAAACAGTGCCTACCTGTGGATTTTGGCCTGTACCTCAGCCGGCACCTATGGAAACCTACCAACCCTGTGCATTTTTTAAAACTAGAGACCTAGGGGAATCCAAGATGGGGTGACTTGTGGGGCTCGGACCAGGTTCTGTTACCGAGAATCCTTTGCAAACCTCAAAATGTGGCTAAAAAAACACATGTTCCTCACATTTCTGTGGCAGAAAGTTCTGGAATCTGAGAGGAGCACAAATTTCCTTCCACCCAGCGTTCCCCCAAGTCTCCCGATAAAAATGATACCTCACTTGTGTGGGTAGGCCTAGCGCCCGCGACAGGAAACGCCCCAAAGCGCAATGTGGACACATCCAAATTTTTGGAAGAAAACAGAGGTGTTTTTTGCGAAGTGCCTACCTGTAGATTTTGGCCTCTAGCTCAGCCGGCACCTAGGGTAACCTACCAAACCTGTGCATTTCTGAAAACTAGAGACCTAGGGGAATCCAAGATGGGGTGACTTGCGGGGCTCGGACCAGGTTCTGTTACCCAGAATCCTTTGCAAACCTCAAAATTTGGCTAAAAAAACACATGTTCCTCACATTTCTGTGGCAGAAAGTTCTGGAATCTGAGAGGAGCACAAATTTCCTTCCACCCAGCGTTCCCCCAAGTCTCCCGATAAAAATGATACCTCACTTGTGTGGGTAGGCCTAGCGCCCGCGACAGGAAACGCCCCAAAGCGCAACGTGGAGACATCCAAATCTTTGGAAGAAAACAGGAGGTGTTTTTTGCGAAGTGCCTACCTGTAGATTTTGGCCTCTAGCTCAGCCGGCACCTAGGGAAACCTACCAAACCTGTGCATTTCTGAAAACTAGAGACCTAGGGGAATCCAAGATGGGGTGACTTGCGGGGCTCGGACCAGGTTCTGTTACCCAGAATCCTTTGCAAACCTCAAAATTTGGCTAAAAAAACACATGTTCCTCACATTTCTGTGGCAGAAAGTTCTGGAATCTGAGAGGAGCCACAAATTTCCTTCCACCCAGCGTTCCCCCAAGCCTCCCGATAAAAATGATACCTCACTTGTGTGGGTAGGCCTAGCGCCCGCGACAGGAAACGCCCCAAAGCGCAACGTGGACACATCCAAATTTTTGGAAGAAAACAGAGGTGTTTTTTGCGAAGTGCCTACCTGTAGATTTTAGCCTCTAGCTCAGCCGGCACCTAGGGTAACCTACCAAACCTGTGCATTTCTGAAAACTAGAGACCTAGGGGAATCCAAGAAGGGGTGACTTGCGGGGCTCGGTCCAGGTTCTGTTACCCAGAATCCTTTGCAAACCTCAAAATTTGACTAAAAAAACACATGCTCCTCACATTTCTGTGGCAGAAAGTTCTGGAATCTGAGAGGAGCACAAATTTCCTTCCACCCAGCGTTCCCCCAAGTCTCCCGATAAAAATGATACCTCACTTGTGTGGGTAGGCCTAGCGCCCGCGACAGGAAACGCCCCAAAGCGCAACATGGACACATCCAATTTTTTGGAAGAAAACAGAGGTGTTTTTTGCGAAGTGCCTACCTGTAGATTTTAGCCTCTAGCTCAGCCGGCACCTAGGGAAACCTACCAAACCTGTGCATTTCTGAAAACTAGAGACCTAGGGGAATCCAAGGAGGGGTGACTTGCGGGGCTCGGACCAGGTTCTGTTACCCAGAATCCTTTACAAACCTCAAAATTTGGCTAAAAAAACACATGTTCCTCAAATTTCTGTGGCAGAAAGTTCTGGAATCTGAGAGGAGCACAAATTTCCTTCCACCCAGCGTTCCCCCAAGTCTCCCGATAAAAATGATACCTCACTTGTGTGGGTAGGCCTAGCGCCCGCGACAGGAAACGCCCCAAAGCGCAACATGGACACATCCAAATTTTTTAAAGAAAACAGTGCCTACTGTGGATTTTGGCCTGTACCTCAGACGGCACCTATGGAAACCTACCAACCCTGTGCATTTTTTTAAACTAGAGACCTAGGGGAATCCAAGATGAGGTGACTTGTGGGGCTCGGACCAGGTTCTGTTACCGAGAATCCTTTGTAAACCTCAAAATGTGGCTAAAAAAACACATGTTCCTCACATTTCTGTGGCAGAAAGTTCTGGAATCTGAGAGGAGCACAAATTTCCTTCCACCCAGCGTTCCCCCAAGTCTCCCGATAAAAATGATACCTCACTTGTGTGGGTAGACCTAGCGCCCGCGACAGGAAACGCCCCGAAGGGCAACGTGGACACATCCAATTTTTTGAAAGAAAACAGAGGTGTTTTTTGCGAAGTGCCTACCTGTAGATTTTGGCCTCTAGCTCATCCGGCACCTAGGGAAACCTACCAAACCTGTGCATTTCTGAAAACTAGAGACCTAGGGGAATCCAAGATGGGGTGACTTGCGGATCTCGGACCAGGTTCTGTTACACAGAATCCTTTGCAAACCTCAAAATTTGGCTAAAAAAACACATGTTCCTCACATTTCTGTGGCAGAAAGTTCTGGAATCTGAGAGGAGCCACAAATTTCCTTCCACCCAGCGTTCCCCCAAGTCTCCCGATAAAAATGATACCTCACTTGTGTGGGTAGGCCTAGCGCCCGCGACAGGAAACGCCCCAAAGCGCAACATGGACACATCCAATTTTTTGGAAGAAAACAGAGGTGTTTTTTGCGAAGTGCCTACCTGTAGATTTTAGCCTCTAGCTCAGCCGGCACCTAGGGAAACCTACCAAACCTGTGCATTTCTGAAAACTAGAGACCTAGGGGAATCCAAGGAGGGGTGACTTGCGGGGCTCGGACCAGGTTCTGTTACCCAGAATCCTTTACAAACCTCAAAATTTGGCTAAAAAAACACATGTTCCTCAAATTTCTGTGGCAGAAAGTTCTGGAATCTGAGAGGAGCACAAATTTCCTTCCACCCAGCGTTCCCCCAAGTCTCCCGATAAAAATGATACCTCACTTGTGTGGGTAGGCCTAGCGCCCGCGACAGGAAACGCCCCAAAGCGCAACATGGACACATCCAAATTTTTTAAAGAAAACAGTGCCTACCTGTGGATTTTGGCCTGTACCTCAGACGGCACCTATGGAAACCTACCAACCCTGTGCATTTTTTTAAACTAGAGACCTAGGGGAATCCAAGATGGGGTGACTTGTGGGGCTCGGACCAGGTTCTGTTACCGAGAATCCTTTGTAAACCTCAAAATGTGGCTAAAAAAACACATGTTCCTCACATTTCTGTGGCAGAAAGTTCTGGAATCTGAGAGGAGCACAAATTTCCTTCCACCCAGCGTTCCCCCAAGTCTCCCGATAAAAATGATACCTCACTTGTGTGGGTAGGCCTAGCGCCCGCGACAGGAAACGCCCCAAAGCGCAACGTGGACACATCCAAATTTTTGGAAGAAAACAGAGGTGTTTTTTGCGAAGTGCCTACCTGTAGATTTTGGCCTCTAGCTCATCCGGCACCTAGGGTAACCTACCAAACCTGTGCATTTCTGAAAACTAGAGACCTAGGGGAATCCAAGATGGGGTGACTTGCGGATCTCGGACCAGGTTCTGTTACCCAGAATCCTTTGCAAACCTCAAAATTTGGCTAAAAAAACACATGTTCCTCACATTTCTGTGGCAGAAAGTTCTGGAATCTGAGAGGAGCCACAAATTTCCTTCCACCCAGCGTTCCCCCAAGTCTCCCGATAAAAATGATACCTCACTTGTGTGGGTAGGCCTAGCGCCCGCGACAGGAAATGCCCCAAAGCGCAACGTGGACACATCCAAATTTTTGGAGGAAAACAGAGGTGTTTTTTGCGAAGTGCCTACCTGTAGATTTTGGCCTCTAGCTCAGCCGGCACCTAGGGAAACCTACCAAACCTGTGCATTTCTGAAAACTAGAGACCTAGGGGAATCCAAGATGGGGTGACTTGCGGGGCTCGGACCAGGTTCTGTTACCCAGAATCCTTTGCAAACCTCAAAATTTGGCTAAAAAAACACATGTTCCTCACATTTCTGTGGCAGAAAGTTCTGGAATCTGAGAGGAGCACAAATTTCCTTCCACCCAGCGTTCCCCCAAGTCTCCCGATAAAAATGATACCTCACTTGTGTGGGTAGGCCTAGCGCCCGCGACAGGAAACGCCCCAAAGCGCAACGTGGACACATCCAAATTTTGGGAAGAAAACAGAGGTGTTTTTTGCGAAGTGCCTACCTGTAGATTTTGGCCTATAGCTCAGCCGGCACCTAGGGTAACCTACCAAACCTGTGCATTTCTGAAAACTAGAGACCTAGGGGAATCCAAGAAGGGGTGACTTGCGGGGCTCGGTCCAGGTTCTGTTACCCAGAATCCTTTGCAAACCTCAAAATTTGACTAAAAAAACACATGCTCCTCACATTTCTGTGGCAGAAAGTTCTGGAATCTGAGAGGAGCACAAATTTCCTTCCACCCAGCGTTCCCCCAAGTCTCCCGATAAAAATGATACCTCACTTGTGTGGGTAGGCCTAGCGCCCGCGACAGGAAACGCCCCAAAGCGCAACATGGACACATCCAATTTTTTGGAAGAAAACAGAGGTGTTTTTTGCGAAGTGCCTACCTGTAGATTTTAGCCTCTAGCTCAGCCGGCACCTAGGGAAACCTACCAAACCTGTGCATTTCTGAAAACTAGAGACCTAGGGGAATCCAAGGAGGGGTGACTTGCGGGGCTCGGACCAGGTTCTGTTACCCAGAATCCTTTACAAACCTCAAAATTTGGCTAAAAAAACACATGTTCCTCAAATTTCTGTGGCAGAAAGTTCTGGAATCTGAGAGGAGCACAAATTTCCTTCCACCCAGCGTTCCCCCAAGTCTCCCGATAAAAATGATACCTCACTTGTGTGGGTAGGCCTAGCGCCCGCGACAGGAAACGCCCCAAAGCGCAACATGGACACATCCAAATTTTTTAAAGAAAACAGTGCCTACCTGTGGATTTTGGCCTGTACCTCAGACGGCACCTATGGAAACCTACCAACCCTGTGCATTTTTTTAAACTAGAGACCTAGGGGAATCCAAGATGGGGTGACTTGTGGGGCTCCGACCAGGTTCTGTTACCGAGAATCCTTTGTAAACCTCAAAATGTGGCTAAAAAAACACATGTTCCTCACATTTCTGTGGCAGAAAGTTCTGGAATCTGAGAGGAGCACAAATTTCCTTCCACCCAGCGTTCCCCCAAGTCTCCCGATAAAAATGATACCTCACTTGTGTGGGTAGGCCTAGCGCCCGCGACAGGAAACGCCCCAAAGCGCAACGTGGACACATCCAAATTTTTGGAAGAAAACAGAGGTGTTTTTTGCGAAGTGCCTACCTGTAGATTTTGGCCTCTAGCTCATCCGGCACCTAGGGTAACCTACCAAACCTGTGCATTTCTGAAAACTAGAGACCTAGGGGAATCCAAGATGGGGTGACTTGCGGATCTCGGACCAGGTTCTGTTACCCAGAATCCTTTGCAAACCTCAAAATTTGGCTAAAAAAACACATGTTCCTCACATTTCTGTGGCAGAAAGTTCTGGAATCTGAGAGGAGCCACAAATTTCCTTCCACCCAGCGTTCCCCCAAGTCTCCCGATAAAAATGATACCTCACTTGTGTGGGTAGGCCTAGTGCCCGCGACAGGAAATGCCCCAAAGCGCAACGTGGACACATCCAAATTTTTGGAAGAAAACAGAGGTGTTTTTTGCGAAGTGCCTACCTGTAGATTTTGGCCTCTAGCTCAGCCGGCACCTAGGGAAACCTACCAAACCTGTGCATTTCTGAAAACTAGAGACCTAGGGGAATCCAAGATGGGGTGACTTGCGGGGCTCGGACCAGGTTCTGTTACCCAGAATCCTTTGCAAACCTCAAAATTTGGCTAAAAAAACACATGTTCCTCACATTTCTGTGGCAGAAAGTTCTGGAATCTGAGAGGAGCACAAATTTCCTTCCACCCAGCGTTCCCCCAAGTCTCCCGATAAAAATGATACCTCACTTGTGTGGGTAGGCCTAGCGCCCGCGACAGGAAACGCCCCAAAGCGCAACGTGGACACATCCAAATTTTGGGAAGAAAACAGAGGTGTTTTTTGCGAAGTGCCTACCTGTAGATTTTGGCCTCTAGCTCAGCCGGCACCTAGGGTAACCTACCAAACCTGTGCATTTCTGAAAACTAGAGACCTAGGGGAATCCAAGATGGGGTGACTTGTGGGGCTCGGACCAGGTTCTGTTACCGAGAATCCTTTGCAAACCTCAAAATGTGGCTAAAAAAACACATGTTCCTCACATTTCTGTGGCAGAAAGTTCTGGAATCTGAGAGGAGCACAAATTTCCTTCCACCCAGCGTTCCCCCAAGTCTCCCGATAAAAATGATACCTCACTTGTGTGGGTAGGCCTAGCGCCCGCGACAGGAAACGCCCCAAAGCGCAACGTGGACACATCCAAATTTTTGAAAGAAAACAGTGCCTACCTGTGGATTTTGGCCTGTAGCTCAGCCGGCACCTATGGAAACCTACCAACCCTGTGCATTTTTTAAAACTAGAGACCTAGGGGAATCCAAGATGGGGTGACTTGTGGGGCTCGGACCAGGTTCTGTTACCGAGAATCCTTTGCAAACCTCAAAATGTGGCTAAAAAAACACATGTTCCTCACATTTCTGTGGCAGAAAGTTCTGGAATCTGAGAGGAGCACAAATTTCCTTCCACCCAGCGTTCCCCCAAGTCTCCCGATAAAAATGATACCTCACTTGTGTGGGTAGGCCTAGCGCCCGCGACAGGAAACGCCCCAAAGCGCAACGTGGACACATCCAAATTTTTGGAAGAAAACAGAGGTGTTTTTTGCGAAGTGCCTACCTGTAGATTTTGGCCTCTAGCTCAGCCGGCACCTAGGGTAACCTACCAAACCTGTGCATTTCTGAAAACTAGAGACCTAGGGGAATCCAAGATGGGGTGACTTGCGGGGCTCGGACCAGGTTCTGTTACCCAGAATCCTTTGCAAACCTCAAAATTTGGCTACAAAAACACATGTTCCTCACATTTCTGTGGCAGAAAGTTCTGGAATCTGAGAGGAGCACAAATTTCCTTCCACCCAGCGTTCCCCCAAGTCTCCCGATAAAAATGATACCTCACTTGTGTGGGTAGGCCTAGCGCCCGCGACAGGAAACGCCCCAAAGCGCAACGTGGAGACATCCAAATCTTTGGAAGAAAACAGGAGGTGTTTTTTGCGAAGTGCCTACCTGTAGATTTTGGCCTCTAGCTCAGCCGGCACCTAGGGAAACCTACCAAACCTGTGCATTTCTGAAAACTAGAGACCTAGGGGAATCCAAGATGGGGTGACTTGCGGGGCTCGGACCAGGTTCTGTTACCCAGAATCCTTTGCAAACCTCAAAATTTGGCTAAAAAAACACATGTTCCTCACATTTCTGTGGCAGAAAGTTCTGGAATCTGAGAGGAGCCACAAATTTCCTTCCACCCAGCGTTCCCCCAAGCCTCCCGATAAAAATGATACCTCACTTGTGTGGGTAGGCCTAGCGCCCGCGACAGGAAACGCCCCAAAGCGCAACGTGGACACATCCAAATTTTTGGAAGAAAACAGAGGTGTTTTTTGCGAAGTGCCTACCTGTAAATTTTGGCCTCTAGCTCAGCCGGCACCTAGAGAAACCTACCAAACCTGTTCATTTCTGAAAACTAGAGACCTAGGGGAATCCAAGATGGGGTGACTTGCGGGGCTCGGACCAGGTTCTGTTACCCAGAATCCTTTGCAAACCTCACAATTTGGCTAAAAAAACACATGTTCCTCACATTTCTGTGGCAGAAAGTTCTGGAAT
This sequence comes from Pleurodeles waltl, assembly GCF_031143425.1. NCBI lineage: Eukaryota > Metazoa > Chordata > Amphibia > Caudata > Salamandridae > Pleurodeles > Pleurodeles waltl. Next base: position 1,098,991,631 of record NC_090444.1, on the reverse strand, counting down.
CTGAGAGGAGCCACAAATTTCCTTCCACCCAACGTTCCCCCAAGTCTCCCGATAAAAATGATACCTCACTTGTGTGGGTAGGCCGGGCGCCCGCGACAGGAAACGCCCCAAAGCGCAACGTGGACACATCCAAATTTTTGGAAGAAAACAGAGGTGTTTTTTGCGAAGTGCCTACCTGTAGATTTTGGCCTCTAGCTCAGCCGGCACCTAGGGAAACCTACCAAACCTGTGCATTTCTGAAAACTAGAAACCTAGGGGAATCCAAGATGGAGTGACTTGCGGGGCTCGGACAAGGTTCTGTTACCCAGAATCCTTTGCAAACCTCAAAATTTGGCTAAAAAAACACATGTTCCTCACATTTCTGTGGCAGAAAGTTCTGGAATCTGAGAGGAGCACAAATTTCCTTCCACCCAGCGTTCCCCCAAGTCTCCCGATAAAAATGATACCTCACTTGTGTGGGTAGGCCTAGCGCCCGCGACAGGAAACGCCCCAAAGCGCAACGTGGACACATCCAAATTTTGGGAAGAAAACAGAGGTGTTTTTTGCGAAGTGCCTACCTGTAGATTTTGGCCTCTAGCTCAGCCGGCACCCAGGGTAACCTACCAAACCTGTGCATTTCTTAAAACTAGAGACCTAGGGGAATCCAAGATGGGGTGACTTGCGGGGCTCGGACCAGGTTCTGTTACCCAGAATCCTTTGCAAACCTCAAAATTTGGCTAAAAAAACACATGTTCCTCACATTTCTGTGGCAGAAAGTTCTGGAATCTGAGAGGAGCCACAAATTTCCTTCCACCCAGCGTTCCCCCAAGTCTCCCGATAAAAATGATATCTCACTTGTGTGGGTAGGCCTAGCGCCCGCGACAGGAAACGCCCCAACGCACAACGTGGACACATCCACATTTTTGGAAGAAAACAGAGGTGTTTTTTGCGAAGTGCCTACCTGTAGATTTTGGCCTCTAGCTCAGCCGGCACCTAGGGAAACCTACCAAACCTGTGCATTTCTGAAAACTAGAGACCTAGGGGAATCCAAGATGGGGTGACTTGCGGGGCTCGGACCAGGTTCTGTTACCCAGAATCCTTTGCAAACCTCAAAATTTGGCTAAAAAAACACATGTTCCTCACATTTCTGTGGCAGAAAGTTCTGGAATCTGAGAGGAGCCACAAATTTCCTTCCACCCAGCGTTCCCCCAAGTCTCCCGATAAAAATGATACCTCACTTGTGTGGGTAGGCCGAGCGCCCGCGACAGGAAACGCCCCAAAGCGCAACGTGGACACATCCAAATTTTTGGAAGAAAACAGAGGTGTTTTTTGCGAAGTGCCTACCTGTAGATTTTGGCCTCTAGCTCAGCCGGCACCTAGGGAAACCTACCAAACCTGTGCATTTCTGAAAACTAGAAACCTAGGGGAATCCAAGATGGGGTGACTTGCGGGGCTCAGACCAGATTCTGTTACCCAGAATCCTTTGCAAACCTCAAAATTTGGCTAAAAAAACACATGTTCCTCACATTTCTGTGGCAGAAAGTTCTGGAATCTGAGAGGAGCACAAATTTCCTTCCACCCAGCGTTCCCCCAAGTCTCCCGATAAAAATGATACCTCACTTGTGTGGGTAGGCCTAGCGCCCGCGACAGGAAACGCCCCAAAGCGCAACATGGACACATCCAATTTTTTGGCAGAAAACAGAGGTGTTTTTTGCGAAGTGCCTACCTGTAGATTTTAGCCTCTAGCTCAGCCGGCACCTAGGGAAACCTACCAAACCTGTGCATTTCTGAAAACTAGAGACCTAGGGGAATCCAAGGAGGGGTGACTTGCGGGGCTCGGACCAGGTTCTGTTACCCAGAATCCTTTACAAACCTCAAAATTTGGCTAAAAAAACACATGTTCCTCACATTTCTGTGGCAGAAAGTTCTGGAATCTGAGAGGAGCACAAATTTCCTTCCACCCAGCGTTCCCCCAAGTCTCCCGATAAAAATGATACCTCACTTGTGTGGGTAGGCCTAGCGCCCGCGACAGGAAACGCCCCAAAGCGCAACGTGGACACATCCAAATTTTTGAAAGAAAACAGTGCCTACCTGTGGATTTTGGCCTGTAGCTCAGCCGGCACCTATGGAAACCTACCAACCCTGTGCATTTTTTAAAACTAGAGACTTAGGGGAATCCAAGATGGGGTGACTTGTGGGGCTCGGACCAGGTTCTGTTACCGAGAATCCTTTGCAAACCTCAAAATTTGGCTAAAAAAACACATGTTCCTCACATTTCTGTGGCAGAAAGTTCTGGAATCTGAGAGGAGCCACAAATTTCCTTCCACCCAGCGTTCCCCTAAGTCTCTCGATAAAAATGGTACCTCACTTCTGTGGGTAGGCCTAGCGCCCACGAAAGGAAATGGCCCAAAACACAACGTGGACACAACATATTTGTTCACAGAAAACAGAGGTGTTTTTTGCAAAGTGCCTACCTGTGGAGTTTGGCCTCTAGCTCAGCCGGCCCCGGGAGGGGGGGGGGGGCAGAAATGCCCTAAAATAAATTTGACCCACCCCCGCCCCCCCAAACCCCCCCCTGCCCGGGAACGACCCTTGCCTACGGGGTCGCTCCCCCTGCGTGACATTGGCGCCAAAAAACAAATCCCAGGTGCCTAGTGGTTTCTGCCCCCTTGGGGGCAGATTGACCTAAAATCGGCCAATCTGCCCCCAAGGGGGGCAGAAATGGCCTAAATACAATTTGCCCCCCAGGGCAGCGACCCTTGCCTGATGGGTCGCTACCCATCTCTAAAAAAACAAATAAACAAAAAAAAAACACACAAGAAAAACTTCCCCTGGCGCCTAGAGGGTTCTTCCCCCCCCCCGGGGGCAAATCGGCCTAATAATAGGCCGATCTGCCCCCAGGGGGGGCAGAAATGGCCTAAAATAAATTGTCCCCCCCCCAGGGAGTGACCCTTGCCTAAGGGGTCGCTCCCCTTGCGTGAAATTCACGCAAAGAAAAAACTCCCTAGTGTCTAGTGGTTTCTACCCCCCTTGGGGGCAGATTGGCCTCATCAAAATAGGCCAATCTGCTCCCAAGGGGGGCAGAAATGGCCTAAATATAATTTTCCCCCAAGGGGAGCGACCCTTGCCTAAGGGGTCGCTCCCCACCTAAAAAAAAAAAAAAAACGTAAAAAATAAATAAATATATCCCTGGTGCCTAGAGGTTTCTGCCCCCAGGGGGGGGGCAGAAAAGGCCTTCCCGAAAACATGCCCCTCCTGGGAGCGACCCTTGCCCAAGGGGTCGCTCCCTTTTGTCAGTATCAGTCCAAAAAAAAAAAACCCTGGTGTCTAGTGGGGTTTCAAAAGCCGGATTGCAAGCAATCCGGCTTTTGAAACCCTCGGAGAGACTTCAAATGGAAGGAAATACATTTCCTTCCCTTTGAAGCCCCTCCGGGCCTCCCCCAGTGATTGAAAGAGAAATGCTTAGAATTTCTCTTTCAATCGCGCTGGAAGCTCTGCTTCCAGCGCGATGGGGGAGGCCCCTGTGACTAATCAGCGCGCGCTCGCGCACTGACGTCCCAGGGGGGGGGGGTGGGGGGGGTCGGGGATGGAAGGGGAAGGTCTTCACCTTCCATCCCCGGATTGGGGGGGGAGGGGGGTGCCCCGGGGGCGCGCTAGCGCTCCCCCAAATTCCCCTGTGACATGGACGAGATGATCTCGTCCAAGGCACAGGGGAACTGTAGCCTTGGACGAGATCATCTCGTCCAAGGCACAGAACAGGTTAAATAATATTATAAGCCATATGTAAACTGATACATCAACACGGAGGGAACCCATGGCTTGCACACAGGGTCTGGGAGACACGAATACATAGGAACTGAAGCACCAGATCAACGCACAAGGGCTGAATAGTAATCTAATACTTACATAAGTATGCTTACCTTCATGATATAAAGTTAGTCAATAATTGGGCACAATATTGTGAAAGGTTGAAATTAAGTGATAGTCTGACATACAACCTTGTGGAAGGTCACAAGACCTACCACTGGAGCCCTAAGAAAACCCAAGACTGCTGTGGTGATGTGATGCGCGTTTTCACTTCTACAAATGCATAACTAAATACATACCATCGTGGGTAGTGAAAGTTTGCAAGATCAGACTTTCTTGTGAAAACAGACAATTGACCCACCACATACTCACAAGAGCAGTGGAGCTCCCACCGTTGAGTAAACCCACGACTAGCAGTTTGCATACTGAGCCACCTATCACAGTCTAGAGGCCAAGGGTTTTGCGAACATTGCACTATTCAAATACAACATATCATTTTAATTCCAAACAACATAGAGATAGACTTAGAGTAAAATAATTGATAATGTGCAACTAATCACTATATTACTACCAAAGATTGATGCCAGCCACTTGTAGAAACCATTTCACAAGAAACTGTGAATCAAAAATGTTCCGATTTTTTGTGTGCTAGTGGGCATTCCAGAAATATTGATAGGTAATAGTTTAGGTTTAGGTATATTGGAAACGGTGCACGAAAGAAACTTGAAATCCCAGTTGCCAGAGAGGGCATGTAAACTCAATTCCCTGATTGGTTAACAAATTATTTAAACAAATAAAACACCGTATTTGATTGAATCACCGCAGCTGGTCTATCGCTGTACTGTACGCAAAGAGGAAAACATAATACTGGAGTTAGAATTTGTTCTTCCTACACAGACAAAACTTTATACAAGTGCTGAAAAGGCATATTAAACCTCCCTAGGGCACTAACATAGGATATGTTTCAGACATCAGCTCTGCTTGTCTACGGTCACTAGACCTCCGCTACTTCTCTTGATAATCTGAAGAATAAAAAGCTAGCTCGTTAGTGTGGTTAAAACAAATCAAAAAGCACGAAAAACACGAAGCAAATCCTAATGATACATAATTCACGCAATTCTATTCGGTGCAGGATTAATTGCCAAAAAAGGAAAAAAGCAGAATACTTTACACAGTTAAAAGTCAGACAAAAATACATAAAGTGAGTGGAAAGCTGTAGACACTTAGGGGCATATTTATACTCTGTTTGCGCCGAATGGGCGTCAAAAATTTTGACGCCCAATCAGCGCAAACGTTGCCCCATATTTAAACCCTGACGCCCGAGCCCGCGGACGATAAAAATCTGCAATGTGCGTCATTTTCTGGATGTGGCAACCCGCCCTGCGTTAATGATATGCAGGGTATGCGTTCCCGTCCAAAAAACGACGCACACGGCCGTGCGTTGTATTTATGCTTCTGGGCAAAAATGACTCTCGGCCGGGAGGCGGAGCAAAAAAATGACGCAAAGCCCGATGTGCGTCAAAATTTAACGCCTGGGTCAGGGAAGGCGTTAAAATGGGGCAAACACACCTGTATTTAATCAGAACACACATAACAAACAACAGAGCAGCAGAGCAGCAACAGGGAGACATGGAGGTGATTTTTATCCAGCGTGCACGTAGACGCAGAGCCCTGCAGCAACAACAGCAGCTACAACAACAATAGCAGGGACCCCAAAGGCAGCGCAGAAGGCAGGAGAGGATATTCCGCCCAAGAACAACCCTGCATGGCCTCAGGGAACACAACATCATCCAGAGGTACCGGTTGAACTGGCAGGCCATTCAGCAGCTGCTGAGAAATATTGAACAGCAGTTGGCCCCCACTTTAGTGACACCCCACACCATCCCAACAGAAACAAAGCTGCTTGCCGTACTTCACCTGCTGGCAAGTGGCTCGTTTCAGACAACTGGTGCCCTGGTTGGCGGAATATCACAACCATCATTCTCCGCATTTCTGCCAAAAGTACTGGATGCCATCATTCGCCTGACACCCCTCCACATCTGCTTCCCTAACACACTGCAGAAGCAGCAGGAAACAAAACAGGGGTTCCACGCCATCAGTGGCTTCCCACACGTCCTTGGTGCAATCGACTGCACACACGTACGCCTTGTGCCACCTGCTGCAACAGAACACCTCTACCGCAACAGGAAGCACACACATTCCATCAACGTGCAGGCCATAGTCGATCACCAAGGATTGATCAGCAACATCGTGGCTAAATATCCCGGGAGTGTACATGACTCCTTCATCTTCCGTCACTCTACCATCAACCAACACTTCCAGGATGGACGGTATGGCAATGGAATACTTGTTGGTAAGTACAGAAATCTACCTATATACACACTGCACAGCAACCCTCTAGGACACACAACACATACACCACAACAGCAACATGTCGACAGGAACACACTGAGGTCCTCACATCACTAGCCATGTTTCTTAAGTCACCATTGAACCTGTCACACATTGGAATTTACTGTACAGCTTAATGTGAAGACATTAATGAGTGTGGTTGCCTAAATGTCACCTTGCAAATTGTAAGTGTCACAATAACCTGTACATTAATACATTGCATAAGTCTAAAGGTATGGGATGTCCAGGGTACTTTCATATGAACGTGTTAACGACACTTTCAATTTTAACTCTGCATGGAACTATCATCTCACCCCCAGTGAAGACACACGGACACCTGTATCACAAGTCACAATGCTAGGGAGGACACACTCTATTGCAATTCCCAAAACATACTGCTGACAAACGGTTAGCTAACAAACACTTGCTCAGCCAAGGAAAAAACACAATGCAAAAGTTTTAGCCTACAAGTATAGGTTGTCACATTAGTACACAAAAGAGTTACAGACAACACAAGACAACTACTGCCATTAAAGGTCTTTACAAGAGTGCCTCCTACATCTACATGATCCCATTCTGTGTTTTTCTTTCAGCTGATCAGGGGTATGGCATCCAGCCTTGGCTAATGACACCATTTGGGAACCCGACTACTGCTGCAGAGCGGGCATACAATGACGCCCATAAGAGGACACGCAGCATTGTTGAGCGGACCTTTCGGATCCTCAAGTCAAGGTTCCGCTGCCTTGACATCACTGGCGGTAGCCTACTATATTCCCCAGAGATGGTCTGTAGGATCATACTCACTTGTGCCATATTGCACAACATTTGTGTAAAAAGGAACATTCCCCTCCTCGAACCAGACCCAGACATGCCTGAAGACGACGAAGTGGAGGATGCTGGCCTGCAACAAGAGGGGGAACAACCAAACACGGCTGCTGGAGTGCGTAGGCGCCAACATATTGTAAATAATTTCTTTTCATAATTTCTTATATCACCACTTAATGTACAATTGTAAATAAACACAGATAACAAACACCACATCATGGTTTGGCCTATTCATTTCTGCCCACCTTTAGTTTGAAATTGCTGAAGAAGAATGTCGTCTCATTGAGCAATAATGACATAACACTCATCACACAAAAAATATACACCACAAATGTCTGCACAGAGGCTATGATGTTACATGATACATTACCATCCACAGAGGCCAACAGGAGTACAAATGTGGCAATGACACATATCTGATCCAGACACCTGAGACATTCTCTCACTCAGCACAAACATGTAGCTCATTTGAAAGTCTCATTACACGTGTTCAGTGACAGGGTGGGACCATCCATGTGTAGGTGACCATGTCCTCAATGGCTTCTCTCCATTTTTGCTACAAACAATGCCCAATTAGAACCAGATTAGCTGCCACTAACTCATGAGGAGACCTGGAAGTTACAGTGACAACATACACCCAGACAGTTGATAGTGGATCTACATTGGACCACACATATAAACATGTGCCATCCAATCAACCAAATATTTGCAAGCAGCCGATCACAGTAGTGTCCCAGTTGGAACCTAGCAGGAAGAATGAAACATGCCACTAAACCAGGTAATGCATAAAGGGCCACATACATCAACAACCTATTTGTCATCAGCACATGAGGAACGTCAAGATTTAGAAAAACATTTCAATGCAAAATGGTATGTCAGATTGCTCCAAATAATCAATAGGGCAAACGTCAAATGTGCAAATGGGATTATTGAATGGCAAACAGTGAATAATACCCTATGGCCTTCCATGAGCCTGCTGCTGCAGGTTTAGCATTACTGAATAAATGAAACCCTTGGATAAATTAGCAAATCTGGAAGGGCAAACCCTAGGGTGCTGGGGGCCTAAGTCCACCTATACCGGCCCCCAAATATACATGAAATATGCACATGTGAAGTACACACATGCATAAGGCGCATGTGTGGAATACATGTCAAAAGTAAAACACATATAAGATACACAAATTCAAAATAAGGACATGGTTACCCCCATAAAAAGTGTAAGTGACAATTGCACAACCTGTTTGGACTATAGATAATTGAATTACCGTGATAAATGTGGACACATTGTTGCTAAGGAATACATCCTGGTATCCCATTCATCATTTGAAATTAGCCATCAGCAATTACCCAAAATATGTGTACAATTATGGGTAATAACCATTTTGAGCAATCATTACTATTACACTGTGAATGCCTTCTATACATCCTATAAGGGACATGTGTCACAGCTAACCCCAAATGTGTATCACTTAGCACCGTTTGGTCATGACAAAATTCCTTTCACAATCTGACTAATTTAAGACATATTTCTCAAAATGCGTCATATTTCCACGCATACAGCTTGGGCGTCATATTTTTTGACGTACAGGAGTGCACGTAATGCAGAGTCAAAAAATATCATTTAGAAATTAATATATTAATAAGCAGAATTACATGGCCACCATATTTTCTATGATGCGTCATATTTCCACGCATACAGCTTGGGCGTCATAATTTTTTGACGCACAGGAGTGCACATAATGCAGAGTCAAAAAAATATAATTTAGAAATTAATATATTAATAAGCAGAATTACATGGCCACCATATTTTCTATGATGCGTCATATTTCCACGCATACAGCTTGGGCGTCATAATTTTTTGACGTACAGGAGTGCACGTAATGCAGAGTCAAAAAATATCATTTAGAAATTAATATATTAATAAGCAGAATTACATGGCCACCATATTTTTGATGATGCGTCATATTTCCACGCATACAGCTTGGGCGTCATAATTCTTTGACGTACAGGAGTGCACATAATGGAGAGTCAAAAAATATAATTTAGAAATTAATATATTAATAAGCAGAATTACATGGCCACCATATTTTCGATGATGCGTCATATTTCCACGCATACAGCTTGGGCGTCATAATTTTTTGACGTACAGGAGTGCACATAATGGAGAGTCAAAAAATATAATTTAGAAATTAATATATTAATAAGCAGAATTACATGGCCACCATATTTTCGATGATGCATCATATTTCCACGCATACAGCTTGGGCGTCATAATTTTTTGACGTACAGGAGTGCACATAATGCAGAGTCAAAAAATATAATTTAGAAATTAATATTTTAATAAGCAGAATTACATGGCCACCATATTTTCGATGATGCGTCATATTTCCACGCATACAGCTTGGGCGTCATAATTTTTTGACGTACAGGAGTGCACATAATGGAGAGTCAAAAAATATCATTTAGAAATTAATATATTAATAAGCAGAATTACATGGCCACCATATTTTCGATGATGCGTCATATTTCCACGCATACAGCTTGGGCGTCATAATTTTTTGACATACAGGAGTGCACATAATGCAGAGTCAAAATTAATTTTCATATCTGGGCATCATATTTGCCAGCGGCATAAATCTCAACTCCAGAACTGTAAAATAAGCCTCACACAAATATAAGGGAACAATGTTGAAAAAATATTTGACTCTGCATTAAGTGCACTGTTATGCGTCAAAAAATATGACGCACAATCTGTATGCGTGAAAATATGACGCATAACGGAAAAATAAAAACGGCGGCCATTTTATGCAGGATGTGATGTCATAGGATATCCTGTTTACAGATTCTGTACTGTGGGTGTACTTTCACTTTTACTTTGCAGTCTCAGATTATTCTAGACTGTGTGGCTGTGTGGAAAGTGTTGTCCTGTGTTTTAGTGCTTTTGTGTCCAGTGTACCTTCTCTATTGTGTTTTTGTGATCATTGTGTTGTTGTTGAATATTGTCTGAGTCTGTTTTGTATACTTTTGTCAAGTCCAGTGTTTCTTTTATTGTCTGTGGGAGTCTGTTCTGGGTAGTTTAAATTTGGGGTTAATTGGGCTCTTATTCTTAAGTGTTCTTTATTTTTCACTACTCTACCTTTCCCCATTTCCCCCTTTTCCTTTTTGTTCCAACTTTTTCACCTTTATAAGTGCAGAGATGTCAGGTAGGCCACGGCTTGGCAGGATAGGTGAGGAGGAATTGGGGGGTTTTATATGGCTTGTTTGCCATTTCCTCCCACTCATGCTGGAGGCTGGGGGCCGTCTGATACAGGGGTATCACACGGAGGCACGTAAAGTCAGGTGGGGGAAGGTGCGCCATCACTTGGTCCGGGTCTACGGTAGCCTGAGGAATGACCATCAACTCAAGCACCGCTGGGGCTGATCTGATATCCAGGGAGCAGGATCTGCTGGACCACCTGGGAATCAGGATTTGTGGCCATGTTGGTGAGTACAAATCAATTACATGTGAATAATTGAAAGCTGTGTGGGGACATGTGATGATTGTTACCCAATCTGCTAGATAAGTAGCTGACTGTGTGTAATGCTAGGGAAACCTACTGGGTGATTGTTGCACAATGTGTAGGAAGACAAATGCTAGCAGTCAGATAGCTCATGTTTTCTACACATACCGGATGCCTGTAGCTGTGTGTAATGTAGTGTTGCCTTTGTGTCAGACAAGCGACACGTTAATGCCTCTATTTGAACTCTACAGGTCATAATAGCCAGTGAAAAATGGATGTTGAAACATCATACCTACATATGTAGACACCATAGCTAGACAGAAATTTGTAAACCCAATATGATGCTATAAATGAGTGGTGCCTTCAAGTCAATTGAAGTTAGCTATGTTGTCCACACATATGTCACATGTGTGTCTGGTTGGTGTGTGTTGAAAATGACCACATAGCCTGTTTGAGTTTGAGGGTTCATGCAGTCCTCAAGTAACCAGCTTTTGGATGTCTCTCTGGGATGCACATGATGAGATGAATGCACCCCGATATTGTTGGGGCATACTAATGGAGGTGTATCTTTGACACCACATGACTGTCCTGGCCACTGCATGTGTGTAGTAGGGTGTGTAACTGTAGCAGGAGACTCATCCAATGTAAATGTTGGTTAAGAATTCTTCCATGCAGTATGAGCATGTGTGAAAGTGTTTCATTACGCATGTCATATTCTCACATTGTCATTGTAACTGCAATTGTTTGTCAGTGTCAGTGTCAGTGCACAGAGTCTGAGTATATTCTTCCTTCCATGCTTTACAGGTGGACCTGCACCGTACACCGTGGGAGAGGTGGCTCATTTTGAGGACCCAGACACCTACAGTGAGTGTGGCATGAGTGCTATTTTTATTGTTTGCTAGTGATGCATGATGGACTACTGTGTGTACAACAGAATTCAAGGTTTGATGCGCTGCCCATTCATTGGTATTGTTGCATTAGTGGGATTTCAAATATCACTTCAGTTTCAGTAGACCAATGCTTATCCATCTCTCAGATTTAGGGGCTGTAGGTCATTCCAGTCGGCCCCGCTATGGGGAGTGGGATGAGTCATGTGGAATACACTGCAAACATGAGTGCCGCAGAGAGACATCAGTTTGAACGGCGTGCAATAAGATACCGGCACATCCTGCAGGTGCAGTCGGGGTTCAGGAGGATGGCCTGAAAATACCAAGCCGATCGGGCCTCCGGGGCATGGTGGGCCTCACCACAGGGTGGCCCTACATTGCCCACAACAGCCACCACCACCACCACATCCACCAGGTCTCCCCAAGTGGCCCCAGCAACGGCGGGGACAGTTGACCCTGCCTCGTCAGCACGACCTGGACCCAGCAATTTCCAACACGCAGGACAGTCCAGTGGGCAAACAACTACTGCCACACCGTCCACCTCGGCCAGCACACAGACTGCAGCAGCCCCTCCTATTGACCCAGCGGCATTCCTGGCATTAAACCGTAAAATGGACAAATTTATTTCAAAGGTGGACAAGCTAAGCCAGGATGTGGCATATATTAAGAAAAGGGTCCGGTCCATCAGGCGGACCCTACGGAGGGCCAACCTGTAGGACTTTATTGCATGTTTTACATTTACCCCTCCCCTCTCTTATACTTTTTTAGCAGCGCATTTGTGTCGTTTTTTTACGCAAAATCGGCGCAAACTTACAAAATACAAAATCGGCGCAAAGTTACAAAATACAAATTGTATTTTGTAAGTTTGCGCCGATTTTGCGTCAAAAAACGACGTAAATGCGCCGCTAAAAAAGTATAAATATGGGCCTTATGCTCATATTTATACTTTTTAAGTGCCACATTTGCATCAGTTTTTGACGCAAAAGCGGCACAAACTTGCAAAATACAATTGTATTTTGCAAGTTTGCGACGCTTTTGCGTCAAAAGCTGATGTAAATGCGGTGCTAAAACAGTATAAATATGGGCCTTAGATGCTAAGAAAATCAGAAAAACAAATGAATATTGAATTAAAAAAATAATTACAATTTACCCTGATTGTAATCAAAAGAATAGACCTACTACACTTTCATTTCTCTATGGACACTTCAATATCGTCATCACCACATCCGACTAGACCAAGTTTAACTGTCACATATTTTCTTAAATCTCCCTACTACCCTCTATAAAGCTGATCACAGCATCTTGCAGTCCAGTTTGGACATCTCTGAACTCTCCAAGCATGCAATCACTCTAGCCTGTGTCATGGTCCTCCTCCAGCTAGTTACATAGTTGGATGTCTCCGGGGTATCATTCTTTTGTACTCTTCAGCTCTAAATGCACCAGGCTCATCTGCAATCTCATTCTAGTCACCATACACTACTGCAACGATCATACCTGATTTCCCTTACTACTCTTCAATTGCAGTACCCTACTTTGCCACTTTGACACCCAAGAGATCCTCCAAGATTTACTCTGCTGCCTTCCTCTAAAACAGAATCAGTGGCTCAGAGTACACAACATGACCCTATAAAAATGCTCATACTTCCATTCAACTTGGTCCACTGCCATGCCCTTGCTACCTTTCCCCAAACAGTTTCTTCTGTACCTCAAGCTGTTCTTTACTCACAAAATCCTTTCATTATTGAGCCACCCCAAACTGCTGTGTGCAATCACCTGATTTAGATAATATTTCTTCCAAGATCCACAGAATGGAATGTTTTTTTCCTTCGCCTGTGGATTGCTAAATTCGCAAGACGTTGCCCCCTAGAATCACTTTGTTTTTTAACCAAATCAAGAGGCCCACTGTGATCAGCAACACCAGCATTGGTGATGCTCTGTATACTTTCTGATTGAGAGCAACAACTTCTGTTATACTATCACTAGTCTTTCCATTTGCCCTCTCTGCCATTTTGTATCTTACCTCCATCCGATATGAGTGTGGACAAGCCTCTGTTCTACATCATTTATAGAAATAATTTCTAGTTCAAATGCTTGCTAATAAAGTAAATGCAAAAACACAAACAGTGGTAGCAGCTTCTGTGATGAAGAGCGCTGCTTTGGCAGCCAGAAACCAGGCTGCATTAGAGAAAGAAATATCATCTGGTGGTACAGAGAGATGAGGAGCGGCAGCATGTGAAGCCTGCAAAGCAGACAAAGCCTGAAACATGTGTGGCAGAGTAGCTTGCTATGCACCTGGAACGCTTGATCCTAGAGTTAAAATTAGTTATGAGAGGCATGCATGCGATCTAGGGCCCTTGAGATCTAAGGCAGAAATAGAGAACAGATAGTCCGTAATGGGAGCCTATTATGAGTGATGTAGCTCATAGTGTCATAGGACAAAAGCTGCACCTCGCTGATGAAGCCCAACAAGACTGAAACCAGTCTGTAGTTACATACGTTCCTGTTCTGAGGGTATATAAAATAGACGTTTGTGCTGTTCATTTTGAGACAGGGCCAAAACTGATTTTCCTCTTTGTAATGGTACAGACAGCATATAAACGTTTCAGTGCAATGTGGCCCAAGTAATTACCATTGGTTGCAATTAATTTAAACATTCCATCTGTCTTTTTTTTGTTTGCTTTTTGAAAAATAGAGCATGAAAACCATTTAGGGCCTGATTTGGAGTTTGGCATGGCGGTGCACCCTGTCCACCACATTGATAGTTCAACTGCTCTATTTAGAGCGGGTTCTCATGTTTCCGATGGTGGTGCACTGCTGCCTCTGCCGATGGAAACGCTACACTGACGACCTGACAGAGTTCAGGCTGTCAATGTAGGTGCATCCAACCTTGGTGGCCCTGAGGAGAAAAAAACTGAAATGACCTCTGCACCCTGGAAGAAAGCTCCCAGCTTTAGGAGTTTCTTTTTGAAAAACAGAAGAGTTTTCTGAGCAGCCACCTGTAACCCGGTTGCAGGTAGGCAAACTTTATGGGGCATATTTACGAGAAAATGGTGCATCGGTCCTGATGTACCACCTTTCTTGTGTCCCCCTTGATCTCCTCCTAACAACACCATGGTTGCGCCATATTTACAATACAGCACATCATGGCGGTCATTACCACAACAGCATCAACATTTTCGATGCAGTTGTGGCGCTTTGCTGCACTAGCACCAAAACTGTTGCCGATAGTGCAGCAAAGCACAGGGAGGCCAATAGATTATTAAGGGTGCAACCCTTTAACGCCTGCCATGAGAAGGCTTTAAGAATAACGGAAAAAATGGCGCAGTGAAATCCTATAAATTTCACTGTGCCATTTCTTCAGGCCTCTCTGCATGGGAATGCCCCCCTTGCATACATTATGCCTGGTGCAGGCATAATGTGACGCAAGAAGTTGAAAAGTGGCACAATGCATGTATTACGCCACTTTGTAAATATGGTGTGGAGGAATGGGCACTTTAACACCACCTTAGCATCATAAAAATTATGCCAAGCCTGCATTAAGGCGGCACAAGGGGCTTGTAAATATGCCCCTAAATACCTTCAGGGGAGCTGTCATGGTGGTTCCTCTGAAGGCTGCTCTGAAGTCAAAGAGATTCCCACATGAAGAGGAATCTCTAAATGGAGGGGTTGGTAGTTCGGCCATGGTGGTGGAGGTATTGACCACCGTCACCATGACAGACTGCAATAATCTAAATGAGCCCCTTACTTATTGTTGATATTTTGAAAGTATGAGTATCACACTCATGTGTTGCTCTCCTGGCCACAGATATAGATGAGCCCTGTCTCCTGATATTACTTCTCCTCTCAGCTGCTTTCAACACTACTAAACACCCCGCCCGCATTCACATGCTGAAGTCCCATCAATTCTGAATGTTTTACTGACATGGATAACAGAGATATTTGAGAACTCGATTGAGGTTTCTAGAGTTCTAGCCATAATTTCTATGAAATAATGAACCAATTTCATTAATTTTTAAAGGAAATGTTTAATGTTTAAAGTTTTACAGCCTTGATGCCATCAAGGTGGCATTCAGGTGTGCCACACTTTCTTTATAAATGCAGAATTCTAGCATTCTAGTTGTACATTTGTATACTGTGGGATGCTGCAGGAGATCAAGGGTGAATCACTTGACAGGCTACTGCTGCTGTTGAATGAACAAGTCTTACTCAGAATATTAGAGATTTTTCTCACATGGCTGATGAAGATGTGTAAAATTGTGGAAAATGTGCTTTCATGAATTCTGGAGCACCTTCCATTACCTCTGTGAGAAAATCATGATAGAAAACATTTTTCTTTCAAACATGGTTCAACAAATTACAGCAGATGATCAGCATTTTTCACAAGGCAAAATCACCTAAGAATGCTCCTTAACTCCTAAAATGAGCATAACACCAATAACAAATGAGCTGTATTCTCGCAAAAATATGTTATCATCCTTCATATGTGTTCCTTCTTGTGATCCTCAAACAGGGCCACTGGAATTATGTGACTGTGTGGCTGCAGCGATTTTTGATCAAATCATAGATTTGCCACTTTTGCCACATAATCCATCATCTGCCGCATAGCTTGCAGATTCTAACTACAAATTTAGTTTCTAGCTGAAACATTTCAAAAGGTACTAAAAATATGATGACACGCTGCTGTCCAGTTGAAGGCCATTTGCAAAGCAAGACTGATCACATTTCTGTTGCTTATTGCTATATTTGGGCGTTAAAGTGGTACTAGCGAGGTGCAACCAATGCCCATAGAGAGTTATCAAGTTTAAAAATGGCAAAATAATGAAGTAATACTATTACAAAATGTGGCGCATTATGCTGCTTAATTTGCCTTTTCTTGTTGCATAATTTACTTAAAGCTGCCACATAATTCCAGTGGCCCTTCCCTCAAAACAGGCTTTTACTACGCTGCAATTCGATGGGGACCGTGACCAGAGTCTTATAATGGCTGCCACAACATGTTCTCCATCTAGGGACCAGCCAATCAATGGGGGAGTCCTTGGGACCCGCCCCTGCCCCCAAATGCCCCTGGGGCTCATGGTGTGCTCAACTCTCCCTCTTATATTTTTTAAACTATTTTCCAGGGCACAGAGAACATATCCGAATCCGGTAATCGTTGCTAAAACATATTCATGGTATGCCGAGCAAATCACTGTTGACTATTCCCCTATAAACTGGACAATCTGTTCAGATCTGGACACAAATGGTCCAGATATACCTAATCTTCAAACACCCTCATTCCCAACCCAAGCCCCTCTTTAAACACTAAAGGGCATATTTATGAGCCCCTTGAATGAGGAAAAAACTCCTAGGACTGTTTTTGTGCAGGAAAGTGTCCCTTCCTGCACAAAAACGATCCTGCATACAACGCAGGCCCCCTTGCACCATGGTGCAATGGTGCTAGGCTGCTAAAACTGTGCCAGCGCAGTTGAAAAGAACAGGAATGCACCCTATGCTATAGATACAGTGCATTCCTGCCCTTTCCCTTTGACAAAGGGCAGTGCAGCAAGGTGACTTGCTGTGCTGCCCTGTACCAAAAACGCATAAATATGTGTCTAATTGTTCAAAAATGGCTGACCAGACCTATACCAACTCTCAAAAGCATGCTTGCTAAGCAAAGTTCTAACTTTTGGCAAATTTGGTGTAATGCTGTTCAGCCATTGTTTCTGTATCATAGAGCAAAGTTTCCTGTAGCAATTATTATGGGAAATAACACTTTCTTGGCCTCCACTTCTCAGATCACTGTAAACCGTTCAAAAAAGGAGACCGACTGAATGAACTTTGTTTTCAGAAAGTTTCATGCAGATTTGTCAAACATAGCCAAAGTTATTAGCAAAACAAAAGATACTCTTTCTATGGATCTATAACCCAGTGGATGGGGGGATCTATAACCTAGTGGATGGATCGGCACAACATTTGGCAATGAATCAGTGTAGCCAGGTGTGGTCTGACCCCACCAGAATTTCCATGCAGTTCCATGGCAAACACAATTAAGAGGGTGGGAATTAAAAAATATGTTGGTTCCTATTTTTGTTCCCATGAGAAATTGTTCTTGAACATAATGCAAAAACTGAAAAAAACTGTGTATGCCAAACTTGGCATGAAAGTAGTACTTTGCTCAGAATTGTGTAATCGGTTGTGTAAATCTGTTCAGTATATTTGAGAAATAAGCATTTACAAAAAACTGCTGGGTAGGCTTTCAAAGGGGTAAAACTTGTATACAGTTTGGCTGTTATAAACCATTTCATAGACCAAGTGGATCAGAGACCAAATTAGCTTCCATCTGCAGATTAAAATTCAAAACATAAATTTCTCCCATTGGTCCAAAGAACCTTTCTGCCTCTGATGACCACTTTTAGTCCAGGCACAAAAACCAGAGGCACCCAACCTGGCAGCAGCGTTGGGCTGGAATAAGACTGAAATTACTCTTCCTTCTGCCATTACAGGATGAGGGGCATAATCACTGCAGCCAAAAAAATAGAAAGGCTGCATAAAGGGGCACGATCAGAACACCCTAACATGCATCCATTAGTGAGGAGACTTTCCACATACTAAAATGGAATATGTAGTCCTCAGCATTGACAACAAGGCATCAAACATGATGCATCTAAGATTGCGGAATACAGGAAACATCTTAGGTGTATCAAGACTGTGCCCTAGTTTTTGGAGCTGCGGAGCACTGATGCAGTTTTAGGTGTGACAAATCCTTGGCCTAAAATTATAATCTACGTACTACAGAGAAATTTGAGGGACGTTTTAAATTAAAAATATATATACACAAAACAAACCCCTTCCATGTGCACTAGACCAATTTTTGGATAGTCATTCATAGTCATATTCATTCTTTTTTTTACATGTGACAAGCCTGCAGCCCCTTTCACGAGACTGCGGACCTGACATGTCTAGCAGAAAGTGCTGGACTTCCTGAGCTGTCAGAGGATGTTTTTACACTTTCAAGACCTCATCAAGAATCTGGTTTGATGCCAACTCGGGTAATCTTGTTCCACAAGAAAAAGTGAAACTTCCTTGTCAAAAAGAGGAAGGAGAACCATTTTGTAAAGAGCAGAACCCTTCGCAGTTGTAATTGGGGGAGAGCTCATTTCAATTAGATATAATGGCAGACAACAGCCAATAAGATGTTACAAGACTGTAAGAAATTGGGGTCTTAGTTGAAGGGTGTGAGAACCTAACTCAAAAAATACTTACAATCTTGTCAGGGTGAACCACAAAAGTCACTAAATAAACCTGTACTTAACTCTTTAATAGTTAGCACAAAACAGTCAGGCTTAACTTGGGGCAATATGTAAAGCATTTATGGAGTAGTGAAATAATAAAGTTGAAAATGTAAAACAATAAAAATCTTAAAATTAATTAGAAACATGGAGTATAACAGAATAAACACAATGACACCAGAATGAAAAAAACGTATAAGAGGAACCAGAGTTGTGAACTTTTAAAGTTTAAGTAAAAATAGCACCAGGAAGTAAAAAGGGACAATAATAGCGAATGGTCATGGTAGAACAGGAACCTAGATGCAATTTGATGCTAATTGCACAGGATCGCAGGTTAGCTACCTTAACTTGGTTTGGCCTAGTCAACAATTTTACCTTTTGACTTTGGTCCTTTAGATCCCAATCCTTTGCAGGAGTACACTTCTAAAGGCCCCCCTCCCCAGGATATCAGTGAAGGGACTCAGAATCTTACAGTGTGGCAGATAGAAGCCACAGCAGGGTCCAGTCCTGATCAGCAGGGAAGTTGTAGGGAAAGGCCTCTTGCAGCTTGTTGTGTCCCTATATCAGTAACAGGAGATCAACCAACTGATCCTTGGAGTCACTCATGGCATCCTGGGTTCAAAGAAAGCAGGTCCAGTCTTCCTTCTTCAGACAGTAGGCCAGTCCTTCTTCAGAATCTCCTCAGGTCCAGGAGTGTTCTGATTTCAGGTTTTTTAGAGTGCAAATTTTATACCCAATGCCAGCCTGTTGGTACAGGGCAAACCCTTTGTCTAACCCATAAACCTGTCCTGGTCAGTTCTTCCCTCTTTCTTGGCTCCATCCCGGCTAGTGAATCAAAAGGCAGGGGCAGACTGGATGTGAGATTCCTTTGTGTGTGCAGGGGCAGATCCCTTTGAAGTGTGATCAGGACAGGGTGCAGGTTCCCCTTTGCCATCCTTTCAGGAATACCCACTCCGCTATACATCCAGGCCCTTTGCCCAGTGTTATACTCAAGTACACATTTCCCAGTGGAGGAGCCATTAACAACCAAGGGGCAGCTAGCTGACCAGAAAAGGCCCCAGAAACTTTAGGCAAGGAATTCTCAACTCTCTGAAAGTGGCATTTCCAAAATAATAATTTCAAATCTGATTTTACCATTAATATTTAAAGGGAAGAGCACACATACAGGTGTAAAGTGATAGCTAACATAAATGGGTTTAGCAGTTTTTAGACCTGTCAGCCTTAGGGTGGTGTTCTCCCAAACCTTTGCATTACCTCCTCCATTTTTTGCTAGACTTACTTTAGTTGGCCTTAGGACTCTGAGCCCTTTACCACTGAACCAATGCTAAAGTGCTTGTGCTCACTCCTCTTCAACATGGTTACATTGGGCTTCAACCCAACTGGCATATTTAATATACTTATAAGTCCCTTGTAGAGTGGTATACCATATACCCATGGCCTGTAAATTAAATGCTACTATTGGGCCTGCAGCACTTACTGTGCCACTCACTGAAGTAGCACTTCAAAACATGTGCCAGGCCTGCTGTTGCAGCCTAAATGCAGTTCTAAACTGCCACATTGACTTGGCATTTAAACCCTCTTGCCAAACCATAAACTCCCTGTTTTATTACATATATTACCTCGAAGGTAGGCCCTAGGCATCCCATTGGACAGGGTGCTTTGTAATTAAAATATTAAACATGTACTTTTAGGTTTTGTATGTCTTGTTAGTGAAAAAACTCCTACATTTGTTTTCACTGCTGTGAGACCTACCCCTCCCATAGGTTAACATTAGGGATTCCTTATTATATTTAATATGCTGTAATGCCCATTTGGAAGCTGGTAGCTATCGTGTTTGGGTCTTTAGAATTGTGCTGAAGGGCCCTATTTAATGGTAAAGTCAGGTTTTTGATCACAGTTATAAAATGCCAATTTTAGAAAGTTGGCATATTTCTGCCCTTTTGTGCTTATAACCTGGCCTGGGTCACATGACTGGGTGTAACTGACGAATTAGGTGTGTATGAATGGGCCATCTGCTGGCAGGATCGTGGGGCAAAGCTGAGTATGCCCCACTTACTACTGTATAGGCTCTGCTCTGCCTTCACACAAAGAGCCCAACAACCCTGAATTGTCACTTCAGCAAGATTGGAGCCAGGGCAAGGGAGGCATTTGATCTATGCACTTCAAAACCACCGTCTAGAAGCTTCTCTCACCTTCCAGAACCAGGGCACCAGGGTATAAAGATAGAACCTTGGACACCAACTCCTCAGTACAATTCTGGACCGGTGGATACTCTGCCGGGAAAATGGACGACTATGCTGGTGGAAGGACTGCCACTCTGCTGGGTTGCTTCTCTACAAGACCGCTGACATGCCTGAATTGCTGTCCTGCTTGTCCTACTGCTCTACTACCTCTGCCTGGGAACAAGGATTGGATCTTCAATGGTCCCAGGGCCTCTAGAATGACTCACAAGAGCAAGTCTGCTGGCCTCCTGTTCAGAGCCACAGGGAAATAAAAGGCTTCCTTCATCTTGCCCCTCCAGTCCTTGATCATTGGAAATGGTGCTACAGGTGCCCACATAGCCAAAATCTGAGAAGCAGGAGGATACCAGGACCAACCTGCTTGTCTATCTGCCCAAGGTGAATTGGCTAGAAACTGCTCTGATAAGCAGGATGAGACCAGGACCAACCTGCTCGTCTATCTGCCCAAGGTGCATCGCCGGTCAGATTGACTTTGCTGCTTTTCTCACTACCTTCTTCTTCACACCAACAAATCCTTTTCAATGGTCCTTCGCCAAAGGGGTATCTGACCTTGTGCAACTGTTTTCGGCCCTTTGCCTTGTCACTCAGGAGATGTTTGACTTCCATTTCAGAGAAAAATGGCCCGATTTAGAGTTTAGCGGATGGGTTACTCTGTCACAACGGTGACAGATAGTCGGTATGCCAAAATCTTAATCCCATAAACTATAATGGGATTTAGATTTTGGCAGAAGGGCGATTAGTCACTGTTGTGAAGGAGCAACACGTCTGACAAAATCTATATAGAACGCCCTAAGTCAGAACATAGAAATCTTACTGCAGCTTCGACCCAAGCCTATCCAATGGCTATCCTCATTGGATACCTCCTGCAGCCTTGCCCCGCTGAACTTTACTTTCTCAGAATATTTTTCTCAAGATTTGTTTCTAAGTCCGAAGGTAGGCACTAAGTGGGTCCAATCAACTCCTTGTATTCGAACCACACTCCATTGTGGTCAGCTATACATTTCGACTTTGACTCGGTCTCAGGAGACTAGATGTCTGCGGTTGGCGCTTTGAACTTTTAGGTACTATTGTTTACTAAAAACTTTAAAAATCATAACTCCAGTTCTACTGATTGGATTTTTGTCGTTTTGGTGTCAAATAATTTATTAAAATTTAGTCTATTTGTTCAAGTTGTTTTGGGATTTTTCTTGAGTTGTGTTTTCACTTTGTTACTGTTTGTGAGCTGCATAAACACACATTGCTTCTAAGTTGAGCCTGATTGCTTTTTGTGGAGAAGGTCTGCTCTGAACAGTGGAACAGGGTAAGATTTTCAAAGACTCCATTGTTTGGGAGTTCTTTACACATCCATCTAGCAAAAAGTAGCTCAACATCAGTTGGTGGAAGCAAAAGATCAGCTGAGGCCATTAAGCACTGCATAAATTAGAAACATGCCCATGTGAAGACACTTCAGTTTTAAGCATGAAAATACATACATGAAATGCCAGCAGGAACAGAACAGAGCAGATGAAATGGCACTCTGCCAAGTGTGTTGCGGGAGATGCTGAGCTGTTAGGAGGAGGAGGTGACCCTGCATCTGGGAGCTTTTGCTCTATACTGTGTGGAATGTAAAGTCCACATCTGTATATGACACCTTGTTCTCTAAGGAAGTGCTATTGCTTAGTGGTAACCCAGAATGTCTCACAATGTAGGGAGAGTTTGGTTGGATGAAAGTTGCAATTTAGATAATTTCCTAGTTGTGTCTGATTGCACGAATATTTATCCAATCGTGGATGTAATTTAGGAGTCACAACTGTGATCTCCGGTTTACGTCTCGCTACCCCTGGCACTGTACTTGGGACTCCTGGCATTAGAGAGTGTCAAAGGCAGTACCATTGTGAAAAATAGTATCTTTTTATTTTCCACTCAAATTGCGGGATGTTGCTGTTTTGGAAAGCAACTGGACTTGATGGAAAGAGTGAACAGTTTCAACTGAGAAAGTTAAACTGTTGCCATTTGTATGGACCTGCAGAGGTGTTTTCTGGCAACAAGCTAACAGGACACTCTGACCCCAACCACCATGAAGCATGAAGGCGGGAACTACTCTGTACTCCATAGGCTCACAGTATTGGTGTCATACAGCACAATAACATGATCAGACCTGGAATCCATGCATGTGCATTTTTTTTTTTATCAAAAGATGGCATAGCTACTGGTTCTGAATTACATTAGAACGGGAGGTGCACAAGGTCCAAGCTCAAGAGGCACAGCTGAATTGTTTGATGGTCAGGAACACATGAGATTGAAAAACATTCCACCTTAACTGCATAAGAGCTTAGAAGAATGACACACCACTAGCCAGTCTTACCTAAAGGCAAGCAGCAGAAAGCTCAGATAGGGAATGAAAGGCAAACAGCAGGTAGGAGTGGCATTTTTTGGTATTTATTAGTTCATGAGTTGAGAAGCCAAAGATCTTCACAATTGACATGCAGAGCTACATTAAAGCATTTTGTCAGAGCATTTAAATATGCCTAAAAAGCTTCCTTGTCATGGATAACATAATCTACCATGGGTGTCTTTTTAGCCAATTGCATTTTGCATGGTGGCATTTTTACAACTATGGTTACAATGTTAAGGGTAAAATTAACAGTTCCCGACTAAAATATACAACAATGCAAGCCTTGTCTATAGGTGGCACACATTATATCAGGCTACTAGGCAGCTTCGTGCTGTTCTCATACATTTGTCTGCTTTAGTAATGCAAGTTGTACGGAACTCAAAAACTACAGAAAAAACGTTTACAAATCACATGATTGGGCACACTTCTTAACTCAGACCCCAAATCAAAGTAAGAGTTTTGATGGAAAATGGATAATGGTTATTTACGCACATTTATGAATATAATAACACTGTTTACATGAGGGTTAAGCAACAGTGCCAACTTTAGGGTTGTGCTACCAGCTAAAGGGGGCCTTTGCATGACAGGCTGAAATGAGATAAGAGCGGCCTTCAGAGATCTTTGTGTCCTGGCATGTTTCTGGAGATAATGGCATGATATCCCTGGTGGTTAATGTACTTGATGGAGAGTTCTGTGATTTGTCTAGCCACAGCTTTGAATAATGATAAAGTAGCATAGAGGGTTAATGTTCCCACTGTAGAGTGCAATTTGTAACATGCAAGTCACAGATTTATATTTTATGTAGTTAGCTCAGTGGATTACTGTTTATGTCAGAGAGATTATTTTGTTTCCTGGAGTTCATAAGTTGTAATCCTTCTAATATAGCCTAATGAGCTATCAACTGGCACCAACATTCTGCATACAAATTGCAAGGTATAGATTGAGAAACTTATGTTTTGCCTCAATCTTTGGTTAATTTCAAGGTTGCTAAAATGGTTTATTTGGCTAGCAATATCAATTTAATAGTATGATACCCCCAGTCACTGTGTTCCATTCCACATCCTGAGTTTATGGTGAAAATTTACGAACACTTTGTGCTTTGTTTGCATCACAAAATTGATGCAAACCTGGTGCAAAGTGTTGTTTTGGGGTTTACTTTCCAGTGCAAATCCTGAATTGTATTGGATAATAGCCCTAAAGTAACACAAAGTAGCACTTTGCTCAATGGAGGAATGTCGTGGGTGGTACATGAATATTCCCATTCATCCACCCATGGATTTTGACACTAATCCCTGTCTACTCGCCTTGGTAACAGTATGCCTCCTACAACTTGTAGCCCTCAATTGCTTTAAGTAACATGTCCTAAACATTGACTTGCACACCTGTATGACTCAATGTCTCTGTATAATAATATGTTTGTGATGTAAAGCGTTCTGACATGCAATAATGGGGTGAGTAGCACTATATGACACTCACTAACAAAAATTCTACAGGCGCCAGAGTCTGGAAGAGGTTGGTTGGAAAACAGGCACACAATGCAGAAACTAAAGACTTTAGCGGCTAGAGTAATGGGTTCATGGCAAGAGAACAGCATAAGGAAGCAGAAAGATTGGCCCAGTAAATTGGCTGCGTTAGCAA
Source organism: Pleurodeles waltl (assembly GCF_031143425.1). Classification (NCBI taxonomy): domain Eukaryota; kingdom Metazoa; phylum Chordata; class Amphibia; order Caudata; family Salamandridae; genus Pleurodeles; species Pleurodeles waltl. The sequence goes on along the minus strand of NC_090444.1, from coordinate 1,098,966,722 downwards.
AGGTCACAAGATCCCACTACCTGTAATTTCATCAGGTAAGAGGTCATGTAATGTCACTTTCTGCAGCATTCCAGGTCAAAGGTCAGTTGATGCCAATTCCACCAGATTAGAGGCCATGTGATGTCACTCCCTGTGACGTCACATATGGGGGGGGGGGGGTCGAAGGGCAGGAGAGTTATTTTCCACTACCCCTGGCATTTTGGTGAATCGACGTTCAGGCACTATTGATCAAATTATTTATCAGATGCCTAAAAAGTGAAGTAGATCTGTCAGACAGAGCAGCATCTCGTTCAGAGCATAATTAAACGTTTGCATAACATATGTTTCTCGAACTCAGTACAGTATTATCAGATTGAGCTGACTCGTTTCTGCTGCTCTTCGTTTCATTCTCTGTGAAACACTGCCATCTTGTGAGTAGAGTAGGTAGGATCGATGCCGATTGTGAAGGGAAAGGTAAACAGTTTATTATTGCAATTCGATTTAGGGGACTGCCATATTCCGGTAACCCAAACCAGGGGAACAGCTGTAATTGTCTTTAAATAGCGAACAACAGAGAACCTCATTTATACTTATAAATGAGGAAAACATGAGAGAAGTGTGTTGAGGCATCGCACATTTTCCTTATATTTAAACAACTATTTAGGCACCAGCGCAGAAATAGTGGATCAATCTGGTCTTAAAACGCGCAGAAGTTGAGTAGACGTTTGAGAAAAATGCGATAAAAATGTGGTTTGGTATTCCGCTTTCTTATCATACTTTTGCCTCAAACCAACTATTTGTGGATTCCTCGATTTGTGGGAGGAAGGTGGGAGAAGCAGTTTAAAGTTTGAGAGGATCGACTTGGTGATGGCGGTGTTGTGCTTTTAAAATATTGTTTTCATGCCTCATAAAGCATTTTTTTCATAAATGTTAAACAGTAAACTTCCTTGCACACACAGTGGTGGACCGGCCAAGCACACAGCTGAGTGAGGCCTGAGGCTCCCACCAACACAGCAGTTATCTTCCGTAGGTAGGGTGCTAAACAGGAATGGCATGAGGAAACCCACGTTGACAACTGAAAAGTCTCCAGTCAGAATGGGATGGTTTAAAGAGAGTCTCCCTATCATTTGTACTTCATACGAGAGAGATGAGGAATGGAGGAGCATGCGCAGGATATACTTTTTCTTCAGCGCAGACTGCGGAAAAATCTGCCTTTTGTGTGCTAGTAGGGGCGATTTCTTCGTTAGGGCGTCACCCCCTGACATTTTTGCGTGAATACAAAAACAAGTTACAGCCTGCAGTTTTCAGCTGTTGTTAGCCACACACCAGCCCAGCTGAATCCTTTGGAGCGTGGCGAGTGGGGGTGGGGAGGGCGCTTGAGTGTATGATTGACATCAGAGACGGTGCTCTGCTCAACGATAAGCAATCAACAATGAAGTGCGCATGTCGGGTTGGACTGGTGCCTTTAACCAGCCAGCCCGACATGCGCACTCTTAAGGAGTCTCGCCTACACAGTTTTGGAGCCGGGGGGTCAAAGCCGCAGTACCCCTCTCTCTAAATGAGCGCTGCTCTTATGCTGTGTTGACAGCAAGGGAGCAGCGTTGGGACTGGCTCAAAGTCAGGCTACTAGTGTCCAGAGGCAGCTCGTGGGTGGGAGGCTTAGTCCTGTCTACGAAGCCACGAGAGCATTAATGGCCAATCCCTGTCTGGCTTTATTGTGAAGCCACACAGTCATTGGCTATTCTGCCCTTCGCGGCTCACCCTCTCTCTCCCTCCCCTCTAGTGCGCCTTGTGCCGGTAATGGCATTGCATACAAGGGAGTGTGAAAGGAGAGTCAAGACGAGACCACACCTCACCACCTCGTGTTCTGATCCGACCTTGAGTCTCTGATGCTAGGCCTCACCAGCCAGGACTGGGCCTCGCACAATCGTGCAAGCAATTCATTGCTTGAATTAAAAAATTGTCCACTTCCTCTTGGACCCTGAGGACCCTGCCTGCCTGCTCTGAGCCGAGCACCGACGCACAGTGTAGGGCCAGTAGTGGTGGGTGTAATTTAATAAATAATAAGGGGCATATTTACACTTTTTGCCTAAAAACTGCACAAGTGCAGTTTTGTGGCAAAAAGTATAACGCCGGCTTGCGTCATTCCAAAGCGTCAGCCGGGCGCCTAATTTATGGAATGCCGCAAGCCTGCGCTCAGGTTCGGCTTGCGTCACAAAAAATGGCGTTAGCTGGGTGGGGGTGGGAGTGGCGGTATGGGTGAAGGGGGTTTCACCTTAAAAAATTACACTGGGCTGCTTAGAGGCAAAAAAATGCTTCTAAGCAGCCTAGCGTCATTTCCTGGCGCAAAACCATCCATACCACATGACTCCTGTCTTATAAAAGACAGGAGTCATGCCCACCACCCCAATGCCCAACACAGGGAACAAGGGTCTCCGGGCATGGCCATTGCACCCAGTGCCATGCAGGCGGACCCATGTCAGGGCCCCCAATGACACTTAAAAAATGTTTTTAAATACTTACCTATGCTTACCCTACTTACCTTGGATGGGGTCCCCCATCCTCTGGTGTCCCTCTGGTGTGGGAGGGGGTGTTCCTGGGGCTTGGGGTGGGCACCTGTGGGCCCATTCCATGGTGTTTCACCATGGAAATGGGTCCACAGATCCCCTAACGCCTGGTCTGACCCAGGCATTAAATAATGGTGCAAAGCAAGCTTTGCACCATTATTTAGCCCCTCCTCCCACCCGTGTGTCATTTTAGCACTGAGGGATAAATATGGCGCTATGGGGTTAGCACCATTTTTTGGATGGGAACACCCACCTTGCATCTCATTGACGCAAGGTAGGTGCATGCCTCCAAAAAATGGTGCTGACTCCAATATTTTGACGCTAGACGTGTCTAGCGTCAAAATATAAATATGGAGTTAAGTTTGCGCCGAATTTGCGTTATAAAAAAAGACTCAAATACGGTGCTAAATTTATCACAAAAAGCAACAAGGCCTTGCTAGGACTGGGCCTTGCATTGAATTACTGATCTGGAAGCGGCATGTCACTGTCATCATTCGGGGGGCATCTGCTTTTGTCTTCACAGCTGAGTACCTTGATGGCGAAAGGAACTGTGGAGCTCGGCTTGATAGACGGAACTAGCGGCTATACTTGCTTACAGCCTTACAGTGATGTATGCCGGCTGCCAAAGCTCGGTCCCAAATACAGAAACACCCCACAGTCTGCAGGTGCCCCAGACAGAAAGACCGGCAGGGCCTCTCGCAAGAGACCGCTTCAAAATGTGTTGTGAAGCATTGCATGTGAAATGCACCAGTTCCTTGGCACATTCACTTGGTGTGCCGAGCCTGGCTGGTTTTGCAAAAAGTGAAATAGTTTCACTTTAATTGTAAAGTGCATGCACATTCATTTCCCTCGATCTTAGGGGTGAAATGACCCTGCAGTCACAGAAGTGGGTGGGGTTGACACACAACAGACCTGTGAGTTGAATGAACAAGGCGTCCTCCGTGTAGGTAGTCGCGGTCCCTTTTTTGGATTTTGTAAAAAGTAAACTGTACATGCCAGTATCTGCTTTTCACCCGGGTGGTCTCAGTAATCCGCATGGCGGCACAGTGAAAAAAACGACCATGCAGCATTCACTGGAACAGCAGGTGTAGGGGCACCACATGGGCGCCTCCATATGTGGTGTACTTGCAGCATCAACAGGCTGCCCTGTCTCTGCCTTGCAGAACAGAGCTAATCGGGGTGTGTGACATGCAAATTCATCCCTCATTCTTGACATTCCTTGCTCTAGCCTCCTGGGTTATGGAGATAACAAATGGACATTTCCCCAGATACAGGCCATCTTTATGCTTATCCTTTTTTGAGTGCCGTTATTGCAGGGTGCTGAAATTTGGGGATGACGCGCGGGAAATGGCATTCTGTTGTGAGATAGTACACTTTCTTTAAGAAGAAAAATGCTTCACTCTCACTAGAAATACCTTTGTCAGTCTTGCAGAGGTAACGTCACCCATTGGAAGAGGAGTACAATCCTAGCCCACCAAAGCCATGGTTTGTAACTCACCAGCTGCCCTCCAAGAAACTTTCAAGGTGGGAAGTTCCCTGTAAGTGTAGTCAGTCTGTTTCATTACCTGTTGGGTGTTTATCCTTCATGACACCTGGAGTTTCACCATTGTACAGCCATTTATGTGAAAAACATTTTGTTTAATTGTTTTAACTTCCCCTGAAACTCCCATTCATTCATCAAAGCACTAACCTTAAAGATTGTTTAAACTGCTTGTTTGAAAAAAAATGTAACCTTTCCTATAGGCAATCTATTTGTCAATCTAAATGAATGAACCTTGTTTATTTTATGTTCCCCTTCCTGGCGAGGTTAAAATGACTTCAATGAACTCTAATTTCGGCTTTTGTTGTTACCTAAATTATGATATTGGATACATTGTATCAAAATGATTGTCAGTATTGTGATTCTCTCCAGTACCTATCAGCATTGGGCCAACGGCTGTCAGGGACCCTCTGCACACTAATTTTAATTAACTACTTTCGATGACTCTAAGGGGCTTGCATTACTGTACACGCCATTCTCGCTGATGTTATGCAAAAGAACGCACAGAAAAAGCTTCAAACGATTGGGTTTCTGCATTATAGTAGCCCAGTTTCCACCAGAGTGGAAACCAAAACTCTCTCATTGACTCACTATTTACTTATCTTAACATGAGAGCCAGTTACATTACATAGTTTATTTTTTAGAGACAGGAAGATTAAGTGACTCACCCCGAATCACATGATGTCGAGCTGACGGCAGCTCTCGAAACTGGGTTTCTAGTTTCAAAGTTGTCAGTTTTTGCCATTTGGGCACATCTCTTTCCTAGGTCTCTTGCCAGATCCTTTCTACTAGCCTTAAAATTCTACTGGGATAATCAGATTCACCCGGCTTCATTTCTAGGTAATCATCTGAAAATCAAACAACTACATTAGCAACATGGATAGGAGTGTCTTCTTTTCCAGTACACCTTTCAGACAATGTCCACTTACTCAGCTCCCTCTAGCAAGACAAACACAACAGTTTTTGAGCCTTTCCCGTTCGTGGCTGTTTGTTTTCTACCCTTATGATAGCCACAGTGGCAGGAAGCACAAAGAAGCTTTAGTAGGCAGGATTCCCAGTAAACATACTTTAGAAGACGCAGACAGAAACCATTTGGAAACATACATGAATCACATATGAATTTGAGGCCTACCTCAGTGGCACAGAGACTTCTAACTTTCTCATATTTGCTTGAAAATGCTCCATTTGCCCACTTTCTTTTCAAATTTTGCCTGTGGGGATCCCCCCCTGAACCTCCTTACGATGGTTAAGCTCGCTTGCTAAGCTAGCTCACCACAGGGTATTCATCCATACCTTTTATGCCCCACCACTTTCAAATATCACCAGTCGCCACCGTGTGCTAGTACTTTTTAGTCATTAGAACCGCATCAAAACCACATATGGTTCTAAACATGCAGGGCATATTTAACAAAGAGTTGTGACGCTCTTGCACCACGCAAAAGGGTGCAAGAGCGACACAACTCTTAAGTTACATTCATCAAACCACACACGGCCTCCTTGCTATGGCCTTGCCTGCCTTGATAAATCTAGAGTAAAGCAGCGCAGCACAAATAACTGTGTTGGATTACTCTGCCCTAGGAAGGCGTTCCATGGGTGGAGCATTGATGTTGCAACACATCCACCCATGGATTTTGGCGCATTCCCAGATTTATCATTACTTGTAGACCTGGGAATGCATCAAAATCCTATGCCTACCTAGGTGAGGCATAACGGGAAAAATATCTTTATTTTTCCTTGTTACATCCTCTTTCTATGAGTGCTGCATTTTGCAGCACAGATTGAAAGAGGAAAATGCCTCTCAGGATTGTTTTTGTGCAGGAAGGTTTCCTTTCCTGCACAAAAACAATCCTGCTTACACAGCTGGCACCGTTGCACCATGGTTTATGGGTGCCTGCGTTGGCGCTAGGCAGCACATTGTGCGCCAATGCAGGGAAAAGCCAGGAATGTGCCATACAGTGTTATGTATGGCGCATACCTGTCCTTTCCCTATCACGCAGTGCAGGTGACTTGCTGGTCTGCGCTGTGTGAATTGTTTGTTTAAAATATGCCCCTCAGCTTTGTATAAGCATTGAGATCTCCTGTTATACTCTAATGCAGAATCGGAAACACTGCATGAGTGGATAATGGGAGCTAAACTTGCTGTACTAAATAGCAAGTATAAATGAGAGTGTAAGTATGTGATGGCAGTGAAAGAGAAATGTTGCAAAAGCACCAAGGAGACCTTTTGCAACACTTAGTTGGCAACAGTACTTAATTTGTAAATAAATAACTGTCATAGCCCAAGATATTTCTGAGAAGTCCACTCTACAGCTGAAACTATCTTTTGCCCCTGGCAGCACTGCAAAATGCCTGTATTAATGCTACCTGTAAACAATCACACTCCAGCAAAAGTGACAATTTGGTCTAATCCAGGTCGCCCAAAGCTGTAAGAATAGCCTGAGTGTGCTGGTTTTGCTATTTTTGTAATCTATATTGAATTGTTAAAGATCCTGCTGTGGTACTTTGTTTACAATTAGACAGCCAGTGCCACCATCTGTTGGAATGTCAGAAAAATGTCCAGTATTAAGAAATAAATACCAGTGCCGAGCCCTGGCAAACAAATAGCACAAATTAATCACTGGTTGGCATATTTATTTTGTTAGAATTTGGGTCTCTAGTTGGCAGAGGTATGCACCCTGTCCAAGTAGGGGCCACAATCCTCAAGGTAAGTCAGATACAGAACTTAAATTAACCTGTTCTCAGCCTCTGGTAGCTTGTCACAGAGCAGTCAGGATTAGCTTAAGAGGCAATGTGTAAAGTATTTGTGTAACACAAGGATTACAGTAACACAGAGAAAACACCACAAAAATATTCCACACTGGTTTAGGAAAATGAAGAATAACTGTTTCAAATAAGACCAGAACGACAAAAATCCAATTAGGACTTGTCTGGATATAGGTATTTCAAGTATTTCAAGTAGGCAGATCAGTGCAACGTGGAAAGTGCCTGTATGTTTTTATTTGGGGATTTATGGTCCTGCTGGGGACTGAGCAAAGTTCTAAGTACCCTGGCGAATATGCTTTCTTTAGAAGAAAGTCGTATTGGGTGCTTACAGCTGGACTCTCGGGTCTGGTACCTCCAGGGAAACACAACAGCCTGTGTGGCATGTAGAGCAGGACTAGAGACCTTGTGGATCTCTTGTGCACAGAATCTGTTGGGGGAAGCAGGAGGGTCATGGTCGAACTGCTGACATCGGTGACCTCAGAGAATGTAGTTTGGAGGTTGGATTCTCCTCCTACAACCGAGTGTGGGGGCCGCGGCAAGTCACAGTGGTTCACTGTCATGTGGCACTGCAGCGGTCTCCCCTCTGCATCGCAGGCGGGGTTTGACACTGTCCTTGTTACACTTCAGTGCTGAAAGGTTGTCAATCAGGACTCTGCAGTGCTCACTATTGAAATGCAGTCCTTCATTACAGTAGCACATGGAGTGATGACCCCAGCTCGAGATTCGGCAAGCGTGGGGTTTTATCACACAGAATCCTTGGATTGTGCAGAGCAGGGTGCGGGCTGTCACTGCACAGGACTATTCTCTCATGCAGCTGAGGTGCTAGTTCTCACAAGACAGCTTCTACAACCGGGTGATGTACGTTGACAATGTCTTTGATGGCCCTGAGACTTCTAAGAACAGGGGGCAAGCCAACAAGCCCTTGGAGTTTTTTCAAGTTACAAGAGGTTGTAGAGTAGGTTCAGTCCTTCTCACTTCTCAACAGGCAGCAGGGAAGCACATCAGAGCATGTTGCAAAGTGGCAGTCCCTCCTGTTAGCACAGCTATCCGCAGGCAGCAGGAAAACACATCAGATCATTTGGAAAAGTGGCAGTCCCTCCTGGCAATGCAAATCCTCTTCTTGGCAGAGTCTACTCACAACCCAAAAGTGAACTGATTTGGTGGGGTTTGTGGTCCAGTACTTATACCCAAATATGCCTTTGAAGTGGAGGAGACTTCAAAGAGGCCTTTGAAGATTGCAAGGTCCCCTCCCATCCTTCCCTGGCTCCAGACACTCTATGCGGGGGTATGGAGCCCTTTGTGTGAGGAGAGGCACAGTCCTATTGAGGTGTAAGTGGCAACTTCTCCCTCCCATTTAGCCCAGGAAGCCCCATCAGCCTAGTGATGGGCCATTAGATGCAAATGTCAAACCCAAGCTCCCTTTGTGTGTGACTATCTAGAGGAAATGCACAAAGCCCAGCTGTTATCCACCCCAGATGAGTATTCAGAGACAGACAGAGGCAAAGAATGATTAAAGTAAGAAAATGCCAACTTTCTAAAAGTGGCATTTTCAGACGTAAAATTTTAAATCCGACTTCACCATAAGTTGTGATTTTAAATTGTGAGTCCAGGGACCCCAAACTCCAAATGTCTATGTTTTCCCAATTGGAAGTTACACTTAATGTTTGCTTCAAGGTAACTCCAATGTTAACTTGGGGGAGAGTTAGGCCTTGCAGTAGTGAAAAATGAATTTAGCAGTTTTTCACTACCAGAACATGTTAAACTTAAATGTACATGTTCAACTGTTTAAATACAATGCACCCTGTCCTTGGGGCTAACCAGGGCCCGCCTTAGGGGTGACGTTTATGTAATAAAAAGGAAGGCTTAGGTCTGGCAAGTCGGTGTGCTTGCCAGGTTGAAATGGCAGTCCAAAACTGCACAAACAGGCTTTGCAGCGGCAGGCCTTAGACATGACTGAAGGGCTACTGTAATGGATGGTACAATCAGCGCTGCAGGCCCACTAGTAGCTTTTAATTTACAGGCCCTGGGCATATGCAGCACTCTTTACTAGGGAATATTAAAAATGCCAATTGTGGATAAGCCAATATCACCGTGTCTTAGAGTCCAGAGCACCTGCACCTTAGCACTGATCAGCAGTGGTAAAGTGCCCAGAATCCTAAAGCCAGCAAAAATGAGTCAGGAAAACAGGAGGTCAGGAGATATAAAGTTAGAAGAGCCACACCAAGGATGCCAGGTCTAACATATTCTGACGTTGTATATGTTTTGTACAAAAGAATGATATACAGGAGAATGACACAAATTTACAGTGACAGTAAATCAAAACCTCAGTACTGACAGAAATCAATAAACAAATATAGAATTAGATTTCCGGTTTATTAAGAACTAGGAGAATGCTTGATATTGAAGATTAATATTTATTAAACATGAACATCTATCAACATGCATCTTCACGCTGGACAGTAAACCACATTGTAGCTGGATAACTAAGAGAAGGAGGATGGGGCATACAGGCGAGGTCTGATGGTGGTCTTGTAGCAGCGTATTCATGTGATGCTATCAATAGTGCAGCTGATGCATTGGCACTTCAACCCAGCCCTACCATTTTCTTTGCCTGAATTAGGACCCAGAGCATCATAGCTACAGCACTGAACACATTCATTCTACCAAACAACCCACAGCTATGTGTAGGGTAGCCAATCATCCTTCATTTTTGGTGACTTGTGCACAACCTGATTTACCTTGTTATTTGAGCCCTAACGTGTGGTGACATATTTAAGGCAGGGTCAAGGAGTTTTGCTGCCCTAGGTGAAGTGAAATGTTAACAACTGCCATACACAACCCGCACTGGCCACCCTCACAATAATAGGGCTGGCATTCCAAGCTTCCTCCAGTGTGTTCCTTGATTCAAATAAGATGAGGATGTCAGGAGACTTAAGGTCCCTGCCAGGCTCAGACATCTGTTAAATATTTTTGGATTCATCTGGGCATCAGGGGAACCAGGAGTGCAGTGAGGGAGTCACAGGCAGAGGGAGCATGGATATAATCGTTACCATTAGCACTGGGGTTTAGTAAGGTAAACCATTAAATGGTCTACCGTTCCAATCCCCTGTATGTGCAGTGTCTCTTCTGTTCACTTACTTATTGTGGTGGAAAGTGCTCAAAACTTTGAAGGTTCTCCCTTTTGGACTATCTTCAGCACCAAGAGTGTTCAAGAAAGGATGTTGTTTCAATTGTAGCACATCTCTGTTGTCAGGGAGTGACCTTTATACCTACCTAAATAACTAGTCGAGCCATGCTCTATCATGAGAAAAAGGTTCTACATTTGCTGGCAATATCAAAGGCATGCTTGACTCACCTCACCACAGCTTTCTTCTGAATGTTAAAAAATTGCCAGCTCAAACCATTGAAAGACATGACAGGTTCAGGGCAGACATACAGAAAATGTTCTTCCCAAAGAGAGAGCGACCCATCCTCCTCTTCTGCTCTCTTCCTTACTGCTCCCTTAAAAATGGCCAGAAGCAAGAAGGAGGCTCAGAGTTGCATGGCATCTGATGTGTTCACAGTACATTGGGCGAGACGTCATTTTCATTTGCTACTATGACATCTGTAAAAGCTTTGGACTCCAACCTCACAATAGATGAAAACTCTCAATCTGGTGACAGCAGAAACAAGATCCCAACTTGGGTGGTGGTTAAAACCATTAAATCTGTTCAGAGGGATGGTGATGCATTCAGCTTCTTCAAAGATACTCACCATGAATGGCAGTTACCTCAGGTGGAGAGCAACATTGTATACCCACACTTATCAATCAATGTGGTCCTCAGTGGAAAGTTGCAAATCTTGGAGGAAATTCACCGTTATTAGCCTTCCTCAATCTATCAATAACTTTATTTGATCATTGTTAGAAATGGGGTTTTTGGTTGGCAGTCAGGTTGCCCTCTGTCCAAGCAAGAACGTAGCTTGGCACGAGCAGTCAGGCTTAACTTAGAAGGCAATGTGTAAAGCATTTGTGCAATAAATCATACAACACCATAGCATAACACCACAAAAATACACCACACAGTGTTTAGAAAAATATATAATATTTATCTGGGTATCTTCAGGTCAAAACGATCAAAGTTGCAATACGAATTTGTAAAGATATCACTGAAAAGTGATAGAAAGTGTCTTAAGTCTTTAGAAAGTAAACAAAGTCTCTTTCAAACACAAAGTACCTGGTTTCTGGTGGAAAATCTCCTCAGAGGGCCACAGGAGAAGAGGTGCATGGAAAACTGGTGTGTGCGTCGATTTCTCCTCAGCACACACGGACTTGCGTCGTTATTTTCCACGCGGGGAGTCGTGCGTCGTTTTTCGGCGCGCGGACAGTCTCTTACTGTGGTTTGCGGGGAGTGCCAGATGTCCCGGGTCTGTGCGTGGATTTTCCTGCTTGTTTTCCGGCTGCGCGTCGTTCTGCGGGGCTGCGCGTCGAAGTTTCGATCTCACGGCAGGCGTCGTGTCGATTTCTCCTGCGGAGTCGGGCGGCGTTGTCCTTGCGAGGCCGCGGAACAAGCTGTGCGTCGAAAAGTTCGGCGCACGGAGCGTCCAAGAGGAAGAGAAAAGTCTTTTTGGTCCTGAGACTTCAGGGAACAGGAGGCAAGCTCTATCCAAGCCCTTGGAGAGCACTTTTACAGCCAGACAAGAGTTCAGCAAGGCAGCAGGCCAACAGCAAGGCAGCAGTCCTTTGTAGAAAAGCAGACAGGTGAGTCCTTTGAGCAGCCAGGCAGTTCAGCCAGGCAGTTCAGCAAGGCAGCAGGCCAACAGCAAGGCAGCAGTCCTTTGTAGAAAAGCAGACAGGTGAGTCCTTTGAGCAGCCAGGCAGTTCCTCTTGGCAGGATGTAGTTTCTGGTTCAGGTTTCTTCTCCAGCAAGTGTCTGATGAGATAGGGCAGAGGCCCTGTTTTATACTAGGTTGTGCCTTTGAAGTGGGGGTGACTTCAAAGAGTGTCTAAGAAATGCACCAAGCCCCCTTTCAGTTCAATCCTGTCTGCCAGAGTCCCAGTAGGGGGTGTGGCAGTCCTTTGTGTGAGGGCAGGCCCTCCACCCTCCCAGCCCAGGAAGACCCATTCAAAATGCAGATGTATGCAAGTGAGGCTGAGTACCCTGTGTTTGGGGTGTGTCTGAATGAATGCACAAGGAGCTGTCAACTAAACCTAGCCAGACGTGGATTGAAGGGCACAACAAGATTTTAGTGCAAAGAAATGCTCACTTTCTAAAAGTGGCATTTCTAGAATAGTAATATTAAATCCGACTTCACCAGTCAGCAGGATTTTGTATTACCATTCTGGCCATACTAAATATGACCTTCCTGCTCCTTTCAGATCAGCAGCTGCCACTTCAACAGTGTATGAGGGCAGCCCCAATGTTAGCCTATGAAAGGAGCAGGCCTCACAGTAGTGTAAAAACGAATTTAGGAGTTTTACACTACCAGGACATATAACTACACAGGTACATGTCCTGCCTTTTACCTACACAGCACCCTGCTCTAGGGGATACCTAGGGCACACATTAGGGATGACTTATATGTAGAAAAAGGGGAGTTCTAGGCTTGGCAAGTACTTTTAAATGCCAAGTCGAAGTGGCAGTGAAACTGCACACACAAGCCTTGCAATGGCAGGCCTGAGACAGGGTTAAGGGGCTACTGAGGTGGGTGGCACAACCAGTGCTGCAGGCCCACTAGTAGCATTTAATCTACCTGCCCTAGGCACATGTAGTGCACTCTACCAGGGACTTACAAGTAAATTAAATAGTCAATCATGGATAAACCAATCAGTATTACAATTTACACAGAGAGCATATGCACTTTAGCACTGGTTAGCAGTGATAAAGTGCCCAGAGGTCAAAAGCCAACAACAACAGGTCAGAAAAAATAGGAGGAAGGAGGCAAAAAAAGTTTGGGGATGTCCCTGTCAAAAAGCCAGGTCCAACAATCATTATCAAATAATCATAAAAACACAAACTAAAAACAATTTAGGAATTTACAAAGAGGCTTCCAGAAATAATTACATTAGATACCATTTACAAATTTATAAATTTACAGTCTCATAATGTAGGCTTTCATCCCCTGACCACCTCCCAATAGAATAACAGACTACTGGATTGCACAACATTCGCAAGTAGTAAAAAGCTGGTTTACACTTAGAAAACAAATGTGCTTTAGATACAAGTAAAAGATATCACAGTGTAAAAGGTTTGTAAAATGTACACAAAAAAAACCAAAGTGCATCAGTGTTTGGATGGTGATTTAATCGCAAGGGAAATCCATATTTTCAAAGGATAATGACCCAAAGGAAAGCAGAGGTGACTTCTTATGCTACCCAGGTAGAATTTAGTCAAAAATGATCTATCCCATGGATTGGCAATCATGATCAAATAAGGCACAATTACAATTGTGTCTGGATAGTGGCATGTTCTTACAGAGTTATTTTTTTCATTTCATTCTCCTCTCTAATCTTGTTGGCAAACAACATAAACAACTTTTCACCCATATATTATCCCCTTTAATGATCTTATGGAGTGGTGAAAACAACTCAGGTCTACCAAGGGCTCTGACTGTTATCTTTATGTAAGTAAGCCAAGGGATCATGTCACCCTGGTCGCATGTTAGACAGTCAGCTATAATATTTCAATTGAGGGTGGCATGTGTGATTCACCATATTGCTATCCACACAAGCAATGATGCAAATTTAATGTTGTCTTCAACATGTGACAGGGCTACTTGTTCATGGAGGAAATAGTGGGGACCCTCAAGCAGGTAGTTCTTACAGATGACTAAAAAATTGATTCTCTTCCAGCTCTATTTATTTAGTATCTCGGTTTCACCAAATTGCAGCTCTGTAACTCAATATCAGTAGACATCTGCACTTGTATATTTTTAATATGGGCAAAACAGGTTTCCTTTAAGTGTTCTTTGCAAAATCAAACAGGGCCCCACAGAGTGGTTAAACCTAAGGCATCTCTTGGAAAGATATGGCAACCATGATCTACATGAATCACATTCACCCCTAGACATGAGTATTGATTCATCTTCACAATACAATTACCCTTAACTGACGTTTGTCTAATTTTGCATGTTTGAGGTCCACACACCATATAATGTTTTTTTGGCAAGTTAGTCTCAAGATCTAAGTTTTCCATAAATTCAACAAAGTTGTCAATTAGACCCCTAAGACCACTGGGGGTTTGTGAGATCAAAACAGCAGCATCTCTGTACAGTCAGATTGGAATAGGAGTTAGGTGGACCACTGACATGGCCTTCCCTGATAAGAACAAAAAAGGTGTTCAGATCAATGATGTATATAAGGAACTAAATAGGAGCCAAAACACAACCTTGGCAAAAGCCCTGCAGAAGCTCAAATGGCTTGTTGCATTCACCCTCTATGCTGTACCTTACAGATGTTGTCACCCCACAATGTAAAGCATGTAAGAAATCTTTTGGATCCTGCCCCAAATCCAGATTTGAAAGAATGTTCCACAGCTTAGACCGGTTAACCCGGTCAAAGGCACTACTAAGATCCATGAAGGACAGATAGAGTGCCCCACTCTTAACGACTGTGTGTTTATTTATGATTAGGTATAAATTAAAACACAATGCTTGCCTTACAAACCCCTCGCAAAAACTGACATTCAACTGCTCTTATGCCCTTTGTTTCTTCAGTCTCTGCTCCAATTCTATGTGGGATTATACAATTAATTACTATAACAACTGAATCTAGCAAAGATATAGGGGGATAACACGGGGGTGGGATATTGGGGGCGGGGGTTCTGTCTATTTTTCTTTTTGAACACAGGAGCCATAACTTTTGTACACAAAGAACTGGGTACTTTAGATTTAACCGCTGAATTCAGCACGTAGGTAATATTCTGTGCCCAATACTCAATGTTATCCGTGTATAAATCCATGGGCACCTATCTGGCCAGGGGCCTTACACAATGGACTAAGAGTGATGGCAGCAAAGACTTTGTGGATCTTAAATCTGATATCTAGATGAAAGGCCCTCTGCTGGCATAAGTGATGCCAGGGTGACGTCTCGTTTTGTGCCAAAGAAATGTATTGTTCTAAAATGCTGCACACACACATCAATGTTAATATTTGTATCCAAGGCATCCGATTGATAAGCATGAAATATGTTTGAATGAAGATTGTTTCAAAAGCCTTTTGTGTCCAAGAGCTCATTTATATTCCAACCTTATTAGAGCTACCTATACCTGGTTTTCTAGGATTTCTATTTAGGGCCACAGATAGACATCGGTTGGCCTCCCTACATTCATTCATGTCCCAACTTGGGGGAGCATACGTATTAATCTTTATGTGGCTCAGAAGTGATCTTTTGACATGTTTGACAAGCCTTGAGAGAGGGAGACCTTTTCAGAACAGGTGCTGGGGTAAGACAGGTTAGGACAGGGAGTTCCCCAGACAAAGACTGGCACCAGGTGTAAATATGGGACCTCCAGAGCCACTCTTCAGAACAATCCTGAACCTGTGAGAGTTACTGAAGGAGGACTGGCCTGTTGCCAGAGGACTACTGTGCTGCTTGAAGGACTGTCTTGCTGTCTGAGAAGCAGGACTGTTTCTGCTTGTCTTCATCCCGGCTAACAAGAGTGACCCCAAGGGTTAGCTGCTGATGTCTTGGGTGAGCTACGGGGAAACAACAAGCTTCAGAGAGTTCCCTGCAACTGCCCATCTGACATGCAGCACTGGCCCTGCTGGAACCTGAAAAAGGACCTTCCTGAGACCAGCTGCAGGCCTGTGCCTGGAGTGAGTTCTAATCCCAAGGGGGTACCTCTGAGGTCCCAGATCCTTAGCTGGCATCAGATGGTGCTTTTCCCTGTCTAACCATGGGCTACCTTGAGTCAAAGTCACATGACACAGCTGGACGCAAGACCCCTCCCATCACAGCCCCTCCCAGCTCCATGATTGGCAGTCTCACAGGGACCAATAGAGTGTGATGCAACTTGATGCATAACCTTGTATTACAGCCCTCACAGCTCCTCATTGGAACTGATGCAGAGCGATACAAGTCAATGCAGGACCCTCATTGCATCCCTCATAGCTTCTGACGTAAACTGACATAGTACAATGGACCTCTATCCCGGACTTTGCATTGCAGCACTGCATAGCTCCTGATCAGAACCGACACTGAGCGACTCAAAGCCATGCATTACGGACATAAGATTCAAATCTAAATGGGTCTAATCTGATCCATGAATTTGACTCCCACATTAGCGGGTCAGCCTGAACGTGGGACTTTGTCCTGGTCCAGCACGATCCGATAACCACAGATGGGGTTTTTGCTTTTGGCACTATTCTTACAAAAAACTTTAAAAGCCAATATCTGTGGTTCTATTAACCCCTTCGCTGCCAGGCCTTTTCCCCCTCAGGTGCAAGGCCTTTTTTTGGCTATTTGGGGCAATTCACGCTTAGGCCTCATAACTTTTTGTCCACATAAGCTACCCACGCCAAATTTGCGTCCTTTTTTTCCAACACCCAAGGGATTCTAGAGGTACCCAGATTCTGTGGGTCCCCCTGAAGGAGACCAAGAAATTAGCCAAAATAAAGCAAAAATGTCATTTTTAAAAACAAAATAGGAAAACAGGGCTGCAGAAGAAGCATGGTGGTTTTTCCCTGAAAATGGCATCAACAAAGGGTTTGCGGTGCTAAAATCACCAGCTTCCCAGCTTTCAGGAACAGGCAGACTTGAATCAGAAAAACACATTTTTTCAACACAGTTTTGGCATTTTACTGGGACATACCCCACTTTTACTATTTTTTGTGCTTTTAGCCTCCTTCCAGTTAGTGACAGAAATGGATCTGAAACCAATCCTGGATCCTGGAAAGCTAAACATTTCTGAAAAGTAGACAAAATTATAAATTCAGCAAGGGGTCATTTGTGTAGATCCCTACAAGGTTTTCCTACAGAAAATAACAGCTGAAATAAAAACATATTGAAATTGAGGTAAAAAAACAGCAATTTTTCTTCATGTTTTACTCTGTAACTTTTTACTGCGATGTCAGATTTTTGAAAGCAATATACCGTTACGTCTGCTGGACTCTTCTGGTTGTGGGGATGTATAGGGCTTGTAGGTTCATCAAGAACCCTAGGTACTCAGAGCCAATAAATGAGCTGCACCTTGCAATGGGTTTGCATTCTATACCGGGTATACAGCAATTCATTTGCTGAAATATAAAGAGTGAAAAATAGGTATCAAGGAAAGCTTTGTATTTCCAAAATGGGCCCAAGATAAGGTGCTGAGAAGCAGTGGTTATTTGCACATCTCTGAATTCTGGGGTGCCCATACTAGCAGGTGAATTACAGGGCATTTCTCAAATAGACGTCTTTTTTACACACTGTCTTACATTTGGAAGGAAAAAATGTAGAGAAAGACAAGGGGCAATAACACTTGTTCTGCTATTCTGTGTTCCCCCAAGTCTCCCGATAAAAATGGTACCTCTCTTGTGTGGGTAGGCCAAGCACCCGTGACCGGAAATGCCCCAAAACACAACGTGGACACATCACATTTTCCCAAAGAAAACAGACCTGTTTTTTGCAAAGTGCGTAGCTGTGGATTTTGGCCTCTAGCTCAGCCGGCACCTAGGGAATCCTACCAAACCTGCACATTTATGAAAACTAGACACCTAGGGGAATCCAAGATTGGGTGACTTGTGGGGCTCGCACCAGGTTCTGTTACCCAGAATCCTTTGCAAACCTCAAAATTTGGCCATAAAACCACTTTTTCCTCACATTTCAGGTGCCAGAAAGTTCTGGAATCTGAGAGAAGCTACAAATTTCCTTCCGCCAGTGTTCCCCCAAGTCTCCCGATAAAAATGGTACCTCACTAGTGTGGGTAGGCCTAGTGCCTGCGAAAGGAAATGTCCCAAAACATGTGGATACATCAAAATTATCAAATACTAAACTACCTGTTTTTGCGGAGGGGCCTGCGTTTTTGGTCCTGGGCTCAGCAGCCATATAGGGAAACCTACCAAACCCAAAAAGTTCTGAAAACTAGACACCTGAGGGAATCCAGGGAGGTGTGACTTGCGTGTGTTCCCCAATGTTTTCTTACCCAGAATCCTTAGCAAACCTCAAATTTAGCTAAAAAATCCAATTTTTCCCACATTTCTCTGTGAGATCACCGCACTGGGACAAATTTCCTACCACCCAACGTTCCTCTCAGTCTCCCGGTAAAAATGACACCTCACTTGTGTAGGTGGGCCAAGTGCCTGCGACAGGGAAGAGACAAAAACATGTCGAAATTGGAATCAAAGCGGGTCCAATAGGGCAGTTTGAAAAAAAACATTTTTAGGCTGACAAGTGGGGCAAAACTTTTATCGGTATATATGAGATAATACTGAGAGGTAGGAATTTTGTGGATTCCTACAGATTCTGGAAGGTTCCATCACAAAAAAGTGGAAAACATATGTGATTTCCAGCAAAGTTGGAGGTTTGCAGGGCACTGTGGGTAAGAAAATGGTGCGGGGTGCATGTGAAGCACACCACACTGGACTCACCCAGATGTTTAGTTTTCAGGTGTGTCTAGGTCTTGTGGATTTTTCTACAGGGTAGCGTCCCAAAGTCCAAAAAGTGCAGCCCTCACCATTCCAAGTGGGACGATTTTGAGAGTTAGCCAAGCTCTCATGGCCCAAATGTAAAACCGAAACCCAAAATAATCGAATGTCCTCTTGCTTGCCGTGGTATAAGATGTTTTAGTGTGCAGGGGGAGAGCTGAAAGACCGTTAAACCCCCTTCAGTTGGGGTAGGGGCATAACCATGCCCATACTGATTGGTAGCCACCACCACACTATTTTTTTTTTTTTAATTCCCTGGCATCTAGTAGACTTTCTGCCACCAGGGGTGTGGATCGGGGGTAATTGCCCCATCTGCCCACTGGTGGGCAGAACAACTTTGGCCCCATTTATTTGGGGGGCAGAAAAGGCCTAAAAATATTTTGTCCCCCTTGCCCAAGGGGCCGCTCCCCTTATACGTACGTATTAAAAAAAATCCCTTGTGTCTAGTGGGCATTTCTGCTGCCCGCGATCGGGCAGCCGAAATGCTTGCAGAGACATGAAAGGAAAGGAAAGGCCTTTCCTTTCATGCCTCTGCCTGCCCCCTCCTCCCGAGCAGAAGAGAAATGCTGAGCATTTCTCTTCTGCATCGCGCTGGAAGCATGCTTCCACCGTGATGAGAGGTGACCTCTGATGAGGTCAGCATGCGATCGCGTGCTTACATCATCAGACATCACTGTGGGGGTCAGGGGGTGGGGGTGGAAGGGGAAGCGATTCCCCTTCCATCCCCGACTGGGGTGTGTGGGAGGGAGGCCCACAGGGGGAGCGGGCCGGGTGCAGGACAAGCTGGTCTCGTCCCTGGCACACGGGAACCGTGTGCGAGGACGAGACCAGCTCGTACCGGGCACCCTAGGGGTTAATTGTATCTTTGCTATTCTTGTACCACTTTATTTATTAGATTTTACTCTATTTTTCTGAATTTGTGTTTTCACTTTTTTATTGTTTGTGTGCACACATACTTAACACATTGGCTATGAGTTAATCCTGACTTTTTTGTGCCAAGTTACAAGAGAGTTATGGACAGGTTGATTTAGTGACTTTTGTGGTTCACTCTGACAAGGGTTGTGGTTGTCGCCTGAGTGGGGCCTCTACCCCTGCAACCAATAACCCCATTTCTTACACCAGTATAGAATTGGGGCTTACGAACTTTAGTTTAAAAAGATCTCTACAAAGGATGCATTAACTCACTTATCCATCTTACCTCTGTCTTAGGTGCTTGAAGCTTACTTGCAGTGGACAGTGTCAAGATCAAAAGTGTTAAAAATCCTAACACCGGCAATAGAACATGAATCACCTTGGCTGGCAATCTTCCTAGTTTATAATGTGAAGGTGCAGTACTGGTACGAAGATTGTTAGTGAGGTGATCCAGACGCTAAGAGACAGTAAATCTTATTTGATCTTTTCCCCAATACTTGTGATTGTTATTAAAAAGGGCCTTATTTACTCTATGCAAAATTCACAAATAGGTATGAATGAGCGCAAACATTACTAATCTGTGACCTATGCAGAGCAGGGACAGTCCGTATGGGTATTAAACAACTGTGGGTGGTGGAGAATTAAGGTGTTCCAGTGTAGCTGTTTGCACAGTATTGTTGCAAAGCTTAGTCTATGTAAAGACACTCACGGATCTGACCTTTTCAGCACAATGTTAATTAGTTACAGGGATCATATGGGCAACGTAAAAGGCGCAGATGGAAGGTTTTTGCGAGATTCACCAATAAGTATGTTTATTTGCTGGTTGTGCCTTTGTTTCACATCTCATGTAGCCAAACACTGACCTGCAAAGCAATGCAAGTTTCTCATTCAATCAGACGGCAGCATCACTTGTGATTTTTTATATACAACAGGTGTGAGATGTTCAGTCATGCAATATTGGTATATGTGAATTCTTGAGTGGCTGATCATGAGTGTAACAATGCAGCAACAGACCCTGCGTGACTGCATTTAGTTGGAAGACCACTCTGCCTTGTTTTCCGGCTCCAAACAGAGACATTTCATGACTTTTCGATGAAGAGAACCTGCAAGACTCTCACAAACAGAGAACAGCCAGTTGTTTGCCACGGCAACCACTCTTTCCCGGGTCACGTTTTGCCACTTTTATATTTCTTTATATATCACAAAAAGTGCCCGTATGATGTTAGAGAGTCAGGCCCTATAAAATCATCTGACAGGCCTGCGATCCTCGGAGGACTCAATTGCTGCCAGTGGGGCAGAGAGACATAACACGCTTTCCGGTCACTCCTTATGCCCACCCTGCAATTGTTGTCTCTACAAGTGGTGTGGACTAGCTTCTGGTATAATCCAAGTACCCCTACCTTCTTCCATTAATGTAAGTGGAGTGACTTGATCACCAGACCCAAGATTCAGCTGCCTCACCACCAGACCCAAGATTCAGCTGCCATCCACCACCCACCTCCATTAAGGCTTTTAGATGCTTTTGTTTAAACTGAGAAGAGGTCTGTTCATTCCTTAAAATAATATGGTAATTTCAGTGTTGATTACTCAAGACGTTTTACCAGCTTTGAGTTAATCCGCCTCAATCAGTATGAGAGCCAGCAATCAGGATGCTAAACGAATTATTCAGGTGCTATTCGTATTACATAATGCAGTACCCTCCAAAACATCACAATACGAAGCATGAGACATAGCCATTCTAATTACGAAGCTAAACATGGGTATGTGGAAGAAACATTTAGTCCTCAAAAGAGAACACATTTGCAGGGAATGAGTCGAGAAGATTGGTTGGATGCAGAAAGGTCTTTCAAAATCTTCTGATCCACTACAAAATGTTCATGTCTGAAAAACATAGATGTGTTGAAAAAGTCAAAGGTGATTTGTGAATCTGATGATGTGGTTGGTTATACTACGCAAATGGCCACTGAGAAGGATTCAAATGAAAGAACGTGTATGAGAATAAGGAGAGTTCCAGACTGGATGAAAAATATGTAATGGGTTGACTTCTTATTCTTGCATGTTAGGGTTGTCACATGTAGTCGCAAATGTATGTGATAATCTAATATCATTCAATTCCTATTTGGAATGTTGGAAGGAACTCCATGAGCAGCAGCAACTGACTCCGCACATTCCACTTAAAAATATAATGGTGATAGATCATTATACATACTTGCAATCATATGCCACAAAACTACATATTCCCCCACCTTAACATTCCTTCAACGAGATATAACTACCACATAGGCGTACTGCTTGCTGCTGAGTGATATACCAGTTGTTAAATGCTGTGAACCTGAGTATTATGGTGAGGGTCTATAATGAGGGTGATGGCCTTTAACAATGTGTATTGCCAGAGTCAAAAGAGCTATAAGGCTATTAGAGCATTCCACTCAATGAGGATAACATGTTCTAAAAGAAAAAAGAGAGAAAAAGAAAGACAAGGGTTGATGTGTTTTGGAGCAGGAGGCCTACAAGCCATTATTGACCCTGAGCCACTCCCTTGCCTTCAATGTAGCGCTCTGCATTCCAGTATTCTAATCACATTTCCTTAAGTGGTGAATTATATACATATTACAATAATATACAACCTTTACCAAATGGTGAACAATAACCTTTAATATACACACTATAACTATTAGAAACTCTACCAACTAGTGAACTACAAATAGTCACATTATGTATACAGTATTGCCTACATAATTCATTCCAAATATTAACTACGAACATTAGGAGAATATACACGAATAAGACCTCAACCCCTTAAATAATCTTGCAACCACAATGGGGCTCTACCTATTCCCCTACAAACTCTTTCCTCTGCATTCTTCTCCGTGACAATGTGTCTACCATCCTCATCCATATCAGCTAAATAAACTACCTTCGACTTGTGCCACACGTTTCCAGTGGACAGCTTCACTGCAGCTCTTCCTACATGAACAACTTGTAATGGTTCAGAGAACTTCTTTCTTCACGCACCCAACTTCCTTCATTAAATACACAAGCACCTATTCCATTCTCATCTTTATGTGATCCTCGTCGCCACTACTACAAAGCTGACAGTGGGATGGTGGAAGAACAATGTATTCCTCTACATGCCCAGGAGAGGAGCTAGCAGCTGTCAGATAGGGACTGCCTCCTCCAGTCCAATTACCAATAGAATGCTGTTAGATCATCACATGCAAGTGTGAATATCTGACATATTACTACACAACCACATCCACATCCAACAAGAGACCTTGGAGACCCTTGTACTTGGACGTAAGGCCTCCTTTAGAGAATATTGGCACTCACCATGGCCTCTAAAGGGCCTCTGACCCTACCTGAACCCTCTATTAAAGGTTACATGTATCACACAAGTCAACTAAGATAGCACACGGCAGCGGCTGCTACCCCTGGATTGATTTGGGGTACTGCCCTTGCTACCCCAGTTCTCAGATACTTACTGGTAGTGGCATGAGGGTTCTGCAGATCCTGTTTACTTTCTGTAGCTTCAATTTCTTGCCCTGCCCGTGACGCTTCAGCAGTAATTATAAGGTTGCTCAGGGGGCAGAAAAGTGTGACAAGTGGCAGTCCTATGGTGTTATCTTGGGGGGGGGGGGGGTTAAGACGTCGTCTAAGTGAATTTTGCTACCCTGAAATGTTAGTGAATTTACAATCGCGACTGTTATCAATATAAAACACTTCAACATAAGTCACTTTCATTTAAGATTGGAATGTGCGTCATCACAGAAATCCTTTGATACACATCTTTGACTTTGACTCATTAACATTTTGCAACCACATATGTAAGTAGCTGCAGACTGAATCAATACGTTTCAGTTATCGATCATAGCATCACAAAGGGGCTTTGATAACTAACACAAAAAGCCAGTTGGTAGCAAATATAATTGCAACAGCAGGGAGCGATTCCAAGGTAAGGGACTAGTCAAACTGGTTTTCTGTCTTGTTAATCATGGACATTAAGTTTGGGTGGAGTTTATTTCAATTTTTGATACGATAAAGTTCGGATTGATATACAGTTTTCCAGATTCTGTGGAACATATTCCGTAGCTAAAAAAAGATTTATAAGTGGTAGTTTTCCATTTTGTTTGAATTTCAAATCATGTCCTATAAAAACAGAAACAAATCTTTACCCAAAGTTGGTGGATCAGAAGCACGGAATATCTGTGTATAAGTATTGTGGGTGGTTTATAAACAAATGGTTTCAGGTAAGGAGCGTGGTTAATAGTGGAAATGAACATTGGGCATATTAGGCATATTTGTCAGAATATGTAACGGTCTAGATAGGCTGCTGGAAAAAAACATATGAACGAATTAACGTATTTACATTTGAGGATATTATAGACATCTAAATGCATGGATAAGGAATATTTCGAGCCATCTTATAATTTTTGCTGGTAGGTCTTCAAGGTGTGGTTTGTGTAAAACGTGGAGATGAAGTGTAATTTGCAGGTCTATTGCAGTGACAAATGGTAAGTAGATGGAATCAGAGAAATTATGGGCAGTTAACGGGTTAAGGAGAAGTTCTTGTTTTTGGTTTGTGAGCAAGTATAGTATGAGTGGACATGCCTGTCCAGCGTTTGTGATAGATTGGAGAATGACAAATTAGTAGATTGCATAAAACTGCCAAGCTTGTGCGTTGCGACGTGGACATCAAGACAGTGGCAGCTGCCTTGCATTTATAGTGGCGGGGCTGGCAAAATACGGGTGGGATTAGTATAATAATTAAAAAAAGGCACTTACCTTACAGACTTGCCATGACGTCCTCCTCACTCCAATGTCTTCTCTCCTTGACCCTCTGGACCCAGGAAACTGCACTACCCTATGCTGGTGCTGCTCTCATGCTGTTAAACAGCATGAGAGAAGCATCAGGATTCAAGGGAGTGCCCTCTCTCAGTGCTCTTAAGAGCACTGGAAGTCTGTGCTTTCTCTAACCCAGCTGTCTTAAGACAGCTTGGTAAGGGAAGTTTAAAGTGCGCATGTCAGGCTGCCCCTCGCAAGACGGCTGGCCAAAGGGACATGCACACTTAAAACATAGTGCACAGCTCCCTGCTGCCACTCAGCAGCAATTGCCCCGCCCCGAACTGACACTTATTTCTGGATGGGCAACTGAAAAATTAAATGGTAATGAATAAACTTTATTACCATTTTATATTTCAGATGCTCTGGGGCATTTTTCCAGCAGGGCGATGCTCCTCCGCTCTCATGGAGGACCCACTCCTGCACCTGTCTAACTGTACTAACTTACCATCGTCCTGTCTTCCATAGTTGCCAGTCTTGGGCCTGTCTATAATCAGTGCCTCAGCAATTAATTTGAGGGGCTTTGCCATAATATTTATTCTTGCCAATGAGTTTTGGGGACAAAGTCTTGATAAAAGCCCTTCCTGAACTCCAGCTGGTCCGGTGACCATAGTGTTATGTTAGTATGTGCCTGGAAGTATTGTATATGGGTGTTACTCCTAATTTTAGACCTTTATAAAGATGTAGAAAGGAGTATTGAAAAAGGCTAACTGGTGGGCTACTGCGATAACCCTGTGGCGCGTCAGACGTTTTGAAGTGAATGGAGCAGCAAATTTTGCAAATATTGACTGAGTACCCTCTGAAAGCGGTGGCTGAGGATGTAATAATGGTTTCTAAGCTCTTGGTAGGGTTTAAGATAAGAGAAATTGTAAGAGGCACGGGTTCTGGTGTGGCAGGTAGCTAGATAATTTTGGTCTTGGCAGAGTTTCTTGTGAGATCGAGAATAGTCACCCAGACTTGAATTGCTTTGAGGCAGTGGGAGTTTGGATTGGAGATCAGAAGTAAAACTGTAGAAGGCAAAAAAACTTTATGTGTCACTCACATAAAGATTATAAGTCAGACAAAAGACAACATGACGTCTCCAAAGAATGGGGTATAGATGTAAGAGAGCAGCAGTACCATAACTGAGCCGGGGATCAGGTATTAACGGGTTGGGTTAGAAACCGAAGAGCACTACAAGAAAGAAAAAATTACTTGAAAGTTAAATATAAAAACAGTTGAGCGATTGGTTCGAGATTTCTTAAGCTAAGAGTGTAGAAAACAGACTCGCATTGTAAATGTTATCAAATGTGACAGCAAGATTGCAGAATATTAGTATCGACAATACTTTGATGAGAAGATGTGATGAAGCAGGAAACATGACAAAGTGCAGTCTCCCTGAAATGTATGAATCCGGAGTTGAATAGGTTAATTAGATTATGGGTAGAGAAGGAATGAAGGGGGATCACTAAGTACAAGATGTTCCAAGATTTTACAAAACAAGGCTAGTTGAGAAAAAAGAGAGGGCATTTTTCTGAAGGGGGATCTCGTCCCCCCTCCTGAAATCCTGCATTGACTACTTTGTCTCTTGGTCCAGCACTATCCCCAGCAAAGACTCGGCAGCACCTGCGCTGGTGTCATCAACTTTTACAAAGCATCTATTTCCCACCTCCCCAAGTGGCAGAAAGGATTGGAAGGATGTTGTTTGCATGGTGGTGCAACCATTGTTGTTGTGACCATGATACAAGCACCATTCTGGAGCCTCGCTTTCTGTTCAATGCAGCTCTCATATGCTTAGGACGTCCGCAGGACCTCAGGGCTTGCATTGAAGCGATTGGTATCAAGCCCTGTGGGATGTAATGGCACGGACGCTCCACCCTTTTGCCATCTTTCTTTGAGGTACTGCAGTTTTGTTTCTTTAGGTCTTCCTATATTTCGTTCTTTTACGTACTGACCAGGCGACAGGCGATCTTGAACAGCTGAAGTGGAGGCACTGGTGTTGGTATCACAGAATGCGTGTTTTCACACTCTAGAGTATGGTATAGCAAGGATAAGGGGTCATGCCAACTAACCGCACATAAGTGATTGTACCTAATCACTATACCCTAGGGTGACAACACCAAAATGTATTGGACATCAGGAGTCTCTCTAAGTGTACGGTGGCTTCATGATCCTGTATGTAATACTGCTTCTCATGGTTGGGAATTGAACGTTATTGGGGTCTTTTGGTTAAGAAAGCAAAAAAAAATTACTATTTCTCCCAGCAGTACTGATCAGGAACATCTTAATTGTTAAAGATAAGCGTCACGGCACAATGACAAGGTTTACTGACAGAGCCAGATGAAAATGCTGCATTAAGCCTCCATTCACCTCTAAAATATCTGCTTTAAAATAACACACTCAGAGGTGCAGAGTGTTTGTTTTTGAGAACAGTGCTAGGCTTGGAAAAAGTAAAGGATATCTGGGCCATGTGCCTTAAATTGCGCCAGAACACCGAAGAAAGCTTCCTTTATTCAAGTCCTTCAGGTGTATTTCCACCACGCAGTTGAAAGCCGCTGTGGAGTATATTGTTATAATTGTACAAATGTCAACTCTTTCAAAGAAGAGCCAGTGCAAACATCTGAACTGCCCTCTGAGGCTGGCAATTCAACCAGCAGACTGGTGCCTGAATACCGTATCCCTGCCAAGGCACATCACTAGTGATTACCCTTTAAAGATGGGGCCTGGCCAAGTGACGCTGAGTGAACGTCAGAGGAGGGGAGGGAGTGAAGCAACCACAGGCCCATCCACGCAGGCATTTGTACTGTTACGTTTAGGCGCCCCCCCCCCCACACACACACACACACTCAAGCGATTTTCTCATTTGTGTGGATTTATTTTACTGAAATAAAATTCTAGTTGTAGCACAAGTAGTGTTGCGAGCCCTTTGATTGACCAAACACCCTCTAGGTGACTATACAGGAACTCTTACAGGCTCTTCAAATTTCCCAGTACCATGTGTGATTTCGCTATCCAGTCCAGAAAATTTCTTTGAAATCTGTGACTTTTATCCCTGCCTTTATAACAGGTGCAACAGGACTACAACTCTCACGTTGCAAAAAAAACAACAACAAAAACAGAAAAACAAGGACTAGATAAGCTACTTATGTATGGAACTGGGTAACTTGAGACCTCTGCTGTCATAACACGATGACGGACACCTCATCTCCAGCCACTATGATTTCCCCATTAGCCTATCTACATCAATAAGCCAAGGGGTGCCACCTCTTGCTTGCCCTGCAGTAGTCCTGGCATTGCCATCACTAAAGGCACAGCAAGTTTTGCAGAGGGGTCTGTAGTGTATATATCAGCAGCCAGTGGGAGGCTATCCCTACTCTAAACGTCCCCTTTTTTAATCCATTCCTATCATTCTAATGCTACTCCAACTTTACTAAACACACATGAAATTAAGACAACAAACCTAACACAACTATTGCACAAACTAAAAAAGTAGAATTTGTACCAACCTATTGACAAGTAACCTTGTGCTCTGGAGTACCATGCTACTCGCCGACTAAGTGCTTCAATGCCCCGTCAGGGATCGTAAATGCTATAAAAATACATTTACAGTTTACAATTAATTCAAATGGTAGTGTTTTATATTTTGTCTAAGTAGTGAGTTAATGTTCCTTTGTTTACTTGTGTTAGGAAGAAAATAATTTTGATATTTTCAGATGTGACGAATTTTGCAAACTGACAATTGCCTTTCTGAATGTGACCTCCGCCCCCTAGACCTATGTTCATAGATGTTTCTGCAACACCCTTTTGAGCCGTTTGTGAGACTGTTAAGGAGGTCATCAGCAATCAGGGCCGGGATGGGAACCCAAAACAGCCCTGGCAATTTTGTTGGACCAGCCCCCGGCCCTGGGGTAAGGGGAAGTCGGGGGTGAACGTTCAAAGCACTGCTGCTTTTGTTACTGGGGGGCCGATATTGCAGCACTGCTGCAAAACCGGTCCCCAGCAACAAAACGGGCCCCCTCTACTGCAAAACCGGCCTCACCCTTCCATCCTCCCGGGGAAACGCCAATGCCCGCTACAGCCAGTCCGGCCCTGTCAACAATTCCACACTCACAATAAAGGCAGAATACCAAACTGCACTGCACACATGGGGCTGTACTACAGTAAGTGCCCCCGGGACGCAGTGGGCTTTTGCAGCTGTTTCTGTGTTCCTTGGGGAACTTTAGTGTTATTCAAGGGCCGCAAGTGCTTGTGCCTTTCACTAAAACACTCTACTCAGCCTAGGTGCGAACTGCCGGAGTTTGCATCTGCAATGAGCACAGCATTTTGTGTGTAAGTAGGGGGCACTACCAAGGGTCCATCCCAGCTCAAACTGTCGCAGTGTGCCCAATGCATAATTCGGGCCCTTGCATTTTAATATGCTTTTAACCTTGTTTCAAGTTTGGCTCTTTACTCTTCTCACTGTGCAATGATAAAATGAAGTCATGGTGCTGTGTTTCATTATTCATCTGTGACATTCATTTGTCTGAAAATAAATTCATGACATTTTACAATATCTCACCATCGAGGAACCATATTCTTGTTACTTACATTAATAGTTCCATTTGTATAGCACATTTATATCACCCCTATGATCGGTAGTAGTTTTGACTGGCGTCATGGGCATCCCACATAGGTATTGTATTGTTTGCAGTTTATATAGGGCACATTCATGGGGAAATTAAGTGATTTGCCCAGAACCACAGGTAGTTGAGTCGACACCGAAACTCAAACCTGGTTCCCCAGTTTTAAAGTTGGCAGCTCTGGCCATTACACAGCATCCTCTCCCCACCTGGATGTACCAACATCTGTACTTCAAGAATGTGAGAAAATTATGGTCTGTTACACACTATGCAGCGTGAAAGGATTATACCATGTATGAATCGGTGATTGCAAACTGGCTGTTGCAAGTTTTCACACATGAATTTGCCCTTTGCGTGCCTACGGTCAACAGGTGGAAAGACGGGTGAGCCATGGTCTTCCCAAGGACCTTGTACTTCCTGATTACACGAGTTCCCATGGAAAGAAGGAATAACAGGCCTCTTGTAAACAGGACAGTGGTGTTATAATATTATTCCATGTCAGAAATGTGTATTGTGTTGGGAAACGGTGTTTGGGTCTATGAGCCAATGGACATCATACTTGGTGCAACAAATTTGAACCAAGCTCCATTGCTCCACCTGAAGTGCTGTTTAGCGACACTGTTGGCCAGTTACAAAGCTCAATAACTGCTTTGCCCTTGTGCGTATGGTTCAGCTAGTTTCTTCTGATGACTGAGAGAAGTAAGGAAATATGAGGAATGGGGTGTGCCTAAGGGTGGTTACGCTTTGCCAAGTAAATGGCTTTGGTGCTGTGCTGTGCGTGCCAGAGCGTGATGTGAGGTGTCTAAGATGATTTGTTGGCTTAGTGAGAAAAACTTGAATGGATAAGAGATGTGCTGTTGAGGAAGCAACAATTTGTCAACTACCCGGTTTTGGTACTGTATTGTGCATTTGTGTGCGGTTGGATGGCAATAATAAAAACAATAATAATAATTAAAGAAATAATAATAACAATAATAGCACATTCGTATGTAGCTCCCACCACAAATAGAATTGCCACTGAAAAGATTCACTAAATGTATCTGTCAGCCAGCGAGCCCCAACTTGGCACAGATCATTTAAGACTAGCAAAACAATCACATGTATAAGACATTTTTAATAAGATATTACAGCACTTTTTTTGTTTGCATTAATATTATCCTCCTCCTAGCAAATCACCCTGCCCAGCTCTCCCATACATTGAGAAACAACGGAGGTAAATGCAGGTGTCAACAAAACAATGGTTCTCCGGCTTCAGTGCAGGTCACACATAATTCTTATGATTACTACGAGATTACTAGGCTCTTTCTGTCCTTGAATAGTGCAGAGATCCATACAAATATTCCATATTTCAGTTACACTAAACATCTAAAACTACTATTAACATTGTCTCTAAAACCATCTTAAGTGTTGAATATCAAAAAGAAAATGTAACTGCAGGAGTATTTAAAGGGGCAGTCTTCTAGAAAGAGGTGAAGTTGTTTTGCTTCCATGAATATTTCTTCTCATCATTGCTTCCGGAGTGGAAACATAAAAACAAGTATTGGCAAAGCCAGTTGGGCTTGTTTTAGATGCCAAAGCGTACAGCGTTAGCACATTAGAGTGAGACAAACAGAAGGGAGCCGGCAGGAGCAGAAGGAGAGGGCTATAGTTGTATAGCAGTCCCTCGTGCAGTCCAGTGCAAGCTCTCCAGTTGGAGCCAGAGGGATATACCCAAATTGCCACTGGGAGATGATTGGTCCGATGGGTTGAGCCAAGTGGTGATTGGCAATGCCGCAAGACAATGGTTGAAAGAACCTGGCCAAAGAAATCCAGCGGCTGAAAGGAGCAGACTTAAAGCTCTATATAGATCCTGATAGCAATAGGTCTGTTTACCTTTACGCTGTTGAATCCCAGAAAAAAAAATATTGCACAGAATGGGCTTTATTCACTAAAAAGGGCAGAGCTTTGCACACAGGTTTCCGAGCTTGGTGCAGGTTTCTAATATTTGCAGGTTTTCACACATCCAACGCAAAAAAACTCGTGTGAATTCCAATTCTTCACTCAAAAATATACTCATATATTTATGAGAATGAGAAAACTGGAAGACTTGCTAACTTTTTTTTTTTTTTTTTAAACAAAAATCTTTGCGTGGAAACTGTTTCCACAGTGGAGAAACCCCTTTCAACCAACTCTTACTATCTCTGTAAGTGTTCCCTTCTCTCCCTGGAAGTGAGTTACTCCTGGCCTGGACAGGAGTAAAACTTACATTTATCTAGAAAGGAGAGGGATCCAAGACCAATTTGTGAAAACTCATAAATGAGAACATTTGTGATTATTTAAATCTCACAGGGCCTTTCTGCTCTGTAAAGCTTACTCCCCACTCCAGTGAGGGGATTTTTCACATTAAAATGTTTGAGTGTTTGAATCGATTTACTAATGCAAAAACAGCTTTTCCGAATTAAAAAAAGGAGTTTGAGACAGGCTCATAAATAAGATTATTAGGAGATTGTAAGCATTACTTGGAGGCATAAAGAGCTTCCCTGTACCTTGTGGGAGTAAATATTGCTTTAACGTCTTGTCTGCACGTTCCCTGACGAAGTCACCAGGAACAGTGGATCTTACTTACTGCTGGACAACTGGTAGGGAGACTGGAAGTCCCCAAGGAACAATGCCTTAAAAGCAGGGCCTGCCACTAACATGTCTGAGCAGGTCGACGTCGCAGATCTTCAGAGGGGCTGCCTAGAGCACCCTTCTTCGGACGTGGTTCCAAAAGAAAAGTGCGTTTACACTATTTCTGGAGGCTGCTGGCTTTCTTGTCTGCATTTTGACTGCTTTTCTTCTCATGGTTCTCTCTCACCTTGGCCGCCGCACCTTCCACTCCTTCAATAAACAGACTATTAAAGATGGCGAATGGGAGGGGGGTAACAAATTTGGGTTCACCCAAGGTGCTTTCTGAACAAAGGCCAGCTCTGCTGGAAGGAACGGAGGAGTCCATCCACTAACATTTCTACATATTTCTACTCTGTAACCCACAAAGCACCTGCAGGTCTTCGCCTAGGCATACTTCTCTTCGAGTACAAGTCTTGAATTAAACATTCCCCAGGCTAGTGGATACTATAGAGAGAACCACCAAAACCCAGTGTTTAATTTGTAAGTAAAAAGGTGCCGGTGCTCAAAGCCCTCCTCAAACACGCGCTTGCAGCAATTAAATGTGCGAGCACGGAATACTGAGGCAGTGTAATCCTGAAGCCAGCTTTGGCCTCTCCCATCCATTTAAAGCCACTCCCTGCCCCTTCAGCTCACTCTCGAAGCATTCTACTTTCTCTCTTTGTGACGCTTTTTCGTTTTTCTCTTCACCTGTCTTTCCCATATGTGTCTTTTTCTCGTAGCAATTGCTCGAGGCAGAAGAATAAGCCCCGGCCCTCAAAAATAAGTGCCGGTGCTCAGCACCGGAAACAACTAGCACAAATTAAGCACTGCCACAAACCCTATATAGGGGATGCTGTTCAGCTCCATGTCACCTTGTATGCATTGGTATGTATATAGTGTAAGCCTAGCTGTTAAGCAACGGAGCTCTAAACATTACGTGGGGACTGGAGGTGATCTTCAAGTCTGTGTACATCAAATGGCCATTACACAAATAGATCGTACACACATTACCTTTATCATTTAAGGCATAGGGAGATTACGTTATTTGCCCAGAATCACACAATGTTGAGTCTAGTGCAGAGGCTGGGATTCAGCCCGGGTCCCCAGGCTAGAAAAGACAGCAGCTGGAGCCACTTGTAACACAGAAGTGCCCCAGCACCTGTAAATGTGCGGCTAACTCTGTCCATCTGAGAAATCCCTCGGTATTGCTTGAACTTAGAGCACCACTGCCATGAGTCGCCACATTACAGCCCGGGCACAGATATATCAATATAGATATGGCTATATAGATATTAATGCCTTGCCAAAGAAAGTAAAGGAGGCCCACCAACACGTTATGTAGACCAACTGCCTTGATAAATGCACACTCACACATTTATTTCAAGAGCACACACATCAGATTCATAGTTAATACCACAGCACAGTGAAATTGACGTGAGAAAAACAATGCTGGCTTCCACACAGATTCCATGTGACAATATCTTTATGCAGGGAAAAACACTCTGCTAACAGCTACGAGGACACTTTAATGAGATTTTGATTACAGATCTGACACTCTGCATCATAGTTTTTGAAAAACACACAAATGAAAAATGCACTATCAGAAACCACACACTGACACGCACAGAGTGCCATATGCTTTTTAGTACCAATATTGAGGAATCAGAGGGCCAATTGACCTACTCGAAGCTTTGCCTCTCATGAGTCTTGGTCCCTCCCTACACTTAATAATGATAATATAAAACACTCTACACATCTACATATACACTATACATGGCTGCCGGGCTTGGTCTTGGCCAGCACCCCCACACTCTCACCCCCAATCCTCCCTGCACCCAGCCCCCTCCCTCCATTGCCAGATGGGTATCATCTTTGCGATCCACTGAGTAAGGGAACGAGTAGACACAGATCAGACCTCCTTCAGTTTTGGACGACAAAAAGGTTAATGGAGATGATCGGATGATTGTTTGAGTTTCATCTTATTATCACTAGGTGGCAGCAACATTTTGAAACAGTATTTTTGGAACGCAGCTTAGCTGTGTTCACATCGTAAGAAAAGGTTTTTCAAAGTGAGTGCACAGAATTGTGTATATGTGTGAAATGCAGAACAACTGTAAATATGTGAGATATAATGTCACTATGAAATTGAAATGTGTAAACCTCCAGTTGAAATACAGTGGTCTATTGTACCAAGATTATATACATATATACCATTAGGTAGTTATAGTAGTTAGGACCATGTTTCCATAGGAAAAGCATTTTTTTACCTTCCTCTATCTTTGGCACCATTTGACGAATCTTCATGAAATTTTCCCCCAAAAAGGTGATTCTTGTTGCACATGGAAAGTTTCGGTGTGATCCGTGAAGCGGGGGCTGAGGAAAAGGGGGCTCAAAAAATGGTTGTGTTTCCCATGTTAATTTCCATATGATTCTTTAGACATGACTACAGGCCGAACCATTGGACGCAGAAATTCTAATTTCCAATTCAGCCCACCCGAGCCTTTGCTAACTTAACTATGGGTGATGGCATTCTGCCCTTTTACAAAGCACACATCGACACACAAAGTAAAGTAGTTCCTTTAAGTGCCAGGGACTATGACAATCTATGAATACTGAGACCAAAAAAACATATTTTTGCTTCTAGCCGATGCTTGTTTTTTAGATTGATGAGGGCCTTATTGGCAATAAAGGTTTACAAAAACCATGACAAATATAGCACAGCCAAATAAAAAAACTGGAGGCCAACGCTAGACCTATTCTTTTTGCAATATTTGTTTTTAGTATTTTCTAATGGGACAAGCTACTTGAATGTTCAGAAATTAACTTTTTGGTCCAGTTATGCACAGTTTCTTAACATAGATGATGTTTTCATCTTTGTGTCATGCTTACTTGAGTTCCGAAAGCATACTGTTTAATTTAGTCACTGTATTCTTGGTGCCTCTGATAGAAACACTAACGTAATTTCTTTATCAAATGTATGAGATTTTTATTTTATCATTATTTAGGACATTATATTGTCGTATGTCAGAATAGTCTAAAACCGGCTTCTCCAGCAAGTAGCTCATGAGCTGCTGTTAGCTCTCCAGCTATTTCTCAGTAACTCTACTGTGTGCATCTCAGCCTTCTAAAGTGGAACTTTTTGTTTGGTTAAAATAACATTTTGTGACAATATTGTGTATTCCAAGACAACTATGTGTACATTCTCAGAATTCATAAGCTGATGTTTGGAGAAAATGGCTGAATTTCCAAAATATATTTAAAGGTGATTTTTTAGTGACAAATCATGTGTGGAGATTTATTGCTAATAAAATGAAGTTCACGCCAGGCTCACTGCCGCTGTAGCCTGGCATGTATTACCTATGTATATGCATTACAAATTGATAAAGTCTATTTTACATTACAGTTCACAACCCTCCTGAAGTGCTTAGTTGATCACTGTTGGTAATCTTGGAAATGATGGTTAGTAATGTAATCTTTTCTGACGTGGTCACTATTACAGCACTAAAACACTTGGTAGCTTGTGATGATTTTCAATTAACATAAGTAGCTCTTATTACACCACGGGCTGGAGACTCTTGTTCTAAAAGCCATGCCGCCTGTTGTACCAAGCTACAATGGCCATTAGCCCCCCTTTTCTTTGTTGTTGATCTGCAAATTCAGCCTGAGCCAAAAATGCTGGATTAGATGTTTAATGGAGAATATCACATCCTAGGGTTTGAGGCAGTTTGGGGCTATAGTCCTATATCTAAATTCAGGACGCCCACTACTAGCCTATTGACCTTTTGAAAAAAATACATATAATTACTTTTCTGTCCAGCATTCTATATCTTAACAACTAATCCAAGGTAATTTTTATACCTGTGAAAAAGAGGGGAATCTTGACAGATGCTTTAGAAATGTAGCTTTCAAAAGGTAATACTCTTTGTGATTTTGTTCTTATACTTTATATTGCATATATTCAAGATTGCATATATATTTTATAGAGCAACCATAATAATAAATTCAGCACACAGCAAATTAATATCTGTGAGATATGGGAGTCTCCGTGGGCCCTATCAAATTGTGTTACGCTGAGGGAGTCAAACCCCAAAATTTTACTGCAGCCAATATTTTGATCACCCCAAAAAGTACCTCTGGCAGCTTGGCTCCTACACCCTTGATCTTGCGATAAGTCACCACCTTCCTTGACATTAGGTCCAATAAGTTAGCAGAGTAATAACTGAACTGGAAATAGTGTCTGGAACTGCTCAATAACTATTCTATAACAATAAAAAGTTAAGGGGTTTTATTCCAAAACGTCAAAATAGGCAGTACAGATAATTGCAGTGCCATGAAGGCACAGATACAGAGTACACACTTAAAAATCTGAATTATTCTAAGTCCCATTAAGTAAAAATCATAAGAGGAATAGACAGAGTCTTGGGAGGAATAGGAAAATCATCCAAGTCAGATCCATAAAAAACACTGACAGCATCTCTAGGGAAAAAGAAAGACTCTCAATAAATAGACAGCTTCTCTGATAGATCAAGAAAAGTCTCTGACTCACCTTCAAAACCAAGGGATACATTTTACAAATAGGTAATAAGCAAACACTGCAATTCAGCATGGCATGACGAGTAATCACACATACTGAGCAAATAAAAACGATGACCGGCACAACGATAATTATAACACCAACCCATTCCTAAGGTACAGGAAATCTTCCATTAGCTTCCACAGCATCATCAAAGTCGGAGATGTACAACACAATTTGAAACATTTTTAAGGAAAGACTCATACACCAATGTTCTAGCAGGTCTACATCAGAACTTCCAACAGAAGTGACCTTCAGAATGTTACATTAGGTACATGAAGAAAGTTTAATTCACAATACCTGCTCTCTAAGGAAATTAACTTGTTATGTTACAGTGTTCAGTGCTCCGAGAAAACTTTGGTGAGAGAAGACACGCAGGGGAACATTGATTGGGAGGGGTAATGAGCAGGAACAAGCTGAACAGAACATCAGTAACAGCATCCATTTCAATAACATGGTGTTTCTGTGAAATGTGCCATAGCTAAACTATATTAACAAACACACTTCTAAACTTTTATATTAAAATTGTTTCAAGTGTGGCATTAATAATTTCTCGGTTACAGCTATATTCATTATAAAAATCATTAGTATTCCAAAATAATTTGTCACCCACAATTGCACATTTAGAAATAACTTTTACAATGCCACTGTTGAAAACCCGCCCCGTGAAACCTAACTCCAAACTTCCTGTAACTAATTAGATTAACACTGTTATGAGCTAATGCTTTTTCAGATATGCACATTGTAACAAATTATACATATTTACTCATTCTAGCTAACCTTAGTAAGACAGTGTTCCTTTCACTTTTGAGTGTTTGTTTTAGTAAATTTCTTTACGGTTTCGGGTCTTTAATCACTTAGATCCCCATGGATGAGTGCTGGGGCCCAGTAAACCACACACAAAAACATTATCCACCCTTATTACGCACCAACAACAAAGCGTGGCCATTCCTGGCAAACACTCGGCCATGACGTGGTTTTGAGCAACATTCGTTGACCAAGCATCTCCGCTAGTACAAACTGGGCTTTTATCCTCCAACAGCAGCTTCTTCACACTTAACGAGGGCTGACATGTAGATATGTGACATCTGGGCAAGGAATGCAACTTTGATAGCTTACTGCTTGCTGCTGTTTTTCAAAACAAGTGGAAAATCAGACCCTGATCAGGACAATACTAGTGTTGACCTAATTGAACACTATCTCTCTGCTTGACAGTGTTAACTGACAACAGTTTCTCCTCCAACTCCTACCATAAACTGACTAATAGAGTTCAAAGAAACGGTGTCCAGTCACAGTGTTTCTTCATTAAAGGTGTCTGTCAGCAGCTTGCTTACAACTCTCCATTCAGGTTTGAGCTGGACTTAGGGTTGCCAGATGAGTGGTTTTCTATGGGCACCATAAGTATTTTAATGTCCCGCCGGCACACAAATAAGCAAAATCTCCTAAAGCCAGTATTTTCAGCCCTTACTTCAGCCCATACTTCAAACAACAAATATAAATACATGAATAAAGATATTGATCCCTGACTAATGAAAAAAGGCAGAAACGTCATTTTACAAATGAATACATGCAATTTTGTGGAAAATCCTACTTAGTATAAGTCTGAGTCCTTACAAATTCTTAAAACAACAGCAAATGGACGGTGTTTTTCTCCTGGGGAGGCAGCCTCCCTGGACGCTAGAGAATCTGAAGTGGCCAAATCATAAGCATGGGTGCTGGCCCTGATGGCTTTGTAAATGATGCAGCTAGTTTTGAAGGTGATGAGGGGTAGCAAGCAGAGCCAATGGACTACTACCAGTATTGTGGTGATGTGATCATATTTCTTCAGATCGGGTGTAGCCAAGGAGGCTGCCATTGCATACCCAACTAAGCCCTGTCCCAGCATAGGCTCCTTGATTGTTAACTTTCAACCTGCATCCTAACCCCAAGGAATGATTCCTAGCAACACCAGGTGTCTGTTCTTTGGGCATGACTCAATGAAGACATCCTCTGTAGGGTGGTAGGGTGGTACCAGGCTACCGGGGTGGCAATTCATGGGACATGAGGAGGTGCGCTATATTTGCAGATCATTGGAAAGTTGGGGTCATTTTGGTAGCCCGCCTGTAGTTGAGTGGGTCCAGACTGAGGTTCATGCACCTGCCGAATGGCTACTGGTCAGTGCCCCTTGTCAGGCCCTGTACCTAGGTGGCCTCTCCTGAACTTGCTGCCTGTCACGGAGTGGCCCGAAGAGTCAGTTTTGTCAGCAGCAGCTGCAAAAGGAGAGGCTCGGCACTTGTCGCAACCTGACTTTATCCCGCTCCTTTATGGACCTTGGTGGCAGTATGATGGAGGCTTGGCCTGCCCTTCCCCTCACTTTTATAAAACTTAAACAATTTACCTTGGGAGTTGATATATAGGTGTAAAGCAGCAATTTGGGGGCATTGAAGTGGGAGCTCTACTTCTTGAACGGAGTTACTCTAAGATAAGCAGCATTATCTCTTTCCTTCTTTCCTCCACCCTTTTCCTCTCCTCATGGATAGTCGTCCTAGAAGCATGTAATCTGTACTTTCACAGGAGGGGCTGTAGAAGTCATTGACAAAGGATGTAAGCTTGGAAGGATCACCTCAGACACCAACTAAGTATGATGCCTAAACTTCTGATGCATTGTTGCAGCCTAGTGGTTTCTTGGAATTCCTTCCCAGATTGGCTCTCCATCAGCATGCCAATCTGCATAGTGATGTGACATCCCTTACATAGCATTTCTTAGGTATGAAAGGAGCGCTCCTTGAGGTTGAGTCAGATGCTTATGCTTCCAGGTTTTGTCACTTTTGCCTTCCTAGGGTTTTTAATGGGAGACAGGAAAGTGGGCTGGCCGTAAGGCACCCACGGTAGACCACAACACTTCACACAGATCATTGGTATAATCCTTGACTTCAGCATCTCTCGTCAGCATGGAAATCCCTGACTCAGCTTCTCCTCAGCATAGTGTAGGAAAGTACCATCTTGCCTGGCATGTTACCCCCATTTTTACTTGTATGTCAGTTTGTTTTTGCCCGTCTCACTGGGATCCTGCTGGCCACGGCCCCAGTGCTCATAGTTTGTGGCCTGAATGCGTTCCCTGTGTGGTGCCTAACTGTGTCACTGAGGCTCTGCTAACCAGAACCTCAGTGCTTATGCTCTCTCTGCTTTTAAAATTGTCACTGCAGGCTAGTGACCATTTTTACCAATTCTGATTGGCACATTGGAACACCCTTTATAAATCCCTAGTATGTGGTACCTAGGTACCCAGGGTATTGGGGTTCCAGGAGATCTCTATGGGCTGCAGCATTTCTTTTGCCACCCATAGGGAGCTCAGACAATTCTTACAAAGGACTGCCACTGCAGCCTGAGTGAAATAACGTCCACATTATTTCACAGCCATTTTACACTTCACTTAAGTAACTTATAAGTCACCTATATGTCTAACCCTCACCTAGTGAAGGTTAGGTGCAAAGTTACTAAGTGTGAGGGCACCCTGGCACTAGCCAAGGTGCTCCCACATAGTTCAGGGCAATTTCCCCGGACTTTGTGAGTGCGGGGACACCATTACACGTGTGCACTACATATAGGTCAATACTTATATGTAGCTTCACAATGGTAACTCCGAATATGGCCATGTAACATGTCTAAGATCATGGAATTGTCCCCCCATGCCAAATCTGGTATTGGGGTGCCAATCCCATGCATCCCCAGGGCTCCAGCATGGACCCCGGGACCTGCCAAACTAGCTCTCTGGGGTTTTCACTGCAGCTACCACTGCTGCCAACCCAAAGACAGGCTTCTGCCCTCCTGGGGTCTGGGTAGCCCAGTCCCAGGAAGGCAGAACAAAGGATTTCCTCTGAGAGAGGGTGTTACACCCTCTCCCTTTGGAAATAGGTGTTAAGGGCTGGGGAGGAGTAGCCTCCCCCAGCCTCTGGAAATGCTTTGAAGGTCACAGATGGTGCCCTCCTTGCATAAGCCAGTCTACACCGGTTCAGGGATCCCCCAGCCCCTTCTCTGGTGGGAAACTGGACAAAGGAATGAGGAGTGACCACTCCCCTGTCCATCACCACCCCAGGGGTGGTGCCCAGAGCTCATCCAGTGTGTCCCAGACCTCTGCCATCTTGAATGCAGAGGTGTGAGGGCACAATGGAGACCTCTGAGTGGCCAGTGCCAGCAGGTGACGTCAGAGACCCCTCCTGATAGGTGCTTACCTCGTTAGGTGGCCAATCCTCCTCTGAGGGCTATTTAGGGTCTCTCCTGTGGGTTTCTCTTCAGATAACGAATGCAAGAGCTCACAAGAGTTCCTCTGCATCTCCCTCTTCGACTTCTGCCAAGGATTGACCGCTGACTGCTCTAGGACGCCTGCAAGACCACAACAAAGTAGCAAGACGACTACCAGCAACATTGTAGCACCTCATCCTGCCGGCTTTCTCGACTGTTTCCTGGTGGTGCATGCTCTGAGGGCTGTCTGCCTTCACCCTGCACTGGAAGCCAAGAAGAAATCTCCCGTGGGTCGACGGAGTCGTCCCCCTGCTAATGCAGGCACCAAACTTCTGCTTTACCGGTCCTCTGGGTCCCTTCTCATCTCGACGAGCGTGGTCCCTGGAACACAGGAGCTGGATCCAAGTGACCCCGACAGTCCAGTGGTCCTTCTGTCCAAATTTAGTGGAGGTAAGTCCTTGCCTTCCCACGCCAGACAGTAATCCTGTGTACTGCGTGAACTGCAGCTGCTAGGACTTCTGTGCACTTTTGCAAGGAATCCTTCATGCACAGCTTAGCCCAGGTCCCCAGCACTCCATCCTGCATTGCTCAACTCGCTGAGTTGACCACCGACTTCGTGGGACCCTCTTTTGTAGTGTTGAGACGACCGCCATGCTCAGATTTCTTGAACGCCTGTTCAAGTGCTTCTGAGGGTACTGCGTGCTTCTGTATGGGCTCTCTGTGTTGCTGAGTGCCCACTCTGTCTTCTCCTCCAAAGGGCGACCTCCTGGTCCTTCCTGGGCCCGGGCAGCACCCATTTTCCTCAACTGCAACCTTTGCAGCTAGCAAGGCTTGTTCATGGTCTTTCTGCGTGGAAACAACTCTACATCCTCCAGCATGCTGTGAGACATCTTCTGTGCAAAGGAGAGGTTCCTGGCATCTTCCGTTGTTGCAGAATCTTCAGCTTCTTCCACCCGGAGGCAGCCATTTTGCACCTTCATCCGGGGTTTAGTGGGCTCCTGCCCCCCCTGGACACTTTCGCGACTCTTGGACATGGTCCCTTTCCTTTACAGGTCCTCCGGTCCAGGAATCCGTCTTCAGTGCTTTGCAGTTAGTTGTTGTCCTTGTAGAATCTCCTATCACGACTTTAGTGTGTTTCTGGGGAAGTAGGGTAACTTTATTCCTACTTTTCAGGGTCTTGGGGTGGGGTATCTGGGACACCCTTAGTGTTTTCTTACACTCCCAGTGACCCTCTACACACTACACTAGGCCTGGGGTCCCTAAGTGGTTTGCATTCCACTTTCTTAGTATATGGTTTGTGTTGCCCCTAGGCTTATTGCATCCTAATGTATTCCACAGTGTTTGCACTACTTTTCTAACTGTGTACTTACCTTATTTTGGTTTGTGTGTATATTTTGTGTTTTTTACTTACCTCCTAAGGGAGTATATCCTCTGAGATATTTTTGGCACATTGTCACTAAAATAAAGTACCTTTTTTTTAGTAACTCTGAGAATTGTGATTCTTGTGATATAGTGCTATATGATATAAGTGGTATTGTAGGAGCTCTGCATGTCTCCTAGTTCACCCTGAGCTGCTCTGCTATAGGTACCTCTATCAGCCTAAGCTGCTAGAACACTACTAATCTACTAATAAGGGATAATTGGGCCTGGCACAAGGTGTAAGTACCATCAGGTACCCACTATAAGCCAGGCCAGCCTCCTACACATAGTGAGTGGCAAACCAGGCAAATTATCATCGGCAAGCACTCTGTGGATTACTGGGTCACAAATGGACCAGTGTGCAGGCCCTCTACAAGAACCCACCATGGCAAATTAAATACTATATTGCTAGCTTTCAAAAATACCCAAGACTCATTAAAGGCAAAATTTATACAGTGGCCATGGACTTGAAACTAGTTAGAGAATCACTGGAAAGTCACAGAGAGGTCTCAGATTGAATCTACCCTTTAAACCTTCAACCCCAAGCACATGATCATGCTCTACAACAACAAATATATTATCTCATTGATCATGTGCAATTTGTGGAAGGGAGAGCTGAAGATTCTGAGAGCCAATCACCAAGCACCAACATATGAGTAGTTGAATTGCTTGAAGAAGCAGAAGGCAAAAATATGATGGAGTTCCTGGAAATGTGGATATCCACAGCAAAGGCACCCCAGGCCTTGCCCCGTTTCTTTGCCATTGGGAGAGTGCATAGTTTGCTGGCATGCAGACCTCTAACAGGGGCTCCACCTCAAACTATAGAGGTGAAGCTTCTCCATTACAAGATCAAGATGCTATCTTACAAGCTGCCAGGAAGGCAGGGCACTACAAAGTGGAGGACACGAAAGTGCAAATATTTTCCTGATTACACTCTAGACAACCAGCACCAGTGCCCCTCATATGCTGCACTCAAACAGAAATGTCACAAGATAGATATCAAATATGCTTAATTACTCCCAGCCAAACTCCAAGTACAATTTGTTCAGAAGTCCTGGGTTTCTTACATCTCCAGGAGTAGCCTAGGAATGGGCCAAACATCTCAGCCACACAGAACACTCCTCCCGGCTGGGCAAATGGGAGCAATAGAAGAAACAGGAGAAGTGACAGAAAAATCAAGCCTCCAAGGCACTAACCAACGATGCCCTTCCTCAGCTCCCTCCTAAGAACAATCTTAGGAATCTAAGGATGTAGCATCAGACTTTTAAGCCAGAGCCACTGAAAATATGACTAATATTATGGAGTTGGGCAGTAAAGCCGACTCACTGAGGTCATCTGCAGTTTCAGACCAGACACTGAAGATGTCTCAAGAATAACCCATCAGATGACTATTTGTAGCTATTACTATGCAAGTATATGGAAATGGAGTGGGTAGCAATTTGAATGCCCACGTTGTCACAAACCAGATGCAGATCTTAGACATATGCTTTGGTCATGTCCAGCCTTACACCACTGTCATTAGCGTGAAAGCTCTTACCCCTCATAAAGTACACACACAGGCAAGGGCACACGCACATACCTAGCCCCTCTCCCACCTTGCGCTTCCCCAATACTAGATTTCCCTGTCGTCCTGCCACCATACCAGTGCACGCCTGACTATGAGTAGTGCAAGGTCCACAAAGCGAGCGTGAACCTTCAAACTTTTCTTGCATCCCCAGGGCGCAAGCCGCCCATATGTATATGTCTGGCAGTTCTGTTACCGTACATAATATGTTGCGTATGGAGTGCTAATAACCCTGTAAGGCTGGACATGACCAAAGTATATGTCTGAGGTCTGCGTCTGGTTTGCGACAATGTGGGCATTCAAATTGCACCTTAGAGAAGTAGCGGTGTAGTTGCGCCAGGTTCAGGTAAGCTCTGTGCAGGATAAAAAATGGTATATTTTTGAAAAGAGAGTTAGAGGAAATCCTTTTTGGAAACTCGAAGTCTCGTTCCCATTCTTTGTCATGGCGTGCCTTCCTGAAATCAACCTCCCACCTCTGGCATAGCGCAGTGAGGGGGGTAGCTATAAGTTCTCGTGTAGCTTTAAAGAGCCAAGTGATCACGTATCGACCAGTGCCCATCGCATGAATTGCCTGCAGCACAGGGTGCGCTGCTGGTTACCCCCCTGTTAGGTCCCAAAGAGTGTGGCAGGTGTAGTTGAGTTGTCAGTGTATTAGGAACTGTCCAGGAGGTAGGTTGTACTCCTCGGTTATCGGGTCGCGACTCGGTGTGCTCTCTCTAGGGAGTAGAATGGGGTGAGATCCGACGTCGGGGTGAAAGTTCTGAACCATGCTTCTAGGTAGGTAAGTGGATCCCCATCCTCCACTCCCTCCGGAAGACCCAGTATGTGGATGTTGCTCCTATTGGAGCGCCTTCTAAGTCCTCCACTTTGTCCTCCAGATGTGTGACTCGCTTCTGCAGGTCACGAATCGCTGACTGATAGTCTTTTGTAATGGATTGCATGTCAGTCAGGGTCTATTTGCCATCTGCGACCCTGTCTGTGAGCTGTTGGTGGTTGTTCCACAGGAAGCCAAAGTCCACAACCAAGGAGCTGAGCCTGGCTTCCATGGAGGTCTGTGTTTGTTGTATAGATGCCAGCACCTTGTCTAGCTTATCCAACATTGATAGGTTCTGTGCATCCTCCTTTTGCAGGGTGTCCGGGATTAAGGAAAGTGGGTTTGCAGAGACTGTCGGCCAAGGCGCAGTGGCAAACTTCAGCC
This sequence comes from Pleurodeles waltl, assembly GCF_031143425.1. NCBI lineage: Eukaryota > Metazoa > Chordata > Amphibia > Caudata > Salamandridae > Pleurodeles > Pleurodeles waltl. Next base: position 1,098,922,320 of record NC_090444.1, on the reverse strand, counting down.
TGCCTATGTCAACGATGGACCTTTTGCTGTATTTTGAAGATTTGGGGGAGCGTCCCGTTGTGCTTAAAGTTTTGTATAATGGTGAGGTGGAGGTCCGGATCTGTTTTTTTGGTGAATGGCCTCATGCCACGGTTGCAGCACTGGTGCGTAAATGGGGTATGTAATCCAGCTTTATCCACTTCCTGTGTACTGGTGGGCCACTGATGACTTGCAGGTGGAGTGCATGGGAGATCTGGCCTGACAATTTGTGCTTCAGTGCATGCGGGGTTCTCTCTCTCCCTTTGAGCCTATCAATGGGGTCACGGGTAGGTGCCGCTACCAGCCGGCTGTGAATTATGTTGTCCCCCTGGGGGTCCAAGGTGGATCGATCCAGAGCCTGGTGTGCCCTCTGATCTTGTAGTCAGGGCTGGGGTTGGCCTCCTGGTGATGTGGCCACACTGCCTCCCCTTCAAATGTTCACTCCCCTCGGGTCCTCCGCCAAGGGGATGGGGGTGCCAGTCCAGTGGCCCAAACCTCTGTGTTTTCTAGGGCCTCTCCTGCACCTCTGGGATGGTGCCAATGCGCAGCTTGTGCCAGGTCTCTCCATAGTCCCTCCCCCTCCTCGTTGTTTGAGCCAGGGGCCTATGTCGGGGCTGCCCAGCTACTCTGCTGTGCAAAGGTGGGTGTTAGGGACCCTGCTTTGCTAGGGGATTCTGGTGGGCAATTACCCTTCTGCTGGCTGCTCAGCTGTAAGGGCGGGTGGGCAAGGGGCCAGTTGTGTCTGCTAACCTCCTTGGGCCCCCACCAGCTCGATTGTGGCATGAGATCAGGGCTGCATTGGACCTCCCCCCAGTCGCTGGCTGGCCCAGGCTGTCCGCTCGTCACTTGTCACCTCCTGTTAGCTGTTGTGCCCAGGGCCTGCCTCCGGCCGCTCTGTTTCTCCCCACGCAGACACCAGGGGCTGCTGTGGGGCAGGCCGGTTAATCCCACACCAGCTCTTCATGTGTGTAGCTCCAGGTACGTGCTATGAGCACCGTTGTTGTTCCCGGGCCCTGTGCAGAGATGCGGAGGACTTGTGTGTCCGGCATGGTCCGCTCCGGTCCCCCCAGTGTGCCACCATGTTGCCCACTAGCAACCTCGAGGTGCTGCCTGGATTAGTTTCTGTGCTCCCAGCCACTGGTAATAAGCTACTGGCTTTCACCCATGTCGTTTGGAGTTGCCACTGTCGTGCTACCGGGTTGGATGAGGGACGGTTCTCGGGCTGGCGGTCGGAGCGCTAGTGAAGAGCGCCAGCTGTTTTGGCTGGTTAAGCCACGCCCCCCACATGTGATGGCTCTAATGGCCCTGTATGGCAACATTTGTCTTGCGTCAACCTGGAATCAGCCTTTGCCTGCCTCAAATGAGGACATTTTGTTTGCTTCCCAGAAGTCACCCAGCGTGAGACATCCTCCTCTTTTTCATGGCAACATATTCATGTTACACTCCCACTAGGCAAACTCTGGTATATCCCACAATGGTAGGTAACTTGCAGATGGCATTTGCTTATCCCATCTCCACCTACATCACTTCCAAACCAATGCCAAGTCTTTCAGCAAGTGCGGTGTGTCACAAAGCGACCACTTTACATCCATAAACATTTTTTGGTAGCTTCTCTCTGTCTACTAGTCCTCCCAATGGTTCCATTTTAATCTGAATCAAACCAGCCAGCCTCAAATTGCTGCCGAGCCAGGTAGTAGGCATCTATGTCAGGGATGCGCAGCCTCCTTCTTCATAGATGAATGTGACTGTTTCCATTTTGACACTACATATATGTCTCACTTAGTATCAATCATCAATCAGTATTTGTATTGTGCACTGAGCTGCTATGTAGACATCAGTTGAAAAGCCAGGTCTTGAGTCCCTTTCTGAAATCTTGAAGAGAAGGTGAAGATTGGAGATCGAGGGGGCCAGTTCAGGATTTTGCAGCGAAGTAGGAGGTGCTTCAGCAGATGCGGGTGGTGTGGGTGAGTTAGAAGGACACAGAGCATATGAGTCTGGAGGGTTGGTGGAAGTTCAGGCGGTGGTTGATATATGGTGGTCCTTGTAGGCATGAGTCCAGATCTTGATGTGGCACCTCTTGTGTATGGAGAGCCAGTGGAATTTCTTCAGGTGGGAGGTGGTGTGGATGCATCTGGGGAGATCGAGTATGAGTCTAGCGGCTGAGTTCTGGATAGTCTCCAAACTATTGAAGTGGTGGGAGGTGATCCTTGCATAGAGTGAGTTGCTGTAGTTCAAGCAGCTGGTGACGAGGGCTTGAGTGATGGTGCGTCTGGTGGTGATGGGAAGCCATTTGGAGGTCGTCCAAAGCATGTGCAGGGTATGGAATAAGGAGGAGGAGACTGCATTGATCTGGTTCTTGATATTGAGTTTGCTGTCCAAGATTTTGCCGAAGTTCTGGGCATGGTTGGTGGGGGTGGCCCTAGATCAGCAGGCCACCAGGTGTCGTTCCACAGTGATGAGTTCTTTCCGAAGATCAGTACTGCTTTTTGTCAGTGTTCAGCTTGAGGCAGTTGAGTTGCATCTAGTTCACAACACAGATCATGCACTAGTGAAAGGTGACTTTGGTGGTGGAAGAATCGTCAGATAGTGAGAGGATGAGCTGGGTGTCATCTGAGTAGGGGATACTGTTGAGTTTGTGCCTTCTGAGGATGTTGGCCTGGGGTTCATGTAGTGTTCGAGGGTGGGCCATTAGTTATGTGGCCTGCACAAGTAAAGGGTCAGCACTCAACCACCACTTGGAACCAAACACCCCATTGTGGCGCTTGACTCTCATAGGGTAGAGTTGCATAGCAGTCCAAGGCTTACTCAAAGGAGGTGGTGTGGGCTAGTAATCCCCATTCACGAGCACACAAGAATATCACTCAATAAATAACTGTCCAGTCTGTGCTTTTTCTTTTGATAAAATAAAAGCACATTTATTACACACACCCTACTCAATACTATGCAACAATTTACAAATATACACAAGCTGATGGAATTACTTTTGGATGACATTGCGTATTCATTCTTGTCTCTACCAAGGGGAGATATAAACCAACGACCTACAGGGCAGAACCTTCACTTGTAGTTCAATGCAATATTTGACTGTAACTTGGGAGTGAGAGCACCTGATTCTGGCAATAAAGTACATCTACTTTACCCACTGGTGTCTGTCATACTCATTACTTAAATAAGCATCAACAAGGAACATGTCTTAGCAGGTTGGAGTGGTTGGAGTTGCTAGGATTACTAGCATTACTATCATGTTGCCCACTAGCAACCTCGAGGTGCTGCCTGGATTAGTTTCTGTGCTCCCAGCCACTGGTAATAAGCTATTGGCTTTCACCCATGTCCTTTAGAGTTGCTGCTGTTGTGCTACCGGGTTGGATGAGGGATGATTCTCGGGCTGGCGGTCGGAGCGCTAGTGAAGAGCGCCAGCTGTTTTGGCTGGTTAAGCCACTCCCCCATCTGTGATGGCTCTAATGGCTCTGTATGGCAACATTTGTCTTGTGTCAACCTGGAACCAGCCTTTGGCTGCCTCAAATGAGGACATTTTGTTTGCCTCCCAGAAGTCACCCAGCGTGAGACATCCTCCTCTTTTTCATGCCAACATATTCATGTTACACTCCCACTAGGCAAACTCTGGTATATCCCACAATGGTAGGTAACTTGCAGATGTCATTTGCTTATCCCATCTCCACCTACATTCCTTCCAAACCAGTGCCATGTCTTTCAGCAAGTGCGGTGTGTCACAAAGCGACCACTTTACATCCATAAACATTTTTTGGTAGGTTCTCTCTGTCTACTAGTCCTCCCAGTGGTTCCACTTTAATCTGAATCAAACCAGCCAGCCTCAAATTGCAGCCGAGCCAGGTAGTAGGCATCTATGTCAGGGATGCGCAGCCTCCTTCTTCATAGATGCATGTGACTGTTTCCATTTTTACCCCACATATATGTCTCACTTAGTATCAATCATCAATCAGTATTTGTATTGTGCACTGAGCTGCTATGCACAGACTTCTAGGATAGCTCAAAATGGTGTTGTGCAGGAGTTAGTTGCCACATGTGCTCTGAGAGACTCAGCCCCTTCTCCCTGGCATTCCTTCCAGGGACTCTCAGGACCAGTTCCTCGCACGGAATGACAGCTGGCTGATTGATACAAGGCCCTGCTTTGACAGCTGGATGAGCTGTAGTTGGCCCTAATTCTGAGCTAAGTCAGAGAAAGATGACATTCTAAGATGAACCATAAACTGTAAAAAATATTCTTTTGTAACCTACTGAATTATTCTTTTCATACAGGTTGCAGTGTACACTGGTGCGACTCAGGAGTCTGTGGACCCTAGGGAACTGGAGTTGGGCCTTAGGCCAGCCTTTCCCATTGGCATATAATGATGGGTGACCACAGTGAAAACAGTAAAGCACACTGACTATCCCTCACATGTGTACGCCCAGCTGATAAGGCCTATTCCAGGTCACCACCTACTCTGCATGGTCTCTTCTGTGCCAGGCTACCTAAGCACAGTTCTTGGGCTAAAGAAGTCAGGAATCTTCCCCGTGCAGCCCTCAAATGTGTGCACCTTCACATGGGTGCACACGCGATCAAATGAAACCAGCCTTGGGCCTCCTAACCTTGCTGCCTCACAGCAGCCTGTGCTTAGCAAGGCGGCACAGGTGGCAATCATGTGCAGTCCATTTTACCATACGTTTACTTTGGGTGAGTCCCAAACTATGAGGTTCCCTCACAGTAAAAGGTCAAAAACCAGGTGATCGAAAAAACGAAAAATCAGGGAGAAACCATACAGACAGAACCATCCTCTCACATGTAGACATTGAACAGAGTGGGGCAGAGAACCTTGAGAGATGCCTGCACCATACAGACACTCTTAATTTAGGGGGAAGGTGGTGATATGATTTCCAATATTTATAAATCCCTTAGATCGACAAAAAAACAAGGATCTAAATACTCCAAAGGCCTGTTGGGAGAGTGACTTGGCAGGATACTTTACAGATGTTGAATGGACAGTCTCTCTCACATATGTTGGTAAAAGTTCTAGAAACGCCTGTCTGAAATTTCTACCATTCAACTACCAACACTGCACTTTCCTTACCCTCTCTTAATTAAACATACTATTTCCTACTTGTGTTACTGCATGCCTTGCATGCTCTTGTCCTGAAGAAACATTATGTCACATGGTACAGCTATGCCCAATCACTGGACCCTTTTGGAGTAAAATGATCAGGCATAACCATACTATGTAAAAGAAGGTTGCTTCAAGGCTTGAGCTGGACAGATAAACAACACTTATTGGAGCCAAAATCTGACTTCTAGAAAATTCATTACTTTGGCTTGCTTGATAGCAAAATGATCTCTCAATATCTGCTTCAAGTCTCCTATTGCACCAGAAATTACCTACTGGAGGTCTGAGCTCTACAAATAGGCACAGGAGGACAACTCTGTAATTCGACTTTTGCCAGTGTGGAGTCTGAGAAACATGAAGCAGGACATTTCCACCATCCAAATGCGAGAATATGAGGGCTGGAACAGCGGTTCTGAAGTCACGTTCTGTAAGTAAGATTTTCACTTTTTTTTTAGATGAAAGAGCTGGTACCACACCAAGTTTTTTTTTTTTCGGGAAATGTGTCCCTTGAAGGTGAGGTTGGTGTCCAGAGAGACTCCAAGTATCTTGGCATTCAATGAAAATTGGGGTTTGAAGCTGTCAAGTTTCATGTAATTATACCAGATTTTCATTGTTCCTTGGTTATTGATCTTGATGAAAAACATAATTCTGTCTTGGCTGGGTTGCGCTTCAGGTAGGCACTGGAGATTCAGATCTGGATGATGCACAGGCAGTGTTTGAGACACTGGATGTTTGAAGCAGAGAGGAATTTAAAGTAAAGCTGGGTCTCACTGGCAGTTGATGAATCTTAATGCTGTTATCTGTGAGTAGAGTACCAATGAGCTCCACGTAGAGATAGAAGATGACAGGGGACTGGAGGAACCCTGGTGGACACTCATGGTGATAGGGATCTTTTAGAACCTAGAGGTTGTCCATTTGAACAAACAGGCATTGGTTGGAAAAGTAGAAAAATGACCTGTGAAGGACACTGCCAGTGAATCCCATTTGGGACTCTTGGATGCGTAAGAGGGTAGGATGGTTGACTGTGTCAAAGACAGCTAAGATGATAATAATATCAGGAGGCAGAAGCGCTCTTCATCTGTGGTCAAGAAGGCATTGTGTCTGATGTGTAAAGTAGTGGTCACTGTGCTGCAGCATGATCTGAGACCAGATGGGTAGTCATGCTGGAGAGGATTTGCATGTCAATTTACCCTTATATACTGGATTTTCTTGCCCTGAGATCTCTACTCACAGAAGCAAGAACGTGTGAGTGTAAGATGGGTCCACTTGCAAAGCTTGGTGAAATGTTTCTAACTTGCAAGTACACAGTGATCCTTTGAGTAGTCTCCCAGGCACGTGAAGATTTCCTCTTGTCAAGGGGAGGAACACATCTGTTTTTGGTGTGAAAATGGGGAAAGAACAGCTCCATGAAGGAAGAGTAGGGAAAATTATTTTCCCTATGAAGAAATGAAAGAAAATGTTCAAGGTGCAAATGTATTTTAGCTTCACATTCCCACATGCATCACCATATTTCTGTATGCTTAAGTAGTTCTACATGTAAGTACGCCTGGGAATTTCCAATAGCCCAGGATTTCTAGGAGTACTCATTGAATTCTTTGTGAATTACATAAAGTCTGAATTTGATATGAGGCATAGGTGTAAAATTGAACCATGGATTGGCAATCTTCATACCACGAGGTTTGTAAAACAGGCCTTTTTGCCTATTTCCCTCCCTATTGTACGACTGCAGGGGCAACCTTTTACTCTCCAGCGTACTCTTTGGTCTCACAGTATGGGCCGATTCCAAGGGGCCACAATCACTGCTGGACATCTGGTGCATATTCACTAACTAACAGTACTGCAGCATTCTGTAATTGGTATTCTGCCACAATCTTGTTTCAAAAATATAGTGAGACACATAATAAATTGTGATGGCAAAAATATAGTAGGTCTGTAAAAAGTATCCTTTTAAGGCCTTTTTTTAAATGTAAATATAGCTGTAAATTAAATAGTTTTTAATTATTGATTTGCGTTATTGTAGTATTTCTGTTGGGAGTTGTTATCATTTTAAGGTTAAGTATGTTTAATTATTTTTAGTGTGATTTTTTTATTTTAATTTGGTGATATATTTTAAGCTTTTTTAGCATTATGGCAATCATATTTGTGTCTTGTTGTTTGTTTTTTTGGAGAATAGGGTGTAGATATTTTGAATATTCATTTTTAAATTAATTATATTTTTTATAAGTTTTATTTTGTTAATATGTGAATGTTTTTATTTCATAGATTCTTAATATATGATTTTTTTGTTAATTGGTTAATTCAAGAATTGATTGTCGTAAATATTTAATTGTTATTAATAACTGTCAATTGAATATATAATCTGTAAGGTGTTTGGTATACTAATACATTTTTTTAGTGTTAACATTTTTTAAACCAATATGTATTGTTATTTTTCCTATTTTGTAATTTAAAAATGTTTTAATATAAATATATGCTTAATTCAGTGATACTTTTGTGTTTTTCCTTTTTTAATTATTAATGTAAGATTACATTTTTACATGTTGATGGAAATATATTTTATGTTTATTTGTTTTATAGGGTTAATACTTTTAAACCAATGTGTATTGTTACTTTTCCTATTGCTAGTTTAATTTACTCTTCTAGTTTAGGCTTCTAATATAATAGGGTTGGAACTGTTTTAAATCCGTTTTTTAATTTTTCAGTTTTTAAAATAATTGTATGCATAATTCAGTGTTACGTCTGTGGTTTTCATTTTCAATTATTTATATAAATTACATTTTTACATGTTTATGAAAATATATGTTCTGTTTATTTGTTTTATATATATATATATATGTATGTAATTTATTTTGTATTAAATTAGGATAGCAAAAATTGTATCTGAGCTTTCTAAATTTTAACATTTTGCCTATTGTTGCTTATGCTGGAGTGGGAATAGTAGTTCTGACCCCCTCCAAATTCCAACATGTACCCTACTGCTGCTTATGTCGGAATTGGAAAGGTAAATCTGATCCCTCCAAAGTCCCACACTTTCCATACTGCTGCCCAGTTTGCTGTGGAAATAGTTAATCTGACCCCTCCAAAGCTCAACACCGTCCCTGCTGTTGCTCAGGTTGGAGTGGGAACAGTAAATCAGACCCCACGAAAGTCCTACACTTTCCCTACTATTGCCTTTGTTTGAGTGGGACTAGTCAAATTAATCCCTCCAAAGTCCATCACTTTCTTACTTGTCAGGGTACTAGCAAGTTCTGAACAATCTGTCAGAGATGCTAGCTGAGTTCAGGAGAAGGGAAGATAAAGGGTGCTTGCTTTCTGCAAGAACAAGGCTCTCCAAGGAGAGGGCTAAATATACCTGAATCCTAGGAGGAAAGAAGGACTGAAGCAGGTTGAAACAGGCAGTGGCCAGGAAACTGGTAAGTCTGCAGTGGAAACTATGAAAATAGCATGAGTACAAATAACAGGAAGGTGAAAGCAGGTCAACGGTAGGGAAATAATAGAAAAACTATCATAAATTATAGATTGTCTGCTTCTTGTACGTGATCTCTGTGAGGTGAAAAAGATCTTCAAACAATGCAAAAGGCAAGGAGCATATTAATCAGATAGAGTTCAGGGAGTCACTAGCAGCTCCTACTGAGAACAAGCGTTGGGTAGCACTCTTTGCCAAAGGCATGACGTCTTGGAGTCTACCTCGCACACCTGGAAGCAATGAAAGCCAGGATAATAATATAACACACAAGAAGACAAAGGAAAACAGTTAACCGTATACAGAAACTGGAACTGGGCTCAGGGAAAATTTGGAAAGGAACAAGGAAAACACAGGAACAAAGAGGCAGAAGTACGAGAGTTAGGCAACAGATACAAATAACTATTTAGAACAGGAATATAGAGTCAAATAACAATGGAAACAGAAATCAAAAGCCAAGCCTGGAACATAGTAGCAGGATCAGAGTGAAAGGAGACTCAGCAGCAAGGTCTGGTGCGAGCTGCTGTACCCTGGCCTCACCATTCAGAAATAACAGGAAGCTCAAGGGAGGGCCTGGGGTACAAGGAGAAAGCCTGGTGCAAGGAATCAGGGAAACACCAATGAAGAGAAGACACAGCTTGGACTTGGAAAGGGGAAGACCTGGGAAACCTGGGAAATCACAAGCAGGCCAGAGGAAGGGCAGGAATGGAGTATAGGTAACAGCCCAGAGAGGAAGGTCCAGAATGTAGATATAAATGGGTCAGAAAGGCTGTTGCTCCAGGAGTTAATAGAGAGAATAGAAAACAACCACCAAGGAATGATCAGGGCAGCGTTTGAGTCAGAAAGGACTACAGGAACCATGATGCATGAGGAAGGTGGTGATGTAGTGTGGACTGGGATGGAGCTGGGATGGAGCTGGGAATGCCAGGTGTTGAAAAGAGTTCTGTCATATTTTAGTGTAACATCTGACCTCACAGGGCAAGCGCCACTTGATGGCATGATGGCAGAATCCTGACACTACTGTAGCTCAGACTGGAGTGGGAATAGTAAATATGACCCCTCCAGAGACAAACACTTCCCTTACTGTTGCTCAGAATGGAGTGGAAATAGTAAATCTGTCTTCTAAGTAGTCCAACATTTTCCTACTGTTGCTTATGTTGGTTTGAAAATGGTAAATGTAACCCCTCCAAGGTTCACCTCTTTCCCTACTGTTGCTCAGGTTGGAGTTTGAATAGTAAATCTGACCCCTCCAAAATCTAACACTTTTCCTTCTGTTATTTACATTTAGAGGAAATTGTAAATCTAACCCTTCCAAACCCCTTCACTTTCCCTAATGTTGGTTAGGTCAGAATGGGAAGAGTAAATCTGAACACTCCAAGGTCAAAAACTTTCCCTATCTTTGGTCATGTTGGAGTGGGAGTAGTCAATTTGAGCCTCTACATTTTACAGCTGATTTTAAAAAATTGCTTAAATGAATACTTTTTGTTTGAATTTTTAAAGTTAATTTCATGTAAAAAAAATTCTAAATTATTGTATATTGAAATTCGTTTAATTAATTTATTTTTATGCTAATGTTTAAATTGTTTTAATTGTTTAACATCTACTGTTTTAATTATAAATAAAATAAAAATTACAATTAATACTTTTTGTTAGTTATGCTTAATTAATATTTTCATTTTTAAATATTATGTTTAAGGGGACATAGCTTGCTAGCCAAGATGGCGAACAGGAGCTCCAAGCTGATCTGTCATCTACAAGGAGATTACAGTTGCAATGAGACCCCTATAGTTTGCCTCTAGCTCACTGCCTAAAATGCTTGTGCTTTTTGTTGCAAGGTGGGGACAGGGTCGCCAAACAAGGACACTCACCAAGTGTAACTAAGCAGACCACCCGGATCAAGATGGAGGTGCCTGGATGTCCCTGGGCCTAAACATTAGAGCTGAAGCCCCCAGGGCTCATGTGAGATCAACGATCAGCCAGTGGGGTGTGAGGAGCTGATTTCACTGCCTGGGCACACTCCTCAATTGAGAAACACTGTGGGAGCAGCGGCCGATGAGCACATGAAGCGCACAGATTGAGATGGGCACAGAGTTCCCTTTTCTCTCTGCATCAGGCTAGCAGCCATTCAGGGGTCCAGACAACATCGGGGAGGAGCATGCACCAGGAAACCTCCAGGGAACAACAATGCTACCGGACAATTTAGTGTCATTATGGAACAACTCTAACTGCTCCTGACAGCCAATCTGGAAGCTGTGAGATAACTTTCAGGCCTGCAACAGACTGCCTCCTCATATACAGTGAATCCTCGCCTGTGAATCAGTTGATAAATGAGTGCTCGCCTGCCTCTTTCAATAGCAACCCACTGCTGAGTTTGGGGGCTCTGAGCTTGACCGGGCTCCCCGATCTTACATGAGGCTTTACTGACTGTGATTACCTTTTATGGGTGTCTGAGGCTCAGATGTCATCGGGACTGCATACAGGAAGAATATCAAACCTCCGGTGAAAGATGATTTGCAGTGATCAAAATGAATTTGGCACCCCCACTGCTCTATGCTTTTCAGGTGCTCCGTCTACACACACCATGATCAATGCTGGATGACATCAAACGAGCATAGTTAAATTTGTTTGGCAAGGTAAAATTCCAAGAGCATCCAAGAAAATTCGACTTGCACAAAAGGAGAAACACGGTTTAGGTTCCCTGCATATCCTTAACTACTATAGAGCAACACAATTAAGGATAGTAAGGAAATGGTCTGATAGAGAGTCCTGTAAATACTGGTTACACATGGACAGGGCCAATAGAGGAAGGTCATTATGAGACACCATCCTACTCGGTGACCTCAGTTCCCACCTTGATACCCTCGATGACCACAACACCTCAAACCTCCTGGACAATCTCACAACTCTCAGCATCAAACAACTCATCAACATCCCCTCCCACAGAGCCGGACACATTCTCGAGCCCGTTTTCTCAGCAGGAGACAGCATCACCATCTCCCACACTTCCGAAAACCATTGGACTGACCACAAGTGCATTCACTTTACCTACACAAAGAACACCACATGCCACCACATCCCCTGTCCCCCTGGCAGACACTGGGGCAAATTCACAGAAGCACAGCTCACTAATGCTCTCAACCACTCCCTCCCACCGGACGCAAGAGTAACGAAGCCGCAAGCAACATACACTGCTGGCTCTCTAACTGCACCGACAACGTAGCCCCCTTAAGGAAACCAGCAGGAAATTGACAGAGCAAGACACCCAAATGGTTTCGCCAGACCTGCCGGAATCCAAGCGCACCTGCAGACAATGGGAACATAATGGAGGCTCAGCAAATCCACCGAAGACCGCACAGCCTACAATATAGTAGTCACCACGCTCCACCAGAACATCAGAGTCGCCAAAAAAATGCCTTTCAAGCACACCTCAACACCAGCACTCACAACAGCAAAGAGCTCTTCGCCATCGTCAAAGAGTTCACAAACTCCAGGGCAGACACCTCGTCCATCCCTCCCGCCCTAGTATTCTGCAATGACCTCGACACCTTCTTTCACCGTAATATCCAGGACATCTACGAAGGCTTCAGGAACCTAAGCCCGCCAGCACTGCTCACCACCACAGACCTTGCACCCCGCCAGATACTGAACTCCTGGAACACCATCACCATAGAGGACACCCAAAGACTGATGAACTCCATCAACTTGGGAGCACCCTCGGATCCATCCCTCTTCACATCCTCAGCTTGGCCAGCACCTCCATAGCACCAGAGCTCTGCCGAACCATCAACCTGTCCTTCAAGACTGCCACATTCCCCTCAGACTGGAAACACGCCAAAATCATCCCACTACTCAAGAAACCCAGCACCGACCCTAGGGAGCTAAAGAACTACAGAGCCATCTCTCTGCTCCCTTTCCCAGCCAAGGTAACAGAGAAAGCCGTCAACCAGCAACTCACCGAGTTCCTTGAGACACACCATATCCTAGACCCTTCCGTGTCTGGTTTCAGAAGCAACCACAGCACCGAAACTGCACTCTTAGCAGCCACCAATGACATACGCATCATACTGGACCTTGAAGGCACTGCCCCACTCATCCTCCTCGACCTCTCCACCGCATTTGACACTGTCTCCTACTCCACCCTCTGCTACATACTGCACGATGCCGGCATCCAAGACAAAGCCCTGAACTGGATCAGGCCCTTCCCCACTGGAAGAATACAGAGGGTCAGAGTACCACCGTTCACATCAGAACCTAAAGACACTTGCTTCGGAGTGTCCCAAGGATCCTCTCTCAGCCCGATGCTTTTCAACGTCTACATGGTCCCGCTCGCTAAGATCAACAAACAACACGAGCTAAGCATAGTCTCCTATGCCAACGATAACGAACTGATCCTCTCCCTGTCCGAGGACTCTGCGCAAGCCAATAGGATTTTCCACAATGGGATGAGAGCAGTCATATAGATGGAGGCCAACTGCCTCAAGCTCAACACGGACAAGACAGAGATCCTCAAGATCAGGTCCACCCCTTCTGCCTGGAACTGCTCCTGGCGGCCCACCACTCTGGGTAATGGCCCTGCCCCGACTGACAATGCATGCAACCTGGGCATCATCCTGGACTCCACTCTATCGATGACCCGTCGAGTTAATGCCGTCTCCTTATCAAGCTTCCACACCCTCCGTCTCCTGTGGAAGATTTTCAAATGGATACCCCTGACATGAGGAAGACAGTCACCCACGCACTCATCACCAGCAAACTGGACTACAGCAATGCATTCTATGCCGGCATTTCCAAGAAACTTCGAACAAGACTACAACAAGTCCAGAATGCAGCAGCCAGACTCATCCTGGACATCCCATGACACAGCTGAATCTCCTCCCACCTCAGAGACCTACACTGGCTCCCAGTCAACAAGCGCATCACATACATACTCCTGATCCACACCTTCAAGGCACTGCACAACATAGGACCAGCATACACCACCTCACCTTCTACGTACCTAACCGGCGTCTCCGTTCTTCCCAGCTTGCCTTTGCAGCCATCCCCAAGATCTGGAAAAGTACAGCAGGAGGAAGATCCTTCTCCTACCTAGCAGCCTGGACATGGAACACACTTCCCCTCAAGCTCAGGCAGACCACATCACTGAAGCAGTTCAGAAAGGACCTCAAGACCTGGCTCTTCGACTGAGCAGCATGCAAATATTCAGGGCCTTGAGACGCTGTAGATGATTATTTGCGCTTTACAAATCCTTGATTGATTTATTGAGCTTTGGTTATGCTTCATATGGGATGTTTCCTGGTGTCTGGTAGTCGGTTTTGCCTTATACTAGAAGGTTCTTGATATGCTAAAGTCTCTTTTAGGTAACATGGTGTCATTAGTCATACCTGGAGCTATTGACAGAGAAGACATTGTCCAATTTGAGGTGTAGATATTAGGCCGTATGTAATGACCTCATTCCCAATTCCTGCATCAAGGCATGTTCTGACTGTAGAAACTATGTAGATGATATAGAACAGTATGCGAGCCTGCTAGAGACTGATTGCACTTTTCCTAACTGGTGAGCTGCTCAATGCACATGGCATGTATAAGGCACTTGCGAGATAAAGCCCTGTAAACAGAGGTATTGGAACATTTTTCCTTATTGGAGACTTGAAAAGTACTATGTCATTTCCTCTTGTGTATCCTTATGTTGGATAAGCTGCAAGACAGCCTGTTTCCTTTCATTCATTGTGATTAGTAATCTAATTTAGTATGTCAAATGAGAAATGTTGATGATCGTCAGTTATGTTTTTAGTTTTTTATTTTTCCTACTAAGCAGGGGATAGGCAAAACTGTCACGGGAAACGGACATGCCAAAACAAGAGTCTGCTTAGGCATTTCAAGCCCTACAATGTTCACTCTCTTTAACACGGTCTCTCACTCATTCTCACGTTCTATCACTCACTCATTTTTTCTTGCTCGTACTCACTCTACCTCTGCTTCTCACTCTCAGCCTCACCAATTCACGCCTCAATCACACAAATTCTCCTACCTCCCTCACTCTTGCTCACACATATTCTCACCCCTTCTCTCACTTGTTAACTCTCACTGTCACTCAATCTTTCACTTGCATTCTCTCACACACTCTCATGCTCAGAGCTCTCACACACACACCCTCTCATGAACCCTTTCTCACACTTGCTTTCCCACTATCTCCCACATTCTTTCTCCCACTCTCCCACTTTCACACTCTTGCTTTCCTTCACTCTCATTGTCTATCACTCACTCACTCACTCTCTCTCACTGATTGTCACTCTCACACTGACGCTAACTCATTACTTCTAACTGATATGTACTCAATCTCTTTTGCTATCTCGTGTAACTCACTCACACTTCCTCACTCACTCTCACTCAAACTCACTCCAGAGTTACTCTCCCAGCAACAATCCTGCACTGCAAATGAAAAGCCAGACAGTGCAGCAGGGACAGGAAGGCCGGAAGAAAATCTGCCTTAAACACTCTCCCAGCTTCTGATACAGCTGTAAGCCTGGAGCTATTGCAACCGGGACTCTGCCTTTGACTCCACCCCTACTTCTCTGTACGTGTTCTACTTACGAACAGGGATGAACTGAAAATTACCTTAGCCCCATTTTAGACTATATTCTGCACAACAAGAGGCATGCCCAGCATATCGACTAAATAATATGGATAGCGCATGTGAGAGTGTGTTACTGAAGTGCGCCCTCAAATATACATAATTGCTATATACAATCCCTATAGTGTTGTCTTAACAGCAATAGGTGGATCATGGGTCAGCCCCTTCCTTTGCCTGTTATCAGGAGCCTGAGAGGCTGGGGAAGTGGAACTGTGCACTCTCAGGGCCCAATTCACAAAGGGCCTCTGCACTCGTAATGGGACCTCCGCAATGAGAAACTGCAGTGCAGAGGTCCTGGCGCAAGTTTGGGGCCCCCGCAGCCAGTGCGGTCCCATTGCCATCACTGTGGGTCCTCCACCAAGAGTGCAGAGTCAAAGAAATAGCAGTGTGAGCAGAGCATAAGGCCATTATGAGCAAACTCACAGCTGACATTGCACCACATTACGGCCTTTGTAGACAAGTTACCACTGCCTATGTGTGTGTATGTAGCCAAAACACAGCTTTAAGTGATTATCAATCTCGCTTGAGGAGCTCATCCTACACCAAATCAGAGGAGATCAGCAGGCTTGTCCTTCTCCAGGACAAGAATTGGGTCTCACCTTTGTCCACAACTACTGCTCAAGTAACTAAGAGGGACTTTGGGGTTGGGGAGAATTAGGGCCTGATTACAAATTTGGTGGAGGGTGGCAATCTGTCCCAAATGTGACGGATATCCCGCCCACCGTATTACGAGTCCATTCTATCCTATGGAACTCGTAATACGGTTGGCGGGATATGCGTCACATTTGGGACGGATTAACACCCTCTGCCATAGTTGTAATTAGGCCCTTAGTCTTTTACCCCAAACATATAGATTACAATGTTCTCCTTGTGTCAGCCTTTTACAATCTTTAACTTCAGCTGGGATCACGTTAAAGTATAGAAAAAATAAAGACAAAATGAAAGTCATTAAAATGCTCTCCAACAGGAGGCAAGGGGTGCTGATGAGAGAAAATGGTAAGTGAAGAAACAAAACAGATGTTAAAAAAAACCTACATAAAAGCAGAGCTGTGAGGAACAATAACCACCCTGGTGAGGATAACAAGAGATCAGCTGGTCTTCCCCGCAGCTGCAACCTTATGAATAGGCAGATTGAGTAGTGCGTGGCAATCAGTTTGCTGCTTTAACCGTTCCTAACAGAGAAATGGGCTAATTCATAAACAGTTGATGGGTAAAGGAATTAGTACTAAAGAAGTAGGCTTTTATGTACTCTTACAAGCGTTTGAAAATTGGCCTTGAAACGTCTTGTAAGTAAAAGTGTAAAGACGGCACAGCCTTTTCTATTTGCACTAATTGTATATGAATATTCCCTGAATATTTCTGACATTCCAATTTTAGATGTTTTGTCGATTCACAAAGGCATATAAGAATACATAAAATAGTACTGCTTTGCATACTCTGATTTTCCCTCTTAAATAGGGCCCAGAGTATAAAAAAGATCTGTGTGTAAGTTTTCGGGTTATATAATGCAAATCAAGCTACAAAGTGATGGATAGCTGTATAAGTGAGGCGTTTACAGTCACACAATTGGAGGAAGGAGCCCGATGCACACTTGGTGGAGAAGTTAGGGAGGTTACAGGGTTGCAAAGACGGAAGTCCTAGGAAGCAGCGTGTAATAGGGAGCAAGAGTTATCTGTACAGTGGGGGAAGAGACAAGGAAATACAGTGCAAAGATGAAGCTTATCAATGTATTGTTGGGAGGGAGAGGGAAGGAAAAGAAGGAGGAGTGGACTAAGTGATGGAAGATGAATGGCGGGGATTATTTAAGGATGGCCAGCGATCTATTATAGATTGGCATAACAGCTGCAAGATGGCACTCCCTGAATAGGCGTATCTTCAGCTGGTTTCAGTGTAAAAGGAATGGGTTCAAATAACTATGAATTAGGGTGGAGAGCCACAGCCTTGGTGCAGAGAAAGAAAATTGACTGGCATTTCGTCTTTTCTTGCTGTGTTTCCTGATTTCCAGTCTGGCAATGTTTTTATTGTATGTATTTGCATCCATAGAAATCGTGGGTAATCTTCAAATGCCCCCCTTTCTGGTTTTGGCTGCATGTTGTGGACATAATGCACTATGTCTTAGGTCCAGCATGTTTCATTAAATTTATTGATGCCTGAAGTCTAGCCTTCAACTTACAATTTTAAAAGTTACAATTTTTTTCTTATTTTTTAATCTACCTAGGCTTCTACATCATATATATAATCATCTAACCTCAGGGTCTTGTTAATGCAATGTATTATACATTTTAGTTTGAAATCTTTCTATTACCTTATTCATACCGAGAAACAATGATTCATCTCAGGCGGGACAATACCATTCATTTTAGGGCTCCAAGTCATCAACACACTCCCTCCACCCAACAAGTACATTTCTCACACATATACATAAAGGCGCAGTCACCCTTAGGCTGACTACCGTATACTATTGCACGCTCTTTCCTTCTTTGTCCTTATTTGCCTACATTTTGTATGTTTTATTTATTTATTTTTGTCTGTATCAAAAACACTGAACTGAAAAACATCTAATTGAAGTAACACATTGCAACACCACTACAATCTGCGCTAATACCTCTGATTAATCTATAAAAAGATATGTGCAAATAATTATATATCCGTCAGATTCGCACTTGAAGTTCATCGGGAGGTCTGTTAGCAGATCGACTTTATATACAGTGCTTTGGCTAAAGTATGCATTTCGCCTTTTTCTAAACATTTAAACAAGTGCAAATGTTAAAACAGAACATCTCTAAATATTGACAGTCTCCTGGCTGGAAAGATGCAGTGTTTGAAGAGGGTAATAAAAACGTGCAGTTTATTTTCTTCTACGGTTATGGTGAAATCTACAGCCTACACGAAGGGAAATCAACCACCTTCCATATGTGCTTCTCACGTTAAATGTTTCTCAATATGCTGCCTTGCTCTGTCTCTCATGAGCCATCAAATTACATAATTATATTCTTATATATGTGAATTAGTACTCAAAGTGCTGAATCGAATAAGTCTTTCAAAACCACTGTTTGAGTTTCCTATCTTCAGTCCATCAAACAGTACCAGATAACCCATTTCATTTTATGATGTTTGGCATGAAGATGCAAGTTGTTAATCCTCGTACCAATGACTTTTACCCATGACTTTCTCTACCGCCAGGTGCACTGTGAGTGGGCAACATTTAAAAATGGTTTTATAACCATTTCAAGATGGCCACAATAATGTGCACATGCATGAGTGGTGTGCATCTTTTAGGAAGTTCCAATAAAAAAGATGGCCACCGCAGATATGCACTCCACCACATTGGCAATCTCTGAATGGAATGTGTTAAAATATTAGAATATGTATTACAATATTACCACTGCATACGCATGGGTATATGGATCATTAGTGCCTTTTCTAATATTTATTGAGAAAGTAAATGCACAATTTGCGAAATCGAAATATATATACAGCCTTCAATTTTGGCATAGGTAGTCATTGCACAAAAATCAAACTCAGTGAAAAGCTTTTACAAATATGAAAATAGCAAGAGGCCCAGATGAAGTTGCACTTCTGTAAATTCCCAAATATTTTGATATCCTGGATTGAAGTAAAGGCATTGTGTTGATTTTGATATCTCAATCACGTCTACTTTGGCTATGAGGGCAAAGATGAACATGTCCTCTCAGCTCTTCTCCAGCTCTGCAGGGAGAACCAGTGGGTACCATTTTAATCATAGAAGTCCCAAGGGTGTCAAATGACCTGCAACTTCTGCCCTTTTCTCACAATGCATTCAAAGGTGGCCGCCGTGGATGTGCACACATATGATAGCCTTCTTTGAAAGGGGTTTCTTCAAATATTACACTATGTATTGTGGATGCATGCAGATTCACAAAGGCCATTTTCTCATTTTCGAAGTCAAGTATAAATAACACATGTTTTTGCTAAGCCTACGGGTTTTATGACGTGGACGTTTTTATGTGATTATTAGAATTGTGAATTATTAACAACGTGCAGATTAGTACTCTAAACTTGAATTCACATGTACATGCTGATATGATGCTATTGCTTTTGAAATGATTTTGATATGACCTCTTAATGTGCATTTTCTTGGCTTATGCTTACTAGTTCTCAGCTAGGGCTCGACGCCATAATATTTAAACCGATGCCTCATCATGTTTCTGCTCTGTTTATTATTTCTGCTGCATGGAGTCAAGCAAGTCATGTTTGTTTGTTTCCAATTGACACAGTTCTCGAATAAGCTAACAAGGCGCAGTATTTTAACTTTCTTCAAGGTCCTTCTGCTTGCATGCAGTATTTAATTAATTCATAATAGTTAACTGTTGTTTATGTAACTAGTTTGTTCAGACATCTCCAGATAACACTGGGTCGGAGGGGGCTGAATCAAAACTCGTAGTGGGTTGGTGCTTAGGAGAAAAGGCTGTATGACTTTTAATAATACAGTGTTCTGATTTATTGAGAATTGTATTTCATTGCTCACATCATGTTTGTTTTGCACTTTCCATGTATTTCTATTGAGAAATTTCCTAAACCCTCGAATTTGGGGTGAGCCAGAAACCTTTCCTATGATACTAGGAATGGTGTCTGATTTTATGCAACTGCATTCTAAATACTATGGTTTGTACTTGGATTTCTTGTAATAATTCTTCCTACGTTTTTTAATTCCACCCTATAACTTACTTATTGAGTAAGTCCTTATTTATTTTACTGCATTTTTGTTATGCTAGCTCGCACCTTATTTTGGGATATGTTGCCTCATTAAATTGAGGTTTAACGTCATCCCAGATCCATCCACCAGTAGGCGTGCTATTGAGATTTGTTAGGGGAATAAGATTTAGGGTACACCATGTCCACAATGGTAAATACCTATTGGTCTTGCCAATGCTTCTTCTTTAAGTTAACCATTTTTATTAGAGTTTTAAAAATGAGATAACAGATGCAAATAAGTCAATACAATCATAATTCAATAACAGTAACATGATGAACAGCTAGATATAATACAAGTGAAAAAAAAGTATAAAAAATATTAGCAAAGTGTTGTAGCATGTCAGAAATATAATATGAAAAAGCTTAAGGCTACTCTAATTTGAAGACAATTTGGAGTCCAGTCTTAGAAATACATGGCCCTAAATCCCACAATCCTCCTAGAGCTAGAGTAGGTTGTGGTACACCTTGTGTCTTTCTGGGCCACAGCAAAATATTGGTGCAAGCCTCCTGGAAGGGGTGCAAAGGATAGGGTTGTGTCCTAAACTTGCCACTCCATAAGAAAGTGTGCATAGTTGCATGTCTTGTGAGCTGCTGCCAGCTCGGTTTTACAGAGTTACGACTGTATGATACTGTTTGCTTGAAAGGGACCTAAAATGGCATTTTTTACATTACGTATTGCAGCCCCGGAGTATCACAGTTGTGCATCCCTAGTCCATTGCCTAATTTGTAAAAGAAATAGTCCTGGGGTGGAAAAGGTTTGTTCAGAAGCCCACGGCTGGGGCTATTGAAGGTCAGGTTATGAATACTGTGGCTGTGTAATCTTGATACCACCACATAACTCTTTAATCCACCACCAGACACACATGGCAGCCTTCTCTAACTCTTGCTGCTTCTTTTTCATCCCTGTTCTCCTCCTATGTTGCAGGTTTTCTGTCTTTCTTATTCTTTCCCCTTTTTGTATTTTTTTCTCTCTTGCTCTAGATTAAAGTTTGTTGATGAAAAATAAGTGACGGTCCCCGAAAATGAGTGCCCGTTGTACCACTTGAGTATGGATTTGTCCTTAGTGTCTTCACCACCAAGCATTTTACATAGTAATAGTGCTAATTTACACCTTTCGAAGATGCTTTACTTTCAACTTTCTTCTAACTCCAGCTGTTATCAGTCTAACCTTCTGAGAGGACCTCCGTCTTTTCTGACTCTACCTGCTTGTCCAAAATGAAAGTAATCTACTGGTGCAGCATAGCAGGCCTGGAAATCAGCCTGCCAACGAAAACAGCGTCTACGGCCTAGCTGAGAAAAGGCCTAGCAGTGCACCCCTGAAGCCTTTCAAGCCATTCAAAGCCCCTTTTCGACAAAGGACACTAAAACAGCTGGAGGGGGTTAGTTTTAAATTAAAGTATTTCAAACTAATACACGGGCAATGACGCTGCAACCAGAAGTGCTGAGGGATGATGCTGGAAATAGAGGTGCTGAGGGTGGCGTGGAACACTTAAATGCCCCTTAAGGTGTTAGGATAGGCATTAAGCAACAAAGAGGCTTTTTGTTTTCTTGCAGCATTTACTATGTGTTAAAGGCTAGGCTGTCAAAGCCGTGTCTCGGCTATCTATAGTTGTGATAACTAAAAAGCGGACGCACCTCTGAGGTCGATGGATCTTTTATACTGCTTTATCAAAAACATCAAATGTAGCATAACCAAACACAAAGCAATACAATATACATCATTAGAGAGTCTTTAAATAACACACTATGACCAATTCGGTCACGAATTACCACATCTTTAGTTTCAATTAAAATATTTATTTCCCCATATTAACAAAGCTAATGTCACGTATGTTAATCTCAAAACCAATTGAAACATATAAAGAAACAACACAGGCTGTCCAAAGCGGCGAAATAATCATAATTTAAACAGAGCTACAAGGACAATAATCTCAATAGAGAACACACAAATTAATAACAATAATATTTGAGCAAGAGAAATTAAATACATCTGTTTAGCTTTAGGAAAGGCATCAATAACTGTTCTTAAGTATGAGAGTAATATCTCACTAACCACTAATTAGCATTAGCATGTTGGACTTCATGCAAAGGTTTTAGTAACACTAATTTAGAAAACATCTAAACTATGGCTCTATCAAAATAAGCAGCAGTTGGTACCTGTAAAGCACAAGACTGATAAAATGCACATTCATACAGTTACCTATCCCAATGGTAACAGCAAACAGCTTAGCTTCGTCAAAGGGTCAGCGGACTCAGCATCAGCACAGGAGCAGGGAAAGTGGGACGGTTTAGAAGTTTGGACTATAAAGTTACTAAACCATCAGACTATTAGTTCAGCATTCAACAGACAAGTTAACTCGGAAAATGATAAAGTAGCAGGGCGTCAATAGACTATGTGGCAAGACATGCATACCAATGACTAAAAGACCAAAGACAAAAGACTAAAGAACCCCCAAAAACCCTCAGTGCGATACTGCTATATATAAGAAGCAATACATTTACTAATGGTCAGAAACATCAGGCAAAGAACGGGCAACTAATTACAAAGACATTAGATATCGAAAACGTTATAAAAAATGTCATCCTAAATATTCACAGGGTTCAGATTGGTTTTCTCCTCTTTTCACGTAGTTCCGAACTGTACAAAAGTATCTTCATAGTCTTCTTCCGTCCGGTTTTCAATAGACTCTTTTTTTCGACAGTCCCAAAGATGTTACAAACATTAAATAACAGTAGGAACAGGATATGAAGTTGTGGATCCTCGAAAGAAAACAAGAGTTAGAAACATAACTTCGGACAATCAATGGAACTAGTTTTACAATGGAAATGAGCTCATACAAGGGTTGCAGTCTAGGAACATTCAATGGCAGATAACTTTTCGCTGTGGCCTTGATCAGTTTCAGACCCAGCAGAAAACAAGAAATACTCATATTATTCCAACATTTAGTTTTACAGAAGACATTTTAAAGGTATACAGCCCTTAATACAACTTTAGTACATTATTCATAAAGTGCAAAATGCAAGTATCGTATTCAATGGTGGCCAATAAAGTAGGTACAATTTGTATCATAGATTAATTCTTCAACGTTATACATTATGCATATTAAAACATGAGTATGATTACGTATGCGGAAAATATTTTGTTTTCTTGCAGCATTTACTATGTGTTAAAGGCTAGGCCGTCAAAGGTAAGGCAGTTTCCTGGACAAACTGCTGCCATTAATGCCAATATGAAAATCCATTTATATGTCTAATATCTAACTTCATATTTGAAGGCACGATCTACCTTTCAAATATTGATACACTTCATAGAGTATAGGAGAGCGGGGAAAGACAGGAATACAAGTATGTTATGGGTTTTTCTAACACATGCAAACAAAAATATTTTATTGTCTTTGCAAATTTAATATATTGAAATATGTGAGTAGCAGGGCAGTACAAATCAGGCATATTGGGCCAGATGTATTAAAGAGTTTCACACATTCTGTGTCTATAGGAAAACGTGTTCGTACATATGGCCCATTGTCTCTTATTCCTGAAGTGAACTGGGAACAATGCTTTTAGTAGGGTTGATACAAACCAAGACATGTTAATTTTGCTGTATGTGATACCTACCAGATTGAACTAACTTTCATGTTTTCATTTAAACCTGATACCATTCAAACCTCAGAATTGCTGTATTTTGTATCATAGGAGGCACTTTCAATGTTAATGGCAAATGTTGCATTTTTCCCTTGAAAACGACACATTTGCAATCACTTGGAGTGCATTTAAAAGGTAACTATAGGCACAATCGCAATGTTCCCACATATTACAGTTTATGCTCATTTGATTTTGACTGAGTTAAACTGTTTAACAGGTTGGGTCATACAACTTTAATGCATCATTGGCAATGTAGAAAAAGCCTTGCCTTAACACCACCAACATGACGCCAGTAGTAAAAGCACAGGCAAAAATTTGCCAGTGCCTGCCACAGCGATTTAACAAGTGTTGTCTCGAAAAAAATGTTCATTCAAGGAGAGTCCAGCAGGAACATTATTTCCAGTTTCATGACATTTTATGTAATACAGTACATATGCATGAATTTCCAAATACTGCAAAATCTCCAAATAATGAAGACATTTTGCTGTACAGGGCACACAAAGGTACTTCAAATTTGCACCATCCCTTACACTAGGGCTTTGTGTGTGTTTCTTTCCACCACTCCCAGCATTTTCTTGATATCCATTCTCATGGTAACATGATTATGTTAGGCATTACTTCTACAAAGTCTCAGTGTTGTGTGTCAGAATTTTCACAAACTGCACACAAAATGTTTCTAATGGGTTAAATGGTTTTGGACCTACAGAGGAGTAATGAGACAGGGTCTGACTTTTTTAGGGCTTTTGTGAGCTCACTGCAGAAAGCCCAGTAATAATGTCTGAATACTTTTACACTTCCATCAACATTTATATGTAAATCATTTCCACTATCCTAGTGGCAATAGCCAAGAATACCCATACCTTAGGGGCACGGCCTCTGTTACTAATACAGGGGAATGGAAGGATTCCCTCACCTGAGAGAAACATGGGTTAAAAAAAGAGAGACAGAGGGAGAAAGAGAGCGAGAGAGAGGAAAACTGTTTAACCAGCTTTGTTATTCCCTCGTGTGTTCTGTCAGTTGTTCAGTTGCACCCGCTGCAGTATATAAGTACTGCAAAATATCAACAATAACAATAAATCAATAAAGTTCCTTTTGGTAGAGGATGCGCGGTCTTTATCAGACAGTGCTGCACAGCTGCACATATTTGCAAGAAAGTGCTTCAAAATGAAGCTGTGGTTCACCACGGTTCCACCTACACTGACCTGGTTTACCCTACTAGGCAAACGTGTTTTTAAAGTAGCATTTAGATTTTGCACAGGCTTTAGCACATCAAGGCTGATGGCCAGCCTGACCGCCACCCGTCACCCCAATTCCCGTATGAAGGAGGCTGGCCTGGCTTATAGTTGATACCTGATGGTACTTACACCTTGTGCCAGGTCCAGTTATCCCTTATTAGTAGATTAGTAGTGTTCTATTAACTTAGGCTGATAGAGGTAGTTATAGCAGAGCAGCTCAGGCTGAACTAGGAGACATGCAAAGCTCCTACTATACCACTTATATAATATATGTAATATATCATAAGAAACACAATACTCAGGATTACTAAAAATAAAGGTACTTTATTTTAGTGACAATGTTCCATAAATATCTCAGAGGATATACTCCCTTAGGAGGTAAGTAAAATACACAAAATATACACACAAGCCAAAATCAGGTAAGTAAAACAGTCAGAAAGTAGTGCTAACACTGTAGAATACAATAGGATGCAATAGGCCTAGGGGCAACACAAACCATATACTAAGAAAGAGGAATGCGAACCACGAATCGACCCCTTAGGCTAGTTTAGTGTGTAGAGGGTCACTGGGAGTGTAAGAAAACACTAAGGGTGTCCCAGATACCCCACCCCAAGACCCTGAAAAGTAGGAATAAAGTTACCCTACTTCCCCAGAAACACACTAAAGTCGTGATAGGAGATTCTGCAAGGACAACAACTAACTGCAAAGCACTGAAGACGGATTCCTGGACCGGAGGACCTGTAAAGGAAAGGGACCATGTCCAAGAGTCGCAAAAGTGTCCAGGGGGGGCAGGAGCCCACTAAACCCCGGATGAAGGTGCAAAATGGCTGCCTCCGGGTGGAAGAAGCTGAAGATTCTGCAACAACGGAAGATGCTAGGAACTTCTCCTTTGTGCAGAATATGTCCCACAGAGTGCTGGAGAATGCAGAGTTGTTTCTTTGGCAAGAGACCGCAAACAAGCCTTGCTAGCTGCAAGAGTCGCGGTTGAAGAAAAAGGGTGCTGCCCGGGCCCAGGAAGGACCAAGATGTCCCCACTTGGGAGATGAGACAGAGGGGGCCCTCAGCAATGTAGAGAGCCCACACACAAGAAGGTAGCACCCTCAGAAGCACTTGAACACGGGTTCAAGAAGTCTGAACACAGCGGTCGTCTCAACACTGCAAAAGAGGGTCCCACGAAGCCAGAGGTCAACTCAGGAAGTTGAGCAATGCAGGACAGGGTGCTGGGGACCTGGGCTTGGCTGTGCACGAAGGATTTTGTGGAAATGTGCACAGAAGCCCTAGCAGCTGCAGTTCACGAAGTGCACAGGATTACTGTCTGGTGAGGGGAGGCAAGGACTTACCTCCTCCAAATTTGGACAGTTGGACCACTGGACAGTCTGGGTCACTTGGGTCCACCACCTGTGTTCCAGGGGCCACGCTCGTCAGGATGAGAGGGGTTCCAGAGTACCGGTGATGCTGAAGTTTGGTGCCTGCTGGAGCAGGGGGAAGATTCCGTCAACCCACTGGAGATTTCTTCGTGGCTTCCAGTGCACGATGAAGGCAGGTAGCCCCCAAAGCATGCACCACCAGGAAACAGTCGAGAAAGCAGGCAGAATTAGGCGCTACAATGTCGCTGGTAGTCTTCTTGCACTTTGTTGCAGTTTTGCAGGCATCCTGGAGCAGTCACCGGTCGATCCTTGGCAGAAGTCGAAAGAGAGAGGTGCAGAGAACTCTGTTAAATTCTTGCAAGTCGTTATCTGAGTAAAAGCCCACTGGAGAGACCCTAAATAGCCCTCAGAGGAGGATTGGCCACCTAATCAGGTAAGCACCTATCAGGAGGGGTCTCTGACATCACCTGCTGGCACTGGCCACTCAGAGGCCTCCAGAGTGCCCTCACACCTCTGGATTCAAGATGGCAGAGGTCTGGGACACCTGGGGTGGTGATGGACAGGGGAGTAGGCACTCCCCTTTCCTTTGTCCAGTTTCATGCCAGAGCAGGGACTGGGGGTTCCCCGAACCGGTGTAGACTGGCTTATACAAGGAGAACACCATCTGTGCTCTTCAAAGCATTTCCAGAGGCTAGGAGAGGCTACCCCTCCCCAGCCTTTAACACCTATTTCCAAAGGGAGAGGGTGTAAAACCCTTTCTCAAAGGAAATTATTTGTTCTGACTTCCTGGTACTGGTCTGCACAGACCCCAGGATGGCAGAACCCTGTCTGTGGGGTGGCAGCAGCGGTAGCTTCAGAGAAAAACCCCAGAGAGCTGGTTTGGTCCATAGTGGAGCCCCGGGGATGCATGGAATTGGCACCCCAATACCAGATTTGGCATGGGGGACAATTCCCTGATCTTAGACATATTACATGGCCATCGGAGTTACCATTGTGAAGCTACATATAGGTATTGACCTATATGTAGTGCACACATGTAATGGTGTCCCCGCACTCACAAAGTCTAGGTTAATTGCCCTGAACTATGTGGGGGCACCTTTGCTAGTGCAAGGGTGCCCTCACACTTAGTAACTTTGTACCTAACCTTCAGCAAGTGAAGGTTAGACATATATGTGACTTATAAGTTACTTAAGTGCAGTGAAAACGGCTGTGAAATAACATGTGCGTTATTTCACTCAGGCTGCAGTGGCAGTCCTGTGTAAGATTTGTCTGAGTTCCCTGTGGGTGGCAAAAGAAATGCTGCAGCCCATAGGGATCTCCTGGAACGCCAATACCCTGGGTACCTAGGTACCATATACCAGGGAATTATAAGGGTGTTCCAGTGTGCCAATTAAAATTGGTAAAAATGGTCACTATCATATAGTGACAATTTTAAAGGCAGAGAGAGCATAAGCACTGAGGTTCTGATTAGCAGAGCCTCAGTGACACAGTTAGTCACTACACAGGTATACACATTCAGGCCACAAACTATGAGCACTGGGGTCCTGGCTAGCACGATCCCAGTGAGACAGGCAAAAACAAACTGACATACATGTAAAAATGGGGGTAGCATGCCAGGCAAGATGGTACTTTCCTACACCGTATGAAATATGTTCCCGCACCACTTGACGCGTGGCAGAAAGAGAAAACGGTGAGTTTGAATTTGAAGTCCTGTCCACAAGTTCTGTATTGACTACCGGGCTGACGCGGTTTTCTATTGCGTAGATACAATTCAACTCTGTCATCTCGGTTGGCGCCTTTGAATTCAAGAGCCAGGCATCAGTCAGCTGCCGAGGAGTATGAGTCAGAGCAGTGCTTTAAATGAGCCGGTACTGTCCGGTACTGAGTACCGTCACTTCTCAAGAAAAACGTAATACTTTTAATTGGAGAGTACCGGCAGTTCTCAGAAACTAGCAGGTACTCTGGTACAAAGCACCTGCACTTCTATGTTTCCATTTCAAGCACTGGGTCAGAGGATGGGCCTGAGAAATGTTTCGTTCACAGGCATTAATGCCAGCACATACACCTTGTGTGTTTAGGCACTCGTCACCCCGTAATTCAAGGGTTCGCCATTGCTCGACTAGCTATCATCAACGAAAGGCCTGTTGAATCTCGGCTGTTCTCTCGCCGTCCTGTTATTTCTGAGGCTGTGATGGGCAGCTTTCCAGTGGTTCCTCTCGCAGACGCTGGCTGGGGTGATCCGAGGTCTCCTCGTCACAGGAGGTGCCGGTGCTGACGTCATCACACTCGCTCAAGGGACGCGCCAGTCGGGGCTGAAGGAAGCCATATGATAAACATTCTGTGAGCAGCAGAGACGCAGACAGGTTGCAGAGCATGGCCAGGCAGCATTTCATAAAAGGAATGCAGAACAATCTATTCAGTCGTTTTTACGTTCTTTCTCTGTACTTTGCCTTGCTATGAACGTCAATTATAATTAGTAAAGAAAGTCGCTTTACCCTCCTGCCTAAACATTCTGTGGAAGAAAAGGAGTTGCCTTAGAAGACCAGTGCAAAACAGAGCGACCAATTAAAACATGCCATCACGGTGTACAAAAATAGTTGTGTGGCTATGTGCCAATTTATGAAATCCGTAACTTGAAAATTTGGCACACGGGGAGGCTGAACACGCAGGCATTTAGAAGCAGCTAAAGGAATCCAGCACCCTGCAGGGTGTGATGCCGGTTGAAGAACAGCAGACAGGTTCCCTTGTGAGCTTTCAAACGAATTTATGTTATCACTGTGCGTAGTGATTGCATCAGGGAGACCGTGGCACCATGGACTTGAACATTTCGGCAAATTTAACGTGTGCCCCAGTTTTCAGAGGGCATAATGAAACCGGAGCAAGGCAAGTTTTCCATGGGTTTTCCAGCACAAATTTAATTAGCGCCCCTAGCAAAAGGCAATGTAGTTAACGAAGATGATACATTGTTTAAAACGTACATTTATGTTGCACTAGTGCTCCTCTGTGGTTGCAACATTGAAGTCGTGCTTTTAAGTTCCTTGAATGTCCAAGTTTTTGATTTTCAAGATCTGATCACCCTAGGTTTCATGGCTGACTCAGCGCTGTGGCACTCTATAAGGCCATGATTGAAAGTAGAGGCAGGTTAGCTTAAATTAATCTCGTCTATTGGCAGTCCAACCCATTGGGTTTTAACCACCAGGCCACCTTGGATTGGAACCATGCATATGCAAATCAGTATTGGCCCTTCTCCAATAGGATCAGTCCAGCCCAAACTGCAATGCCGGCGGAAACACAAGCAATCTATAACATGTAGACAGCAGTGAATTTTCAGTCTATTTGAAAGATTTGAATTAAAGACAATGTGAAACCAGAAACTTGGGATCCATCCAGGCTTCCCACTTTGACCAAATAGTGTGATCATAGACAAGTTTTATTTCAACACGCCTCCTTTTGCTACACAATTGCATAAGAAAACAGCTTGAAACACAAAAATGTATTAACGAACGCCACATACACGGTGCACATGGCAATTGACTTGCCGCATGTGTAAAAACTATAACGTGTAATATATAACTTTAAGTGCAGTGATACGATGTAATAAGGTAAATCACCTCTACGTGTTAAAGAACACACTTTTTGAATTTTTAAGAGTCTTTACCATATTTTTACATGTTTGCTGCACAAATTGTTGCACAATTCACAAGCAAACATTTTCATGGCTCATGTGCAGGCTCGTTCACAGGCTGTTAGAGCCAAGCCCGTCCCTTTAGCTTAGCACAGGCTCAGCACTTCCTGCTAATTTGTTGGCTCACCCACCTCTAAAAAAAGTGGACCAGATGAGGTATTTACCCCATTGACACCTTGCTGTTTAGTATTTACCTGGTAGTGTAAACCCAGTTCTGAGTTTCTCTTATCAGAATTAAGATTTACATTAAATCTGTGTTTACTGTATCAAATTCATCATGTACCCGATTTTAACATGCATTTTTACCTGGTAAAGTTAAGCAGGTTTGACTTCCCAAAATCCATTAAGATGAATTTGTGGGTGTGAGGTCACTCCCTCACTACTCATGTTTTCGACCCATGAGCAAAAACTAGGGAACAAGTTCTCATTTTCCTTGTTTGCATTACAACAAGTCTAAAGAGATAGTACTATTTTACGGTGACATCTAGCAGCTATTAGCCTTCTTGGACTGACAAGATTAAATAAATGGGGCCTGGCATAAATCATGCTTTCATTACTAGGTAGAGTGCGACAAATCAAACAACCGTTTCTACAAAAATATATTTAGTTTTAATGTGTGTGATTTTCTTCTGGAATGAGGAAGGCCCCCAACCCTCTTTAAATCTTTCTCCATCCTTCTATCCTCATATAACCATTTTTAAGTCGTTCTTGACAGCGCAGCTGTCACCAGGCTTCACGTGATCAACATCAATAAAGATTTCAGAAGTATTGCTGAGAGAGGGCTTTGGCTCCACCCATGTGTTGATTCCCTTGACTGCAGCATTTGATTTGGTTGAAGCTATCTGCTCCAACTCAGAAAGGTTATTTGTATTGCAAGTTTTGAATTGTGAGAAAGCTCATGCCTAACAGAGAAGGGCTAGTTTGGTTATGGTTGCAAGCCAATGACCGCTGTGATAGGCCTGATTTTTTTATTACATTAAATTACAACAAATGCAATATATCTAACCCATATATTGTAAAAAGCCTATGTCAAAACCTATAGGAAATTAAGGTTGGATTGTTATTACAATGATTGTTCCTACACTTAGTTGAAGGCTGTAGACAAATATTATTGCAAGTAGTGTCAAAGATTCCACAGTAGGTAAGGGTTTGGTGTTCAACCCCTCTGCCTTTGATAAAACATGGAGACAGAATATTTTCACTGTGATAATCCTTTTTACCCCCTGATAGGAGTGTTTGTATGTTATCTGCCTATTCTAATTTTGTATATCTTTGTCACTTTTGACTGCATGCCTTATGGTTGCCAGGTTATGCACAAAACAGTAAGCCTGAGTTAGTAATGGTGAAAAGCC
The DNA here is from genome assembly GCF_031143425.1 of Pleurodeles waltl. Lineage (NCBI taxonomy): Eukaryota > Metazoa > Chordata > Amphibia > Caudata > Salamandridae > Pleurodeles > Pleurodeles waltl. The sequence goes on along the minus strand of NC_090444.1, from coordinate 1,098,891,076 downwards.
AATGATAAAGGTTATAGGCTTGATTGGGTCATTGAGACAAGTTCTCTCACGTGCCATAGGTCTAATCTGTTTGTTATGAAAAATACAACAAAGGCAGTAGTACTGACTTATTTATTGTTATAATTCAAATAGGCTTTTAAGGGTGGTTTGTTATACACTGTGTTAATGACTGTATTCCGGTATTTCGGTATTTCGTTACATAGAATGTCATAGGTTACTATACTAGGCACCGGCTGGGATGCTGGTTACTTCCTTTGTCATAATCTGTACTCTGAGAACTGCTGTCAGACCCTCTTAGAAGGCCTTATGTCATGTTTAGGCAACTGTAATTGTATACATACTTGTAATTTTAGCACTGTATACATGATGTTTGCCTAGTGGAAAAGCATATGTTCAGTACAGGAATTGTTTAAGGTGACAAGCCAACAGTAAAGGCTGTGGACCTGATTAGTTCATTGAGAAAAGTTATGTCAGAGGCTATAGGCCTTATCTGTCTTTATGAAAAGTTACAGCAAAGGTAAACAACCTGACTTATTTATTATATAAAGCATATCTTAAACCCAAAATCCTTTACTAGGTGGATTGTTATGATACAGTGTTATTGTCTGTAGAGCTGTACTTTGTTACATATCATCTTGGAGTCCTTTAGCAGGTAGGGCTCTGGTGTGCATCACCTCTTTTGACAAGTCCAGGGGGTAAAATATTTGCACTGCCAAAATCCTTGCTACGGAAGGGGAGTGGGGATAGGGGTGGGGGCTCACAATTTTAGTTGTCTGCCAGGTTCTTTTAATAAAAAAAAAATCGAAAACTACATACATATGTATCAGTCCTCTTCAGCCATTGATCTTTTCGAGTGTCATTCACACTCTGATTCCACCTATTGCAGTATACAGCATGCTGCAATTGGTCCGCCCATTTCAGCCATTGTCCACATACAGCCATTTTCCACATCATGCAGCCAGTATTGCCCTTCGAGTGACAGCTTTTGTTCCAATCACATGTGCACATCCACCCGAAAAATTAGTGTGTTTCAGTGCCAGGAATTATAAACCACACCCTTAAATTTCAATTTTCGCCTCTTTATGTCCCCTTTCTTCCCTTCACCTTACGTTTTATTTTCTTTGATTTTTCAGGGATTAGTGACGCTTTTTTAGACAGTGCAAGTACACTAATCGCTTGACCCTCATTTCATCTGCAATGCACCACATTCCAAGCAGCTGCTGCTTCTAAACGGGAAAGCAATCTGTGGTATTGTCCACAGTGTAATTGGTTTACCATCCAAAGATGGCCAACACATTGCTTCTAAAACCAAGGTACTTTATGTGCACTGCAATACCAATGCAAGATGGCCACCAGCAGCTAAACGTAATTTTAATTTTCACCCAGACATGTGCCCACCATGTTCGTGCAGCATGTTTTATTTTGTCTACTATTATTATTTTAATTTGCCTTATTTATGCGTGTTGAATTGGTGACTTTTATTGGAGATGGGTAAGTGGGTGAATGCAAGAATGAGTCAGTGGATGAATGAATGGATAGATGAATGCATGGTTTAGTGACAGGGTCCATTTATGATGACATATTAAGATGCCAAACTTGCTAGTGAATAAATTGCACTTAATTTACAAGCCAGATCTATTGGAATTGCTTACATTTTGCCTTCCAGACTTTTGTTTTTTTTCTGACTTCATCTTTGCTGGCTTTAGGAGTTTTCACACTTTACCACTGTTAACCAGTGCTAAACTGCTCATGCTCTTCTCTTTAAATATGGTAAAATTAGCTTACACCTGATTGACCTTTTTAGTTTACTTGTATGTCCCTAGCAATGTGGTACTGCATGTACTTATGGCCTGTAAATTAACTGCTACTACTGGGCCTGTATCACCTATTGTGCCACCCATTTAAGTAGCCCTTTTAAACATGTCTCAGGCCTGCCTTTGCAGCCTGTGTGTGCAGTTTTAAACTGTAATTTAAACCTGGACAAAAATAAACCTTTTGCCAGACTTAAACCTTCCTTTCAATACATAAGTCACCCCTAAGGTAGGCCCTAAAATAGTCTATGGGCCAGGGTGCAGTAAATTTAAGAAGTTGGAAATATACTTTTAAGTTTTGTATGTCTGGTAGTGTAAAACTTGTAAATTCTTTTTTCAATACTGCAAGGCCTACCTCTCTCATAGGACAACATTGGGTTTCTTTATTACATTTAATATGTGGTAACTTTCAATTTGGGGCCGGCGGGTAAACAGTTTGAGTTTGGTTCCAAAGAATTGTAATTAAAAGCCATCTTTAATGACAAAGTCAAATGTTTTGTCACTTTTCTGAAATTGCCACTTTTAGAAAGTTGCCATTTTCTTGTTCTAACCATTTGGTGCCTGAAGCCCATTCCTGGGTCACATGACTAGGTATAGCTGGCAGTTGGTCTTTGTGTATTGCTCCCAGACAGCGAGAAAAGGAAAGATAAGTGCTGGCAGGATGGGCCACTGTGATTAGATGAGGGGGAGGAGCTGCAACCTACCACACTTTCACATCGCAAAGGTTCCAACTCAGCACTCTCACAAAGGGGTTGACACTGGTCTTTTGTTACCCCAGACAAGCTGGAGCCAGGCAGGGAGGAAGGGATGCCTGACACCTCGGGGTGGGGAGGTAGTAGCCTCCAGAACCACCTTCTACCTGGAAGTGGGACCAGGTATAAATATTGGACCCTTAGACCCAGCCCTTCAATACGCATCTGGACCTGTGGGGAAACTCAGAAGAAGGACTGCTGTGCTTCTCTGCAAGAAGGACTGCCACTCAGCTGCCCTGCTAACCTACTGCCTGAGTGAAAGACTGCATCTGCTTATTGGACCCAAGACAACCAAAGTGACTCCAAGGGCTAGTTGGCTGTCTTCCTGACCGGTGCCTTAGGGACGGAAGACTCCAACCACCTTAAACCCAGCACTAGGGCTCTGCCAGCCATGAGTCCTGTGCTCACAAGTGGTTCCACCTCAGTCCTTGGACCTTGGAAGGGGGTTTGAAAGGTGCTCTGCCAGCTCAACTGTGGTGGCAGCAGAACCAATACATCGGAGCCACAGCGCCATGCATCACCAACTAGAAACTCTACATCGGAGCCACTGTATGGTGCTTCGGGAACACTATCTCCAGTGCAGAACTTTGCATCAGCAGCCGCAACCTTCCAGGAACTGCTGCTGCGCAATGCCTCCTCGATGCAGGCCTTCACCTGTGAAGAACCTTGTTAACGGCATCCTCGACGATGTCACATCTCCTAGGAATCACAGCTGCATGGTGCATCCTCCATGTGGGACCTTGTAGCACTTCACACCCAGGATTTTACGGTACTCTTGTTCTGCATGCCTAACTGGGTCCCTGTAACAGGCCCTCGCTCCATCACGGTTGGCCTGAACTTGTGATTTTGTCCAAGTCCCGCGCAACCAGATATTCGCAGTTGACGCTTTGTGCTTTTTATTTACATTTAAAACTTTAAAATTGCAAATCTACGGTTCTACTGACTAGATTTTTGCTATTTTGTCTCGCATTATTTATTAATTGTTACTCTATTTTCCAAAATTTGTATGGGATTGTTATTGTTTTGTGTTTAATTTTATTACTGCTTGAAGTGCTACATAAATACTTTAAACATTGCCCCTAAGATAAGCCTGACTGCTTCTGTGCCAGGCTACCAGAGGGTTATTAATTTCGTGTTGCGTGTGACTTCACCTTGACAAGGATTGTGGTTGCTGCTTGAGTAGGATTATACACCCTCACCAGAAACCTAATTAGTTAGCAGTTTGTATTTGCTTGAGCTGTGTAATCTCCCATCCCACTCCCTTTCCATTTTGACAGTTTACTGCATTTGTTTTCTCTCTCTCTTAAAACGTTTACCACTGTCATTCTGTTATTCTTCTTCTACACATTGCACCAGTTCCTGCCTCCCTGCTCCTTCTCCAATTTCACTGTTTCTGGCTTGGTTTAATTAAGGCATTCAAATGAGAATACCACAACCCAGTGTGTGTTTTTGTAGTCCGGATTTCTGCTTTATCTGTAAAAAAAAATATTGTTATTGGTGCACCCACACTCTGCTGTGCAGGGAGTTATTTTGTGCATAGCAGATCCCAAAACCAACTTGGACAGTCCCCAGTTCACCAATCTTAACAAAATCTGAAATTAAGAAACTAACCTGGATGTGTCAAGTGACTTCCAAACTTCGTGCACATTTTTCATCTGAATGCATTTCCTTAACAATTTAAACAAAAATATAGTGCCAATTTTAGGACTTTAAACATACTCATTAACCAGATACATCAAAATAAATAATATAACTTGGAAAATTATAGAGTCTGATTTAGAACTCAGCGGATGGGTTACTCTGGCACAACAGCAACGGATATCCTACCTGCCGAAATATAAATCCCATTGTATTCTATAGGATTTAGATTTCAGGGGATAAGATATCCATCACCCTTGTTATACAGTAACCCATCCCAGTTCTAAATCAGGCCCATAGTCTTCCTGTAAATTGTTATACCTGGAGCCATGTAGCTAGCTACAATATCTTTCAAAACACATAAGGAACACCTTGTAAAGAATTGCATAATGGATTTTTGGAGTGATATATATTTATTTTGATCACACAAACAGTGTAAAAAAATATCATGATCTAATGAAGATAGATGGAGGTATAAATTCAAGATTAATATGCCTGGACTGCTATATAGGTTGACAAATGTGTCTACAATTCAGGGCACACTGATCCCAATAAAAAAGGACCCACCACTGACAGATGCAAATCTTCACTTCTCCTTATCCCAACCATCATGCATTATGGTGTCCTAGTTCTATAATTCAATTCTGTAACCATGTATTCATTAATTCATTTTTGTAACCTTTGTACAATACATCGGGGTATAGTGACCACTAATTACCTAAATGAAAATTCATAACACATTGCTTACTTAAGCAAAACCTATGTATTTAGAGTTTTGGAATGGTACATAATCTCCTAATTGCTACAATGCCAAAACCTAAACTAAAGAGGTGAAAAGAATTTGACCAAGAACCTGATTTAGAATATGCCACGTAAGCACATTAAAAATGGCCATATTTGTATTCTCCAGTGATAAGCAGCCATGTTTAGAAAGTCACCAGTGGTAACATTGATACCAGCAGGCAGTTGGAGACGCTTGCGAAAATCACTGATAATTTCAGGAAAAACTGTAACACAGCAAAGTCTAACAAATGTCCATTAACCAAGTTACTGGACGATTCTTCGGTTCTCCCCACATTCTGTATGTTTCAAATTAGACAAAGCAAGCTTTCAGAAATAGCCATGTTTCCACGTGAATCTAGAGGCAACAAAGTAAGTAAATACAATTTTCTTTAAAAAAAAAAAAGAAAGTTTATTTATAAGTTAGACCCTCACAGCAAAAGGGTAGCCACCCAGAGACACGAGAAAGTGTCTGGATATTACCAAAGAGGTCTTGTCAGAGAGTAGTATAGAAACTGTACTACTTCATCATTGGGTTTGGTAGGGAACAAAAACGCTTTGGAAGTTCTGCGTAGCAGCCACCCACATGAATTATCAGACAATGAACTAGATATGGACTGCAGAGAAAGGCAATGCTCCAGAATGGGTATCTAAGTCATGCCATGAATATCATAGAAACCAAGAAGCTCAATTAGAAGTCCCAATGCACCTCCTTTCCCTACCTTGAATATTGATAGATATCCATTGAGAGTAACTTAATGTTTGTCCAATGAAGGGTTTTACAGGTTGGTTTTGAAACTCATATTGAAAATCTTCAGTGTATTCCATAAAATATTGCATATTCGAGAAAACACTGCACATTTAGGTCAATTAAATCATATCCCAATAAAACATTTTTTTCTTCCTCCTCCTGATTCAGTAGATCGGTCTTCACCATTACCTCTTACATCTATTGTTGAGGAACACATATTTGTAGGATATCCTAAACTAATACATATTCATTAAATGTAATGTAATTCCATAAAATAGAGGTTATGTTACATTTTGTGAGGTAACATGTATTTCTACTATTTGTAATTGGCCTGTGGCACTACAGAGGCTTGGCACTGTTGGACCTGGCCCTTGTGGCAGGTTCATCCCCTAACTTTGTGCCTGATTCCTCCTATTTTTTCTGAGCTCTCACTGTTGGCTTTAGGACTCTGAGCATTTTATCACTGCTGATCAGTGCTAAGGTGCAAGTGCTCTCCCATCTAAAGTTGGTATGATTGGCTTATACCTAATTGGCATTTTTAATTTACCTGTAAGTCCCTTGTACAGTGGTATCTCTATACCCAGGGCCTGTAAATTAAATGCTACTAGTGGGCTTACAGTGCTGCTTGCGTCCCCCACTGAAGTAGCCTTCCAAACTTGTATCAGGCTTGCTAGCGCAGGGCCTGTGTGCACAGTTTTATGCCATAGGGACCTGGCAACTAAATTTACTTGCCAGGCCCAGAACTCCACTTTTACTACATGTAAGTCACCCCTAAGGTAGGCCCTTACTAGCCCTATGGGCAGGGTGCCATATATGTAGAAGGCAGGACATGTGCCAGGTTGCGTGGCCTGTCTTGGTAGTGACAAACAGCCTTACTTTATGTCTCACTGCTGTGAGTGCTGCCTTCTCATAGAATTGCATTAGAAATGCCCTCCTTTATATGTAGGGGGTATTGTCTGATTTATGAGGGGTAGCGTAGGCATGTTTGGTATGGTTGAAATGGTGATAAGAAATGCTGCTTACTGGTGTAGGTGTATTTATTATTACTATTACAGAAATGCCACTTCTAGAAAGTGCGCATTTCTCTGTGCTTATGACTCTGGTGCTCTGCAGCTTGACTCCAATCCACGTCTGGGCAGAGTGGCAGTTGGGCTTTGTGCATATTTTTCAGACAGCCTGTACACAGGGAGGGTGGAGGTGTCAAGAGGTGCATCTGCATACTGAATAGTCTTCCTGGGCTGAGAGAAGGGAGAGGCGGGGCACACCTACATTTGTAAAGGCTGTGCCCTGGCCTCACACAATAGGGTCGTTTACCCCCAACTGATGTTTGGAGCCTTTGCTGGAGGAGAGAGGGGGCACTCCCAGAACCAGTTGTAACTGGTTGGAACCACCTCTCCCCTTCCATTGTAAAACACTGTAAAAACTGAGTATAAGTACAGGGGAGTTTTCCCCACAATTTGGAGACTCTTGGAGACATTTTGCAACTGGACACAGAAGGCTGGAAGGACTTACCAGGAACCGCCATGGACTGCTGCTGCTGTGCTGACTTGTGACCTGCTTGGTCACTATAAGTAACTGCCACTTACTTGCATCCTCTTTGTGCTGGCCTGTTGCAGGGCTCCTTCACATGTGGGCCTTTTTCTTAAACTCTGGTCCCCAGGGGCAGGGTGCTGTGGCCCCTGACCCCTGCAACCTTGTGAAGCACGAGGAGTGCTTCAATACTCAACAAAATTAGCACTTGGGAAAGCGCTGCTCCTTTTATTCTTTTAGCACTTTGAGAGCGCTCCTTGCAGCCCAGAAACACTGCCGCGACCCGGGCTCATCACAAGTATAAATCGCTTTGTGGAGCACTGGTGTCAGGGAGAAATCACCACCGTGACCTGGGCTGTGATCGGTGCAGCGCTGGAGTCGCGCTGCTCTTTTATGCCCCCAGGGCACAAGGAAACTGATGAAAGAAAAAGATTGGAACGAGCACGCTCCTATCGTGCCCCCGGGGTGACGCGTGCTCCGAGGAGCGCCCCCAGGGCACAGGCAGGCACCTACTCTGGTGCCTGCCCTCTCTGATGGCCTGGCGGGCCGCCGCATGTGGCAGAAGATATCGGGCGGAGAAGGAGGCCTCATCGTAGGCTCCCCCACCCCACCGGGCCCCTTTTCTGTGTTTGGAAGGGCAAGAGGGAGAAGGAAGCCTCCCCCTGCCCCACTGGAGCCCAAAGCCATTCCTCAGGACCGCGGGTGGGGCGGAAGTCCCGCCAGAGGCCCCCCTCGCCGCCGGTCTTACTTTGCGGCCCCTCGTGAGGGTCAATGGCATTGTGTTGCCCCCCCCCTCGTTGGAGGGCCGGTGAAGGAGATCCCAATATTAAAATGGAGGGGGTGCACAGGACCCTCCTCCCCCATAAATCCTTTTTGCTGATTTCGGCCCCCCCTCGTGAGGGCCTGTTGAGGCCCGGGGGGTCCCCAGCAATCGCCCAGGAGGGCCAGGAGGGGCCTGTCTTTAGTACAGAGGGGGTGTGTGCCACCCCCCTCAACCTCAGAACTCCTGAGAGGCCCCCATTTGGCACTGAGACGCGCCGGGTCCCCATTTTTGTTCTACTGGCACTGGAGGTGCCTACATCTCACACAGGTACTCCTAAAAGACCATATACACAACACAAGTTCTTTTTAAAGACTTTATTGATGTATATGTTGCCTACCTGTTTGATGATGTTTCATATGTGTATGCAAATGTTCCTTCTATGGGCATAGCATGCTAATATGTTTTTCTGACTTGGCATACGTTTTATAATGTTCCAAATATGGGCGTTTATGATATTCTTATGACAAGTGCTTTGGTGTGATAACGTGTTTCAAGACTACTGCTTATGTTGCAGAATACTAAGTAACCTGTGTGTTATGTGTGACTACTGCTAGTTTTGCAGAGTAACTAATGTGTAACGTTCTGACAACTTCTAAGTTAGCAGGATATTACTGATATGTGATGTTGGGTCTAATAATTGCGTTGTGTACAATACAGTATATTTTCATATAACTTGGTGTTGTGTTTCCTTTGTGGCGGGGATAGTGCGTCACGTGTGTTGTGTGTGTTGTGCAAACGCTTTACACATTGCCTCTGGGATAGGCCTGACTGCTCGTACCAAGCTACCAAGGGGGTGAGCAGGGGTTTTCTTGGACGTGACTAGAGTGGGTGGCTTCTGCCTGGCTTAGGTGCATACCCTAACCAACCAGAAAACCCGATTTATAATAGGCACCATTGGAACTCTGGTATCCACTTTGGGGGCTTGTTGTTACTGTGTTTGGGTAGAGAAGATCTGTCACTCCAGTGTATTATTTAGTAAAGTATCATATATTGGCTAATGGTTGAGCAGGGTGTGTGTGATCCTGTCTGGAATCTTTGTTGCACATTAAGGGGGTCATTCTGACCCTGGCGGCCGGTGACCGCCAGGGTCACCGACCACGGGAGCACCGCCAACAGGCTGGCGGTGCTCCCGAGGGCATTCTGACCGCGGCGGTTCAGCCGCGGCCAGAAAGGGTAAACCGGCGGTCTCCCGCCGGTTTACCACTGCCCTTGTGAATCCTCCATGGCTGCGGAGCGCGCTCCGCAGCCATGGGGATTCTGACACCCCCTACCGCCATCCTGTTCCTGGCGGGTCTCCCGCCAGGAACAGGATGGCGGTAGGGGGTGCCGCGGGGCCCCTGGGGGCCCCTGCAGTGCCCATGCCCATGCCCATGGCATGGGCACTGCAGGGGCCCCCGTAAGAGGGCCCCGCAAAGTATTTCAGTGTCTGCTAAGCAGACACTGAAATACGCGACGGGTGCAACTGCACCCGTCGCACCCCTGCAACTACGCCGGCTCAATTCTGAGCCGGCGTCCTCGTTGCAGGGGCATTTCCTCTGGGCCGGCGGGCGCTCTTTTGGAGAGCGCCCGCCGGCCCAGAGGAAATGTCTGAATGGCCGCCGCGGTCTTTTGACCGCGGTGCGGTCATTCAGCGGCGGTACCTTGGCGGACGGCCTCCGCCGTCAGCCAAGGTCAAAATGACCCCCTAAGTGTGTGTATCTCTGTGTGAACATATGGACTTTTCCATGCATTTCCTTCTGCTGGTGTGCACTGTTGTCCATTGTTCGGCGTGTGGAAGTTGTTATTTTGAGAGACATCATTAGCTGATTATATGGCTTAAATGCAAAGATACACAGGTTTGATATGCACAGGTATACTTGTTCTCCATTACTCGATATGGACATTTATGAAAGGCTATTGATGTGCTGCTGACATGTCAGTGAGTTACACACTATCAGAACAATTTCAAATGTATGTAAGGAATGCTGTTTTATGTGTTCTGTTGGGGGGGTAGAGTCACATCACTTGGTGGTTGATGTTGCTTGGCGTATCAGTGTAAACAACAAAGGACAAATCTGTGTGAACTTTTAAGAATGTTCTATTTGATTTCAGGTTGCCCTGTTGGAAAAACACATACAGTGAAATAGGTGCACACCTCAGAGGCGTCAGCTATTTAAGTACGGTACAGCATTAAAAATATGATAATTTTCTAGCCCTTTCATATCAGGAAGGGGCAGAAGAGATGATCTTGTTGATTTTTGTATACATGATATACTTGGTGTGAGATGTGCCACACATCAGTACAGATCTCATCTTGACATGAGCCTGCAATGTTCAGGTCAGTCAGTGCAGTCATGAGCTGCCAAGCAGTGGGCATTTTGCCATAGGGCTGTGCCTACTGGGAGCCGGCTAAAGGAAGGGGCTTGAGGTACAGAAGTGATAGTGATACATTGTTAGAAGTAGATTATGGGGTTGGGTGTAGGTGTAAGGGTATAAGAGTAAATAATTGAGGCAGGCAATACACAGGCAATATATACAGTTACCATGCAAGCCTGGTGAATGTGAATACACATGGATTTGTAGAGGGGCAGTAAGACTGGAGCAATGCTATCCTGATTTAGCTGCAGAACAAGTGCAACATCTCTTCCCTTAGCCAGGTGAAAAGTTAGTGGACATCTTGGTCATTGCAGTACACGTTAGGTATGTTCTATATTCCAGTAAGGTTGATATGGATGGATGTCAGACTATTGAGTATAAAAATATTGTGCTACAAAAATATCATTGCCAGAATATCAACTACCAAAATACTGTGAAAGTAAGTATATATAGGGAAGTATAGATTTACTATTCCTAACTCTTCATCTATGTACATTAAGGATATCTTAATTTGTAACAAAAAATGCAGTGTCTTTTCCATTGTCGCTTACAATTCATACTGGAGAGATCTAGCATTGATGCTATCACTTGAGCAATGTTTGTGATAAAATATTAAATTGTGTCGGTAAGCTGCCACCATTGTAGATCAATGTTTAAAAAAAATCTAACATGAAAAGTATGATAACTGAATCCTCTCATTAAGGAACTCACACTCATCAATGTTGAAATAAAAAAAAAAAAATTAAAAATTGCGCCAGATCATGGAATTCTCATGAATACGCATTTTAATTCCGTTCACTTCTGTTTAGTTACATCTGACAAACATTCAGGGCCAGATGTAGCAAATCGGCAATTTGCGACTTGCAAATTGCGAGTCCCTGCGACTCGCAATTTGCAAGTCGCAAATTGCTATGCAGTACGGTGTCTCAGACACCGACTGCAACTCGCTATGGGGTCGCAATGACCCACCTCATGAATATTCATGAGGTGGGTCGCAAATTGCGGCCCCATAGCGAGTATAGGCACTCGCTAACATGGAGGCCTGCTGACGTCAGCAGACCTCCATGTTCGTGACCTGCTTTTCAATAAAGCATTTTTTTTTTTTTTAAGTGTAGCCCGTTTTCCTTGCAGGAAAACGAGCTGCACTTAAAAAAAAAACGAAACCTTTAGTTTCGGTATTTTTTCAGGGCAGGGAGTGGTCTCTTGGACCACTCCCTGCCCTGAAAAAATATTTTTGGGTCCAATCACAAACTGGAAGGGGTCCCATGGGGACCCCTTCCAATTTGCGAGTGGGTTACCATCCACTTGAAGTGGATGGTAACTGCGATGCCATTTGCAACCGCGTACGCGGTCGCAAATGGTATTGCATCCCACTGCGACTCGCAAATAGGAAGGGAACACCCCTTCCTATTTGCGAGTCGGAAATGCATATTGCGAGTCGGTGACGACTCGCAATATGCATTTCTGCATTGGCAAACGCGTTTAGCGAGTCGCAAACGGCAAATTTTGCCGTTTGCGACTCGCTAAACGTTTGCTACATCTGGCCCTTAGTGTTACAAAATGACATTATAACAACTGTTATTGTGTTTTAACAACTTCTCATTTACCAGATGTATAGTAAATTAGTGTGGGTATACTGGCAATGTTAAAAGGAAGAATGTGGAATCCTTCCAGGGCTAGACTATAGCAACTCCCTACTGTCAGGCATTGCCAGAATCCTCCTACCTTAGTTAAAAGCTACCCTCAATGATTCAGATAGACTTGTCTCCCGTGCCAGAGTCACAACACCCCAATCCAAATAACTCAAAGGCTAGAAGTCTGTTCAAATTTGCCTGTGTCATGAGGCCTTGCATGAATTCGCCACAGATTACCTATCCAGGATAGTAATCTCTGGAAGCTCCCGAACATTTCAAAGAGAAGCCTCTCTTAACCCCAAAACTGCCATCTTTAAAAAAAAAACAAGAACTTGGGAAAAAAAATTCTCAGGGAATGATCCAAAATACTGGAACACCATAAACCGATTACAAAGGACAAATCAATTCTAGAACACCTCTAGAAAGATCGTAAAGCCCTCATCTTCCAGCACCAATGCACAGGAGAAGAACACATTAAAGTCTTAATATTACCCAAGTGTTGGGACAACCAAAATAAATTCGGAACTGGACAGACCATTTTTGATTGCTATGGTGTCAGCTGGTGATTTTAAACTCTAGTCACTGTTCCTATTGATCACCTTCATCATCATAGTAAGACATTTGTTGTTTAAGTTGCAGACTTCCCCCTTTTTTAACTCAGACTCCTTTCACTGCGTGTACACTAAATTTGAATGCTAATCTGTTTTATACTGTAATGCTAATCTGTGACATAATCTACACTCTTATCTAAAGAGTCTTGATGCCACAGTGGGTTTTGTTTGCGCTACATAAAACAGAAAAAAAAATAATAAACTTATCAGGGTGTGTTACATCTTCTCTTCTCCTCCCTCCGCATTATCTGCGGCACACAAATAAATGCCCCGCAGCTATACACGTTCAGGTGAGGAATCTGATGCACAGCAGCAGTGCTAGGGGCCAGGCCCTTGATGATTTCCTTCACAAGGGTCTGTTATTAGCCCTCTTTGTCTAATGGGAACTGGAGTGCAGAAACCGCTAGCTTTCACGTAGGTGTCACTGGCAGAGTCCTGTTGGTCTTCTTGGAGCCAAGAGAAAAACTCTGCCTGTTACTTTTGTTGTTTCAGGAAGAAGGCGTGACCGAGACCCCTAGAACTGGGCAATATTAATTTAGATTCGGTTGGTTTAGGACCAATGTCTTGAAAAGGTTTACGGGCACACCAGTCTGGGGCTCAAGCCATGGCATCCTGAAGGGGACACTGGAGCTGTCTCCAGTCCAATAGCAATGTTCGTTACATTAATCTGTAACAAACAGATGCAGTGTCTTTTCCACAGTTGCCTAAAATACATCCTGAGGAAAAACCCAAAATGAATGCTGTCACTGGGGCAACGTTCATGATAAAATGTGGAATTGTGTTGTTAAACTGCAACCACAGTAAACCAATCCTTATAGCAATTCTAACCTAAGAAGAATCATGACCGAATCCTCTCATTGAGGAGTTAACTTTCATCAGTGTTGAAATAAAACAATAATAAAAAGCATTTAATGCCAGAGGATGGTGACCTTCTTGTGAGCATTCATGTGTAATGCTGTTTACATCTGTTTAATTACAATAGACAAGACTACATCATAACAGTTCTGATTGTGTTCAAACAATCACAACTAATTTACCATCAGTATAGAAAAATTGTGTAGGTACACTGGCTATGTTCAAAGATAGACTTGATAAAATAGTATTTTTCAAAATATGCTGGTGACAGTCAACCTGTGACAAACTCAGTACACAGAAGCGACTGACAGTAAAACCCATAAATCTAATCTGATTTTTTATAAAATGCATCCCAAAATGCTTGTGCTGTGCATGTTGTATTGCTTTTTCCCAGAACTTAGGAATTTTGCTTCCCATATGGCTACCTAGGGATAATGTGGTAGCTGCCTACTCCTCCTCCTCGCGATTTTGAAAAGGAAATGCATTTACGTTTTGTCTGAGGAAGGGAATGACTCACATTACAGCCCGTCCATTACCCTTAGAGAACATGCAAGAAAATATGGAAGCTGTGACCCAGAACAGGGCTTATATTTATTGATATCCAGGATTTGCTTCAGCAGAGGAAAGGCATGGGTGACCCCCCTGGGTGACACACCCCCTGCCGCAAAGAAATAAATATTCTCCTAAGGCGGCGGCACTGGTCCTCCTTTTGAACTTATGTGCCAAGAAAATAATAAGTAGCTTCTTTATTTGGAGCCTGCTTAAGGCTTAATGTGACAAGTGGCTGCAGGCCTACTGGGTCATGGTATGTTTGGTTTAAGGAACATTCCTGCTAGTCTACTGCTCTTGTTCTTTCTAGGTTACAGCACAAAATGTGTATTGTGTTTGTGATGATGTAGTTTGTACTGGCAATCCACCCAATGCCACTAAAATACATACTAGAAACTCACCATTGTCAACAGTCCTTGACAATCCTGCGCTCTCTCTACTGCCCAAAGAGACTTTCATAGACATCTTCACGAACATATCTGGAGCCAAAATCCCTGGAGGGTTGAGAATAGTCACACTGGAAAAGCACAAGTACAAAACAGATTTCAGAATAAGCTCTCATGATGTTTGCGCTGTGATGAGTCAGGTGTGCCACACATATTTTGCGACTTTTGATTCTTTCACCTCTAGAACAGCATAAGACAGACCTGTTGGCCGAAGCATACCCATCATATAAACAGGCAGGAGAAGACAATGATCCTTAACATCATTGAAAATCCCAGCTGATGACTCCAGCCAGAGAAGGAGAATGAGACCAGAATGCAAAATTACTCGAAAAACTACCAGGACCACTGACACCAGTTAGTCTGTGAAAATGACAAAATCATGTTACAGGGCAACCTACACATGCTTGCAGATTTAACACCAACCTTTGATACAGCTATTTTGCCCTTGACCTCAATGAGTGAGAACAAAATCACCCTACCAAGGAGGAGCCAATCTCCAATCATAATAAGCTTGCAGCTAACAACACAGGCAAATTACGCTAGCCACTGTTAACCAGCACTGTCGTTCTTAAAAAAAAACTCAATTAGCCACTAAAAGGAACATCAAGATCCACAACCTGATCCAGCAAGAGCAATTTCACCAGTGTGTCAGAAACCTGATTTTTAAATGCTCTGGTCACATTCTACATGATCTGATCCTGCTACAGGACAAAATCATGAATATCAGAGTAGTTGTCAGAAATGGTGGAGAGCAGACAACCCTCCTGGTACCAAATTGTGTATTTACAAGTAACTGATTCACGTTACTCTTCATTTGAGCCCCTATATCCTCTCTACTACAGAAGCCAAAACTTGTTGTTCATTGTAATGTTAGTATACTATAAACCAGGATGCACGTCTTCCTTTCTCAAGGAAATCAGCGTCCTTACACTGTTAAAACAGTCCGTAGGGTCATGGCCAAGATGTCAGTTGGGTGAGATGCTTCCTTTGGTCTCTATGTCCTCGCCGATTCAATAGCCATCTATAACGCCCTTCCTGCCCACACCGCACGGACCTCCCGAGTGCCCGTAGCCCCCTCCTTCTGCCGCAGCGCTGACGGCCCTCGCTGGTTTTCCCCAGTGGCACTGGTTGGGTGCTGTATGGTGTGACCAGAGACACTGTGAGGCCCTGCCTGTGGACAAAATGGCAGGTGCCACGACATGGTGGTGACCAGCGGCCTGAACGACTGCAACTCAGTCGTGGGGGGTGCAGCCGTCACCCAGGGCTGCCTGCGCTGGCTTGGCTTGGGGCGAGGGCCCCTCTAGCATGGAGCCTGCAGCCGTCTTCCACTGAATGACACCATCCCCCTTG
Organism: Pleurodeles waltl; assembly: GCF_031143425.1. Taxonomy (NCBI): domain Eukaryota; kingdom Metazoa; phylum Chordata; class Amphibia; order Caudata; family Salamandridae; genus Pleurodeles; species Pleurodeles waltl. The sequence continues at coordinate 1,098,875,191 of NC_090444.1, read as the reverse complement.
GGACCATTGGTGCTCGATGGAGGCCGGCCCTGATGCTAACCACCGGATGACCATTAAGTGTGCAGCGCCAACTGGGATCCCTCTAGCCCACAGCGAGGGGGGGACGGACAAAGAGCGACGAGGTCCTCCCCCCATTTTGCTATCCTTGGGACGACCGCACTGGGCCTAGGAGTCCTGGGCGGTGCGAGCGAGGCCGGCAGAGTCCTGCTGAGGCCCCGGCCAGGCCTAGCGGCACATCACAGCAACAGCCCTGCTGGTCCCCTGAACTTACTGCCGCCCTTCTTGCATGCAAGCTTGCCGGTGGTCTTCCCACCCCCAGCTGGTCCTTGCAGTTGGCTGAATGCCAGCTCCACTGCCCCATCACCAGGGAAGCTGACACATCACCCCCCCAAGTCACCATATTAGAAGGGAGGTGCATCCAAAGCAAGGTTGGCGTTGGACATGCTCCAGATTCAAAACCTGGCTTTTTCCTCAGCCTGCAATAGCTTGATTTTCCTGCTCTGGAGGTCTCTGAGCAAGACCTGACATCTTACCTTGCGGCACAACACTGGTGATTCCCCCGCACATCTTGGTCTGGGCAGCCTGCCCTCACGACATGGAAATGGACCATTTCCCCACCACACGCCCTGCTCCATTCTGGTGTGCTACTTTAAGCGGACTCTATTATGGCTGCCGCCCGGGCCAAAAAGGACCACTCTCTCAGAGACGTGCTCCTGAAGCCAAATGGGTCTGCAGATTATAACACCCCCCCCTACACAGAGCATGGACCATCCTCTTGATGTGGGGACCAGGAGAGACCAATGACAAGGTCCTTTCTGGAGGGCCTCATTACATCCCTCCTTTAAGACTTACAAGCGGTAATGAAGGACCTCTCCACAGACCCGAAGTGGTCAGACGGAACTTAGAGGAGGTTGGTGATAGGGTATCTGCTATAGAGGACCACAAATCTGGATGGGACTAAGAGGTTTAATAACTGCAACAAGAAGTCCTGCTCCTGAAAGAGCAGCACATTGAGCTCCAAGCCCACGCCGAAGACCTAAAGAACCGCTCGCGATAGAACAATGTGCAAATCAGGGGAGTTCCAAAATGCGCAGAGGGATTAGTCCTCAGGGAATATGTAGAAGCCCTGTTTCACCATATCCTAGGAATAGGGGAGGACATAGACAAACAACTGGACCCCATTCACTGCATGGGCCCTCTGAGGCCAGACAAGACCCCCCTGTTGGCCTCCTGACTTTTGTCCATGGTTTTCAAATGAAAGAAAACATCCTCCGGGAGGCCCACCTGATCCAATTGGAGCCATACTCCTGTGTTATAGTAGGATTTAGCAGCAATAACCCTTCAAAAGCAGTGAGAATTCCACTCCGTTACTAACCCACCTTCATCAGGTTGGAATCCCAGATTCCTGGCGCCATGCCTTCATCATCTTTCATCACAATGGGAAATTGCTCCAATGAGATCACTTACTGAGGCCTGCAATATCCTTGGCATAGTGGACTCTGCATCAGGAGACAGATGTGATAGGCCACCAGACAACAAGAAAAGCAAATCATCCCAGTGGTGCCGGGCTGAGGGCCCCTCCTTTGGCAGCAAGCCAGACCCCATAACTAGAGTGGAGGAACAATGATCAGTGCTCCAGACGCTGGAAGGAGACACCGAGAAAACGCGCGGATCATGACACAGAAGCGATCCTCCCTACTTTATCTCTCTCCACGGCTGAGCACTCCTTAGGGATTGAGGATGAGATACTTCATGCAGTTTGGACAAACTTCAGAACCTGCCTTTGCTGAACCTCTGTTCCTGACTTCTTCGGCCCAGCCAATTATGGTGACCGCCATCGTTGATGGACTCTTTTGACCTGTTGCGTTAAGTATGTTGTTATACCTTATTTATTGTTACTGGAATTGTTATTCCTTCATCATGCACGGTGGCACTAATACATGTCTAGGCTGGGTGGGCAGTGGGAACATTTGATGGGCCCTCCACTATGTGCCCTTCCTCCCGCGGGTGCCTGGCACGGCCCTAGCATCCCCATGACTGACAACCCTGGAAATTAAAATTATGAACCTCAACGTTAGAGGCCTTAACAATCCCACCAAGAGGAAGGAAATCCTCTCTTTTCTGGAGCGCTCGGGCAGCGATATATGCCTACTCCAGGAAACCCATTTACTGGCCAAGGATGTACCACACATACACTCCAGATGGTTCCCAAGACAGTTGTGGTCTGCCAGTCCCTCGAAGAGAAGGGGGTGGCCATGCTATTATCTTCCCAGTTTAGTGGTGACATTGTTTCTAAGGTAGCTGAGATAAGGGGACATTTCCTTGCATACCAACTCCGATTGGGGACCTTCCAATTTACTCTAGCAAGCATATATGCTCCTAATGAACAGAAAGAAACATTTGTCCTGAAAGCCCTTAGACCTCTCCTACAAACTCCAGATGCTGCAATTCTGATTGGGAGCTACCTTAATTTAGTATTGGATAATGACCTTGACTGCTCTGCCCAACTCTCGGACCAAACTGGGGCCTTATCATCCCAGGGACTGCACTGGCTAGCAGACTGTGGACTAGCTGATGTCTGGTGCTCTCACCACCCCAGCACCTGGGACTGCACCCACTACTCCGCAGCACATATAGCATATGCTCAGATTGATTATTTCCTAGCAACCCCTGCCATTCGCACACTAGTTAGATTCTCTTCCATAGCTCCCAGGTCAATCCCAGACCATGCACCTATATCTCTCACCATGCGCTTAGGCCCCATGTGAGGAAATACCCCACACTGGTGTCTTAGAGATTCGCTGCCTCAATCTTCTGTGACAACTGCAGCCATACAACAGACAAGTCGTGACTACCTATTTACCAATGACTCCGACCAGGTTCCATTAACCTCCCTCTGGAAAGCTCTGAAATTGGTTGTCGGGGGAATTCATCGCCATATCCACCTCAGAAAACCATCTCCAGAAGAAAAGAGCTCAAACTAAAAGTCCTCAAGCTTGAAATGTTTCACAAACGCACAGGAGCCCCATGAGTCTGGAGAGAGCTTGAGTGAACACTTTTATTCCTTAAACAGCCAGTCTTAGATACAGCAGAACATGCCCTCATCCACCTGAGGCATAAGTACTACCTGGGTCTGAACCGGAGTGGTAGAATGCTTGTGGGCCAAGGTACAATCTGGGTCAATTCGAACAATCCACCCCAACCCTACTTCAGAAGTACAAGTTGATGATTTTCAAAACTTCTACAAATCCCTCTACGCAGAACAGTCGGGAGTACCTGCCGACCCATCTGACTACATTTCAGCCTGCCCTCCAAATCCACCGTACATAGCTGACTCGCTGGATAATCCCATCTGAATTGAAGAAGTAATTTCTGCTATTGCCCATTAAAAAACTCATGAAGTACCCAGGACCCGACGACTTCCCCCCTAAATTCTACAAAACATTCTGTTGGGAGCTAGCCCCAGTTATTACGCGCCTCTTCAACTCTTACGCCTCTACCGGCTCTCTCACGGACTTGATGCTAGAGTATTCCATATCAGTTATTCCTAAGCATGGAAAGGTCCCGACGCTCTGTGGATCTTATAGGCTTATATCCCTCTTCAACATTGATGCCAAATTATTTACTAGCATACTGGCCTACCGACTCAACCCGCATATGCTGGGACTGATCTCACCAGACTAGGCAGGCTTCATAACGGTGCACCAATGCAGAGACAATGCTAGGCATATATACCACCTGATGAATAAAGTATTGAGGATGGGAAAAGAAGCTCTACTGTTTTCAATCGATGCAGAAAAAGCATTTAATAGGGTGCACTGTCCCTACTTGCACCAGAATCTGGAGCTTTTCAATTTCGGTGCCCAGTTCCGTAGCTGGATTGAAAGTATACACAGCTCACCTAGGGCCACGGTGCATGTCAATGGGCTATCCTCTTTGCCCTTCCTATTGGCCAGGGCACTCACCAGGCTGCCCTCTGTCCCCTTTCCTCTTTGCCCTCCACATGGAGCCTCTGGCCCAATACATCCAAGCTCACCCTGAGATCACTGGCATCACGTTTGGAGGTGAACAACACCTAATCAGCCTGTATGCAGACGATGTGATACTAGCTATCTCAGACCCACTAACGTCCCTCCCTGCTCTGGTCACAGACCTTCCAACTTTTGGAACCCATTCTGATTTAAAATTTAATATGCAAAAATTGCTCATCTTCAATCTCTCTGTCTCTCCCCAGACTGAATCTTCCTTAAGGGCCCAATGCCCCTTCGAATGGGCCTCATCACATATTCCCTATCTTGGGATTCAACTAGTAAATACACTTTCTAGAACCATTTCCCTCAACTATGACAACCTGGCCAAACTAGTCAAAGCAGATATCAACACGTGGGATCGATTGTGTCTCTTCTGGCTAAACAGAATTGCGGCCTTCAAGATGATTACTCTTCCGCACGTTCTCTATCTCATTCAGGCTCTCCCACTGACCCCACCTAGAAAAGAACTTCAGGCCATGCAGTTAGATATGAACAGGTTTATCTGGCAGAGGAAGAGACCTCGTCTGCACATACATCTCCTATATCGCGCCACATGCAAGGGTGGCCTCGCTCTGCCTTTCCTCCTGAAATACTACCAGGCTTTACTTCTGCAGGTCCTCATGAAATGGAGCCAACCACTCAATGAGAAGCATTGGTGTTTTATGGACCAAGCACTGGCCGGTTCCCATATTTGGAAGGAACTCTGGCTTCCTAAAAAGGCACAGTGCTTGGGGACTTTACTCTTCCCCAGTAATGAGTGCTGTCCTATTCGTGTGGGATGCAGTGGCTGTCAGAGCAGGGCTGACAACCTTCCCTTCCCCAATGACACCCATTCTATGCAACCCAGAGTTCACCCTGGGGGTGGGGCCCAACCGGTTTCGGCGCTGGTGTGAAGAGGGCTGTAAGCAAAATGGATGCCTGTTTGATCCTGAGAGGATCATTTCCTTCGACCAGCTCAAAGCTGACTACAGACTGGAGGAGGCTGACCGGGTTCAATACATTCAGGTCCGTCACTGGGTGCTACAACCCTCCATCGGCCCCATGCAGGGAGGACCCTGACACCCTTAGAAAAATGGGTAACCCTAAAGGACAATGATAGGCACCTTATCACTGAATTGTACGCCATTCTTAATAGGGAAAAGACCAACACCCGCACACCGGAGCAGAGACAGTGGAAGGGGAAGATTGTCAGACCACTTTCGGATGCAGAGTGAGCAGATATATACCAAAGAGCGCAACACACAGCACACACCATCTCAGTATATAAGATAGTATCCTACCTTAACTTAACTTTGGCCAGACTCAACATATGGCACTCCGAGCGTCATAAAGAGGGCTGGAGAGGCTGCGGTGGGGCAGGCACGTTACTCCACCTGTTCTGGCATTGACCCAAAATCTCAAGTTTTTGGACACAGGTACTAGACAATATTGCCACACCATTTGAGACTTCTATGGCTATGTTTCCTGACTACATGATTCCCGGGCTTCCTAACCCCCTGACATTTCTCTTATACTCACACCAAGGGAAACAGATGGCATTGGCATTAGGAGCGGCACACCAAGTGATTCTCACCCTCTGTGGCACTGACAAAATCCCCCAATACTCAAACTGGCTACATAAATTATGGCATATCCTAGGTATGGAGAGGATGTTGCTTGCCCTGGACCAGAGATTGGAGGATTATTCCTAAGACTGGGCCCCTTCATACACATCTTATCTGCGGTATTCAATTAATTGACCTGTCCCTCCTACCTGAAATTGTTGCAACTTCTGCTCATTCCTGACCCTCTGTTGACGCGCACCCCCAGTCATCCACACTGAGCTGCCATCTTTACCATCTCTAGACCTGGGTTTAGATACACCCTCATTCTTCACCTTCTCTTTACACCTCCAGAAGGAATAGGGGGTTTGTTTCCTCGGAGTTCGTTAACTTTTATATCGGTTGCTTGTTCAGTGTTGTAGACACTCCAGAGCTACGGATATTTACTGTGCACAGCTCTCTCTTTATGTTATTACGCTGCCAGCCCTCTGGGCTGTAGGCAATCAGCTGTGTAACACTCTTTTTGTTCTGCGACCTCAATAAAACAGAATTGATTCATAAAACAAGTCATATTCCACAAGATTATGGGAATTGGTGACTTCAAAGACTGAGTGAGCATTCCATGCAGTAGACAAGTGGCCAAAATAGTTGAAAACCTGTAGTTGATCGGCCTCACTTACTTGGCCTTCATGTTGTCAGACTTTTTCACAAATGCAGCTTTCTGTATATCATTTAAATTTTCATCTAAATAAACAATTAAGTTTAGCACTATTTAGTTATTGCACTTTTGCTATTTTGATTTATTCACTTGGCCGGGTATTTAGTGCTTTATTCCATTACTGTTTTACATTGTGTGTTTTTTTTTTTGCATTCTGAGGCCCCTTAGCATAGTTAGCCTTAGGGATTCAGACATGATACCAAAGCTAGAGCTAAGCGGTATCTAAGAGAGTGGTTGACTCAGACCCGTAAGTTAATGGTTTGATATAGATATTGCAGAAGCGTTGTACAACCCTCATTCAGTGCTGGGTGGGACTACCAAGAGGAAAACAAATGTAGAAATATTGCCCTGGGTAGTTTTAACTCATGAGTGTAAGTTCCACAGGTTAGAAGGAGGGGTTAACATATAAAAAAGTTTTACTGAATGGTAAATCAACATTTTTTATCTGTTCCTCAGCACAACTTCCTACAACTAATATCTGTACAAATTGCTGCGTTGAAAAATTATGAGTCAAAGTGAAAAGTCCACTCAACTCATAGTCCACAGTCAGGTGCTCCGGATCTCAGAAATCTCACCTGACTCAAACTAGGGTGTGTTCACTTCTATGCTATTGCTACCTCCTCAAACTAATATCATCAAATATATTTTTAGAAATCATTGTTTTTGCTGATATTGTCAAGATAGTGTAAACGTCCAACCTCAATACTTTTCTTATACCCAATATTTTGGCCATCCTGATTTTAACTGATAATTTTAGCTCTGGAATCTTCAATAGATCTTTTGGTTAGAGACTACTGTCCTCATAAAAATATACATTTCAATAAAGAATTATAGAATATATAAGAAAACTTTAATAATTTATAAAAAATATAGTACAGAAGGAATTGCATGAAATACCTAGAGGGCTCAATTGAAGAACTATAGAATCATAAAACGTAGCCCTATCGAAACAAATGTAAGTGAAACCCTAAACTCATCAAGTGTACTGACAACATCCCCACAATAAAATCTAAGTCAAAATTGACATAGGAAAATGGTAAATCTCCCAGCAATAGCAGTCATAGTGACAGCTGTAAAAGTACATCCAAAAAGAAGAAGTAGAAGGCCATAGTTCAATACACAAATCACACTTTCTATTAGTAGAATCTGCAAATTCAGCATAGTATGATCATGCTTAGGTCATATTGGCAAACCAGAAATAGCAACATAATTTAAAAAGTCTTTAGTACTAACCCATTTCTTAAGGTAAGAGAAATCTTCCACCTATTTTATCGACAACTCCAGAGATGATCAACACAAAATGAAACATCTCTCAAATAATTGCTCATAGAATTAGCATGCCCTCAGCTGAACTGCCAGTGGAAGTCCTTGTATATGATACTTTGGATTCACGATCGAAGCTTCATTCACAATACACATTTCACAATACAGTAGTTCATTTTTTAGTCTTTGACATTATTCATTAGGTGCTCTGTGGAAACAAGAGGAGAGATGGTGTGCAGCGGGATGCTGATTGGGAGGGGAAACGAGTAGGAGCAAGATAAACAGAACACCAGAAACTACATCCATATTAAAATTAATGGTGTCTCAGAGAAAAACGTGGCACAACTACTTCACAGTATTAATTACATTTTACATTTTACAATGACCCAGTACTCTTCTTATTAGTGCAACATCATTAATTCATTATTTACAACTCTATGCATCATTAATTTTCAAAAGTAATGTTTAACTGATTGCCATTTTCACATTTGCACATTTTGAAAAAACTACTATCATAAGAAAAATCTAAATATATGCACCTCACTACAAATCATAAACAACTGTTTAGAAACAAATTGGTTCAGACAGCTGACTTGTTTTAATGGGAATATGTAATGGGAATCATAAAATAAAAGTCACTGCTAAAAATATCCTGGTTTACAGAGGCCTTTCATAGCAGACATCCCTAACATAACATCGCAATACTACAATTGTTGACAAGTCTGGTCTTCATACCAAACAGTACACTTCACGTTTTCTTTAAACTGCAGAAAGACTATCCAGTTGCGTTCATTTAGCAGGGCACAACATATCCCCAATTGTGTTTCCCTCTGAAGATCCAGGCAATGATCTCCCTCTGACATCATGAATGGAGTAAACAAATGGTCTGTATCATGAATTGTCACTTTTTAGTTATGAGATTCCTACAAAGAATTCAGAACACGACAGTGAGACACTTCCTACATGTAACTCTACAAGACCACATCTTCACCTGTTTAAGGGTCTTTAGTAAATCCCTTGTCAAAAGTTGACCTGCTTTTAGGATTCTTTGCATAATCACCCCTTCTCTTCATCTTTGACATGGACCCCCTTGATCATCCCCTACAGAAAAAGCATCTTCAAAGCAGCTTACGATTCCAACCTGTCCTGATCCTTCTGTCCATTTATGCAGATGATATTTTGCTGTTCATCTGCTACCCAGCGGATAATATGGTCCCCATCATCCAAGAAATAACCTGGTGTGGCGAGTTCTTTGATCTAGCCATCATTTTCAACAAAACCAAAATCTTTCCCCTCACTGACGTCACAGTGCAATTTGCATCCCCCCGCCTGCTCAAATGGTGTGATGTCCGGTTTGTTACCTGGGCGCTAGTTGCACCGGGATATCGGACAAGTTATGTGTCTGAATTGACAAACCCACACCACCTACCAAGAAGAGTATTGGTGATATAATTTTACATTGGAAGTTGCAAAATTATGTAACTCACTTCTGGCAATGATAAGGGCCATTGGCAACCTCCTCATCTTCAATAATGTGGTGAAGACCTAGTTTTTCCATACCTAAAACCATAAAACGTAGCCCTATCGAAACAAATGTAAGCGAAACCCTAAACTCATCAAGTGTACTGACAACATCCCCACAATAAAATCTAAGTCAAAATTGACATAGGAAAATGGTAAATCTCCCCGCAATAGCAGTCATAGTGACAGCTGTAAAAGTACATCCAAAAAGAAGAAGTAGGAGGCCATAGTTCAATACACAAATCACACTTTCTATTAGTAGATTCTGCAAATTCAGCATAGTATGATCATGCTTAGGTCATATTGGCAAACCAGAAATAGCAACATAATTTAAAAAGTCTTTAGTACTAACCCATTTCTTAAGGTAAGAGAAATCTTCCACCTATTTTATCGACAACTCCAGAGATGATCAACACAAAATGAAACATCTCTCAAATAATTGCTCATAGAATTAGCATGCCCTCAGCTGAACTGCCAGTGGAAGTCCTTGTATATGATACTTTGGATTCACGATCGAAGCTTCATTCACAATACACATTTCACAATACAGTAGTTCATTTTTTAGTCTTTGACATTATTCATTAGGTGCTCTGTGGAAACAAGAGGAGAGATGGTGTGCAGCGGGATGCTGATTGGGAGGGGAAACGAGTAGGAGCAAGATAAACAGAACACCAGAAACTACATCCATATTAAAATTAATGGTGTCTCAGAGAAAAACGTGGCACAACTACTTCACAGTATTAATTACATTTTACATTTTACAATGACCCAGTACTCTTATTATTAGTGCAACATCATTAATTCATTATTTACAACTCTATGCATCATTAATTTTCAAAAGTAATGTTTACCTGATTGCCATTTTCACATTTGCACATTTTGAAAAAACTACTATCATAAGAAAAATCTAAATATATGCACCTCACTACAAATCATAAACAACTGTTTAGAAACAAATTGGTTCAGACAGCTACTTGTTTTAATGGGAATATGTAATGGGAATCATAAAATAAAAGTCACTGCTAAAAATATCCTGGTTTACAGAGGCCTTTCATAGCAGACATCCCTAACATAACATCGCAATACTACAATTGTTGACAAGTCTGGTCTTCGTACCAAACAGTACACTTCACGTTTTCTTTAAACTGCAGAAAGACTATCCAGTTGCGTTCATTTAGCAGGGCACAACATATCCCCAATTGTGTTTCCCTCTGAAGATCCAGGCAATGATCTCCCTCTGACATCATGAATGGAGTAAACAAATGGTCTGTATCATGAATTGTCACTTTTTAGTTATGAGATTCCTACAAAGAATTCAGAACACGACAGTGAGACACTTCCTACATGTAACTCTACAAGACCACATCTTCACCTGTTTAAGGGTCTTTAGTAAATCCCTTGTCAAAAGTTGACCTGCTTTTAGGATTCTTTGCATAATCACCCCTTCTCTTCATCTTTGACATGGACCCCCTTGATCATCCCCTACAGAAAAAGCATCTTCAAAGCAGCTTACGATTCCAACCTGTCCTGCTCCTTCTGTCCATTTATGCAGATGATATTTTGCTGTTCATCTGCTACCCAGCGGATAATATGGTCCCCATCATCCAAGAAATAACCTGGTGTGGCGAGTTCTTTGATCTAGCCATCATTTTCAACAAAACCAAAATCTTTCCCCTCACTGACGTCACAGTGCAATTTGCATCCCCCGGCCTGCTGAAATGGTGTGATGTCCGGTTTGTTACCTGGGTGCTAGTTGCACCGGGATATCGAGCAAGTTATGTGTCTGAATTGACAAACCCACACCACCTACCAAGAAGAGTATTGGTGATATAATTTTACATTGGAAGTTGCTAAATTATGTAACTCACTTCTGGCAATGATAAGGGCCATTGGCAACCTCCTCAACTTCAAGAATGTGGTGAAGACCTAGTTTTTCCATACCTAAAACCATAAAACGTAGCCCTATCGAAACAAATGTAAGCGAAACCCTAAACTCATCAAGTGTACTGACAACATCCCCACAATAAAATCTAAGTCAAAATTGACATAGGAAAATGGTAAATCTCCCAGCAATAGCAGTCATAGTGACAGCTGTAAAAGTACATCCAAAAAGAAGAAGCAGAAGGCCATAGTTCAATACACAAATCACACTTTCTATTAGTAGATTCTGCAAATTCAGCATAGTATGATCATGCTTAGGTCATATTGGCAAACCAGAAATAGCAACATAATTTAAAAAGTCTTTAGTACTAACCCATTTCTTAAGGTAAGAGAAATCTTCCACCTATTTTATCGACAACTCCAGAGATGATCAACACAAAATGAAACATCTCTCAAATAATTGCTCATAGAATTAGCATGCCCTCAGCTGAACTGCCAGTGGAAGTCCTTGTATATGATACTTTGGATTCACGATCGAAGCTTCATTCACAATACACATTTCACAACACAGTAGTTCATTTTTTAGCCTTTGACATTATTCATTAGGTGCTCTGTGGAAACAAGAGGAGAGATGGTGTGCAGCGGGATGCTGATTGGGAGGGGAAACGAGTAGGAGCAAGATAAACAGAACACCAGAAACTACATCCATATTAAAATTAATGGTGTCTCAGAGAAAAACGTGGCACAACTACTTCACAGTATTAATTACATTTTACATTTTACAATGACCCAGTACTCTTATTATTAGTGCAACATCATTAATTCATTATTTACAACTCTATGCATCATTAATTTTCAAAAGTAATGTTTACCTGATTGCCATTTTCACATTTGCACATTTTGAAAAAACTACTATCATAAGAAAAATCTAAATATATGCACCTCACTACAAATCATAAACAACTGTTTAGAAACAAATTGGTTCAGACAGCTACTTGTTTTAATGGGAATATGTAATGGGAATCATAAAATAAAAGTCACTGCTAAAAATATCCTGGTTTACAGAGGCCTTTCATAGCAGACATCCCTAACATAACATCGCAATACTACAATTGTTGACAAGTCTGGTCTTCGTACCAAACAGTACACTTCACGTTTTCTTTAAACTGCAGAAAGACTATCCAGTTGCGTTCATTTAGCAGGGCACAACATATCCCCAATTGTGTTTCCCTCTGAAGATCCAGGCAATGATCTCCCTCTGACATCATGAATGGAGTAAACAAATGGTCTGTATCATGAATTGTCACTTTTTAGTTATGAGATTCCTACAAAGAATTCAGAACACGACAGTGAGACACTTCCTACATGTAACTCTACAAGACCACATCTTCACCTGTTTAAGGGTCTTTAGTAAATCCCTTGTCAAAAGTTGACCTGCTTTTAGGATTCTTTGCATAATCACCCCTTCTCTTCATCTTTGACATGGACCCCCTTGATCATCCCCTACAGAAAAAGCATCTTCAAAGCAGCTTACGATTCCAACCTGTCCTGCTCCTTCTGTCCATTTATGCAGATGATATTTTGCTGTTCATCTGCTACCCAGCGGATAATATGGTCCCCATCATCCAAGAAATAACCTGGTGTGGCGAGTTCTTTGATCTAGCCATCATTTTCAACAAAACCAAAATCTTTCCCCTCACTGACGTCACAGTGCAATTTGCATCCCCCGGCCTGCTGAAATGGTGTGATGTCCGGTTTGTTACCTGGGCGCTAGTTGCACCGGGATATCGAGCAAGTTATGTGTCTGAATTGACAAACCCACACCACCTACCAAGAAGAGTATTGGTGATATAATTTTACATTGGAAGTTGCAAAATTATGTAACTCACTTCTGGCAATGATAAGGGCCATTGGCAACCTCCTCAACTTCAAGAATGTGGTGAAGACCTAGTTTTTCCATACCTAAAACCACGCGGAGCAACACCAGACATGGTTTGAAAGAGTGGGATGGTCTGACTGGCAGTAGGCAGACCAAGTGGATGGCAATAAATCTGGTACCTTTGGAGGAGAATAGGCTTATCACAGAAATGCAGTAAACTCTTTTGTAACACTCTGGGTAATTCTGAATTATTATTACACATATTAGACCTTTCTATGACCCTCGCTTATCTCATCTTGAACTCCTAACCCTCGGGAAATACAGCTTGTCAATGTGCATTAATCATATATTACAGCAGTAATGACCACAAATAGCCAACTGATTGACCGTTTTAACTCCAATTATATATCAAAATCCCACAATAACATGCGTGAAGAATTATTTGCAAATGGCTTAACAGCTTAGTCAAACAGCCTGACAAACAGTATTTCGTTATGCAAGAGGAAGTTTGGTAATGTTGAGCTCATGGTTTGTAACATTCATTTATACTGAATTGCACAACATAATCCATGTTAGACATGGCATGGCAACTGCATGATAAATATCACGACAAGCAAAACTCGTTGTGCATGTCTATAAGAGCCTGGTTTATAGTTCATCGGACAGTATACCCGTCACAAACATGACAGATATGTCGTCCATCGTTTGGCAAGTGCATTACATCCTATGGCATTTGAAACACAGCAGACGGGATATTGAGCACGTTTGTGACGGAGTAGCCTGTGCGCCGGAATATAAACATGGCCCTAAGTCTCTAATATTATAGACAACCGCTTTAAATACCCATACCATAAAACTTCCTAAACCTGTAAAAGTAATGAGTCCTGGAGTTGTGAGTAGTGGAGGAAATTCAGTGGGCTAACTGCGTTAGATACTCGAAACATTTTTACTGAAAGACACGGTGCACAGAATCCACTGTATGTTGTCAGCTTTGTTAGGATTGGGTGAGCCTCACTGGCTCAGTTTTGCATTGTTTTGTGGTAGCAGTGAGCAGGGCTTCAGTGGCTCTAAGGAACAGAAGGGATCTCTCCAACCCACCACCACCGCCCACGATAAACTGGGGGACCACTGACTTCTTGTGGCACTGGTCAAACTGAAGAACGCTCAGACCATTTTTAGGCCCAGAAGGAACGTTGAAGAATCTGCTCATATATTTAGGGACATACTTTATTTGTTTCTGCAGAGATCTAGTGGTTTAGCCTACTGCAGCACGTTCTGAAATATTCGAATGCTTCACGAGTTTCTCACCAGAATGTTTGTGGTCTATGGCTTCTTCACTAATATATTTTGAAAGTTGTTCTGTAAAATGAAATGTTTTACTCCACTTTGAGGAAAAGAATTTTAGAGCACCAAAACGTCTTTCCATTTGCTAAAAAAGGGTCTGAGCAGGGTTGGGCCAGCTCCATCAGTGCAAGCTTTAACCGGTGTAGCCGGGGCAGTGGTACTGGGGCCAAAGGCTGTGAAAGGCCACCCCACCCAATTATATTTGCTCAGTGAGAACATTTTTTTGCTTGCCTGAGGGCCCAAAGCAACATTGCAATGCCACTGATGGGGTGATTGTAATAAGCCATGTTCTGGGGCTGCTTTTGCTTCCGGGCCATTCCTGGAAAAGGGCACATATTAGAACACGTGTATTGACAGTCACTTCTTTCCCATCCTCTAATGGGAGAATCACTGTCGACGAATATCCCACATATGTAAACAAAAACTTACTATATACACAACCGCTGCAAAATAATTCCAGGTGGCCCCTCCTCCTTTGTGGGGAGAGTTGGTGCGCCCTCTTTAGTACACTGCTTACTGTCAGTATTCATTCACTCAACATCACCACAGCGCCAGTTGCCCAAGAACACACAGGTGGCAAAAAAAGCAAGACATGTGAAGGACTTTACTGATGTTTAAAGGCGAGCTCTCGTGGCAAATTGGATAAGGAAGGGACGTGCACTCACTAACACAATCTCACAGACTACATATCTCAGTTCTTCCCTCAAGCTAGTGTATTAGTCATAGCATATTAAATGCCGAAAACTTCCATTTTAGGTAAAAATGTGCAATGTCCTCAACAGATATAAACATGGCTAGATTTGCAGTTCTCTTTGGATGATAAACATCCATTACTGGTTGAGTTGAACGATGATTAACGTGTAATAAACTCCCTTTAAATAACACTCCCAAGAGGCTCTCACTGAAGTTAAGCTGCACTGTCTCCTTTATTAGGATCAGTGTGTCAAAACAAGATATTGAGAAAAATTGAAGTTTCTTGAACTGTGTAAAAGCATCTCTGTTAAAACATGATCCTACAACTACTACATTTACTCTGAAGAAGAAACACACAAACACACATGCACACATATATCGAAAATGTAAACTTCAAAAATGTTTTTATACATGTTAGTTTAGAAACTCATCATAATTATACATTATGCAAACAGATGTAGATTTCAGTAAAGATCCTAAAACCCCTTTGACCACGAAAGACTGATTCAGTAACTGACAATTGATTCTATAACGACTCACTTACTGCGAGGGTCGGACTGGCCTATAGAGCAGTGCCAGAAGGGCTGGTCAGACAGGTGAGTGTGCGCACTGGTTTTTAGCTGTTTGTGGGCCTGCCTTATGTTTCGGTGTGTTGGTTTTTACTGCTGCTTTCCCTGATAACCACAGATATTTCCTGCAGCAAGCACAAATGCATGTGATCTCCGACACCTAGCAAAGCACTTGCCCAGCTTGAGTTTACGAGCTCAAAACTACGCAAGTTTACAAATGAAGACCACTTATTTAGCTATCTGATTTGCTAATGGGGACACTTTTAATTTGGTGCCTGGGCCTGTATTCTGACCCACTACAGCCAGTACTTAATTTGTAGCATACTGAGTGCTGGTGCCCAAAGCACTGCTCAGAAGTCACCAGCCAGTGCTATTATACATCCCCGTGCAGAATACCAAGGCTACATAGACCTGAATCCACCTCATTCCTCTTTAATCCACTTCCAAACACACCCTGCCATTTTATTTCACTATTGCAGGCTCCTGCATTCTCCCCGTTGATGGTTTTTCGTCTTCTCTTCCTTCCTCACTCCCGTTTGTGTGTTTTCCCCTCTCATGTTCTCAGGGAATGTCTGATAAAGAAAAATAAGTGCCATTAGATACCACCGTCCCCAAAAATGAGTGACAGTGGACCCCACCGGCAACCACCTGCTCAAATTAAGCACTGAGTACAGCCCTGCTTACTGCAGAAAATAGGCATCTCTTGCAAAAACAAAAAATAAAAAAAAAGTCATAAAAAACTACAAATCATTTTCACTGATTTATAGGCAATGATTATTTAAATGTATCCATGTTTGTTTGCTCTAGCGTAAGAAGTCGGTGTACTATCTGCCAATGACTAAATATTGAGATGCTGGTGAGAGGATACTAATGATTGTGGTGTTCCATTTTCGTACAGCCTGAATCATCCAGGCTCTACATTATTTGATTAATTGCTGCCCTTTATCTTGTACCTTTTCGGATCAATGTGATTACTCAACCGACCTTTCTGCATGTTACCGCCCTTTCAGGGCTCCAATATGTTATGTTATGTTTGTGTATTTGTATGACGCGTTATCACACAGAAGATATCCTAGCGCTCTGCAAATGTGTGAGCGGATAAACTGAGTTCTTTATTTTCTCTGGATCGTTCACAATGAGGCTTCTATAAACGTCCTTCTAAAATGCAGTTATCTACAACAAGGCTAATGCCAGACGCGGGGATAGGGCTTACTTGAAGAGCCAAGTCTTCAGCGTCTTACAGAACTTCAGAAGAGAGGAGGAGGCTCTGACGTGTAGTGGGAGGTCGTTCCATGCTTTAGGAATGTTGTAAAAGAAGGCTCAACCTCTGGTTCTGTTTCTGTTTCTGTGAATGTTTCGGATGTTTGATAGAAAGGGTCTGACTGAGCGGAGGTACCTGAATGGTTGATGGAAGCGTATGTGGCTGTTCAGGTAGACTGGGCCTCTGTTTTGTAGTGCTTTGTATGTTTTAGTGAATAGTTTGAAATGCATAGAATTGCATATTGGGTGCCAGTGGATCTCCCTCAGGTGTGGTGTAGTGTGATGTGAGTACTTCATGGGTGTTTGAGGACGAGTCCGGCTGCTGCGTTCTGTGTGGTTTGCAGGTTTTTCGTGAGATGTTTTGGGATTTCTGCATGGAGAGAGGTTCCCAAGTCTAGCCTGCTGGTGATGGGGGTTTGGGTGAAGGCCTTCTGGTGTTGTTCAATAACCACTTGTTGATATTTCTCAGCGTCCTAAGAGTGTGGAAGCAGGATGTGGTGATGGTGCTGATCTGGGTGGCCATGTATAACTTGTTATTGGTGATGATTGGGAGGTGTCTGGCTTTATGGCTGAGAGTGGGAGAGGGTCCCAGATCTGTAGGCCAGTAGATTGAGTTAATTGCAGCCATCACTGGATTTCTTGCACAATCAGTTTTGAGCTATTTCTACCTTTTCAGGTCGAGCCACCCAGGCACCTCAAGCTGTCTGCTTGCAAAACACCTATTGTGAGCATAACAAGAACCTCTCATTGGTTACCACTTGTTGGCTTGAGGAAATCTAAAGAAGAAAAACAGCCCATAAGGAGGTGACCGAACTTAACTTTGTAATACAATGAAAATGGTTCAGTGATGTATTGTCATTTTCTCGGGGCACCCCTTGCATATCTGGGAGTGGAGGCTCATTGTTTGTTCCTAGATACACTCAGCAGGACAATAGGTTGCGTCTCGACGTCCAGAGCACAGAGGCGAGCGGATTTCCTCCGGGGCCGGGCCCACCCGACTGGGCGGCTGACTCCTGCGGGTCACCCTCCTCTCTGAAACCTTAACCAGGGGATACCGTTGGATACCGCCGGACTTGCTGTTTGCTGCTGGTTTGCCTTTGGGCTCTCCTTTGCTTCGCGGGTCCCGCTGCGGCGTGAGTGCAAGACCTACGGACAGTTTCAGTGAGGGACTGGGCGAGTGCAGGGGCTGCGAGCGTCGGGGACAGGACTACGTCTCCCAGCGGTCCTGTTGACCCGCGCCTTTTGTCACTCGCGGCCTGAAGAACCACCTCTGATCTCCACTCCCCTGGGATACCGTCGGACTTGCTGTTTGCTGCTGGTTTGCCTTTGGACTCTCCTCTACTTCTGCTGAGCCCGCTTCGCGGGTCCCGCTGCAGCGTGAGAGCCGCTTGTGCAAAACCTACGGACAATTCCAGTGAGGGACTGGGCGAGTGCAGGGCTGCGAGCGTCGGGACAGGACTACGTCTCCCAGCAGTCCTGTTAACCCGCGCCTCCTGTCACCTGGCCGCTCTCCCTGCAAGCCCCGCCCTACTCATAGCTTAACTTTTCTCTTATAAACTCAAACAGCTACTTCCGCGTTGCGGGAGCGCGCGGGTGCGCCCGGGGATAAGCCCGGGACAAGGGCGGGACCGTCTGTGGCCGTCAGGGCACGCAGGAGGCTGGGCTGGGCCCACTCTCTTTCACCTGCATTTCCTTGATCCCACTTGGTATGCGAAAAAGGTTCTGGGTATGCCATCATCAGCCCTAGGTGGAACAGCAGCGAAGGAGGGGGGAGCCAACACTGGGACTCTGGACAATTACTTTAAATCGGTAAAGGATGATGGGGGAATCGAAACCTCTCTGGAGATGCGTAGGACAGAGCGTCGTCGCTCGATTGAACACATGAAAAAAAGGCCCTTCAGTGACATAACTCCCTATCCTATCTCCCAAGAGGAAGGTTCCCTCAATGGCAGCCCGGATCTTTCATCCCAAGAAGACGTTCCCCTATTACTCCGGGATAGTTCTCCCATTTCTGGCCCACCTCCTAAACAAACTACGGACACCACTCCACTATTAGTTGCCAGTAGTTCGGCAGTTGACTTATTCACCCAAACACACACCAGAGCCAAAATTAAGATTAATAAGCTAAAGCAAACTGTGGTGGCAGAGGTGTATGACCTACCACCAAATAAACACAGAAGGAAGATGAGGGGTGGTCAGGGGAAGAAAAAGATCTCCCACTCTGATTTTGGAAAGTCACTCAAGTCCGTACCTATGTTGGACAGGCCTTTAGTTAATGTGCAGAAGGCTACTCTCCCCAAGGGAACCAATATTATTACCACTGCTTCCATTAGCGACAAAGGGAAGAGCCCACTTAACACATTACTTCCCGGTAGCTCTTTGGGGAGCATTGAATCTTTAATTAGATCACTTTTGTTGCCCATTAGCGAGAGCTTGCAGAAAATAGAATTCAGGCTGACCACTCTGGAGGCAACCTTAACCACCCTGAAAATTTTGGACAACAAACAGAGTAGAACCACTGAGTCCAATCTACCAATAGGAACCTTCCCCAATATACAAAACCCACCGATCCACACGGGGCCTCCCTTGGGCACCACTGCCGCCCCTCTTTTACAGCCACTTATGGCTATCCCAGTTCCAATTTTACCTACTAACTCTAACATCCTACCATCAGAAACAGATGGCCCAGCACTCCAATGTATACTCCCTGGTAAGCCTGCCCCTAGACCACGAGGACCCGACTTACCACCAGAGGCTAACAGCCTCATGGTGGTGTTGGCTGGTGTTCCCTCTCTAGAATTGGGTGAAAATGAGAACTATCACTCACTCAAGAGGAAAACCATTAAATGGCTAAATTGGAACAGACCTCTTCCAGCTCACCTCAACAATGAGATCATTATGGTAAGAAGGGTACCATGGTTGGGGAAGTCGGGGAAATCAATAGCAGGGGACTGTATCATTGTGTCTTTTCGAGACCCTGGAACAGTACTATACATTTGTGCTGGGTCAAATAGATCACTGGATTCTACCATACAGACTTTGCCAGTTTCTTTCTTTTTCCCTCCCATTCGCTTGCACCATGACTTGTCACAAGGTAATTGGACAAGGGTGGATCGAAGATCTAGATACAGGGGATATGCTCCACGTCCAGTTTATCGACCTTCGGAGACTCCCTTTTTGGACCACAATCGTTTTAACTGCCTGAATGGTCTGGATGGTGTAGACTGACTGCCCCCAAACCCGAACTCAAATCCTGTGACCTTGGATAATGGTCCCAGTAAACTGCCTGATCCGGCTGAACCCACTTCTGAAAATGACCCCGCTAGAGCAATTGGTGTAGTTTCTGGCTTTGGTACTGGCTCTTCCCCCCACTCCATCCCTGCAATCTGTTCTGTGGCTTCTCCAGCGCACATGAGACTAATTTGGTGGAATGTGGCTGGTTTAGCCAGCAAACTGGGCACCCAAGATTGGATAACTTACATTGAGTCCGGGGATGTTTGCATGTTCCAAGAGACTTGGGCAAGGGAAGATTACAACCATCAAGGTTACGAGTCATTTTCCATCTCGGCTAGGTGGGAGGGTAAGGGCCGCCCCTCTGGTGGACTCACAACTTGGGTGGCTTCCCACTTAGGATGTCAGGCTTCACGCCTACCGGTGCCATCAGATGATATCCTAGTGGTTTTATTAGCCTGGCCGAACCTAGCGAAACTTGCCCTGATAAATATTTACTCCAGGCCAGTGGGAGCTTCGCGTGAATCCCCCACTATAGAGGAGCTTTCAGTATATTTAGCGGAAATGCCAAGAGATATCCCTTACATAGTGGGAGGGGATTTAAATTCCCATTTCGAGCCGTTGGTCGGTCTCGTAGAGGGATTTCCCACGGAAGAAGAGTTCAGGTGGTCAGTACCCTCTGTTGTAGCACCTTCCCCAAAGGCATGGACGCCTGTGGCTTTGCAGATTACTGCTCTCACCTTAAAGCATGGAATTAGAGCCTGCAATGGACGTATTAAGTCTGATGTACCAAGCAAAACCACGTACAACAGAGTGGGAAGAGAGTCCCGCTTGGACTATGCTCTTGTACAGATAGTGAACTGGTCTTCTATCCTGGACTTTAGGGTGGTGGAGAGACTGGATAGTGACCATAACGCCCTCGAACTCGATCTTAGCCATCCTGGGCCAAAGGCCTCCATAACAACCATGGGGGAGTCCAAACCTGAACTACTATTAGACAATAACAGGAGAAGAATCAGGTGGGATAAACTAGCTACGAGCCAAGTGAAACTTTCGAAGCTCTACGCAGGTTTAATCCCCATTTTGGAAAAAGTGGGAGAGCTAGCCAACGATGTGGGCAATATAGTCCACCATGAGAAATTATATCAGGCTCATGAGGACCTTATAAAGGGAGCGGCCTCTGAGCTTTTTACCAGGGTCCAGAATCAGAAGAGGATCCAACAACATAACTCCTTATGGTACAATGCAGTCTGTAGGAAGGCAAAGGGAGAACTCCTCAGATGTATCAAGGAGGGAACAGATAGAGAGGAGCTGCGAGAAAGCAGACGGGCTTATAAAAAACTGGTCATCCATGCTAAAACCGAATGGGAGGAGAACCAGTGGGAGGAGCTTACCACTTCCCTCGCAACAAGAGACCACCAAATGTTTTGGAGAGTAGTAAACGGGGGGTCGGGGAACCTCCATTCGGCAATAGAACCAAATATTGCAGCAGGGGTGTGGCAGGCACACTTCCAGTCTCTCTACAGTTCCGAGCAGGGAGAAACTAAGATTGATTTCGGTACTGGACTGGTAGAGTATGGCGGGGATTTGATAACAGTGGGGGAGGTGAAGGTAGCACTAATGGGACTTAAAGCAGGAAAGGCGCCAGGATTGGACGGCCTGCCCGGGGACCTGTTCAAGCAGGAGCCCGGTGTTTGGGCCCCCTATCTGGCTGCAGTGTTTAATGGAGTTTTGTGTGGCATGGAAATTCCGAGTACTTGGCTGGGGGCAGAGGTGGTTCCTATACTTAAAAAGGGCTCGCCCCTGCTCCCAGCCAACTACAGACCAATCAGTCTAATTGACGTGTCACAGAAGCTGTTTGGCAGGATACTGCTGAATCGGCTTCAGGACTGGGTGGAAGAAACGGGTGCCCTCAGTCCGTATCAGGCGGGATTTAGAAAGGGAGTTTCTACAGTGGACCAGGTTTTTCGTCTAAACCTTATCTATTGGAGGGCAGCAATATTGGAAGGGGGTAGTTTATACACTATATTTGTGGACCTGAGGGCTGCGTTCGACCTCGTGCCCAGAGGGAAACTCTGGAGTGTTCTGGCTGAGATGGGGGTCCCCCCAGACATCCTGATAATTTTAAAGAGATTGCACCATAATAACTATGCCCGGGTCAGGTGCGGGAAACACGGGGAATTAACGGACAGATTCCCCGTTGACAGGGGGGTTAGACAGGGCTGTGTATTGGCACCGACCCTGTTCTGCCTCTTCGTCAACGGGGTAATCGCCCATCTCAATGGAACTGAATACACTGATGCCCCAAAATTGAATGGCAGCAGGGTGCCTGCAATCATGTTTGCAGATGACACCCTGCTGCTGTCCAAAACCCCTATGGGGATACAGAGGATCCTTGATTCTTTTGTGGCTTTTTGCACAGATAGGGGGTTCGAAATCAATGCTAACAAAACCAAGTTTATGGTTATGAACCCAACCCCAAGATCACGCCCGAACCCCTTACTGGGAGCTTCACGTTTAGAGAGAGTCTCCACCTTTGAATATCTAGGTGTAACGTTGAATGAAACCATGTCCTGGGGAACTCACCAGACTAGGGTTAATCTTAAATTAGTGCAGACCACTGGCGGCATTGCTCGGTTGATGAGAAGCTCCACATATCGACCGCTGGGGCCGCTTATCCAGATATATAAGGCACAGGCAAGAGGAGCTCTGATGTACGGGGCGGAACTGTGGGGTCATACAGCTTCCTGCAGTTTGTCTATAACTGAGAACAACTTCATTAGACAGATAGTAGCACTCCCGTCCAGTACTCCGCTCCTCCCCTTGAGGATGGATCTGGGTCTGAGACCAATAGCAGATGAATTAGGTCTCAGACCCATAGTCTTCTGGCGAAGGCTATGGAGCACCGAAGAACTATCTTCTTATAGGGCGGAACTGAGGGAGTTTTTAACCCACCCTAAAGCTCTACAGATCCCGTGGATAAAATATATAAAAAAGTCCTGTATGGGATTGGGCCTCCCTGACCTGTGGTCGGATCCAGCTAACGCCTCACTAAGGATCCCACGAAGAGCTTTGGTCAGTGCTTACCACGAGCAGAAATTAGTTATGGCCCTAGACTGCAAGAATGAGGGGTCATTAACATCTGTATTCGCGCAAAGCAAGGACTCATACCGCCTGGAGAGGGTTCTGGATGCTATGTCTCCTGTGCTGGCCAGGAAGCTATTTCTCCAATGGAGATATGGCACATTGCCTCTGCGATCTTACACCTGCTCCTGGTCAACACTGCCATCTACCAAGCTATGTCCGACATGTGTGGGAGCAGAGGAAAGCGATCTGCATGTGGTCTTGTTTTGTCCAACTTACAAGGCCGCCAGGAAATATTGGCTCCTACCACTTATTAGAAACCTTGGTTTTAGGGAGTTCCTTCCGGTGTACAGAATTTTAAAAACTGATGTTTCAGGTCCAATTGTGTTTGCACTAGCCAAATTTCTTACCAATGTCTGGCATATTCGTACCCGTATTTTAAAGTTGCAGGCTCCTATCTAATTTTAAGTTTTTCTTTTTAATTGTATGGTCTTTTATCTGATGTGTTCCCTGTTTACTTTTCCTTGATGGTTCTACATGTTTACATGTGTGTTTTTTGTGTACATCTTTTATGGCCAAATTGGCCGAAATAAAGATTAATTTGTTGTTGTTGTTGTATGTGGCTGTTCAGGTAGACTGGGCCTCTGTTTTGTAGTGCTTTGTATGTTTTAGTGAATAGTTTGAAATGCATAGAATTGCATATTGGGTGCCAGTGGATCTCCCTCAGGTGTGGTGTAGTGTGATGTGAGTACTTCATGGGTGTTTGAGGACGAGTCCGGCTGCTGCGTTCTGTGTGGTTTGCAGGTTTTTCGTGAGATGTTTTGGGATTTCTGCATGGAGAGAGGTTCCCAAGTCTAGCCTGCTGGTGATGGGGGTTTGGGTGAAGGCCTTCTGGTGTTGTTCAATAACCACTTGTTGATATTTCTCAGCGTCCTAAGAGTGTGGAAGCAGGATGTGGTGATGGTGCTGATCTGGGTGGCCATGTATAACTTGTTATTGGTGATGATTGGGAGGTGTCTGGCTTTATGGCTGAGAGTGGGAGAGGGTCCCAGATCTGTAGGCCAGTAGATTGAGTTAATTGCAGCCATCACTGGATTTCTTGCACAATCAGTTTTGAGCTATTTTTACCTTTTCAGGTCGAGCCACCCAGGCACCTCAAGCTGTCTGCTTGCAAAACACCTATTGTGAGCATAACAAGAACCTCTCATTGGTTACCACTTGTTGGCTTTATTGTCACTCTTTTTTACTTACTTCTTGTTGGCATAGCTTGATTTGGTTACCACTGGTTGGCTAGTGTACCACTTTTGTTTGCTTACTTCTTATTGGGATGACTTGCCCTGTCCAACTTGTGCTTGTCCCTATCCTGGAGCATAGCCTCTAGACTTGTGTCCTTCCACTGCTCAATTTTAGGGAGCTATTTTGTTCTTTTTGATTAAGGACTCCATGAAAGTGCACGTGTTTCTCAACTGTCTCTCTCACGTGCTTCTCTTTCCCTATGCTATCGCCAGTATGATTTTCTCTCCCACTGTGTGTTGGTCTCTCTCGCTCATGTGCTTCTCTTCTTTCCAAGTTGCATGTTTCTTTAATCCCTGTACGTCTCTCTCTCACCCTTGCATTGTTTTCTCCCTTTTGTGAGTTTTCTCCCACGCACCTAGTTAGTCCCTCTCTTGTGCACTTCTTTTCCCATACTCTCTCCCAACTGTGGTCCTATTTTCTTTAACCCTTTTTTTGGGCAAGCCAGGCAGCAACTTGCTCCTGGATCTTCCACTTTATAAATAAAAGTGCTTTCCCACTACTTTACACACACACATATATATATATATATATATATATATATATATATATATATATATATATCCACATACATATTCGTTTTTTTGATTTACTGATCTGAATCAGTTATTAGTAAAAATGTTGCCGACATCACACACATGAGTCATGATGCAGTCATGTGCCTACAAAATGATGCAGCCACCAGCACTGGGGTCATTGCAGCTTTTGTTTTTCTCTTGGTTATGTTATGAAGTATCACATTTTACCAGTATTGTATAGCATGAACAAAATACATTGGCAGAGGCAATAGGTCTCAAAGGCAAGATCTATTGACTTTGTCAATGCATGTTTCAACTCACTGTTATGATGTGATCATCTTTTCTGCTGTCCCATAGTGATGGGACTCCCTAAACTATGAAAGCAACTTGGTGCTTTTGCTCAGAACGTTTTCTGTCCTGAATATGACCCTTCTATGGAAACGTCAAAAAGCCAAAGGTACAAGTATTAGGACTATGAATTGTTGTCTTGAATACTCTAGTGTAATTATGTTTCAGAACTATTTGACTTATTGTCCAGTGCTATTGCATGGATTATTTGTTTAACTGCCACTGTGAGAACACTTGGGCACTTAGCAACCTGTTTATCGAGTGGCAAAGTTTACCATAGCTTAATTACAATGTCCACATTTTATTTGACTCTTCTTAAAGTATTATTTATTATACGTTCTCACATAGATTGTGTCTATGGCCAATAAAAAGTTCTATCATTTGTTTGAAACATATTTAACTTCGAGATATTGTTTTTGTTGCAATAATGAGAGAGTCACATAAAAGACCATTCTTGCTTTTCTTAAAAAAACTAGATAGTCACTGACAGTGAAACATAATCTGTTGTATTATTGATTTGAACATCTTTACAATTTTCCTTTGGATGCTGCCCGCACTCTTTCATGTGTTTATTAATTTAGCATGTGTAATATTTAGACAGAAACATTTTACATAACAAATTTCCCAATACGTAGATCAGGTAGACATGGTGGTTAACATAGTATGTACAGCTGGCAGTCACTGTATGGATTAGGGTAGCCATTTTTGTAATTGGTGAAAACACACATATAACTAATGCTCTGATATATATAATAGAGCAAACAGACATGAAATGGACACATGTACAGCAGGCTTAGAAGTGTAAGTGTGGTATGTGCTCTTGTGTACTGTACCCATTGAGTAATCATGGCTCCCAGCACCCTTGTGAATGGTAGTCCTGAGAAATCGGTGCCTGTGCACTCCAGTGAACAGTATCCTTGGGGGTATAAATGCCCTTATACCCTTATATCCTGTATCTCTCTAGAAATCAATATACACTGCTCTCCTGTGAACAGTAACTCTCCAGTGAGCAGCGGTCACTGAACACTTGCAGACGGTGACCTGTGAACAGCCTGTGCACCCTTGTAAATTGTGACCTAATAAATGGTACTACTTACGTTGCTGGCACCTTCTGAATCCCTTTGAACTCTACAATTGTGAATTGCATCTTATCGTACTCACACACCAAGAAAATGAAACTCCATAGAAATAAATAGTTCGATGTCCTTTAAGAGAGAATAGGTGTGTGCCATAATACTTACACTGTAACACCACAACTACTACTCCCATAATACTCCCCTGTCACCGCCATAATTCTCTTTCACTGCTCTTCTCTTCCGATAGAAACATCCACCTCTCCGGAAACTCTCTCGCTCACTCACTACTGCTCACACAAGCATCAAGCTAGGCACATCGACACCTCTCATCACTCCATACTGACACCAACAACCCTGTTCCAAACACTCTTGTTTTCCTTCTTCTACTGGACGCCTGACGATTGGCAGACTCTCCACTTCAGTGACCATCATCAGAATAGCAAAACCACTTCATTTTGTTTATGAAATGCCTGACAAAACGATTTCTTTCATCGCCAACCATTCTGATTCCAGCAGTCCAGCCTTCATTTTACAGCCATTCTGGAAAAATGTATTGACCAAAAAGATATTGCAGTTCCATTCTTTCTCAAACAGACCGTGTCAACTGTACTCAAAACTATAAAGGTGCGGGCATAGGTATGGAAATGTTTTTACCATTACAGTAATAATCCGTAATATAGGTTTGGTTCAGTGAGTGTAACCAGGCCGCGGTGCGCTGCGTTTAAGAAAGTACCTTTTTAAATGTTGTGTACGAGCATTTCCTGTCATTTGGTTTTGTAAAAATCATCAAAATTCAGCTGCAGCCTATGTGGTATTATCGCACGCTTGCGGCCATCACTTCGTCTTAGCTGTTTGCGCGTGCATAAAATAAATGCGCCCCACATGTGCTTTTTTAAGTGGCAATCTAATAGATTTCTTTGCGTCATTTTATTTTGCACTATTAACGCCTGGTCAGAGCAGGCGTTAAAAGGAGGCACAACACTGTTTACAATGGGCCTTAATGGCAGTAGCAGTCGGCAATTTTAGGAGGGAGGGGGGCGAGTGGGAAGCACTCTCACACGCATTCATTCACATATGCACGCACGCCCATCCATTCACAATATTCATCAACATTTAAACATACATGCACGCACCAAACATTCATTTAAAAAACACACACACACACTTACCTTTAGGTCGGAGGTCCCAGGAGGGTTGGGACTGCTGCCTTCCTTCTCTGGCTGACCTTAGGTCAGCCAATGAGGGAAGGCAGCAGTCCCAACTTCGTCACAGAGTGGGATGGGGTCAGTGAGACTTCTGACCCCTCCCCACTCTGTGATGAGGTGTCACCTATTGACACTCGCCCTGGGCGCTTTGTGCAGCACCATTTTTCTTAAATCTCTGCTTTAGAGAGAGATATTCATTAGTCATTCTTTTTAGCTATTCAGACTTTACTTATTTTAGATTTTGCAGTGCAGAATTGCACAACTGCGAATGCTGTGTATTATTTTAGAGAGACATTCCTCATTTTGATTCTGTTTTGGTATTAGACATTTTGCTTGATTTCTCTCTTGCTCGCACATGTGGTCGTTTGCATTCAGGACATATCATTATTAATTTATTATTTGCTAATGTTCTGTGGTTAATTACTTTCCTAATGCCACTTAGTATTTTGCACATTTTATGTATTGGCTGATTCTAAATAGCTTTTGGTCTCTGTAATTACAACATTAATACTTTATAAGAATCTATTAAATTGAGAAAAGTCTAGTCCCACATTTTTCCTTGATGGTGTTCGCAAAGCAATTAACACAGATTTTGGTAGATTCTACCTTTCCTTTAATTGGCCCTCCTCGATGTTAATTGGATTGGGTTGGCAACAGTTTTTAGTAGTTTCTTCCTTTCCCGAATATTTACCCTCTGTAACGTTAATTAGTTTGGAGCATCAAACATTTTTGGTGGAGGATTCAGGCTAGTAATTAATTAATTTCATGCAAGTAATTCTAGAGTTTTCATGGATTTTTCCATTCCCATGAATTGACCCTCCTAAATGGTAATTGGATTGCAACATCAACAAATGCCTCCTTAAGAAATGCCCCTTAAGACCTCCATATATTCTCAATCTCCTCATCTTCTATGGAAAGTGCTGCAATCACAGTCCTTCCATCATTTACAGTAGATACTGTCCCGTATCCCCTGTTGCCATAAGAACTTTCTTTGAAGACCTTGATGAATTCCAGATTTTGCTGTCACCCCTGACTCACTTTGTAATCCTAGACAACCTAGACAACCCTCCAACCTTCCCTATCGTAAATCACCAGGGGAAGATGGCTTTCCTGCTGAATCTTATAAGTTGGCCGGGGTAGGAGGTGGTCGACTCCCTTCATGGGCCTTCTTAGAGGCTAGTCGAGAAGGAACCTTTGGCTCTCTTTCCAACAGAGCTGTGATAGCTGTGATCCCTAAGGCAGGGAAAGACCCCCTCCACTTCAGCAGTTATAGACCTATCTCACTACTGAGCGGGGTTGTGAAAATTCAAGCCGGAGTCCTAGCTGCCCGTCTCCGTAAGCTCCTCCCATCCCTAATACACCATACTCAGGTGGGTTTAGTTCCTGGGCGATCCTCCAGAAATCATCTTTGTACCCTGGCCCATGGTCTTTGGGAAGCCAGGGATTTGCGCAGCGAAGCCATTGCCGTCTCTCTTAACGCAGAAAAGGCATTTGATCACATAGAATGGGATTATCTATTTGCCATGCTGCAAAAGTTTGCCCTGGATGACCAATTTATAGCCAAGGTTCACCTTCTCTATGAGCATCCAACAAAGTAAACTGTGGCTGATTCCTATGAGACCCTTTCTCTAAACAGCGGGGGGAGGAGACAAGGCTGCCTGCTTTTGCTCTTACTCTTCCTACTGGTCTTAGAACCCTTAGCAGCCACTATTGGGTGCTCTACACAAATTACTGGTGTACCACTACCCAGAAGGGAATCTAAAGTTTACCTATATGCAGATGACATCTTACTTAGACAAACGGACATACAACGCTCCCTTCCAGCTCTCCTAAAAATCATAGACCACTTCGCGCTTATTTCAGCTTACCGGGTGAACTGGGGAAAGAGCAAGGCACTGCCTCTCTCCATCGTCACCACGAGGGCGGTAGTACAAGGCTATCCATTCCAGTGGAAATTGTCACATTTGAAATATTTAGGGTTTCTCGTCAATAGAGGGCTTAACCACATGGTGGTGGATCACGTTGACCCATTGATAGCACGTATCCAGCTCTATTTCGTGAAATGGTTGCACCTGAATATCTCCCTATGGGGAAGAATGCAAGCAGTGAGGATGGTCATGCTCCCACGTTACACATATGTGTTGGGCATGCTCCCGCTCATGGTGCTCCTATCGACTCTACTTCTGATAGCTGCAGATATTCGTACCTTTGTGTGGGGTACCTCTTGCCCCCGGTGGGCTCCAGTTAAGCTTATGCCACACTGCTCCAGTGGCGGACTAGAGCTCCCCTCAGTGGAACTTGACGCCCAAGCCCTGTAGCTGTCCCAATCGACGTTGTCCCTGAGACACCGGATCCCCCACAACGGGTCACTGTAGAATGACAGCTATACTCCGGATGGAACAACCACAGTCTTAGCTTTCTGTATAACAACAGTCTATCCAGATCCTGCTCCACAAACCCAATGCTCCGAGCCATGCACAAAGCCCAGCACAGAGCGCACCATCTCCTGGGAGTCCATCCCTGATTTTATAAGCGGGCCCCGTATGGGGTATTGATAGCCTGCGTACATGGCCTCCATGGTGCACAGCTGGACTTCACAGCCTCAAGCAACTCCTGGATGATAACAGACTCATGTCCTTTAAGCATCTGCAGCAATAATTCGGCCTCCAACCCCAGCAGAAATGGAGATACCTACAACTACAGCATTGTCTATGCAACAACAGCCTAGGGACGGAACCCTGGAACCTTCAATCCTCACCAGTGATATTCTACCTTAAGACCTGGGGGCGTTTTAAAGAGCAACATCAGGTTTCTATGGTGTTCTCACCAACCACCTCTTTTCGACACCCCTTACCCACCATCTACGTACCAAATGGTGGTCCCTATTCCAGGTGACGATGGAGGAGGAGGACTGGTCGGATCTTGTGGAGGCCCTAGACAAAGGTGTGCAGGAAGCAAGGCTGAAATTCTGCCTGTAAAAGTCACTACACGACTGGCATTGGACGCCGGTGAAACTCCATAGGGCAGGCCTTCTACTGCATGCTAACTGCTGGAGATGTGCAGCTAATCGATGTGACATTGCACACATTCTTTGTGAATGCCCCTCGATCCAACCCCTTTGGGAAGAAGTTGGGAACATGTTGGTGTTCTCTATGGCCCTTCAGATGCCTTTATCCCTGTCTCTTATCCTCCTTCATAACTTTGGAGACTCCCCTGACCTGACGAGGCCACAGCGCAACACATGGCCCTGGCGATGGCTAAGATCTACATCCTGCGCTACTGGAGATACCCTACTCCACCGACTCTGGGGGAATGGACAGTGGCAATGATACAGCCTGCAGCCCATAAGCATGTCATTTACAACTTGCAAGACCAATCAGCGCTCTTCAAACAGACCTGAGCACCCGTCATCGGAAACAGCCCCTCAACCTGAATACACTCTGCAGCACACTGCTTCCCCACCTCTGATTAAGCTTGCCGCTCCTCTGCGACCCCTCAACCCCTTCCCCAACCCTTTCCCTTCCTTTTCCTTCCTCCTCACTCTCCAACTGAGCCGGTTAACCCCTCCTTTTCCACATGCCACACTGTACCCCCTAGACTATCTTTGTTCCACTTGCTCCATAGTGTTGTGCCAACAGCTCTTCCCGATCACCTGGACACCTCAAACTCCCTGTCCTTGTATACTCCTCCCTACCCTCTCACTGCTCCAACATTCACACCTGTCACAACTGAACCCTGCCCTGCAATATGTGTCCCTAGGGATTCCTGCCTCCTTCTGGTCCTTCCTTTCGGATAGCCGAGGCTATATTGAGATATCATTTTAGGGTCGAGCCTGCGTAGCATGCATATCGCTTGTGAGACGCTGTAAAAGTTAGAAAAGGGCTCAGAGGCCCACCCATGTCACGTCAGTGTCATACATTGGTTCGTGGGCTTGCCTGTTAAAATCTGCTTGCTTTCATTAGTGGAAGGCATGCATACGACATGCCTTTTCCCGTGATTAGCCCTCCTTGAGCGCAGCGACCAAGTACTGAAAACATGAGAGGCTCGCTGTTTTCCGTCCGGTTTGTGGACTACTTTTCTCTTTTTTCACAGCGCGTTCTCGCTTGTTTAGCAGCGCAATGGTGCTCATTGTTTTTCCATTTAATGAGGTAAGAAAAGTCTGGTAGCGAGTTTACAACTGCTAACAGCTCTAACTCAGAGAAATGCAAGACCCGTAGCCTTGCAAATGCTTGTTCTACCTGTGGGGATGAATAATACCAACATGGTATACATTATTAACTGACTTTCTCTTTGCCCCATGCCCCACCAGCCCCTCCCTACTTTCCCCGTTCCTCCCCATCCTCCTTACTGATAACAGTTATTGATTTGTTATGAGCAACTGTTTTCCTTTCATTGGTATTTACTGTAGCACCATATGGTTGTGTACGGATGTCCTGAAAATTCAGTAAAGAATTGCTAAACAAAATCCTGGGCAACCCTAATGCACACCTACAACAAACACAGCAAGGGCTGCTTTTGGTGTAACTCCCACACATTGATTAATACTCATTCAACTTCTGCAGACTCACATAGCAAGCCCCTGGATCTTACTGTCATTTTGGACACGGTCATCCAGTTATCACCCACCACTGAACGCTGACTTTCTTTTCTACCCCACACCATAAATGCCTCTCTCTCGCTTCAAAAAATGGTGACCAGTATGGAAAAGAAATGAATCGCTAGACTTCTCAATGCCACTGTATACAACTCCCTGAATGATAACCCTGCAATCAGTTTTCAACTTGCATTACCCTCTTCACTCCCTTCCACAATTCTTCTCTATCCCACCTCTGTTTCAACCCCAGTGTCCAGTTCCTAAAGAATAATATCACCACCCGTCGCCTTAGGTGGGGAAATCGCAGACACCTGCTCTCCTCCATGACAGCACAGATGCTCGCTGCATTCTTGACATCCTCAGATTATGGTAGATCATTTTACTTGCAGCTCGTAGTATGTTCTCTCTAGTCACTTGTTCACCAATACAATTTTGTGGTACTAACACAACAGTGCACATCAACATCTTGCCAAACAGCTGGATTTTCAGAGCATGGCAGAAAGTCATAGGAGACAAGATGGTGAATATAGCAAAAGGTCTTAAGTTCCAAATCGCTAGGACTGGTGACCGCCATTTTGAATTCTATTGTGTCTCAAAATGGTCAAAAGTCTTGTGGTCTTCAATCCAAGATTGCATTTCGACCGATATTAGAAAATCTTATTAATAAAGCTGGAAAATAAAAGCTAAATATATAAGAAAAGTACACCTAGATTTGAACGCTGTATGGCATGAGATGGGAACACACTTAAATGATTTTATTTTGACACTGAATGGATTAGATACAACTTTTATTTTAATTAGTATAGCACCTACAATATCTTGAAAAAACCTCTGTGTGCCTTTGGAGCAAGGGGGTGGGCAATGCCCGATTTTGGATGATACTTACAGTACGTTCTGTCTAGAGAATGTTTATTCATTAGTCCTTTTTTCCCCTGAAATAATGACTAAGCTAGATGGAAACCATGGTCCATTTGGGTTTGCCTTGAAATTTCACCGGCTAAGATTTTGCAAAAAAAATAAGATTTAAAACAATGAGAGCAATTTGTCAAGTATATTTGTATTGGGTAAAAGAGTTTGGGAATGAAGGTGAGGAGGACGGATATGCCATTACAGGACAATCCCTTCTGAATTCCTTAACTCTTTATTGTGGTGCTTAAATGGAAAGACTGAAGCATATTGGAATTGGAACAACTCTTAAATACATTTTTTTTCATTTTTTGAAATAGCTGGGAAATGTAGAATAGGCCTATATTTTTTTAAATATCTACCATTAAGAAGCTATTTTAAAGAACAGGAAAAACGTTTTGAACTGAGAATATTTGTTAAGATTTTTTGTATGCCTCCAAATAGGTTCCATTGTGGCTGTGCTCAAAATGTATTTTGGCTGCATATTCTGCTGACCATTCCAAAGTCAGAGTAATATGGGTGGAAGAATTGCAATTATACAGGACAGAGAAGGTATAAGAAAAATGAATTTCATATGTACACCTTCTGCCTATAACCTCAGGCCCGAGAAAGATTCAATATTATTCAATTTACAGGATGCATTATACTCTGGAAGGTTTAAGTAAGATTTCTTCTAATTGCAGCAATCTATAATCAAGATGTCATGGTCAAGTGAACAGTTGGAGACATATGGTTTGGGAGGGTCAAAGATTAAAGGGATTTTTGGCTGGAGTGGGGAAGTGCTTGGATGAGGCATTAAGTCAGATCTTTCGAAATGACGCAGATAAAGCCCTGTTTAGGAGGATAAATGGGGAAGTCGGATTTTGGCCAAGAGAAGAAGCTGTTTTGGGCTCTTTAGTGAAGTGCTCAAGTATTGCAAATGAATGGAACAATGTAACATAATCAGTATGACAAGATTGGAGACAAAAAATAAGAAAGATAATGGTTCTTAAAGGGATTTGTTTTCTTTTATTTTGGGTAACTTGTTGAGTTATCTGATGTATTTGTAACTTTTCATGTGCTCCAAAATAAAATAGCATGTTTGTAAAGACGTGAAGGATGCTGGAAGGTAAGGGTTATGTGTAAATAGGCTCCTTGTTTGAATGGTTTTGGGACACCTTTCCATTTCTTTATTTCAGTGTTGTTCAATACGCAATTCCTGCTAGCTGAAGAGGGTCAGAGAATCCCTCTGGTGGTGTTCCAGAGAGGCTGGTGTCATAAGTGTGAGATATCTTAGAGGCACAACAAGCAAGAAAAATATTGCACCTCAGTAACAACTATCAGGGGCAAAATTATCATGAACCATGCCTCCTGCCCTCCTCATCCTACTATCAAGTCAATTTCCCAATAAAATAAAAGTAAAACCAAAACCATTTTCAAAGATACATATACTTCAGGGGTTACAACAGTGTCGCTCACCAATGGCAGCAAAGTGAGCTTTAATAATCTTTTGACCTTAATTCTGAACAAATTGTCATATAGTAACCTACCCTAAGATTGTTCTATCGTTGGGAAGCTCTCTAGATCCATAGCTTTTACTTCAGAAACACCACTGATTTGGACACTAATATTTAAACTAACATGGTTTTGCTATCCTCTCCAGCAGCTCTGTGGCTAGTCATATATTCTGACAATGTAGAGAGTACTAGCAAGAGCAGGGATGAGGAAGATAAGACCTTCATAAATTCCATCTTGTGAGTGGTAAAGCTCTGGCTGGCAACTGCAGAGATTGCAGTATCATCTGGGTATCAGAAATTTAAGACATTGGTGCTGTCTCAATCACATCTGCCTCAGAGAGGGTTCAGAGATTTCATGAAGAAGGTGACCTCCTTACCTATGATCATGGCTCTCAATGGTGGTTCAGGACCTAAATCGTGAAAAACTGCCAGTCTTGGTGCATGAAAAAGATCTGCAGGCTTGCAAGTATTTGAACTTATCATAATTGTTGAATTTTCTTGGGAATTGGTGTGTGACTCTCCTTATAAATTGAGCGACTAAGAAATAGCTGGTACCCCAATAATGCAAGACAAAATATCATCTGAATTACACAGAGGAAATTGTAAAGTAGATGACAAATTTAGTCAATGATGATTACAATGATGATTTCAATAAACTCCTTATCTCTTTGAGTGTCAATCTAAACACCACTTTATAAAAACATAAATTGACAAACGTGAAAGAGATCCCTCCTAAAGTCTGCTCTTTGGGCAGATGACCTAAGAAGATCTCAGACAAAGGGAAACCTTCATCAGTTGATATGCTGAGACTGCTTTCAGGATTCAAGATGGGTTTGAAAGCCTGTGGAGTGGATTTCTCCTCCCTCCATATCAACCTGTATGTTTGTTTATTATCAGTCTTTATGTGTGTGTGAAAATTCTTTTGGATGTTGCTATGTTTTATGTTCACTTTTTTATAACGTATCTTGCTTACGATGATGTGTAACTTAAGGTGATCTCTATGCCCCCTCTCCCTGCCAATACTCTGACATCCTTTAGCTGAGTACTGGTGAATTGTCCAACATGACTACTACCATATATATCATGTTATGTTATGTTAGGGCTTATTGTCCAGTCTGTTATGACTTCTACTATTTATAACTATCACAGCAGCGGTCCTTTACATTGTATTTTTCCCACTATGACCATTGTTACCTTAATGGTAGAATTACAATTCAATACCGGAATATGCCTGAATTAGGAATACTGACACTTTAACAATCCTGCTTGCCTGGCCACATTAAGGCCCTCATTCTGACCCTGGCGGTCGGTGATAAAGCGGCGGCCAACCCGCCAACAGGCCGACGGTCCAAAATATGCAATTCTGACCCTGGCGGGAACCACCAACACAGCCCCCCGCATTAACACTCCGCCCGCCACGGCGGAACAAACAAACAGCGCGGCGGTCCCCGCCAACAGCCAGGCGGCAGACAATGTACCGCCCACCCTATCACGACCCACCAATCCGCCACCTTTTCCGGGGCGGGAGCACCGCCGATAAAAACACGGCGGAAACAGACTACGAACGGGAAAACGCTCACCTCCACATACTCCACGCGAGATTCCGGCAGTATGGAACCCGAGTTGCAGGTCATCCCCGCACTCCTATACCTGCTCCTGTACCAGGAGCACGCCCGGCGGCGCGGAAGACATCGGTGAGTACTGCACCTACGACACAGGGGAGGGAAAAGATTACCGGCACACACCCACCCACCCACACCCACTACAACACACACATCAATGCATTCCAACAGATCACTGTCACAACCCACAAACCCCCCCCTCCGAAATAATGCAAAGACCAAAAGAAGAGATCTTAAACGGGCAGATATATTGAAAAATGGACAGCAGTAATCCCAATAAATAAATAAACTATGTACAAAATATATACATCTACTAAATGTAGTCCAACCACTGTCCGTGGACCACAGGGGTCCTGAGCAAAGGGGCAAGGCCCAGTCCCACGACAAGAACTCCTCGGAGAGAACACTGCAGGGGCATCAGAAAGAAAAAAGGACAGGCACCTCAGGGGGAAGGGAAGGAGGGGCACCTCAGCCACTTGAGTACACGACGCCAGATCCACGAGGGGACTCCATGACCACTGGCCCATCCTGGGGAGAGCAAAGCCACAGTCCATACAGTCCATACAGTGGGTGGCCTGCCCACTGGGCCATCCTGGGGAGAGCAAAGCCACAGTCCAAACAGTCCATACAGTGGGTGGCCTGCCCACTGGGCCATCCTGGGGAGAGCAAAGCCACAGTCCAAACAGTCCATACAGTGGGTGGCCTGCCCAATGGGCCATCCTGGGGAGAGCAAAGCCACAGTCCAAACAGTCCATACAGTGGGTGGCCTGCCCACTGGGCCATCCTGGGGAGAGCAAAGCCACAGTCCAAACAGTCCATACAGTGGGTGGCCTGCCCACTGGGCCATCCTGGGGAGAGCAAAGCCACAGTCCAAACAGCCCATACAGTGGGTGGCCTGCCCACTGGGCCATCCTGGGGAGTGCAAAGCCACAGTCCAAACAGTCCATACAGTGGGTGGCCTGCCCACTGGGCCATCCTGGGGAGAGCAAAGCCACAGTCCAAACAGTCCATACAGTGGGTGGCCTGCCCACTGGGCCATCCTGGGGAGTGCAAAGCCACAGTCCAAACAGTCCATACAGTGGGTGGCCTGCCCACTGGGCCATCCTGGGGAGAGCAAAGCCACAGTCCAAACAGTCCATACAGTGGGTGGCCTGCCCACTGGGCCATCCTGGGGAGTGCAAAGCCACAGTCCAAACAGTCCATAACAGACTCCACTGCCACTGGAGGAGGCATGTTGGCCAGAGGACATCCTGCAGCCCTGCCCGAGACAGATCCTGCCCTGCCACGTCTGCCAAAGGGCCAGCGGTTCCTGCCTGGAAGGGCCCAGTTCAGCGGTTCTTGAGACGGCGGTCCCCAGCGGAGCGGTGCTGGAGACGGCGGGCCCAATTCAGCGGTTCTTGCCTTGAAGGGCCCAGTTCAGCGGTTCTTGAGACGGCGGTCCCCAGCGGAGCGGTGCTGGAGACGGCGGGGCCCAGTTCAGCGGTTCTTGCCTTGAAGGGCCCAGTTCAGCGGTTCTTGAGACGGCGGTCCCCAGCGGAGCGGTGCTGGAGACGGCGGGGCCCAGTTCAGCAGTTCTTGCCTTGAAGGGCCCAGTTCAGCGGTTCTTGAGACGGCGGTCCCCAGCGGAGCGGTGCTGGAGACGGCGGGGCCCAGTTCAGCGGTTCTTGCCTTGAAGGGCCCAGTTCAGCGGTTCTTGAGACGGCGGTCCCCAGCGGAGCGGTGCTGGAGACGGCGGACATTCTATGGCCAACTGCTCATTGCCTGGTGGTGCCCTCCTGGGCAGCGGGGATGGTGCTCCTTCAATGCCCACCTGGGCTGTGGGTGGTGGGGCCCTCCTGGCCAGCTGGGCTGGGTCCTCCCTGGGCAGCGGCTATGGGGGTGGTGGGCTCTCCCGGGGCAGCTGTGCCGGTTCCTCCCGGGGCAGCGGCTATGGGGGTTGCGGGCTCCTCCTGGGCAGCTGTGACGGGTCCTCCATGGGCAGCAGGCCTGCTGCCTGACTTCTCCGCCTTGCTGCCCTTGCCCTCCTTAGTCAGGAGTCTGTGGCCCTTTCCTCCCTTTGGAGCTGTGGCTGTTGACGGTGGCTGGCTAGTGTCCTGGGGGGATATAGAACCCGGGCTCCGGCGGCAGCCCTTCCGCCTTCTGCTCCTCTTCCCAGGGGGTGGGCTGGCTGTCCCCTTGCTGCTGGGCGAAGATCCAGACCTGCAGGCTGGTGGGCTCCAATACCCCTGCACCCTTGTCAAGGGGGCAGCAGGGCTGGTGGTGGCTGAGGTGCTCTTCTTACCCCGACGAGAAGGAGGGGGGGGCTCAGGGTCAGGAAAGAAGGTAGCAGTAGAGAGATAGATTTTCCTGGGACAATGGATAGTGGTAGGTACAGTGGGAATGGGAGTGGAGGGAGAGGATGTGGTTGTAGGCGAGACAACTTTGCTGTCTTTGGGTGCAGGTGCAGGAGCGGGAGGCTGTCGTGAGGTGGATGGCTGTTGGGTGGGTGGGTGGCTGCGTTTGTGTGGTGTGGAAGAGGGGGTGACAGACACAGTGGGAGAGGACACAGGGGACGTGTAAATGGCAGTGGGGGTGGTGACTACACGTGTGCGGACTGGACTGGAGGGTGTGCTGGTGATGGAAACACTGGCTGATGGTGAGGTGAATGAAGGTGTGAGTGTAGACGTCACAGGGAGGGAGGAGGGAGACGAGGAGGTGGGGGTCACAGAGGTGGTAGTGACTGTTGGCATGTCTGCATCGGAATGTTGCTTGTGTGAATGTCTGCGTGATCTGTGGTGCTTATGTTTGGATGAGCTGCTCTTGGGTGTTGAGGTGTGTGCAGGCTGGTCTGATGGTGTGGGTGGGACAGGCAGAGGAACAGGAGACTGGGAGGAGGGAGTTAGTAGAGGGAGGCAGGAGACAGGGACAATGGCTGCCGTCAGTGCTGAGGCCAGAGCCTGGAACGATCGCTGATGGGCAGCCTGACCCGAATGAATGCCCTCCAGGTACGCATTGCTGCGATGAACCTCCCTCTCCACCCCCTGGATGGCATTCAAAAGGGTAGTCTGCCCAACAATGAGCGTTCGGAGGAGGTCAATGACCTCCTCACTGAGGGCAGCGGGGGTAACAGGGGCAGGGCCTGAGGTGCCTGGGGCGAAGGAGATGCCCGGCTTCCTGGCAGAGCGGGCACGGGGCGAACGCTGAGGGGCTGCTGGGAGGGCGGAGATGGTGCGCTGGGTGGCGGCTGTACCTGTAATGGCGGGGGGCACGGATGGTGCCACCCCCGCAAGGGAGCTCCCTTCCGAGGACGTGTCCGTGTCGCTGCAGGGTCCAGTCGTCCCCGTTGTGGAGCTCCCCTCGCCCTCCGTCTCACTGGTCCAGTCAGACTCTGTGGCATGGCCCTCCTGGGCCATGTGAGATGCAGCTCCCTCCTGCCCCGATGCCACTTCTCCTCCGCCTGATGATGCTGATGCACACAAGCACAGAAAGACAAACAAAAAGGGGGGGGGAGAGAGAAATAAAGAGATTTTGAGTACATGGATCACTGGTACAGTTAGCGGACATGACAGACACAGATGCCCCCTGCACTAAGTTGCGCACTTGGGGTCCCCTACGCATTCCGTGGAACATGCCCTACACGCCTAGAGTTGACAACTGCACCCATGGATGACACGGCCCAGGGATGGCTGTACTGGCACACTACTGAGGGTGGTGGCTGGGGACACAGGGGCTTACGGGGGTGCCCAGCCTACAGATATCGCCCTGGCCTAGGGGGACCCACAGCCCTCCTCCCCCACCCAGACACCTCCACTGCGCGACAGCAGAGTAGATAATGCTTGTACTCACCCCCTTGTGTCTGCTGTGCTGCCCTCACGCGCCCATCCAAATCAGGGTAGGCCACCGCCAGGATCCGGAACATCAGGGGGGTCAGTTGACGGCAGGCACCCCGCCTACGTTGGGAGGCCATCCCCAGCAGAGACTCGGCGGTCTTCTTGGTCCCGCGGCGGATGTCCTCCCACCTCTTGCGGCAGTGGGTGCCCCGTCGATGGTGGACCCCCAGGGTCCGGACTTCCTTGGCGATGGCACGCCAAATCCCGATCTTCTCATGGGCGCGGACCTATGTGACACGTACAGGGAGGGAGAAATACCACGTTCAAGTTTGTCTGCATTTTCGTTGCCAGTGGCCCAACGCCCCCCATCCCCGCCAGGCCCCCCGCCATGCCCCCCGCCAGGCCCAACATGCCCCCCATCCCCGCCAGGCCCCCCGCCAGGCCCCCCGCCAGGCCCAACATGCCCCCCATCCCCGCCAGGCCCCCCGCCATGCCCCCCGCCAGGCCCAACATGCCCCCCATCCCCGCCAGGCCCCCCGCCAGGCCCAACATGCCCTCCATCCCCGCCAGGCCCCCCGCCATGCCCCCCGCCAGGCCCAACATGCCCCCCATCCCCGCCAGGCCCCCCGCCAGGCCACCCGCCAGGCCCAACATGCCCCCCATCCCCGCCAGGCCCCCAGCCATGCCCCCCGCCAGGCCCAACATGCCCCCCATCCCCGCCAGGCCCCCCGCCAGGCCCCCAAGCCAGCCAGTGGCCCCAAATCCATATTGAATTAAACTCACTTGTTGGTCTGGAGGACCGTAGAGTAGCGCATACTGGGGGAGGACCCCATCCACAAGTTTCTCCAACACTTCTCCAGTGAAGGCAGGGGCCCTTTCCCCAGGCGCAGCAGCCATTGTCCCTTCCAGACCGAGGTCACAGCAACACTTGCAGTATAGGTCCTCTCCTGTGAAAGTTCAAGTCGCAAGTGAATAAGTAGATAGAAAATGGCGGTCACGTCCGCGGCGGTGCGTACCGCGGCGGTGCATACCGCCACCGCCGGCGCCCTTCGCCATTGGCTCCTGAAACCCATAGGCTTCAATGTTAACCAATGCGGCTTCGTGCCGCGGTCTTCGACCGCCGACCGCCGCGGTGTGCCACGCCAGCGCATTGACCTCACATCCCATTGTCACACTTCACAGGTCAGGCAGCCGCCATTTCGAGGGTCCACATGGCTCAATTTCAACTGCGTCACACAGGCCTAGGCCTTGCATAGCCACTCAGACACGCCATTCACTGCATAGAGAATCGTTTACTGTGCAAGCTGTGAGTACGTACCTGTGGGTTGCTTGACTGTGTGCTCCATGTTGTCCTTCCTAGGCACCGTCCGCTGGGTTTGGCGAGGAGACGGATGAATCCTCCCGTGTACAGGCCGCTGGTGGACCTGTCGACAATGGAAGCACGCCACATTATCCTGACCTACCGGCTTGACCGTGCCACTATACATGAACTGTGTGCCCAGCTGGAGCCCGACCTGATGTCCCCCATCCGCCAACCCACAGGGATTCCCCCTCTGGTGCAGGTCCTGTCAGTACTCCACTTCTTGGCAAGTGGGTCATTTCAGACAACAGTGGGAATTGCTTCTGGGATGTCTCAGCCCATGTTTTCGAAGGTGTTATCCAGAGTGTTGTCGGCCCTGATGAAATACATGAGGAGCTACATCCTTTTCCCTGAGGTGGGCGAATTGGCTGCAGTGAAGGGTGATTTCTATGCCCTTGGACATATTCCCAACGTCATTGGTGCCATTGATGGGACCCATGTGGCTTTGGTTCCCCCAAGAGACAGGGAGCAGGTGTACAGGAACAGAAAAAGTTACCATTCCATGAACATCCAGGTGGTGTGTTTGGCTGACCAGTACATCTCGCATGTAAATGCCAAATTCCCAGGGTCAGTGCATGACGCCTACATCCTAAGGAATAGCAGCATCCCTTACGTGATGGAACAGCTAGAGAGACACCGTGTATGGCTAATGGGGGACTCTGGGTACCCCAACCTGTCGTGGCTACTGACCCCAGTAAGGAATCCCCGGACCAGGGCAGAGGAACGGTACAATGAGGCCCATGGGCGTACTAGGAGGGTGATCGAACGCACCTTCGGCCTCCTAAAGGCCAGGTTTCGGTGCCTGCATATGACAGGTGGATCCCTAATGTACTCACCTAAGAAGGTGTGTCACATCATCGTGGCCTGCTGCATGCTTCACAACCTGGCTTTGCGCCGCTAGGTGCCTTTCCTGCAGGAGGATGGTCGAGACGGTGGTGTTGTGGCAGCTGTGGAACCTGTGGAGAGTGACGAGGAGGAAGACGACGGGGCTGAAACAGACAACAGGGACAGAATCATTGAACAGTACTTCCAATAGGACACAGGTAACAATTCAAACATAATTTAGTAAATGTGAACTACTCTCCTGCATCTCTGCTGCCTGTCTATTTGCCCCAGTGTATGATGACTGAGTTGTGGCTTTTCCCTCCCTATTTCAGATCTGGGGTCCCCACTACGAGTCCTGTGCTTCGTTTCCCCATGGACTACAGCTTTGTGGCAGCTGTTTGTTGACTTCACTATGTACAAGGACATATTTGCACTGTCATGTCAATTACAATATTTTGAAATCACAGCCAGACTCCAGATAGTTTTGTGCAAAATAGGTGTTTATTTCAGTGCTCAAAATGGGATGGGTGGTTTCAAGTGGGTGGGGGCTATGGTGAAGGAATGTCCATGGCAGAGTCCAGAGTAACAGTCACACAGGTGCATTGTCCATAGGCCTGTGGAGAGATGGAGCATGGGCAGTTCAAGGATGGACAGGGTGACAATGTGGGACAGTGGGATGACATCAGGTGGTATCCTTTGCTGGCGGGGGTCTTGACATCCTACTCTGTCTTCTTGCGAGATCTCAGGGCCCTCTTGCGGGGTGGTTCTTCTCCTGCAGGAGGTGGGGGTCTGGTGGGCTGCTGTTGTGCGGGGGCCTCCTGTCCACTAGCGCCGGCGGAGGTGGTTGGCTGTTCTTGGTCCAGGCTAGTGGCAGGGGCCCTTTGTTGTTGTTGAGTGTCCGTCCTGGTGTTGATGAGTTCCTGCAGCAGCCCTACCATGGTAACCAGGGTGGAGGTGAGGGCTCTGATGTCCTCCCTGTACCCCCGATAGTGTTCCTCCTGCAGTACCTGGATCTCCTGGAACCGGGCCAGTACCGTCGCCATCGTCTCCTGGGAGCGGTTGTATGCTCCCATGATGGTGGTGAGGGCCTCGTGGAGAGTGGGTTCCCTG
The DNA here is from genome assembly GCF_031143425.1 of Pleurodeles waltl. Lineage (NCBI taxonomy): Eukaryota > Metazoa > Chordata > Amphibia > Caudata > Salamandridae > Pleurodeles > Pleurodeles waltl. The sequence goes on along the minus strand of NC_090444.1, from coordinate 1,098,832,014 downwards.
GGCCCGTCCCCCCCCTGTCGCACAGCTGCCCTCCGAGTTGCCCTGTTTCCCTGGGCCTCTGCCCCCTGGCCTGTGTGCCCACTACCACTGCCCCCAGGTCCCTGTTGTTGTTGGGGTGGTGGGTTATCCTGGGTGCCCTGTAGTGGTAGACACACCGCAGATTGACGCGCCCTGGAGACAGAGGCATGGGCCCGCTGGGTGGGAGCTGTGCTGGTGTTCCCAGAGGGGTTTGGGTCTGTAGTGGCCTGTGCCTGTGTGAGGGGAACCGACTGTCCAGAGGTCCCCGATGGTCCGGGCTGGTCATCAGTGTCCAGGTCGACAGAGCTGCTGTCATCGCTGACGGCCTCTTGGGTGGGGGGTGTGGAGAATTCTGGGCCCTCCGTGGCGGTGTGTTGACGGTCGGGTCCTGCAGGGGTATAGAGGTATGGTTATAGTTTCAATGTGCGGCATATGGGTGTATCTGTGGGTTCCCGTGTCCCCAAGTGCTGGCATTCGTGTGTGGGGGCTTTGGTGAGGGTGGCTTGTGGGGGGGATGTGTATATGCATTGGGCATGCTTTGGTGATGGGTGTCCATGCTTAGTGGACGCATGCAGGCCTAGGTTTTGGGATGTGTGGGTTGTGATGGTGAGACATTGGCAGGGAATAGGTGTGCTGGGGGTGGGGGTGAGGATGGTGGTGGGGGTGAGGATGGTGGTGGGGGTGAGGGTGGGGGTGAGGATGGGGGTGGGGGTGAGGGTGGGGTTCGAGGATGGGGGTGAGGGTTGGGGTATGATTTGGCATGCAGGTGGGGGGGAAGCAGTAGTGAAGCTTCAACTTACCAGAATCCATTCCTCCGCCGACTCCTGCGAGGCCGTCAGGATGCAGGATGTTCAAGACTTCCTCCTCCCATGTTGTAAATTGTGGGGGTTGAGGTGGGGGTCCTCCGCCAGTCTTCTGCACGGCGATGTTGTGCCTGGATACCATGGAACGCACCTTCCCCCGTAGGTCGTTCCATCACTTCCTGATGTCTTCCCGATTTCTGGGGTGCTGTCCCACAGCGTTGACCCTGTCGACAATCCTCTGCCATAGCTCCGTCCTCCGGGCAATGCTGGTGTATTGGATCTGTGTGCCGAAGAGCTGGGGCTCTACCCGAACGATTTCCTCCACCATGACCCTGAGTTCTTCGTCTGAGAAGCGGGGGTGTCTTTGGGGTGCCATGGAGTGGTGTGTATGATGGGTGGGGTGGAGTATGTGTAGTTAAGAGTGTTGAGTGTGGTGGTGTGTGTTGTTTTGTGTGTGGATATTGTGTGGGTGATGGTGTAGTGTGCCTCTGTGTGATGGTATTCTGTGATCGCTGATGTGTCTCTCAGTGCTTCTTTTCGGATTTTGGTCGAAAGGGTTTGTGGGTGATGTGGGTGTGTGTTTTATATTGTATTGTGTGTGTGGGAGTGGTGTGTGTATGTGTATCAGGTGTGTGGAATTCAAATCGGCCAATGTGGCTGAGTTTTGTTCGTTTGTGTGTATTCTGACCGCGGCGGTGTGTACCGCCAATGGAAAACCGCGTTTGAAAGACCGCCGCGTGGATTCGTGGGTCGTAATGGCATGGGCGTATTTCTGTTGGCGTGACGGTGGAGGTTTGGTCACCTCCACTTTTCCGCCGACCGCTGGTCTGGCGGTCTGTTGTGGCTGTCGGATTTTCGGAGGTTTGGCTGCTGCGGGTCAGAATGACCGTGGCGGGTTACCGCGACCGCGGCGGAATTATGGAGGATTTCTGACCGGCGGTAGGCGCCTTTTACCGCCGAGGTCAGAATGACCACCTAAGTGTGCTCCGAGACATGAACAGGAGTAACTCTGAATACTTGGCTCGGGTGCTGACACAGCTTCCCAAGTGCCTTCCTACCCCTCTCATGCCCACAGACATCGCCATGCCTCTATCCAACGATGAAGCAATACTGGCCAGTGCTGACACAAGGATGAGCCGGCAATATTTCCTTCACCTGAAGAAAAGGCGGGTCTCTGATCAGGAGTCTGCCATAACTGCCACATTCGGGACCTCTGGCTGCAAATTACGGATAAGCGCATGGTTTGAGCGCCAATTAGCAATATTATTAATTACAGTGATTCCTGTTCTTATTTGCCCATATTTTAGTCACCAACCAGCCCGTGAGTATATTTGTTTACTGAAATAAGCACATTGGTGCACTTTACTATTCTTTTGGGCAAGCAGCCTCTATTCTTAACACACAATCCTCCGAGGCCTTATTTGATTTATTGGGCTCTACTAATTCCATGCCATATATATCCTTATACAGGACATCTTCTGGGACCCATATTGTGGCCTTCCCAGCTTTCATACAGTCTCTACATGGACCTTGCTTACATCTGCAACCGGCATGTATTCCTTTAACTTACATATTTTGTCACAATTACTCTAGGCCTACATGCTAAATTGAGTATTTCATTAGTCCCCAAGGTTATTTACAGTCCTAATGACACTCTCTTATTCTGTGTAGTCTTGAAACCTCAACACCAATAACAGACATACCTCTGATTTCAAAGCTATACACTGATGATATTAACTAGTGTGTATATAGCTTTGAAATCAGAGGTATGTCTGTTATTGGTTTTGAGGTATATATATATATATATATATATATATATATATATATATATCTTTGTGAAAACTAACATATCACCATAACATTTATGTCACAAAATGTGTTACTTTTTCCTCTTGGTTTGGTTATGGTTTCTCTCACTTAGGGTTTCTTGAAGAAACTATCTCACCACCCATTTGATCATTTGATCACATTATACTGGTCTTGACATTTCTGATGTCTATATTTTAAATTATTAGCATGTATTGAAAACCACAATGACATACTAGTTGCTTTTTATGTGTTTTGTTGAGATTGATTCCCGATAGTATGTTCTGCCTTGATGAAAAATGTTTTGTTCACGATTGATTCAGGATTTCCTGATTTATCATATTGTTTTCTAAGAAATGAGTTCCATGTGAACACATCCTCCAAGTTGAGACTTGATACCCAGTTTGCATGGTCATTTGGGTTGCTCTTGTTCCTTTACATTACTGGTCAAGCAGTGGTCACAATCCCTTGGAGGGTGAACCACAAAAAGTCACTAAATTAATTTGTGCTAAACCCTGGCTAGCCTGGCACGAAAAGCAGTAAAAAGCAGCAAGGCTTAACATAGAAGAAATATGTAAAGTATTTATGCAGCACACAAGCAGTAATAAAGTGAAAACACAACACATGAAAAATCCCAAACCAATTTAGAAAAATAGAGTACATTTAATAAATCATTTGACACCAAAACAACAAAAATCCAATCAATAAAATCGGAGTTATAAATTTTTAAAGTTTAAGGTTCAAAATAGTGCCTAAAAGATAAAAGCATCAACCGCAGACATCTGATCACCTTTAGCACCACAACCAAGGGTTCAGGAGTGTGTGGAGACCTCTTAGGGGTTCAGGACTTGCTTGGCTCTTGGTTCAGGTGCAGGTTCAAGATGGTGGGAACCTGGTATGTCCCTGTGGCTCTGAACAGGAGGCCAGCAAACTAACCCTTGGAGTGCCTTTTGGTAGTCCTGGGTGTAGATGTAGATGAGGAGCTCAACAGCAGGGCTGGCCACTGATGGTTCAAGGCTGACTCCAGGCAGCAAAGCAGTCATTCCGGGTACAGCTGCAGTCTGACAGAGAGCACAGCAGGCCACAGCAGCAGGCAGTCCTCCAAGAGTTCTTCCCTAGGTCTAGTAGTGAACTGAGGAGTGGGTCTGAAGGTCATATTTTTGTTCCCTGGAGCCCTTCCCCTAGAAGGTGGGAGATGTTTCTGGACAGGTTCTTTGAAGTTCTTAAAATTTCCTGAATCCTCTGCCCTGGCTCCAAACTGGCTGCAGTGACAATTCAGGGTTGTTTGGCCTATGGGGAGGAGACAGGGCACAGTCAATTCAGTTGCAAGTGGGGCTGTACTCAGCTCCGCCCGCCCCTTCGTGCCAGTTAATGGCCCATTGAGGCACCCCAATCCCACTATTATTTGACTGTCTGGGATGAATTTACAAAGTCTAACTGTCAGCTACACCCACTCATGTGACCCAGGATAGGCTGCAGGCACAAAGGACTAAGGGCAGGAAAATGCCAACTTTCTAAAAGTGTCATTTTCAAATTTGTAATAAAAAATCGAACTGTACCATTAAAGAGAGTTTATCATTATAATTCCATAGGTACCAAATATGAGACAGCTACCTCATCTCAATTAGGAATTACAGCTTATTAAAGGTAATAAGCAATCCACAATGTTATCCGATGGGAGTGTTAGGCCTCAGAGTAGTGAAAAACACAATTGGGAGTTTTTCACTACCAGGACATATAAAACCTAAAACTACATCTCCAATGTTTTAATTACACAGCACCTTGTCCTCTGGACTACCTAGGGCCTACCTTAGGGGTAACCTGTATGTAATAAAAGGGGAGTTTAGGCTTGGAAAGGGAGTTTAAATGCTAAATGAACATGGCAGTGTGACACTATATTCAGGCTGCAATGGCAGGCCTGTGACAAGTTTTAGAGGGATACTTAGGGTGGTAAAATAAATGCTGCAGGCCCACTGGTAGCATTTAATTTACATGCCATGGGTATAGGGTATACCAATCTACCAGAGACATGTTTTGGAGGAGAGCATGGGCACTTTATCAATGTTTAGCAGTGGTAAAGTGGACAGAGTCCTAAGGAAAACAAAAATGAATTCAGCGAAAAGTTGAGGGTAAAAGGCAAAACGTTTAGGGGTGACCCTGCAGAGAGGGTTATTTCCAAATCACCTGTTCAGTATCTTATTTCAAACTGAGTAAATATCAGATTTAAATACAATACAGCCCATAATTCAGATATAAAGTGATGAAAATTAAGGAAAGATTATCAGCGAAACCTAAATCAGGATTTCCTCTAAATGAATTGAAAACTGCGTTCAGGTTAGTTAACACTTGGCATTACAACCGTACATTAAAGCCTTTACTTTTTTCTCATTAACACTGTTTCATCTCTATACTTGGTTTTCATTTTGATTCATTTGCTTCATTTAATTCCGCAATGTGTATTTGAGAGCCATACAAAACAGAGCCCATGCATGAGTCCGAACAGTCTGTGGTCACCTTAAAGCTGTTCTTGGGCTCACTATGTCATAGGCAAATTACGCTGGAGACAAGAAAAATCCCAAACTAATTTAGAAAAATAGGAGAGTGAAGTATATTAAATAAAATAGTACCAGAATTACACAAATCCAGTCAATAGAACCACAGATATAGACTTTTAAAGTTTTTAGTACAAATAGTGGCAAAAGCAAAAAATGCCAACTGTAGTTATCGGGTCATGTTAGAACGGGACAAAGTCACATGTTCAGGCTGACCACAATGGAGTATGGGCAAGATACAGGGACCAGGTTAGTCCCCCTTAAAGTTGTTCCTTCCGTCCTTGATGCAAGGCTTCACATCACTCAATGTCAGTTCTGATCCGGTGCTGCACGGTGCTGCAATGCAAAGTCTTGCATCAAGTTGCATTACACTGCATCAGTTCTGATGAAGAGCAATGAGGGCTGGAATGCCAGGTGTTGCGTCTAGTTGCATCGCACTGCTTCTGTTCCGGTGAGGCTACAGATCAAGAGCTTAGAAGGTCTGCGATGTGAGGTCCTGGCTCAAGCTTCAGCATGCTGCGTTGGATTTGGCGGAACCATTAGGCATGGAGAAGTACAATCTGATGCCAGTCAAATGTCCAGGACCTGGGTGGCACCATTGGGAATGTGCACTCACTCCAGGCAGAGGCCAGCAGAAGGGCTTAGGCAGGTCCAGTTGCAGGCCCAAGAAGGTCCAGTGCAGCAGGTCAGCTAGGCAGTTGCTGGGTGGCCTCTAAAGCTTATGTCCCTGTAGCACACACAGGAGGTCAGGCACCTGACCCTTAGAGTCACGTAGTAGCCTGGGATGAAGGCAATCGGGTCCTTTCTTTCTGTTCAGACAGCACAACAGGCCTTAATGCAGTGGGACAGTTCTCTGCCAGCAGGGCAGTCCTTATTCAGTAATGTCCACAGGTCCATGACTGTTCTGAAGAGTGGCTCTTAAGGTCCAATATTTATATCTGGTGCCAGTCTTTGCGTGGGGTGACTTCCTGTCCTACCCCACATCTGGTTTTGGGAGGATTTCCCCCTTCCTTTGTCAAGGCTCCAAACTGCCTATGGTGACAAACAACACAGCAGGCTTTGTGTAAGATTGCTTTGTGTGTGCAGCAGGCAAAGCCCTTTGGAAAATAAGTGGGGCAGGGTTCAGCCCCTCAAAGTCATCCTGCCAGGATAGCCCATCCTGTCCACACCTAAGACCTCTTTGTGTTACTGTCTGGAAACAATACACAAACCCCAACAATAGAGCCATTCACAGCCATCTGACCCAGGACACTGACAGAAAGAACAAGTGGTTAGCACAAGAAAATGGTGACTTTCCAAAAGTGGCATTTTCAGAATTGTGGTTTGAAATCCAACTTTAACATTAAAGAGGACTTTAAATTACAATGCATTTGAGTGTGAACAGTATTTTTCAACTTGCTCCAAATTCCAAGGGGTAAAAAACAACTTTGTTTTTCACTGCTAGGACATGTAAAACTTAAACCCATATATCCTACTTTGTACCTACAATGCACCCTGCCCCATGAGCCTTTAGGGTCCACCTTGCGAGTTACTTATATGTATTAAAAAAGGAAGGTTTAGGTCTGACAAATCATACATTTCGCGTAGTAGGAATGGCAGTTTAAAACTGCACTAAATGCTGCAACAGCAAGCCTGAGGCATGTTTAAAAGGCACAATTGAGTGTTGCAGGACCACTAGTAGTATTTCATGTACCAACCCTTGATACATGTGGTTCCGTTTACTACGGACTTGCAAGTAAACTAAATGTGCCCATTTTACCATGTTCGAAAAGGAGAGATCACAAGCATGTTAACCCTGATCAGCAGTGCTTATGTGCCCAGAGTCCTAAAGCCAACAAAAATGAATTCAGTGAAACAGGAGGGAAGGCAAAAGGTTTAGGGATATGCCACACTATAGATGTCAAGTCTAACAGGAGAAATTCAAATTGGTCATAGGGGGGAAATCACATCTTATTTATAGAAAGAAACGAAAAGATTCTAAAATAAAGAAATGAGAAAAGAACTAACTGGCTGTAGCCTAGTGAGCACATCACTGACACTTGATAACTAGTCTGCTTTGCTCAAAGTATTCTGATTTTAGATTTTTCCTGGGTAGGTGTTTAGTCGACTTTCTTCAAGGTGAGTGATTAATTAGTTGGGATGGCAATATAAGGTCAGCCAGATTGAGGATCAAGATACAATCTTCAAGTGTGTAGTCCTAAGAGACAAATGGCTGGGTGGTTTCCCTACAAGCATGGAAATAGTGATAAAGGAAGATGGCATTTTGAAGGTAGCACACCCCAGGAATACAGTAGATGCGCCATTTGATTCCTTCCACTCAGGAATATATAAAAAGCATCCTATGACTAAGAAAACAGAGGTTGCACAATATTTAGTAAAGACAAATTTCTGTATGCACTAAAAAACATTTTGGAGACTTCTCTCTGAGGTTTAGACATCTGAAACATGATAAAGAATATTAAATATTAAAAGATTACTGGGCCTGGTGGAATGTGGTTGTATGGATGAGGGTCCTAACTGCTGCTATTAAGCAGAAGGGGAAATTAACAGGGTTTCCAGGAATTATGTGTTGCAGATCATGTAGAAATGTTAAGTGAGAGATACATGAAGGAGCTCTTCAATGGCTTAGTACCAGTCTTCATCTACCACACGAGTTATAAATGTTCATCTGACCAAGAGCTTTCACAGAAAAAATCTAATTTGCTCTAAACATTTAGGGTTTAATTTCCTAGATAGTGGGGTGAAACAGATATATGCAAAAGACATAGGCCCTCATTCTGACCCTGGCGGTCGGCGGAGAGGCGGCGGTCGGACCGCGAACAGACCGGCGGTATTAAAAATGGCATTCTGACCCTGGCGGGAACCGCCAACACAGCCCGCCAACTTAACACTCCGACCGCCACAGCGGTACAAACAAACAGCGCGGCGGTTCCCGCCAACAGCCCGGCGGCAGACAAAGTACCGCCCACCCTATTACGACCCACCAATCTGCCACCTTTTCCGGGGCGGGAGCACCGCCGATAAGAACACGGCGGAAACAGACTACGAACGGGAAAACGCTCACCTCTACGCACTCCACGCGAGATTCCGGCAGTATGGAGCCAGAGTTACAGGTCATCCCCGCACTCCTATTCCTCCTCATATACCAGGAGCACGCCCGGCGGCGCGGAAGACATCGGTGAGTACTGCACCTACGACACAGGGGAGGGAAAAGATTACCGGCACACACCCACCCACCCACACCCACTACAACACACACATCAATGCATTCCCACAGATCACTGTCACAACCCACAAACCACCCCCCTCCGAAATAATGCAAAGACCAAAAGAAGAGATCATAAACGGCCAGATATATTGAAATAAACTATGTACAAAATATATACAGCTACTAAATGTAGTCCAACCACTGTCCGTGGATCACAGGGGTCCTGTGCAAAGGGGCAAGGCCCAGTCCCACGACAAGAACTCCACGGAGAGAACACTGCAGGGGCATCAGAAAGAAAATAGGACAGGCACCTCAGGGGGAAGGGAAGGGGGGGCACCTCAGCCACTTGAGTACACGACGCCAGATCCACGAGGGGACTCCATGACCACTGGGCCATCCTGGGGAGAGCAAAGCCACAGTCCATACAGTCCATACAGTGGGTGGCCTGCCCACTGGGCCATCCTGGGGAGAGCAAAGCCACAGTCCATACAGTCCATACAGTGGGTGGCCTGCCCACTGGGCCATCCTGGGGAGAGCAAAGCCACAGTCCAAACAGTCCATACAGTGGGTGGCCTGCCCACTGGGCCATCCTGGGGAGAGCAAAGCCACAGTCCATACAGTCCATACAGTGGGTGGCCTGCCCACTGGGCCATCCTGGGGAGAGCAAAGCCACAGTCCAAACAGTCCATACAGTGGGTGGCCTGCCCACTGGGCCATCCTGGGGAGAGCAAAGCCACAGTCCATACAGTCCATACAGTGGGTGGCCTGCCCACTGGGCCATCCTGGGGAGAGCAAAGCCACAGTCCATACAGTCCATACAGTGGGTGGCCTGCCCACTGGGCCATCCTGGGGAGAGCAAAGCCACAGTCCATACAGTCCATACAGTGGGTGGCCTGCCCACTGGGCCATCCTGGGGAGAGCAAAGCCACAGTCCATACAGTCCATACAGTGGGTGGCCTGCCCACTGGGCCATCCTGGGGAGAGCAAAGCCACAGTCCAAACAGTCCATACAGTGGGTGGCCTGCCCACTGGGCCATCCTGGGGAGAGCAAAGCCACAGTCCAAACAGTCCATACAGTGGGTGGCCTGCCCACTGGGCCATCCTGGGGAGAGCAAAGCCACAGTCCAAACAGTCCATAACAGACCCCACTGCCACTGGAGGAGGCAAGTTGGCCAGAGGACATCCTGCAGCCCTGCCCGAGATAGATCCTGCCCTGCCACGTCTGCCAAAGGGCCAGCGGTTCTTGCCTTGGCGGGCCCAGTTCAGCGGTTCTTGCCTTGAAGGGCCCAGTTCAGCGGTCCTTGCCTTGAAGGGCCCAGTCCAGCGGTTCTTGCCTTGAAGGGCCCAGTTCAGCGGTTCTTGAGACGGCGGGGCCCAGTTCAGCGGTTCTTGCCTTGAAGGGCCCAGTTCAGCGGTTCTTGAGACGGCGGGGCCCAGTTCAGCGGTTCTTGAGACGGCGGGGCCCAGTTCAGCGGTTCTTGCCTTGAAGGGCCCAGTTCAGCGGTTCTTGAGACGGCGGGCCCAGTTCAGCGGTTCTTGAGACGGCGGGGCCCAGTTCAGCGGTTCTTGCCTTGAAGGGCCCAGTTCAGCGGTTCTTGAGACGGCGGGCCCAGTTCAGCGGTTCTTGAGACGGCGGGGCCCAGTTCAGCGGTTCTTGAGACGGCGGGGCCCAGTTCAGCGGTTCTTGAGACGGCGGACGGTCTATGGCCAACTGCTAATTGCCTGGTGGTGCCCTCCTGGGCAGCGGGGATGGTGCTCCTTCACTGCCCACCTGGGCTGTGGGTGGTGGGGCCCCCCTGGCCAGCTGGGCTGGGTCCTCCCTGGGCAGCGGCTATGGGGGTGGTGGGCTCTCCCGGGGCAGCTGTGCCGGTTCCTCCCGGGGCAGCGGCTATGGGGGTTGTGGGCTCCTCCTGGGCAGCAGGCCTGCTGCCTGACCTCTCCAACTTGCTGCCCTTGCCCTCCTTAGTCGTCGGCCTGTGGCCCTTGCCTCCCTTTGGAGCTGTGGCTGGTGACTGTCTCTGGGTGGTGTCCGGGGGGGATGTAGAAGGCGGGCTCCTGCGGCGCCCCTTCCGCCTTCTGCTCCTCTTCCCAGGGGGTGGGCTGGCTGTCCCCTTGCTGCTGGGCGAAGATCCAGACATGCGGGCTGGCGGGCTCCAATACCCCTGCACCCTTGTCAAGGGGGCTGCAGGGCTGGTGGTGGCTGAGGTGCTCTTCTTACCCCGACGAGAAGGAGGGGGGGGCTCAGGGTCAGGAAAGAAGTTAGTAGTGGCGAGGAAGAGCTTCTTGGGACAATGGAGAGTGGTAGGTACAGTGGGAATGGGAGTGGAGGGAGAGGATGTGGTTGTAGGTGAGTCACGTTTGCTGTCTTTGGGTGCAGGTGCAGGAGGGATAGGCTGTCGTGAGGTGGATGGCTGTTGGGTGGGTGGGTGGCTGCGTTTGTGTGGTGTGGAAGAGGGGGTGACAGACACAGTGGGAGAGGACACAGGGGACGTGTAAATGGCAGTGGGGATGGTGACTGCACGTGTGCGGACTGGAGTGGAGGGTGTGCTGGTGATGGAAACACTGGCTGATGGTGAGGTGAATGGAGGTGTGAGTGTAGACGTCACAGGGAGGGAGGAGGGAGACGAGGAGGTGGGGGTCACAGAGGTGGTAGTGACTGTTGGCATGTCTGCATCGGAATGTTGCGTGTGTGAATGTCTGGGTGATCTGTGGTGCTTATGTTTGGATGAGCTTCTCTTGGGTGTTGAGGTGTGTGCAGGCTGGTCTGATGGTGTGGGTGGGACAGGCAGAGGAACAGGAGACTGGGAGGAGGGAGTTAGTAGAGGCAGGCAGGAGACAGGGACAATGGCTGCCGTCAGTGCTGAGGCCAGAGCCTGGAACGATCGCTGATGGGCAGCCTGACCCGAATGAATGCCCTCCAGGTACGCATTGCTGCGATGAACCTCCCTCTCCACCCCCTGGATGGCATTCAAAAGGGTAGTCTGCCCAACAATGAGCGTTCGGAGGAGGTCAATGACCTCCTCACTGAGGGCAGCGGGGGTAACAGGGGCAGGGCCTGAGGTGCCTGGGGCGAAGGAGATGCCCGGCTTCCTGGCAGAGCGGGCACGGGGCGAACGCGGAGGGGCTGCTGGGAGGGCGGAGATGGTGCGCTGGGTGGCGGCTGTACCTGTAATGGCGGGGGGCACGGATGGTGCCACCCCCGCAAGGGAGCCCCCTTCCGAGGACGTGTCCGTGTCGCTGCAGGCTCCAGTCGTCCCCGTCGTGGAGCTCCCCTCGCCCTCCGTCTCACTGGTCCAGTCTGACTCTGTGGCATGGCCCTCCTGGGCCATGTGAGATGCAGCTCCCTCCTGCCCCGATGCCACTTCTCCTCCGCCTGATGATGCTGATGCACACAAGCACAGAAAGACAAACAAAAAGGGGGGGGGACAGAGAAATAAAGGGATATTGAGTACATGGATCTCCGGTACAGTTAGCGGACATGACAGACACAGATGCCCCCTGCACTAAGTTGCGCACTTGGGGTCCGCTACGCATTCCGTGGAACATGCCCTACACGCCTAGAGTTGTCAACTGCACCCATGGATGACACGGCCCAGGGATGGCTGTACTGACACACTACTGAGGGTGGTGGCTGGGGACACAGGGGCTTACGGGGGTGCCCAGCCTACAGATATCGCCCTGGCCTAGGGGGACCCACAGCCCTCCTCCCCCACCCAGACACCTCCACTGCACGACAACAGAGTAGATGATGCTTCTACTCACCCCCTTGTGTCTGCTGTGCTGCCCTCACGTGCCCATCCAAATCAGGGTAGGCCACCGCCAGGATCCGGAACATCAGGGGGCTCAGTTGACGGCAGGCACCCCGCCTACGTTGGGAGGCCATCCCCAGCAGAGACTCGGCGGTCTTCTTGGTCCCGCGGCGGATGTCCTCCCACCTCTTGCGGCAGTGGGTGCCCCGTCGATGGTGGACCCCCAGGCCCCGGACTTCCTTGGCGATGGCACGCCAAATCCCGATCTTCTCATGGGCGCGGACCTATGTGACACGTACAGGGAGGGAGAAATACCACGTTCAAGTTACTCAGCATTTTCCTTTCCAGTGGCCCAACGCCCCCCATCCCCGCCAGGCCCCCGCCAGGCCCCCCGCCATGCCCAACATGCCCCCCATACCCGCCAGGCCCCCCGCCAGGCCCCCCGCCAGCCCCAACATGCACCCCATCCCCGCCAGGCCCCCCTCCAGCCCCAACATGCACCCCATCCCCGCCAGGCCCCCCGCCAGGCCCCCCGCCATGCCCAACATGCCCCCCATCCCCGCCAGGCCCCCCGCCAGGCCCCCCGCCATGCCCAACATGCCCCCCATCCCCGCCAGGCCCCCCGCCAGGCCCCCCGCCAGCCCCAACATGCACCCCATCCCCGCCAGGCCCCCCTCCAGCCCCAACATGCACCCCATCCCCGCCAGGCCCCCCGCCAGGCCCCCCGCCATGCCCAACATGCCCCCCATCCCCGCCAGGCCCCCAAGCCAGCCAGTGGCCCCAAATCCAGATAGAATTAAACTCACTTGTTGGTCTGGAGGACCGTAGAGTAGCGCATACTGGGGGAGGACCCCATCCACAAGTTTCTCCAACTCCTCTCCAGTGAAGGCAGGGGCCCTTTCCCCAGTCGCAGCAGCCATTGTCCCTTCCAGACCGAGGTCACAGCAACACTTGCAGTATAGGTCCTCTCCTGTGAAAGTTCAAGTCGCAAGTGGATAAGTAGATAGAAAATGGCGGTCACGTCCGCGGCGGTGCGTACCGCGGCGGTGCGTCCCGCCACCGCCGGCGCCCTTCGCCATTGGCTCCTGAAACCCATAGGCTTCAATGTTAACCAATGCGGCTTCGCGCCGCGGTCTTGGCCCGCCGCCCGCCGCGGTGTGCCACGCCAGCGCATTGACCTCACATCCCATTGTCACACTTCACAGGTCAGGCAGCCGCCATTTCCAGGGCCCACATGGCTCAATTTCAACTGCGTCACACAGGCCTAGGCCTTGCATAGCCACTCATACACGCCATTCACTGCATAGAGAATCGTATACTGTGCTAGCTGTGAGTACGTACCTGTGGGTTGCCTGACTGTGTGCTCCATGTTGTCCTTCCTAGGCACCGTCCGCTGGGTTGGGCGAGGAGACGGATGAATCCTCCCGTGTACCGACCGCTGGTGGACCTGTCGACAATGGAAGAACGCCACATTATCCTGACCTACCGTCTTAACCGTGCCACTATCCATGAACTGTGTGCCCAGCTGGAGCCCGACCTGATGTCCCCCATCCGCCAACCCACAGGGATTCCCCCTCTGGTGCAGGTCATGTCAGTACTCCATTTCTTGGCAAGTGGGTCATTTCAGACAACCGTGGGAATTGCTTCTGGGATGTCTCAGCCCATGTTTTCAAAGGTGTTATCCAGAGTGTTGACTGCCCTGATGAAATCCGTGAGGAACTACATCATTTTCCCTGAGGTGGGCGAACTGGCTACAGTGAAGGGTGATTTCTACGCCCTTGGACATATTCCCAACGTAATTGGTGCCATTGATGGGACCCATGTGGCTTTGGTTCCCCCAAGAGACAGGGAGCAGGTGTACAGGAACAGAAAAAGTTACCATTCAATGAACATCCAGGTGGTGTGTTTGGCTGACCAGTACATCTCGCATGTAAATGCCAAATTCCCAGGGTCAGTGCATGACGCCTACATCCTGAGGAATAGCAGCATCCCTTACGTGATGGAACAGCTACAGAGACACCGTGTATGGCTAGTGGGGGACTCTGGGTACCCCAACCTGTCGTGGCTACTGACCCCAGTAAGGAATCCCCGGACCAGGGCAGAGGAACGGTACAATGAGGCCCATGGGCGTACTAGGAGGGTGATCGAACGCACCTTTGGCCTCCTAAAGGCCAGGTTTCGCTGCCTGCATATGACCGGTGGATCCCTAATGTACTCACCTAAGAAGGTGTGTCACATCATCGTGGCCTGCTGCATGCTTCACAACCTGGCTTTGCGCCGCCAGGTGCCTTTCCTGCAGGAGGATGGTCGAGACGGTGGTGTTGTGGCAGCGGTGGAACCTGAGGAGAGTGACGAGGAGGAAGACGACGGGGCTGAAACAGACAACAGGGACAGAATCATTGAACAGTACTTCCAATAGGACACAGGTAACATTTCAAAGATAATTTAGTAAAAGTTAACTACTCTGCAGCATCTCTGCTGCCTGTCTATTTGCCCCAGTGTATGATGACTGAGTTTTGGCTTTTCCCTCCCTATTTCAGATCTGGGGTCCCCACTACGAGTCCTGTGCTTCGTTTCCCCATGGACTACAGCTTTGTGGCAGCTGTTTGTTGACTTCACCATGTACAAGGACATATTTGCACTGTCATGTCAATTACAATCTATTGAAATCACAGCCAGACTCCTGATATTTTGGTGCAAAATAGGTGTTTATTGAAGTGCTCAAAATGGGATGGGTGGTTTCAAGTGGGTGGGGGCTATGGTGAAGGAATGTCCATGGCAGAGTCCAGAGTAACAGTCACACAGGTGCATTGTCCAGAGGCCTGTGGAGAGATGGAGCATGGGCAGTTCGAGGATGGACAGGGTGACAATGTGGGACAGTGGGATGACATCAGGTGGTATCCATTGCTGGCGGGGGTCTTGACATCCTACTCTGTCTTGCGAGATCTCAGGGCCCTCTTGCGGGGTGGTTCTTCTCCTGCAGGAGGTGGGGGTCTGGTGGGCTGCTGCTGTGCGGGGGCCTCCTGTCCACTAGCGCCGGCGGAGGTGGATGGCTGTTCTTGGTCCCGGCTAGTGGCAGGGGCCCTTGGGTGTTGTTCAGTGTCCGCCCTGCTGTTTACGAGGTCCTGCAGCAGCCCTACCATGGTAACCAGGGTGGTGTTGATGGCTCGGATGTCCTCCCTGTACCCCCGATAGTGTTCCTCCTGCAGCACCTGGATCTCCTGGAACCGGGCCAGTACCGTCGCCATCGTCTCCTGGGAGCGGTTGTATGCTCCCATGATGGTGGTGAGGACCTCGTGGAGAGTGGGTTCCCTGGGCCTCTCCTCCCCCCCCTGTCGCACAGCTGCCCGCCGAGTTGCCCTGTTTCCCTGGGCCTCTGCCCCCTGGCCGGTGTGCCCACTACCACTGCCCCCAGGTCCCTGTTGTTGTTGGGGTGGTGGGTTATCCTGGGTGCCCTGTAGTGGTAGACACACCGCAGATTGACGCGCCCTGGAGACAGAGGCATGGGCCCGCTGGGTGGGAGCTGTGCTGGTGTTCCCAGAGGGGTTAGGGTCTATAGTGGCCTGTGCCTGTGTGAGGGGAACCGACTGTCCAGAGGTCCCCGATGGTCCGGGCTGGTCATCGGTGTCCAGATCGACAGAGCTGCTGTCATCGCTGACGGCCTCTTGGGTGGGGGGTGTGGATAATTCTGGCCCCTCCGCCGCGGTGTGTTGACGGTCGGGTCCTGCAGGGGTATAGAGGTATGGTTATAGTTTCAATGTGTGCCATATGGGTGTATCTGTGGGTTCCCGTGTCCCCAAGTGCTGGCATTCGTGTGTGGGGGCTTTGGTGAGGGTGGCTTGTGGGGGGGATGTGTATATGCATTGGGCATGCTTTGGTGATGGGTGTCCATGCTTAGTGGACGCATGCAGGCCTAGGTTTTGGGATGTGTGGGTTGTGATGGTGAGACATTGGCGGGGAATAGGTGTGCTGGGGGTGGGGGTGAGGATGGTGGTGGGGGTGAGGATGGTGGTGGGGGTGAGGATGGTGGTGGGGGTGAGGGTGGGGGTGAGGATGGGGGTGGGGGTGAGGGTGGGGTTCGAGGATGGGGGTGAGGGTTGGGGTCTGATTTGGCATGCAGGTGGGGGGGAAGCAGTATTGAAGCTTCAACTTACCAGTATCCATTCCTCCGCCGACTCCTGCGAGGCCGTCAGGATGCAGGATGTTCAAGACTTCCTCCTCCCATGATGTGAATTGTGGGGGTGGAGGTGGGGGTCCTCCGCCAGTCTTCTGCACGGCGATGTTGTGCCTGGATACCATGGAACGCACCTTCCCCCGTAGGTCGTTCCATCGCTTCCTGATGTCTTCCCGATTTCTGGGGTGCTGTCCCACTGCGTTCACCCTGTCGACAATCCTCTGCCATAGCTCCGTCCTCCGGGCAATGCTGGTGTATTGGACCTGTGTGCCGAACAGCTGGGGCTCTACACGAACGATTTCCTCCACCATAACCCTGAGTTCTTCGTCTGTGAAGCGGGGTTGTCTTTGGGGTGCCATGGGGTGGTGTGTATGATGTGTGGGGTGGAGTATGTGTATTTAAGTGAGTTGAGTGTGGTGGTGTGTGTTGTTTTGTGTGTGGATAGTGTGTGGGTGATGGTGTTGAGTGGCTGTGGCTGTTATGTTTTGGATGCTGGTGTCTCGCTCTTGCCTTCTTTACGATTTTGTAAGCGTAGGGGTTTGTGGGTGATGTGGGTGGGTGTTTTATATTGTATTGTGTGTGTGGGAGTGGTGTGTGTATGTGTATCAGGTGTGTGGGATTCAAATCGTCCAATGTGGGTGAGTTTTGTTCGTTGGTGTGTATTCTGACCGCGCCGGTGTGTCCCGCCAATGGAATACCGCGTTTGAATGACCGCCGCGTGGATTCGTGGGTCGTAATGGGATGGGCGTATTTCTGTTGGCGTGGCGGTGGAGGTTTGGTCACCTCCACCTTTCCGCCGACCGCTGGTCTGGCGGTCTGTTGTGGCGGTCGGATTTTCGGAGGTTTGCCTTCTGCGGGTCAGAATGACCGTGGCGGGTTTCCGCGACCGCGGCGGGATTATGGAGGATTTCTGACCGGCGGTAGGCGCCTTTTACCGCCGAGGTCAGAATGACCACCATAATACTTTATCCACAGATCAATGCAACAAAATGAGGTTTTACCGGTTTTGATGTCAAAGTTACTCTGGCCCTAGATATAAGTTATAATTCACTGAGTTTTTTTGTGGGAATGGCAATGAGTGTTATGCTATCTTATCTTATCTTATCTTATCACGATTTGCATAGTGCTTTATTTCCAAGTGTATGGTCTCATAGAGATTTCAAAAAATTGGAAGTCTTAATCAGGTGTGCCTCATTGTTAGAAAATCCCTCTAGGAGTCAACAGTGCTGCTGGTGTAATTTTCTAATAATACATTGACAAAATAGACAAGATGATAAGACTTGTGGGGGGCGTGGCCAAGATGGCGATCGGAGCAGCAGCATAAACCGCAGCTCCGTCGCCCAGCCCGTACAATTATCCTGATGTTAATTACCTAGCCCTCCCTGGGGCAGGGTGAGGAAGCCGTTCGTGGGTCCCTGTGCTTCTGCACCAACGATCAAGCCCGCGACATCGGAGAAGCTCCAATCCCGGAGCTGCGAGTCAAAGAAAGTACGCCGCCGCGATCGGCGCCTGCCTCACGGGCAGCCCAGCCCAGCTGATTGTGAGCCGCGCTCACCGGAACCGGCATTCGATCTCAGCCGCCACTTAACGGAGGTAAGGGCTTGCCGCCGCGTCCCCGTCGTGCGCGCCGAAGCTGCCAGCTGGCCAGTAGGGGAGCCGCTCGGCGTGCACAGGGCCTGCCGAGTCCTCCCGCAGGCGTCTTCGCTCCGAGGAACGTGGCGCCGGAGCGAGTACATTACCTCAAGCCCCACTATGCCCCCTCTAGGGCACCAAATGTGCTAGTACTGGCAAAGACAATGAAACAGGCGCAAGCGGGAAGCAGCAGGGTCAGCATAAACTGTGAACACATCCTTTGGAGTACAAGGAGCGCAAACTAAAATATAAGAGATGCTCCCTGGAGAAACTCGCCAGCTCGCAGTCCCGTAACAAGTTAAACATCTCTTTCAAGCAATCCCAAATGTTCAGCACAAATAATGCCTCCACCTGATATGGAAACGCCATACCTACGCCTCCTCCACTACGCGGTATCTGGATCCGTCCGACTCCGCCAACTGCAGCCTCTTCAAACAGATAGTTAACGCCTCCAGCTGCTCCTTTCTCGCTAAATCGCCAGTCGCGAGCCCCGGTCGATCGGCTTACCACAATACTTGATTAGATAAGCTTTAGCCGCTGTGGCCCCGACTGCAACACTACATCCATAGCCACTGTTACAACTCTCAAATGGTCAAGCCAAAAACCAATCGAACACCCCTCACCAAAATGGACCAAACTACAACATCCCACCCGGAAGCGCACACCAGTGCGCAATCAACATTACAGAAGCTGGAACTAACTTTACAATCACACACTTCATAATTCTAAAAAATTCTGCAAGCCATCCTAGACACCAAGACCACCTTGGAAGCCAAAATAGGCTCTGTAACAGAGGACCTCAATATCCTCCGCACCGATCAACACGCACTAGCCGATAGAGTATCCGAACTCGAAAAAGACACGGCGCCTCTACCAGGTGCTATGGAAGACCTGCAACTACAGCTATCGCAACTATCAACAGAAGTTGATTTCTTAAAGCGCAGAACTGAAGATGCAGAAGGCAGATCTCGGCGCAACAACATACGCCTGGTCGGTTTTCCTGAACGTGCTGAGGGCTTAAGCGCAGAACTGTTTATCGAGCAATGGCTTATAGACACAATCCTCAAAAATAATATCGCGAAGTTCTTCTCAGTTGAAAGAGCACACAGAATTCCAGGCAAACCCCCAGCACCGGGTTCGCAACCACGCCCCCTTATAATAAGACTCCTTAACTATCGAGACAGAGACCTAATCCTCCAATTATTCCGCAAATCAGGCCCAGTGTGCTACGAAAATGCCACGATAACAGCTTATCCTGACATTACGGCAGAAGTGCAAAAAAAACGCAACTCCTTCTACAGTGTTAAGGCATGCCTTCGTAGACATGATATCAAATATGCACTGATGTTCCCAGCCAGACTTCGGGTACAGGTTGAATCTCGCTCCTTCTTCTTCACCACTCCGGAAGATGCTTGGACCTGGCTACACGCCAAAGGCCTAGCCGACCCGTCAGATGCAAGCACTCAAATCGACAACAGATCTCTCTCAACGAGGCACCGTAAGCAACGCAGGAGACAGGAAGCCAGACCCTCACCTGAGCAGGCAAAATCCGAGCGCTCTCGGCTCCTCCGAACAACATCCAGTTTTGTCAATCCTCCCTCCTCCGCCTCACCTTCGCAAACGGAAATCGAACAGGAACAAGTCCTAAACTCCGACTCAGCTGAGTCCACATGTGGCCCTCTTCTCACACCACGTACAGCAGACAACATCTGAAGAACGATCAATCCAGCTCACTCGAAGCCTAAAAAGTTTCATTGCAGCTTCTGTGAGGCTCCTACACGTGGTCTAGCAGTCAACGGGTGTCCCCCGCCCGACGCGCTTCGCCCCTTAAAATATGCGAAACCCGGGCTGGGTAGAACAATACCTTTGCACCAATGCCAACTGGCACCCCCCTGCTCCATATGGACAATCACCCCATACTGGATTTTTCCGGTATTGTTTTTTATATGTTATTAGTTCATTTGATGTATATTGTTTTAGTATGCACCTTTATATTAGGAGCACGTAGCTATAGTAGAAGGGCTGAATATAAAAACAGCAGCAAACATACAAGGGTTGCTGACTGCAGCAACAAAAATACTGCTCGCAGCTTGTTTCTTGATTGTCGGCCAGCTACAGCGACTGAGTCCCATAATAATGTCAATACCGGGTTGTCAGATGGGAACAACCCCGTTCATATAATACCCACAAAACCACTATGGCCACTCACAGACACCTGGGAACCCTAAAATACTAAATACTCACTTGGAACGTTGAGGGTATGGTAAATCCTCGGAAACGTCAAAGGGTTCACGCCTTTCTCACAAGACATCAAATACACATAGCATTCCTACAGGAGACACATCTCACCAAACCTATCCTGGACACCACACGTACAAAATTGAAGGGGCAATTATACGCTACCACTACTTCATCCTTTGCTCGTGGAGTAGCAAGCTGGATAGCACCAAGTGTCCCGTTCGCGTCCTCCCGCACGCAATGCGATCCAAACGGTAGATATGTAATACTTGAAGGTGTCCTAGACGGGTCTCCGTTGGCATTGGTTGCACTATACTCCCCAAACTCGAACCAGCGCGACTTCTTATCCACGCTCACTACTGGCAACTTTAGCGACCCTACATTGGAGAGCATATGGGGTGGCGACTTTAATAGCGTCCTAGACACTCACATGGATCGCTCATTTCCCCTACTCAATGCAGCCCCCGCCAATCGTGCTTCAGAATCCCTAGCACATTGGGCATCAAATAACGGAATAAGCGATATATGGAGGGTGCATCACCCCACTCAGCGCGAATATTCTTACTTCTCCCCAGTCCATAAACTACACACTAGGATAGACTTATTCTTTGTATCCGCTACCGTCAATTACAAAATATGCTTATCCGAATATTTAGCACGCACAATATCAGATCACAACCCACTATGCCTAACGTTGACATGGGGACACATACAAACTCGGATACCAACCTGGCGTATGCAACCAGAAGCCCTCCTAGACCCACCTTTTCAAAAAGATATTTCCAAAAGCTTAACTGATTACTTTCTATCAAACAAAAATACAACCTCTTCCCGCGCCATAGAATGGGACGCTCACAAAGTGGTGATAAGGGGTCATTGCTTATCGGCTGCGGTAAGGGTCAGAAAGGTACTCATTAAGGAACTACAAGACTTAGAAATAAAGCTTTGCAACGCAGAAAATGCAAATTATAACAGCGAACCCGCATTAGCAACACTACATCTGCTTAGGGCTTCCCATAAGGAGACAGACAACAGACTGTGTAAGCAAGATTACAGACACTATAGGACCAGACAACACGCCGAAGGTGATAGATCTGGTAGATTATTAGCTTGGCTAACTCGGCAACCACCACAACCAACACCCATTGGCGCAATACGCCTAAATCCTGACACAATCGTTAATACCCAAGCAGGTATAAATGATGCCTTCTCCACATATTATCGGACCCTATATACGCCCCCTTCACCACCTCCAGAGCAACACATTATCAACATACTAAGCCTGGTCCCCCAAAATCAACTTATCCTTGACAACACCGCCACTCTAGATGGCCCGTTACTATTGAAGAGGTGCGCCTTGCATTATCACAAATAGCATGCAATAAAACGCCCGGCTCAGACAGTTTACCGATAGAATACTACAAGTCCCATGCTTCCCTATTATTACATCCACTTACAGAAGTATTTAACGAAGCACAACATAAATTGCAATTGCCGGACTCAATGTGCGAAGCACTGATAGTCGTCCTCCCAAAATCAGGCCGCGACCCTCTAGATATTAAATCATACAGGCCGCTCTCCTTGCTGAACACAGACTGCAAACTATTAGGTAAAATTCTCGCAAATCGCCTCCTCCCTTATTTACCGACTCTGATACACCATGATCAATCAGGCTTTATCCCTGGCAGAAGTACTTTCCTGAACATTAGAAGACTTCTACACATAATACACAGTAATACAAATTCGGTAGCAGTCGCCCTATCTTTAGATATAGAAAAAGCATTTGACACACTCAGTTGGAACTATTTGCTACACACTCTTAAAGCGTTCGGCTTTGGTGCCGGTTTTATTAACTGGAATAGGACGCTCTACTCTAGGCCCACTGCCCAAGTTAAAAATGGACGAGTTGTCTCTGAAGCATTCCCAATAGGCAGAGGTACCAGACAGGGCTGCCCTTTATCCCCATTGCTGTTCGCTATTGCTATGGAGCCACTAGCGATCAAACTACGGAGCTACGCACACATATGGGGTATACCGGAGGCTAACGCTCACCACGTCGTTTCTATGTATGCAGACGACACCTTAATATATCTGCGCGACCATTCAGCCCACATGGCTGAGGCCCTGCAGTTACTGGACTCCTTTGCTATCGCCTCCGGACTGCATGTCAACTGGTCCAAATCAAGCATATTCCCCATTTCTCCGTCCCTGGTAGCTCACCATATGTCGCTACCACAATACAAACTGCCCTGGTCACATACAACCTTTAAATACCTGGGCGTGCAAATCTATCACTCTATCATGGATCTAAAAGAAGGAAACATAGATAGAATCCTTGGCTCCGTTCGCGGCTCAATTCCCTTCTGGAGCTCACTCCCCCTATCTCCAATGGGCCGTGTGGCAATAGCCAAAATGCTTATCCTTCCAAGGTTTCTATATTATTTTACAGCTCTCCCGCTGTGTTTACCGCGTTCCTTTTTTAATAAGCTGCAATCAATGCTAACGGACTTACTCTGGGGTAAAGACAGACGTAGAGTGGCGTTGTCAATAACGCAACATCTGCAGGAGATGGGCGGATTGGGAATGCCCAATTTCGAAAGATATTACGCAGCCGCCCAATTATCATGGCTGTCTACATGGCTATGCGACACCCCGTCGCCCGAAAGCAGGATGTTACAGACACATATACCATCACAGAGGCTGCTACTTTCGATACTAACTAGCACCCCCCATACGTCCCCAAGACTAATATTACTAGAGGCGGCTCGATTCTGCTGGCGCAGATATGTCCAAACTAAGTCCACATCTTTCCCCTATTCGCCTCTGCTTCCACTACTTCAACTCCCGGATACTCAAAACCTGTCAATACACCATGATACACGCGAATTGAACATGCTCCAACTGGGTGACCTATACTCCTGCTCCGTGTTGCGCACTTTCGCTGAACTGGTAACCGCAGGCACTATGCAAAATGGGGCCTTCCTAACATTTAACGCTATAAGACTATTGCTTAATAAGATCTGGGGCGCAGTAGACTCGGAACCTCCCGAATTCTCGCTGCTTACCACTATATTAACTATTGGCAGCTCAAAGAGCATTATTACCACATTATATAAAGCATTGCTTGAAGGAATATGCACAACACTACCAAATGCAAAGGCACGCTGGGACGTTGTCCTTCCTACCCCACTACCACAGAAGACTTGGATCACTGCTCTCACAACAATCAAATCAATATCCCGCAATCCTCGCCTACGGTACACTCAATTTAATTATCTTCACCAATCATACTTATTACCAGCCCGCATCCAAAAAATCTACCCCCACACAACACCAACATGCCCTAGATGCGCTACACCAGCAGCTGATTTCTACCATATGGTTTGGAAATGCCAAACCATAAACTTGGCCTGGCAACGCGTGACGGAGGTTACAGCAGAGATCTCATCCCACACCCTTGTGCCCACTCCTGATTCCTGCTTACTCGGCATAAGGCATCGTACTAAAGCAGACAAACACATGCACAGGTTTATCGACCTGGCTTTCGTGGTGCATAAACGCTTGATAGCAACACATTGGAAAGCTCCACACGCTCCTTCTCACGCGTCATGGCTACGAGAGTTACACAGCCGCTCTCAGGCTGAAGCCCAGACACTTCACTTGCTACAACATAGAGGTCTTATCCTAGCTGGCCCGGAGATCTGGGACACATTTGTGGTTGCAATGGAGGCCAGAGATGACATGTATCCCCCATGAACAGGTCCCGATCCATTGCACACCACAGCCTGAGCTGACGCTGTTGAAGCTAGGACCGCACAGCAGCAACCTTGGTTTGCTCTTAAACACACTCATTACTACTACTCTTCCTCTCCCTCGGTAGATATTTCTAACCTGCGTCCAATGACTCCTCACACGCTCAGACAAGCCTGTAATACACAATCACAACAAGTAAAATAGTCCTGCCCCGTCAACCCGTCAACACCGCAGACACCCTTAACACCCCTGAGGCGATTACTATATTAGTAACGGACATCGTTAGTATCTGGCTAATCCCCATAAGCTGCAATCAGCCCTCATAACAGCTCATATGTTAAATATCACTGCACCCTCCTTATACAACGCCCTTAACTCTCTCACATTATTAAGATAAGTTGTTAAAGTTTTCCCTTCCTGATATCCCCGCTTTCTTCCAATTCCCCTCTCCCCCCCTTTCTCTTTTACCCTCTTGTAGTGGCAATGCTGTGAAAATAATTATACAATTGTGTAAATGTATTGCAAAATAACATACAGCTATTGTATTGATGTGTGCAGTTTGCGTTCAATAAACAGATTTAAAAAAAAGATGATAAGACTCGTAGCGAAACCCAAGTGTTGTTATTAAAAAGGGGACTTAGTGCATGCCAATCCTCTTACCACGAAGAAAGAGCTATTATGGGATTTTGGCAGAATGTCTTGTTGGTAAGTCAGAAACCGGGGCGCAAGACTGAGGGGTCAAATGTAGCTGGAGAAAGGGTGAGCAGACCCAAACAGTTGCTCCTCTTGAATTCCCTTAAGTAAAGGTTGGTTGGGCAACAGGCACTGCGAATGTTCCTCTTATGTAGGCAGGCCAAGTCACCTAACAGGGAAACAAGGTCAGAAGCCATGAATCAGGGTCAATCTGACAAGCCATGCTCTGTGTGAAAACCCAACAGAGAACATGAACGTTTGAGCCATGGAAATCTCGGGGGTTGGGAGGGTACTCAGAGATGGTAAAGTACTAACAATAGTTATGATATTAGATTATGTTGATTTATACTTAGAAAAATGCCCTGTAGTGAATAGTTACTTATTTGTTTGGCTACATACGCTAGAAAATTTAAAACAAGGTGTGGGCACTTTACAAGTTATTGTGTTAGTGTTTATGGATAGAGCATGCAAGAACGTAAGTCACATTTAACAGGAGCACATCCTATATCAAGCACTGTGGACATAAATGTGCCCTCTGCTGATGAATGGATTCATGCCTCTTCTTTTGTTACACAAGTTGAGTCAAGCATATTAAGAGAGATGCTAAGTGAAGATAGATGGTTCTATCACTTTTCCGTGTGACAAAGTAATTTTCTATTCAGTGGCCTCCCTCTATTTAGTGTCTTTCGCTAGGTGTTATCTAATCCTACAATGTGATGTCTCTTCTTCCTGTGCTGCCTTCGTATCCTACTCACTGTTGTCTCTACTGTACTCATTCTTTATTGCTCCTGCCTTGCCATCATTTTTCATCCCATCTCTCTTTCCTGTACTGTCTGTCCCACTCTGCTCTGCTTCAGCCACTTTTTTCCTCTTACGTGTTTGTTTCCCTCTTGTAACATGTCTTCCCTTAATCTCTCCCACTTTGGCTATCTGAGCCGAATCTTGCTGAATCTGTCTGTTGCTTATGTTGTCAGGAAATTACACAGCATCAGCAAAGAAACACTGTAA
The DNA here is from genome assembly GCF_031143425.1 of Pleurodeles waltl. Classification (NCBI taxonomy): domain Eukaryota; kingdom Metazoa; phylum Chordata; class Amphibia; order Caudata; family Salamandridae; genus Pleurodeles; species Pleurodeles waltl. Next base: position 1,098,806,380 of record NC_090444.1, on the reverse strand, counting down.
GAAAATAAATGCATTGTTGACTTTAATCTTTCAATTGCCTTGAAGTCTCACAAATCTTAATTCTTCACAGCACCTTGAAAATGAAGCAAAGTACATTTTTGGGAGAATCCCAAGGCAAGTGTTGAAAGCTATGCACATCTGATATTCTAACACCTGGATGAAAAAATGTTTTTGCTTAAGCTCCCTTTCTCCAAAAAAATCCTACATCTTGTCGCATTTAGCATGGATGTGTTCTCACCTCAGTATTATTAAATGTTTTATAGTGGATTTGGATATGTCTTGAAATGCTACCCATAGTCCAAAGCTTGCTAATCACAGTGGTACTGTTCTCCAATATGATACGATATTGTACTTTTAAGTAGTACTGGCATAGGCCTTCAGATTTCTCTCACAGGCTTAGCTCTCTATTGTGAACTGAACCATAACTTTGTTAATCTAGAAAAAGCTAACGCACTATTTTTTGGCATAAAGATCATTAGAAAAGCAGGAATAATATTGAGAGTCTCTCTCACTTTAAATATCTGGGAAGCATTTTTGAAGAAAGAGGGGGATTCAGGCATCAGTTAAGCCCCCGAAAAGCCAGGGCTCTTTATCTTACTTTTCTATTATTCTTCTTGCCAAAAAATGTAAAATCCTTCAATGACACCATTACTTTCAAGAACAAAACCTAAATAATGCCCTAATCTCCAAAGATTAATTGTCAAAAAAGTTAGATAAAACCCAATGCAAGACCTTCAGGACTATATTTAATCTTCCTAGATCAACTTCCCCAGTGCAAATCAGATTCTAATTCAACCTATGCCTTAGATACAACTTATATTAAACACTGTTTGTCTCCAAAAGAAGCCAAAAAGGGCTCATTGAAAGCATTAGTGTGGAATGATGTCTGCAGAAAGAATCTACTTCAGAATCTCTTGGAGGAAATACTTGGATTAATTCTCAAATTCACTGAAAGTTCAGACTGTCTGGGAAAGCTCCTCGTCAGTTAGAAGCTTTAAGCTATCAGCGAAGAAGCAACTAGTGACAATATAGTTTAAGGAAGACTATGAATCTTTTGGGTAAAAGGAATCACACTTGGTTAGTAACCAACAGCTATATAGCTTTTCCATTGGACTCATATTTGTATGCTTTCTTTCATGTTTTTAAACAAAAAGTTTATTTTTTATTTTAGCCTTTTACCAACATAGACCTTTTACCAGTATGGAAACGTTGGTTGGTCAATAGATACTAGATAGAGGCCATACACATAGGGAATTGCTTCGTTCATTCATATTGCATGTGTTTGTCCAGTTTTACTAAACTTATTCAATTCAGTATCCATTTTTGCTATTAAGCACTCACTTTCTGCCTGGAAGGTAACCACTCTCAAGTGCCTGGTCGTTTTATTACATTTTTGATTTCCGCTTCACCTGTTTTAGAGAAGCTGGATTTAATTAACACACTCATCCATACACACAAGGGGTACTTTAAGTGGGGAAAGTACAAAGACACAGGGATTCTAGGGGTCTTATTTGGAGCTTGGCTGATGTTGGACAGCTGCCAAAAATCGGCAGCCATCGACCACCCTATTTAGATAGTATACAATGTATACACTGTAAATAGGGCTGAAAGTACATCTGCCGATTGTCCCATATTCTACTAACTCTAAATAATCCAGTAAGTGATTTGATCAAATTCATACAATTTTCAGTGTTAAAGGTGGGATTAGAACCCATAAACGCAGGCTTCAGTTCAGCATCATAGGCAATAAACATTATTTCACCAGGCTCATGTTCTACATACATTTCCAACTCCATATTTCACAACACGGTAGATTAAATGAAAATGCTTTCCCATGGTAGTTCACAAGGCAGGGTTCTCCTTTTTTTCCTTTTTCTATGATTCTAAAACTGGTTGCTTGACGATTTAAAAAACAAAGGCTTTTACCAATCCAGTTTGGAAACTCACAATATACACACATGCCATGTGCTCTAATTTCTTTACATCGTTGCAGAGTTCTTGGTAATTATCCAAACTCTAACATGCACTGTAAGTGTGTGTGATTCACATAAATCAGGTGAAAATTGTATACCGTACTTCGGAGCAAATTTCCAAATGTTTTGAGATTCATATCGATTTCCAGGAGTACTTCCAGGAAGTCACACATGTCACTGTATACCCAGGATTACTTCTTGCATTCTTTTGGAAATTCCCTTACTGTATGATCACATATACCAATACACTAATGTATATTTCCTGGCAAAGTGAAAATGCACTATTTTTTCAGTAAGAAAATAATATGTTACTCAATGGAGAAAAACCTTCCTCTTCATTCCCATTAGTTTTTAGGATGTTCCTTCACCATTCCCATCCTGGATACAGACTTACTTCTGCTGTGTAAGATTAGGAGAGAAATGGGTTTCGTCCATTTTATCCCCTTGGATTTTTCGCCTTTTCGGCTGCCTGGTTTATGGGCTCCTGCAGTGAGTGAGTCTCACCACCTGAGATTCACGCTCTGTAGGCACTGTTATGATGGATTGGGAGTGCCATCTGCAAATCCCCACATTTTTTAGATAAGGTCTGCTGCTGAGCAGCAAGGCTAAGAGGTTCTGGGCTGTTTATGTGGGAACACACATGTACACATGTGCAGACTTAGCATGTGAGACTGTCATCTAGCTCAGCCCAGTATGTGCGTAGAGGTAACCTGCCACAGAAGGAATCCCTCAGGGATTGGTGCTGCCCTGGGCAGGTGTTATAATAGGAGTGGGCATTAATAGTGTTTGGACGTAGACCTGTGATGCTTACTGAAAAGTCTGTGTGCTTCGATGTATTATTTTCTAGGAGTGAAATCTGCACACTTAGGGCCTCTTTATGAGGCTGACAGTCTTGAGAACACCAGGGTACTGCTGTCTCCACTGGGTTCAGTGACCCCGACAGGCTGACAGCGGTGGAGGTCGGAATCATCCAGTGCGGCGCCGCCCTGCTGATTATGACCTGGCTCTCTGCGAGCATTTTCATGGTGGTAAAACCGCCATGAAAGAACTGGCAGGGAGCAGGTGCATATGGCCACAGGGGGGGGCTGCACGGTCCAAGCACTTGACTCCCCAATCAGATGTTCAGTAGATGGGTCTTCCCAAAACTCCTAATTAGGCTCCAAATAAATAATATACACCAAGCTACAGCTTTGACTTAGGCCTTGAAGCCCAGTTAATGTATGAATATTATAGTAAATCACAATCCCAGATGCAGACTTGACATTGATTTCAACATATCTGCAATCTTTGTGGCACATTAAGCTTCATTTTTTTTTTTCTGACACCGCGCCTAAGGAGATTTGGGCCTTTGAATCACCCCATTGGGCCAAGTTAATTACTCTGCTGGCCAGCTGGAGGAGCAAAAGTCTCCAAACATCGCAGAACCATTAGCCTCCCAAAGGAGGAGAGAGTAGAGATGAATTCTGCATGTGCTAATTATCTTTCACATTTCTCCTGGCCTAGGAAGGCTCATTCCACAGGAAAAAGGAAGACAGACAAATGTCTGGAGCCAAACACAGTAGGAGCTCCTTTTTGAAGTTCTGGAGTGAGTGGGCAGGCATCTGTGGCAGTTAGGGGTGTGGTTTTAGGCTCTCAGATATGTCTTACAACAGACCACTTAAAGTTACAATTTTGTAATATTTCGAAATGCTGTGCAGGAAAGTTGTAGCAGGAATGGAGTGATGATGTGTCACCCTGCAATTGAGCAGAGGTACCAATCAACTAGAACTTTACACCCATACTTAAAAACGCCTACACAAGGGAGAGATTGTTGAGAACAGTCTGGACCTGGAGAAAGCAATGCCAAAAGAATACCCAGCTGGAAGAGAGAAGATACTTGCCTCCTACTGCAACGGACGGACGGACTCCGATTTTATTTGGCACCCGGGAGTAGGAATTCTTTCTGCAAGGGCCAATAGTGTTGACTCCACTACATCCTGTGAGGGAATGTAGAGGGATAGACCTACTGGAGGGCCCTGAGGGCTTACTTGGATCTTCTATGGACTAGCCCTGCATGAGCGTGACCACTAGAAGGAGGGGGACCCTGACTTGTGCAGCCCTATGTGCTCTGAAAGTCACCACCAGGAAGCGGTGGGGCCTGGAACGTGCAGGCAAGGATGGCACTGTGCTTTGGGGCCCTTAGGGGTGCTGCTGAGGAAGACCTTAGATCCAGGAGAGATGTCAGCTACCAAGACAGGCCCAGCGCAAATACAGTAAAAAACTATCTCCCAGAAGAAAGTTAAATTTTAGAGGCCAGGAGACCTGAAGAAACTCCTCCTAGTGGTTAGAGCAAGCCACCAGAAGCAGAACAGCACCAAAATCATTTAAACCAGCCCATGGGACCCATGAAAACCACAGGAGGCATACCCCTGGGGACCAGGTTCTGCCGGGGCATGAGTATCATTTCCCTTTCCAATCTTTAAGAAACCCTCAAGGTGAGCTAATTGACTGCAGGGTGGAACAAGGGGGAGGGTATGCATGGGGCTCTCTTCACAGTGAGGCTTTTTTCCTTTGGGGACCTTAGTTCCTGGTGACCAGCACCTATGACAAAAAAAATAAATAAATAAGCATCATCTGCTGTGGCATGTCCCCTGGGGCCCCAAATGCCTAGGGACAGAAAGGTAATGAGCAAAGCCATGATTATGGAACACCGGGTTGTACCTCCACTGCTATCCGTGCCCAGACCTGGGTCAAGCACGAGGCATATCACCTTCACCTTCTGCCCACACAGAGTTAGGCAAGAATAATAAAGCTGTTGGTCCCACTCCGACATACAGAGAGCTGTGACAGCTAAGTGAGAAACTGACTGGATTGTGTAAGATTGGGCCTGCATGCAGCCCAAGGATTTGCCATATGCCGGGTGCCCCAAAAAAGGCGGGGCAACCAGGTGAAAAAGATGCAGTGCTGTGCTGCATGAAAAGAAATAAAACTCAAAAACTTTGCCTTTGGCCTCATCAAAGACTGCACCAAGGGCAGATCAACTGGGGCATGAAGTACCCCATAAGCCCTTGCAAGGAGCTATGAAATGTGCATTGTTTCGCTGTGGTGTCCCAACGAGGACAGGGTCACCACCAACAGACAGTAGTTTATTAATGGGGCTGTGAAGATTACAGCAGTCTCACAGGAGCCCCTAAAAATGTTTCTTTATAGTCACCCTAAGTCTCCCAGGACATTACATTGGCGGTCAGGGCTACATCCACACTGGGTTTCTACAGGCAAAACTGGTACTTTAATGGCCCTTCAGGAACAAAACTAGGCAACATCACTGAAAGCTGGTATTTTTAATCCTTATCTGTATCTACTTTAAACAGCAAGTATAAATAGAAAACACTTCTAAATGTGTTCTAGAGCTGCATTATTGATCAATGATTAAGAATTAAAGGACAGAAAAGTAATGTTACAAATGAATATCTATGATTTTGTTCACGGTCCTACTGAGTAGCATGTCCGGGCCTTTGCAGATTCTTAACACAACAAACAATGGCCAGTATTTTCCTTTTTGAAAGGTGGCAACCCTAATGGTGACCCCGAGAAAAAACAGATTGATGGTTAAGTAATCCTGGCCCTGATGTTTTATCACAAAGGTTCTAAGATATGGGGACTCATGATGCTGGTTTTGAAGGATGCACTAGGATCCAGCCTAAAGTTAAAGAAAGATTTGAGCACATATTTTATTGAAATTAAAATGATTTGTTGACCATGTCAGAGATGACAGTGAATCATGAAATGTTTTCCTTAACTTATGGAAATTATTTTTTTCACAAACACAAAGTTAGCAGTCAAATATTACCTGAGCTAATTTCAAAGGTAACTTACACATGAAAGTAATGTACACATGTAATTTACTCTTACTCTCAATTAACTTTATTACTTTTGGCTGTTCTCAAACTCCTAGTATAAAGCTACCCAAAACTGTAGACATACAGATCTCCACCCCCTGAATGTAACGTACTACTGCCAAAAAAGAAACAGTGGTAAGTCTACACACCATACATGGCCCCAACCATTTATATTACAACACCAGCCCAAAGAAAATAATTGAGTTAGAGACTCCAAATAAAACCTCGTAGGAAATAATGTTTAATTAAATTACGTTATTTCAAATAGTTTAAAGTATAAATGAATATAATTTCATCTTAAAAATGTAAAAAATAAAACTTATTTATAATTTTATTATAAAATATTGTAACAACCTTTTTGAGTTTATAAACTAATATAACATCATTTTTAGTACCATATAGATGAATTACCTTTGATTCTATACCTCACATTTAATAATTATCAATGCATAATGAAAACATGTAATTATTTCATATTAGGTGGGAATGGATTTTTAATTTAAATATCAGGTTTTTATTCAAATTATCTTAATAGAACTGTAGCATTTCAATTTTGTTCTGCATTTAAAATAGATGAACAAAATGAATGTACATTAAAATCTAATATAAACATGTTACTGATTTATTGTAAAGTTTAATAAACTTTTTAAGGCGTTCCCTATGGTTACTATTGGGAGTTCACAACCACAACTCTGGAGTTTCCCTATAGTAAAGTATAGGGCTATGTAATAGATTTAATTGTAAATCGAAAAAAATAGTAAAAATATTTTAAATCAAATGATTGTATATATATATATATATATATATATATATATATATATATATATATATATATACACACACACATATATATATATATTAAATGCACAAAAACTAGAAATTCCTGTAGCACTATACCTTAGTTTTTACCTAACTCTTTAACTAGTTCAAATATATTAAATACATTTTTAAAATGTAAATTAACAATACATCCCCAGTTAAGGTAAATTTATTATGCATTAACACTTATTAAAATTGACATACATAATTAATGAAAAGTAATGTGATTATAGGTTTTGAAAGTTACGGTTAGATTAATGTATACATTCAAAAAAATTTATTAAAATATTCTATAGTTATATCATAAATGTTTTTTTTTCTTCGATTTTGCAACAATAAATTATATTTATTTTTATTTTTAACTATTTTTAATAATTTAACTTAACATGATTCCTTATAGGGTTTCATCAAATGACAAGCAAAGACATTTGCTAAGAGAAAGAGTGCTGCTCGTTTGCAGGCCTGAAGCCATTACGTTTTCCTTCAAGACCTTGAAGGAGGGGAGCTAAAACTGGGATAGATTGTTCCCAAGGTGACTGTGATGATATGTCTGTGCTCGTCATTTGATATCTGAGTGATCAACGGAAATGCCTACTACGTCCTGGAAATGTTGTTCCCCTGTTGATATGTGTGATTAAAAAAGCACTGAGTTATTCTACAATTCAAATCATGTGTTTATGAAGTAACACATTGACACAATTGTTTTTATAACAAAATGCCCTTAGGAAATGGGATGCGAAAAGCGAGTTGGCAAAATTAATGACTACTCTATTATGTTACTACTTGGAAGGCAATATTGATAACTGCACTGTGCTACTATTAGGAATGAAGTACATCTATTTCAGAAGTGTAATAATATAAGAGACAGCTTTTAACACAACTGGAAGAAAGGAGGGTAACTTTATACAGGCAAAATGTAAAGTAATGGAAGAGTTCACCAATGAAGATTGTGCTCGGCAGAATTATTAAGATTGAAAAAATGGATTGACCTTGGGCAGAATGGCAAAGAAATGCATGAGAACTACATCAATCAATGGTGCAATAACACTGGACACTTATTATATATGGTCTGTACGTTCTCTTCTTCCGTCCTCATCCCATTCCTTACAGATTCAGAGAGTGTGCCCATTCACTCTCACATCATCACCACTGTAAAGCTGCTTTTCTTTTTCATGAAAAGGGTCATGGACCTCCCATAAATCCCTCCCCCTCTCCAGTTCCTTCATTTTTGTACCATGTATGCTGTAGAGCAGTTGGAGGTTGCTGGGACTCCTCCATGGAGAAATTACCGATCCTGGTAAGTTTATTTATCATGTCTTCTAGGTGTGAGTGGCATGAGGAGATAGTAAGCCTTTTGGCTGTGGTTTACACTTTCTCTGCTAGGCACTGTGTACAGGCAGCGGCCGCCTGTGCACTACGTATTTGTTTGTTGAGTCGTGTTTATTAGAAAATGCCATGGACTGCTGCTCGGGTGCTGCTTGAGGAAAAGTCAGCGACTGCCTGAGTGCCTCCATCATTAAGTTAACATCTGTTTCGGCACCATGGTTGGTGTATTTTTGGGCAATTGCCTCAGCATCACGTGTGTTATTTACACGTCGCAAGCACAGATGGCCATTAGAGCCTTCACACATTAGTTTGTTCTAGCGCAGTGATACTCAAAGTACGGCCCGGGTAACTAGGGTGTTCTGTGAACTGTTAACTTTAGAAACACCTTCAATATTAAAGACATCTTGAAACAACAATATAAAAGTATGATCTGTGTGGAATTCAAACAGTGCATTTTATTAACCTGCAGAACCATTTCACCTTAGTACACAACATTATATTAGAAGTATTTTTTAAGGTGATAATTTTCAAAAATGAATTTAGAAACTTTCATCCCCTTCCATCCTACACACCCTGACAACAATGTGAACTGTGAACTAAAAGGCAAGTCAGTTGTTATGTGAACTCTTTGGGAGGGCTGGGTTTCTATAAAACATGAACAACATTATAGTTTATTAAATCAGACTCAGAAGGTTTTATACAGCATACATCCTGAAGACATATTTCAAGGTTATTATATGTGTTGATGATGAAAAAGGAAAAAAGGAGGTAAAGTAAAATAAAACATTTGCCTAGGATCACACAATATGGTTAAGTAGAGAAGCTGGGATTTATACCCAAGTTTTTGGTTTCATATTGGGCAATTCAGACCCTAGATGTATATACTTCACTTCCCCTACACACACTTTACCACTACCCCTCGAACGCCACCATTCTGGCAGCAATGCAGGCCCTCTGTCACATCAAAGACCAAACAGTGCGGCCGCTAGGAAAATATTTGTGAGTACCCATGTTCTAGCGGCTGCATGGGCACTGCGTGGATGTTGATTAGGTACCTTCCCAGGCAACGCATATGGAATTGTGTAAGTGGCTGCATCGACACTACTCACGTAGGTTCTAGGGACGTTGGTAAAGCATTCTTCTTTGGCCTAGTGGGGTGGAAGGGGCCTGCAGCGGATGTCTTACTTTTTGTCTCCAACTACAATTAGCTCTATGGAGACGTACCTACCATTTGTTTGCCTCCATGAAGGGGGTAAACAGGGCCCCTCCCACTGTTCCTTTCTAGGCTTCATGTGGGATCTTTATTTGGCTGCCTGTAACTTTCCACCTTTTTATGTTTGCTCTTAGGAGATGGATTTTTTGCTGCATTACCTCATAGTGGTGTAGTATATGATTCTCATGACCCCTTTTCTATTTTCTTTTCATGGGCAGTTTATGGTCTTTCCAAGTTGAGGGCCCTCTTTTAAGTCCTTCTCCTTACTGCTCTTCAGTCTGAGTCAGGACTTATTTACTGATCATGGGGAAGCATTCTCATAAGTCTCTTCATGGGTCCCCTCACAGGGTTCTACAGGGATTTCTGGAGGGGGGGCCATGGACATTGTTCCCCCTCAGATTCTGAATCACATCTTCAGAGAATGGTGAAGAAGCTGTCAGAAAAATACAATAAACATTGTAGGAGGAGCCCTTCTCGATCTTCCCTGGTTCTATTGTAGGTTTGTATTGATCTGTCTCTTCCCCTCCATCAGTTTGTTCCTGGTCTTCTTTGGTTAAGATGAGGAGGAGCTGGGCTTTCCTTCTGAGGCCTCTACTGGAGGAATATGTACTCTTACCTCTCTTTGAACCTTCTGTTACCACCTTATGATGATCAACCTGGGGCAAGTGAGGAGTGGTTAAGGCAGTCTAAAAGACCTACATTTCTTAAGGTTCTGGTAAACCCTGACATACAAAATCTATGGGAGCATGATTGGAGAGACCCGGACTGAGTCTCGGTACCTAGATTTATGGGCAGATTAGACCCTTTGGCAAAGGAAGAGACTGAATTACAACAAGCTATCACTCTTGATCCTCTACTGACCAACCTTTATTATTGGGTCGCATGGAGGTACAGGCTAAGTTCCTATCTGACATTGCTTTTGGCAATTTGAGAGCGTAAGCTGTGGCTTCCGCCAGTTCTGCAGCTGCAAGATTACATTTACATCTGAGAAGCTGGAAGGTTAACTCAGCTCAAAAGAATTGACTCTTGAGAATGGCCTTTTCGGCTAGCAGGCTTTTTCGTGGGGAATTAGAGGAAGTACTTTAAAAAACAATCAGGATTAAGAAGCATTTGCAACCTTTTCATCACAGATAGGCTTGGTATGGAAACAGGAAAAGTTTGGATCAGTACAAAATAAGATCAGATTTTTACCAGAACAGAGCCAGTTTTCAGACACCATGGCCTATGGAAAGGATGATAGTATTTCCTTACTGCTACAAAAGAAAGCCATTATCAAAGTTCCCTCTTGGGAGAGAGGTTACAACAATTATCCAAAAATATTCCTTATCAGATAAGTCTCAGGCAACTACCGAATGATTATAGATCTGTGATTTCTGAACCAATTCATTTCAAATACACACTTCAAAATGAACACACCTTCAGGATGCATATCTTCACATCCCTGTGGCTCAGACCTCACAAGGATTCCCCAGATTGACAGAACCTATTGGCAGTTCAGGTGTTTCCTTTGAGACTGAAGACTTCACCTTGGGTTTTCATTAAGGTGGTAGTCACGGTGGGAGGGCTTCTCCATTCGCAGGGGATCATAATCCATCCTTACCAAGACAATCTGCTCATCCATGCTCCCTCTGAGTAGGAAGCTCTGGAAAACACAATGCGGACAGTAAGCACCCTTCAGGAGTTCTGATACATTGTCAATCAGCCAAAGGTCTTATTTATTCCCTCTGAGAGATTGGCATATGTAGGGGCAGTGTTCAGCATTGTTCAGGAAGCAGTCTTCCTTCCCATTGCCAGGCGTACCAAGCTGAGGCATCTAATCATGGACTTGATGGAGAAACAGAGTGCTTCAGCAAAATACTGGTTGCAGATTCAGGGAAATACAGTAAGCTTGTCATCTGCCCTTTCTTTCCTGGATGACTTTATAGTGACAAAAAAGAAAGGAAAAGTATCCTGTTCATAATCTTTGTTCTTTTTTTCTTTTCCTTGCTGCAACATTGTATGTAATGCAATTGTCTCCATTGGTTGCATTATCCTAGGCCATTGGCATCCAATTCAGGAAGATTAAGACCACCAGATTCCGGTATCAACTCAGTTCTAAAAAGACATTTGTTGATGGTTGACTCCTCCTTTCTGAAGAGGGATACTCCCTTCCTGTATCCAGATCAGAAGATTCTAAAAATTGAAGCCAGCAGTCTGGGTTAGGGGCAGGCTTGGACAACCAGAAAGCTCAGGGCCTGCAGGATATATTAATAAGTGCCAACTCATCAAACTGGGCTGCGGACTGAGTGGGTTGGCATTTCTGTTTGAGACATATGAAGAGCTGTCACGTGGTCTTCCCCTTCCATCTTTATCTGTCATTATAGACTAAATATCGTTCAGGGCTCAGAGTTGTCTTTTGGATCTCAGCTACTGAAGGGATCAATGTCTTATTGAGATCCTATTTCTGCTTTTCTTTATTGTAACACTAGTCTGATGTCAATAAGATTCCTCCCTTATCATTGCATGGAATTGAATGTCAGTAAAATTCCTCCCTTAACATTATGGTCGGTGTGCTCTCTTTTGGCTGATGAAAGGTTATTGCGTTGGTATACCTCAATGAGAAAGGAATGGGATGAGATAGAAGAAGAGGAAGTAATGCTTGGATTACTTACCGGTAACCGTCATTACTTTGATTCATCCTTACTCGTCCCGTTACTTTGACCTTCCCATCCCAGCCTGTTCTTTCATCAGCTCTCATTCATGATCTATGATGAAACAGGAAGGGTTTGGAAAGAGGTAGGAATATATGCGAGATCCTTGGATTTTTTTCATGGAAAAGAAAAACATTTCTATGGTGGTGATGATGTGAGAATGGATGGACCCAATCAAGTAATAGGATGAGTTTTGAATAATCAGAGTAATAAAGACACCGGTAAGTAATCCAAGCATCATAAATGGTCTGTAGACCTATTTTTTTTTTGTTAAACAGTTTTTATTGAGTTTTCAAAAGGAGTACAAAGGGCAAAGCACTCCAATCCATTGAGACCTGGCTCTCAATGGACAGACATATATTAATTACGAGATTCATCATGCAAATACATTCAAGGTGAGAGGGCGCATTGACAGTAATCACCTGGATCTCCTTCGAATTCAAGGTAGTTGACCTAACCATTTCCCCCACACCTCAGCATGTTTGCGGGTACATCCCTGCAATTCATAAACCAGCTTTTTCTGTCGCGCACACCAATCAACCCCTCACCTCCATTTCAAGAGGGATAGTGGAGCCAAAGAGTTCCAGTTGATCACAAAGGGGGTCATTCAGACCCCGGCGGGCGGCGGGAGCCGCCCGCCTGGCGGGAACCGCCGAATGACCGCACCGCGGTCAAAAGACCGCGGTGGCCATTCTGTGTTTCCCGCTGGGCTGGCAGGCGACCGCCAGAAGGCCGCCCGACAGCCCAGCGGGAAACCCCTTCCCACGAGGACGTCGGCTCCGAATGGAGCCGGCGTAGTGGGAAGGGTGCGACGGGTGCAGTTGCACCCGTCGCGAATTTCAGTGTCTGCAATGCAGACACTGAAATTCTATGTGGGGCCCGCTTACGGGGGCCCCTGCAGTGCCCATGCCATTGGCATGGGCACTGCAGGGGCCCCCAGGTGCCCCACGACACCCCTCACCGCCATCCTGTTCCTGGCGGTCGGAACCGCCAGGAACAGGATGGCGGTGAGGGGGTCGGAATCCCCCATGGCATCGGAAAACCGGCGGGACACCGCCGGTTTTCCTGTTCTGACCGCGGCCAAACCGCCGCGGTCAGAATGCCCTGCGGGGCACCGCCAGCCTGTTGGCGGTGCTCCCGCCGGCCCCGGCAGTCCTTGACCGCCGGTGTCGGAATGACCCCCAATGTCTCTTTTTGCCACCATCAAGGAGTTTCCTACAAAAGTACGCTCTGCCCGTGTACCATTTATACCCTCCTTCACTCCCAAGAGAACCATCAATGGGGATATCAGAACCTCCCAATCCCAGTATGTTAGTAAGTTAATTGAAGAGCGCTGTGCAATATTGTGTAATGTGGGGACATGCCGATGTCATGTGAAAGAAATCTGCGGAGGCTGCTGTGCACTTATGGCATTTAGAGTTGGGGAGGAGTCCCCTCGTGTAGTCTGGTAGGTGAGAGATATGACCCATGTAAAAAATATATGTGTATCAGTTGTAACCTGGAGAACATAGTTATTATTCTTGGTGCCATTAAGGCATCTCGCAAATCCTTCTCATCAAGAGGACCCAGCCATTGTTCCCCTGAAGATCTAATGTAATCTAAATCACCTGGTGCATGGTTGATTAACAGTTTATAGATTTGGGACACTCCCCAGTGCCCCCATAAGCAATTTGGCCTCAAGTGGACTATATTCTGGGAGGAAATCAAGGTGGGATAAATGTGTGTTGAGGGCATGGGGGAGCTGAAGGTATTTATAAAATTGAGTGTGGGAGACTTGCTAGGTAGCCTGTAGGTCTTGAATGGACCTCATGGACGTTCCAGTACACTCGTCCCCAAGTTGAGAAATGCCCAGCAGATCCCATTTACCAAAACCTGGAAGGGTTGCTGATTCCTTCAACCAAGTGCCCTGCCAAAAGAGTGTCTGTTGGTTCAGGGTGTTAATCCATTAGGTATGTAGCAGGGCTGCATGCCATGTGAGGAATACCACCTTAGTCACTGATTCCATTGTTTTGGGGGGGGGGGATCCATAAAGTAGATCCAATATCCAAGGTAAGCTAAGAAAACTAAGTTTGAGTTGATATGCCTGGTCTGCCCACCCACCAGTAAACCAGTCATGAACAACCAGGAGTTGAGTTGCTAAGTAGTACAGATAAGGATTACCATACCAAGCCCACCATCATAAGTACCCCTGTGGCCGTGTTGCATCACAATATGGTGCCTAGTTCCACGCCAGAGAAACAAGGTTGCAGTTGTATCCAGTGTCTGGAACCAGGGGCGCAGGATTGGGAGCAATTTTTATTTTTTTTAATTAGATACAGAAACTGGGGTAGGATCATCATTTTGTAGAGCGCTATGCGGCCCAAGATATTTAGTGGTAGGGATTGCCACTTCATCAGGTCTGTGATGGCGTGATGTACAAGCAGTGTAAGGATGAGGGGTCAGGTCAGCTCCAGAAGGTGAGTCAAGCAAATGCCTAAGTATTTGAAGCTCGACTGACGGACAGGCACCGCATCTTGCTAAGCATATTAGTCATGAGATGGCAGCAGTAGCACCAATACTGATTTGGAGGAATTGACATGGAGCTCTGATGTCTCCTCAAAGCAGCGTAATAGGTGAATGCTCCACAGGCCAGTGTCGACAAGGTCCGTGATATAAAGTAGGACTTCATCAGTGTATAATGCTATATGATCTTCGTGAGTGTGGGCCCAATTCCAGCCCCGGTAAAGTGAGTCCTTTCTAACCAATTGCGCCAACGTCTCAATGGCCAGAGCGAAAAGAAGAGGGGGTAAAGGGCCATTCTGGACACAAGCCACCGGGTTTACATAGAGGGCATAAACCAACCTATGGAAGCGGGATCCCACACCAGATCACTGAAGAACTAGTCGTAGGTACTCCCAGTCCACTGTATTGAACGCCTTCTCGAAGTTGCGTGGATGTGACATGTACAGTGTTGTGTACTCTGGTTGGCCATAATTCCACATTAGTCAGGGTGGATTAAGAGTGGCAGCACTCTCTTAAGGCGGGTCGCCAGAATCATGGCATAAATTTTAACTTCGCTGTTAATTAGCAAAATCGTCCTGTAATCGGTGCAGTAATGTGACGGTGGATGGGTTTTCGGAAGTACCACAATGGTGGCCACATCCAGTCCAGCCAGGAAGGAACCTAGCTGGTCAACCTCGCCAAATAAGGCCAGAAGTCTGGGTGTCAGACTGTCCCAAAAGACTGTATAGTATTCTGCTGGGAAACCGTCCAGTCGCGGAGTTTTCCTGATGCCAGTGAGATTGCCTCAGCTATTTCTGCGCTCGAAATAGGTTCATCTAGGATATGTGTTTCCACCTTGGGTAGAACAAGAAGGGGCGCAACTGTAAGAAATTGAAGTGCGTATCCTGGATCGGCAGCTGGTGAGGCCCCATACAGCACACTGTAATAGTTAGCAAATGCCCCTGCTACATCGTGTAGTTTAGTACCTGTTTCACATTGTGTGCTTATTATTTCGGGAACAATTCTAGATAGTTGGGGATGGGGGACCAGCCAATAAAGTAATTACCCATTTTTATCACCCCATCCATAGACCCGGGCGGTAGATGCTCGCCAAAGATGTTTAGCAGCATCCAATGCGTATTTCTTCTCATATTAACAAGAGCTGGTAGGCTACTGCACTTAGATGCATTGCTTGGGTGGTTTCCAGCCAAAGTGCCTGGGCCTCAAGCTGAGAAATGTGTAATGAGTGTTTCCGCTCTTGAGACAGTATGAAGCCCCTGGTCATTCCCCGTAAGACCGCCTTGCTAGCCTCCCAAAGTGTGCCCACCATTGAGACTGATCCCTCTTTAAGGTCAAAGTAATTACGGATTTCTTTCCACAGGTACTGGATGCATGATTTATGTTGTAGGTACCACGCTTTCAATCGCCACATAGGGTGGGTCTCTGCTTCTCTGGAGGTAACAGCACAAAGGAGAAGTGTATGATCGGAGATGCCCCTAGGAAGGATCTCAGTGTGGGTATGGTCGCAGCAATCTCCCGTGTTCAAGAGAAGAAGATCTAGCCTGGAGTGTGTGTGGGGTGGAGATGATGTATGAGTAAATTGGTGGCACCTTGGATGCCATGTTCTCCACACATCACAAAGCCCTAAGGATGACAACCAGCCCAATAAATTGTAGACAGTAGTACTTCTATGAGCTGAGGGAGGGTTTGAGGTGTCCTGTATGGGGTCAGGGACCGCATTAAAATCCCATCCCAGGAGAGTAATCTTCTGAGGTAGATCTAGTAGCTTAGAGAGTTCGGTCAAGAATACACGAAGGGCCACCAGAGGGGTGTAAGCGCTTACCAAGTTGATCATGCGTCCTTAGGGACAAAAAACGCCCCTGTTTGTCTCTCAGCACCTGGGTGACCACCAAAGAAAAAGAACAGCGTGAGAGTATGGGTACCCCCTCGATCTACGGACAAAATCAGTGTGCTGGACCCTACCAAATCCTTTGCGGGCCAGGAAGGGACATTGGTCTCCCAGAACGTGAGTCTCTGGAGCAAAAGCACATCAGGAAGGTGAAGTTAAGCAAAAGTAAGTACAGATGTGCTCTTTATTTTGATCAGGAGACCATTAACGTTCCATGAAATTACCTGTATGGGGCCTACCATGTACCAGTGAGGTGAGCATGAAATGTTGCCATAAGAGGCCCTCCTACCCCCCCATATGTCCCAGAGCCGGGTCAGGAGAGTCTGGTGTATTTTTTGTGCATCCATGATTGTGTCACGGCTTAGTTCAGTGGAGGACTGAGGGAGAAAAAACAAACTTCAACCCAAAACAAAAACTGGATCATACCATGCAGCATACCTTTGTACACCCCAACTCCCGCTCCACCCCATACTTCCCCCCAGAAGTATCTATCAGCCCTATAAAACACAAATTTTCAGAAATCATAAACCCAAACTAGTGAGCAGTGGCAGACCCCTCCATTAAATAGAATTGTGAAAAGTCTTGAATTGATGTAGAAAAGAAAATAGAAAACAAGCAAACATATTCTAGCAAGAACTCCATTCCACAAGAATGTTCCTGGAAGTAGTGTCACAGCATCGGACTCCGGGACAAATCACTATCACTCGGGGGGCTCGACCGAGTCAGGAGGAGATCCCTTGGTGGCATCCCCATTGCAGAGCAACTGATATCAGTCCTTGCAGTCTTTCCGGTTGGCTTGAAGTAGGAAGTTTCATCACGGGGAAGAGCCAAAGTGGACCTCGACTCAGAACGCAGATGTGATTCCCTCTGCCGGGAGCGAGTACGTTTCCTTTGGGCCTTGGTTCACAACGAATGCTGCTCCTGTCCTGCCTTCATATGGCCCTGATGGGATCCTTGATCGGAGGAGGCCAGCGGGCACTCCTCCCTGAGCCAGGACCAGGCTGCCACAGAAGTTAAAAAAATATATGTTTTGTTGGCATAGACAACCCTAAGCCGGGCCGGAAAGAAGAGACAGTATAGCACTTCCATCACACTAAGGGCCAGATGTAGGAAAATTGCAAAATGCAACTTGCAATTTGCAGAGACCCACCTCATTAATATTAATGAGGTGGGTCGCAAATTGCGGCCCCATACCGACTATAGGCACTCGCAAACATGGAGGCCTGCTTTAGTCAGCAGACCTCCATGTTCGTGACTGCTTTTAAATAATGCAGTTTTTTTTTTTTAAGTGTAGCCCGTTTTCCTTAAAGGAAAACGAGCTGCACTTAAAAAAAAAAAACGAAACCTTTAGTTAGTTCGGTATTTCGGTATTTTTTCAGGGCAGGTAGTGGTCCCTTGGACCACTACCTGCCCTGAAAAAATAGTTTTGGGTCCATTCACAAAGGGGAAGGGGTCCCATGGGGACCCCTTCCAATTTGCGAGTGGGTTACCATCCACTTCAAGTGGATGGTAACTGCGACACCATTTGCGACCGCATATGCGGTCGCAAATGGTATTGCATACCACTACGAATCGCAAATAGGAAGGGAACACCCCTTCCTACAGGGAGTGCAGAATTATTAGGCAAATGAGTATTTTGACCACATCATCCTCTTCATGCATGTTGTCTTACTCCAAGCTGTATAGGCTCGAAAGCCTACTACCAATTAAGCATATTAGGTGATGTGCATCTCTGTAATGAGAAGGGGTGTGGTCTAATGAAATCAACACCCTATATCAGGTGTGCATAATTATTAGGCAACTTCCTTTCCTTTGGCAAAATGGGTCAAAAGAAGGACTTGACAGGCTCAGAAAAGTCAAAAATAGAGAGATATCTTGCAGAGGGATGCAGCACTCTTAAAATTGCAAACCTTCTGAAGCGTGATCATCGAACAATCAAGCGTTTCATTCAAAATAGTCAACAGGGTCGCAAGAAGCGTGTGGAAAAACCAAGGCGCAAAATAACTGCCCATGAACTGAGAAAAGTCAAGCGTGCAGCTGCCACGATGTCACTTGCCACCAGTTTGGCCATATTTCAGAGCTGCAACATCACTGGAGTGCCCAAAAGCACAAGGTGTGCAATACTCAGAGACATGGCCAAGGTAAGAAAGGCTGAAAGACGACCACCACTGAACAAGACACACAAGCTGAAACGTCAAGACTGGGCCAAGAAATATCTCAAGACTGATTTTTCTAAGGTTTTATGGACTGATGAAATGAGAGTGAGTCTTGATGGGCCAGATGGATGGGCCCGTGGCTGGATTGGTAAAGGGCAGAGAGCTCCAGTCCGACTCAGACGCCAGCAAGGTGGAGGTGGAGTACTGGTTTGGGCTGGTATCATCAAAGATGAGCTTGTGGGGCCTTTTCGGGTTGAGGATGGAGTCAAGCTCAACTCCCAGTCCTACTGCCAGTTCCTGGAAGACACCTTCTTCAAGCAGTGGTACAGGAAGTAGTCTGCATCCTTCAAGAAAAACATGATTTTCATGCAGGACAATGCTCCATCACACGCGTCCAAGTACTCCACAGCGTGGCTGGCAAGAAAGGGTATAAAAGAAGGAAATCTAATGACATGGCCTCCTTGTTCACCTGATCTGAACCCCATTGAGAACCTGTGGTCCATCATCAAATGTGAGATTTACAAGGAGGGAAAACAGTACACCTCTCTGAACAGTGTCTGGGAGGCTGTGGTTGCTGCTGCACGCAATGTTGATGGTGAACAGATCAAAACACTGACAGAATCCATGGATGGCAGGCTTTTGAGTGTCCTTGCAAAGAAAGGTGGCTATATTGGTCACTGATTTGTTTTTGTTTTGTTTTTGAATGTCAGAAATGTATATTTGTGAATGTTGAGATGTTATATTGGTTTCACTGGTAATAATAAATAATTGAAATGGGTATATATTTGTTTTTTGTTAAGTTGCCTAATAATTATGCACAGTAATAGTCACCTGCACACACAGATATCCCCCTAACATAGCTAAAACTAAAAACAAACTAAAAACTACTTCCAAAAATATTCAGCTTTGATATTTATGAGTTTTTTGGGTTCATTGAGAACATGGTTGTTGTTCAATAATAAAATGAATCCTCAAAAATACAACTTGCCTAATAATTCTGCACTCCCTGTATTTGCGATTCTGAAATGCATTTTGCGAGTCGGTCCAGACTCGCAAAATGCATTTCTGCATTGGAAACACGCATTTGCGAGTCGCAAACGGCAGATTTTGCCGTTTGCGACTCGCAAAGTGTTTCCTGCATTTGGCCCTAAGTTTCTGTTTAACATCCGTGTAAGATCTGGACTGTTGCTGTACCTCCCTGGTGTAAACTGGGAACAATAGAACCTTAGCCTCTCCATAGCGTAGTTTGCCGTGGAAGCTGGCTTCCTGCAATACCGCATCCTTGTTTCTGTAATTAAAGAACCAGAGTATCACTGGTCTCTGTGGTGCTCCAGAAGGAGGCCTAGCTGTCAGGGCGCGGTGAGCCAGTTCAATTGCAAACCATGTGCAGAGTCAGTCACGTGGCATCCAGGTCTTAAATCATTTTTCAAGAAATGAGACCATGGATTGGGTTTCCGTAGTTTCCGGGATCCCAATTGTTCTTACATTGTTGCGCTGAGAATGATTCTTGGCGTCTTTGGCTCTGCGGTGTAATTCTGAGGTGTGTACCAGGAGTTTGGCGACTTAAGATTTAAGAGTTTTCACGTCATCCTCCACGGTGGAGATCCTGGTTTCAGCTTCGATAATTCTGGCCATCATGTTGCAGAGATCTTGGCGAAATAGTGCCTCGTCAATCCTGACTTCCCCAATTTTTGCCTCCACTGCCGCCTGAGGACTGTATTGCTTGGAGATTAGTGGCCATATCTCCGAGGAGCAAACTCTTTGCACCCGGTCCTGAGTTCCTAGCTGGGGTTGATGTTGGGCCTGTAGTAAATTGGTCAATGCACATCTGTTCTGTTGCTGGGCGGGCTACTTTATCTTTACCCATTCTGGGTCTTGTCTCCAGTCCGAAGCTTTCAACAATGGGGAGGCGAGCTGCCTCCCCTGCAAGGGAAAGTTGTTGGTCAGCAGTATCACCTAAGATCATGTACCAGATTGATGGATATAGTTCAGCACTCCACAGGATCCAGCAGGGGGTTTAATACCCTTTCCGCCAGGCAGCAGCTCAAATCCCAGGGACCCCCTGTGCCCCTGCGATTCCCGGGCCCCATTCGCTCACCACCTCCAACGACAGTCCCAGCACCCAAGGGTGGGAGGGTGAGGAATGGCCAGGTCCAAGGATACTTCAGCGAGGAGGAAAAGGGGCAACATCGACGGTACCCCAGACAACAATGTTCAACACTGGGTGGGTATGGCAGCAAAAGGAAGCCTCACCACTCTGCACTCCACAGATATCACCAGCCTTGTATATGCCTTCCTGGTGACAGCAGCACCCCCATTGATGATGGGTGAATTTATCAGGACTTTCTGAAGTACCATTTCTGCTTGGCTATGTGGTCTACATCAAACCTGTACCTCAACTCCAGGTTCCTCTATCCAGGGCCGAGGTCTTAGTATTCAGTTTTTATTGCAGAGCTAGGGATGGCCAGCAGTCAGATAAGAGCCACTTTTCTTTGTTATTCCAATTCTGCGCCTGAGTCTCTTTCGAGGGCAAAATGCAGGATAGACATTAGTTTCTGGGGCCAAGCAGGGCCTAAAGTGTGGTCCCTGTTGTGTATTGTGAGATATCAGGGCCTACTCACGCTCCAGACACAGGATCATCCCAGCCAGGAGTAGGGCCGCATTAATTGTCGCATTGTCAGTGCAGTGATGGATCCGGGCCAGAGTTCAGCACCACCTGGCCCAGGAAGCTTGAAAGCCCCCTTTAGAGTATAGCGTTGGGCCACACATTCATGGTTGCCGCTGTGGCCCTAACTGCTCCGGGAGTCGAAGGCCACACCGCGCGACACACAGGCTGTTGCAAGTCCTCCACGATCTATCCCCCAAGTGCAGACAACCATTCGTTATGCCAGGACGCGGAGAGGCCAAGTCTGCCAACGCTCAATCGAGACTCTCTGAATCTTGGTGCCCCCCAGGTGCGCGAGGTGTGACTGTTCCATAGAAGTCCCATGCGGCAGTGTTTCACTCAAGTTGCAGTGCTTCAGAGACAGGGGGAGGCAGGAGTAGGAATTGAAAGGTGAGAGGGCCCTTTCTACACTCACCCTAGTCTGTTCCACTGCTGAGGGGGCTCAGAGACGTCTCGAGTTCTCACACTGCATCACTCTGTGGATTAATGCAGTCTGGAGATTCGCACTAGACCAGGATCGCCATTTTGAGAGACAGTGCAGCCAGCAAAGAAAGCCGTTTTCCTCAGCTTCTCTCATCGTGGTTGCGGGGGCCGTGCAGGATGTTCCCAGAGTCTACTGCATTTTCCTCCACTGTAAGAAAGGGACAAGTAGGGCTTGGATTAAGGCGGATGATGGAGGGGTCAGGAGCACTTCTAAAGTGTGACCGCCATCTTGATCCTTCGGCCACACCCCCATCGGTCTTTAGACCTTAACAGGAAGACAGACTATCATTGAAGTATTGAAGGGTGAGTAGGTTAATGGTGGACTGTTGTACCTGATGAAGGCCACTCATAATGCAGATGTGCTCGATGGACACCAATTTACAAAATGCCTGTTGTGGTGAAATTTGACATTGTGTGCCATTCACTCACTGATGACATGACAGATGTGACCCTTTCCCACTCTTAAACTTTCAAGAGCCTCCTATTTGCTGATGAAGGGCTAGGAGAACTGCAAGGAATGTAAACCATGGAAAGTAAACATTGCCCATGGAACTTTTTTTTACTTTTCATGATGCTGAATTCATGACCCTTTAGACTAAGAGTAGCAAAGTCAGTGGCAGGACTATCAAATGGTAACCCAAGTGTAGCAAGTCCGGCGCCATGTTTAGCACTTTTTCATACTGCACTAGGCATATAAACATATTGTACTACATTGTACTAGGTTACAAGTGCACTGTATGAAAAATCAAGAAAAAAAGAGCGTCTAAAAAATAAATGGCATGCAATTTATGTTGAGTACACAAACTGAATAGAAACATGTAACATCGATAATCTATCTTGCATAGTGTGTTTGTCCTGATGGATGTGATTACTCCTGCCGTGGAAGCTATTACTGCTGCACTTTACAGCCTACATATGCCGTGACAAAAGTTCCTGGTGGGAAGGTGTGACGTAGGATGAAGGATTGTAAGAGCTCATCAACTGGTAATGCAACAAGAGCAATAGTTGATTTTGGAGTGCTGCATGAGCGATAACTGGAGCACTAGGTGATTAGCTGATTTGATTTCAAACAGCACAAATCATGATGTTCTGACTCATTTTCACATTAGAGAGGTTTTATCATTACACAGCACCCTGAGCGTGATAATCTTCTCCACGTGTGTAGTTTTTCTACACATCCCCATCCAAAGTCCCTTGAATCTCCTCAGAAATAAGAAGCTACTGATCCCGCCTTAGTAAGAATCCTCTTAATAGACACATTTATCTACAATCCCATGGTTGGACAGGGGATCAGAGGGTTGGAAAAGAATTTCTCCAGAGGGGGGCTGATGGCTTGGCTGTGCTACACAATACCTACATGCACCTCAAACAAGGTTACAGTTACAAATATTAAGAAGCAAGACAATAGCCAGGGTGCAGTGTCAGGGTCCTTCTGCTACACTTATACACTGACAACCTTCAGATCCACTGAGAATTCGCTCCCATTCCAAAGTCTCTCTGAAACTAACAAGTGCTTAAATACTTACAAGAGAAAGAAGAGGAAAGGGGGAATGAAATAGATAATAAGTGCTAGAAAGTCAGTGAATATTAAATACAAAGCACAATCTTGACTTGATCGGAGAGGCTGGAATGAGAACAGACACTGACCAGGATACCAACACCGATTATAGGATATCAAAGTACAGGGAACCCTTTAAGCAGCAGCAGTCAGATGGTAGATGTTGGACCTGGCGTTCTCTGTAGGGTCTCTCCAAACATTTTGCCTTGCCTTTCCCTTTTTTGCTAAAATTGTTTTTGTTAGCCTTAGGACTCTTTGCACTTTACCACTGCTAAGTGCTGCTGAAGTGCTTGTGCTCACTCCTCTAAACATGGGTGAATTGAATAATACCTAACTGTCATATTTAATTTACTTATAGTTCCCTTTTAGAGTGGTATACCATGTACCCAGGGCCTGTAAATTAGATGCTACTAGTGGGCCTGCAAAACGTAGCCCCTTAAACTTGCCCTAAGTCTGTCATTGCAGCCTGAATGCAGTTTTGAAATGCCAATTCGACCTGGCAATATAATTGCTTTGCCAAGCCTTAAACTCCACTTTTATAGCATATAAGTCACCCTGAAGGTAGGCACTAGGTAGCCCATAGGGCAGGAGCACTGTAATTAAAAGACTGGACATGTACTTTTAAGTTTTACATGTCCTAGTAGCGAAAAAACTACTGTTTTCTTTTTTCACTACTGTGAGGCTTACCTGTTCAATTGGATAACAATGTAATTCTTACATTTAATAAGTGCTAACATTTGATTGGGACCAAGTAGTCGGTTCATGTTTGGCATCCATGAAGTTGTACTTATCACTCCACTTTATCGGTAAAGTCATAATTTGACTTACAATTTTGAAAATGCCACCTTTAGGAAGTTGCCATTTTTCTACCGTTTATGCCTGCAGCTTGTCTTGATTCACATGACTGGGTGTTACTGGCAGTTAAACTTTGTGAATTCATCCCAAGCAATCAGACAATAGAGGGATTAGATGTGCTGGAATGGGCCATTTGCTGGCAGCATGGGGGCAGAGCACAGCACAGCCTGAGGTGCAACTGAATATGCTGTGTTCTGCGTTCACACAAAGGTACTATCATCTCCACCTTGTCGCTGTAGCCAGCTTCGAACCAAGGCAGCAAATTTAGGAAATTCCGTGGACTTCAAAGAAACTTTCTTGAACTTCTCCCACTTTCCATAGGAATGGCACCAGGTATAAAAAAGGACCCTCAATCCCACTCTTCAGTTTACTCCTGGACCTGCAGAATGACTCTCAGAGGACGGCCTGTTACTGTGACTTGTTGCGCACTATGCACGCCTGCTTTGCCGAACCTGGAAGGACTGCTATACTGCTTAGAACCTGCC
Source organism: Pleurodeles waltl (assembly GCF_031143425.1). Lineage (NCBI taxonomy): Eukaryota > Metazoa > Chordata > Amphibia > Caudata > Salamandridae > Pleurodeles > Pleurodeles waltl. Next base: position 1,098,781,889 of record NC_090444.1, on the reverse strand, counting down.
TTGAAGCCTCAGATGTCAGCCCGGCTGTTGAGTCTTGCATCTTCTCCTCAACCCAGAACTATTAGAGTGACTCTAAAGGCTAGTTTGCTGGCCTCCAATTCAGAGCCACATGAACACAAAAGTCCCCCACAATCATAAATCCACACCTGGACCAAGGCTGAGTTGAGTTCTGAACCCCCACAGGTAATGTCCCACCAGCCCTTGACCCTATTTTGTGGTGCTAAAGGAGCACAAATGGCAGAGATCCACAACTTAGCACTTTTTAGCCAAAAACTGCTCCGAAAACCAAGGACACCGGGATCTGCCAGCTCGCCTATCCACCCAAAGTGCATCACTGATCAAATAACCTTTCTGGCTTCTCCTGCTACATTCTTCTCTGCAGCAGCAAATCCTGTTCAGCGGTCCTTCGCCAAAGTTGTATCTGAGCCCCTAGAATTGTCTTAGGCTACAGCCTTCTGCCTCGTCCAGCTGGAGATTTTTGACTTTCATAAAAATGACAAAGCCCGGACATAGAAATCTTTACTGCGGTGTCGACACAAGGCTCTCTGATGATGTCACTCCCTCATCGGACACCACCTGTAGTCTTTCCCTGCTGAATTATACCTTCTCAGAACATTTTTCTTAAAATTTCTCCAAGTCCGAAGGGAGTACTGAATGGGCCTAATCCACTTCTCATATACAAACCATGCTTCATCGCGGTTGGCCATATTTTTTTACTTTGACCCGGTCTTGCGCAACTAGATGTCTGCGGTTGATGCTCTGTTTTTTTAGGCTCTAGTTTTTACTAAAACCTTTAAAAATTCACAACTCTGCTTTTACTGATTAGATCTTTGTTATTTTGGTGTCAAATAATTTACTACATTGTACTCTATTTTTCTAAATTGGTGTTGGATTTTCCTTGTGTTGTGGTTTCACTTTATTACTGTTTGTGTGCTGCATAAATACTGTACACATTGCCTCAAAGTTACACCTGGCTGCAGTTTGTGCCAGGCACCCAGGGTCAAGCACAGGTTGTTTTGGTAACTTTTTGTGGTTCACCCTGCAAGGGATTGTGGCTATTGCTTAACCAGGTATCACACCCCAGTCAACCAACAACTCAATTTCTAATAGTAGACAAACAACATATAAACAAAAAAGGCAAAGGTCAGAAGACACAAGGACACAGGTCAAACCTGAAAAGAGGAAACAGGAAGGAAGATAGCAAGAATGATGCAGGGACCCCAGGTGCAGTGCTGGTAAATATGTTCTACCACTGTTGACTCGAAAGTAGAATCCTGAGCAGTAAGTTCCAGCCCATATGGGAGTTATCAGTCCAAATGTTCCCAAATGCAAATGTTCAGTTTTTCAAAGTTTCCACTCCTTTCCATGTGTGAATCGGATGATTCTATGACTCACATAGGGTTTGACACTGCAACAGTGATATTGTTTTAGGCAGGTCTGGAAAGATCTTACTGTGAATGAACAGCTTTGTGACCACTTCCCAACTCGCTTCTGAACTCAAATCTTTACACACTGTTAAACCTGTCCACTATTGGCGGAGTTTCACCTATCTTTTTGGCTTCTGACCTTCTGCTTTGCTCCTGTGCTGAATTTCGTTTTGTCTGGTTTTTAGGACTCTGGGCACTTTACCACTGCTGACCAGTGCTAAAGTGCAAGTGCTGTCTGTCTAAAATGGTATTGGTAATTGGTGTATCCCTGATTGTCATATTTGATTCACTAGTAAGTCCCTAGTATAGTGCACCATGGGCGCCCAGGGCCTATAAATTGAATGCTACTAGTGGGCCTGCAGCACTGATTTTGCCACCCACATGAGTAGCCCTGTAAACATGTCTCACACCTGCCACTGCAGTGTATGTGTGGGCAGTTTGGAACAGCCAGTTCAACCTGGCAAGTATACCCACCTGCCAGGCCCAAGACTTCCCTTTTAAGACATGTAAGTCACCCCTAAGGTAGGCTCAAGGCATGCCCATGGGCAGGGTGCAGCATATTTAAAAGGTAGGACATGCACTTGTGAGTTTTACATGTTCTGATAGTGAAATCTGTCACATTTGGTATTCACTATTGCAAGGCCTATCTCTCCCCTAGGTTAACATGGGGATTGACTTGAAATAGATTGTATGTGTAATTTCCCATTGGGAGCAGATAGAGATGTGGAATTTGGGGACTCTGAACTCAGAAGTTAAAAATACATTTTTTGGTTTGTTCTCAAATTGTTAGTTTGAAAATGTCACTTTTAGAAAGTTACCATTTTCTTGTTTAACCATTCTGTGTCTCTGCCTGCCTGTGTCTGGGTCAGGATGACATTTGGGCTGTTTGGGAATTCACTCCAGACAGTTACACAAAGGGAGCTGAGGTGTTCCCTGCATATCCAGGTGGGTCTTCCTGGGCTAGAGTGGAGGGATGAGCTGACACTTCAACCTCCTGGAGTGTGCCTGGGGCCAGGGCAGGAAAGGCAGGGTCTTGTACACTACAAAAACTTTCCTTTGAAGTTTGCCTACTTCAAAGTCAGCAATGAGTATAAGTATTGGGCCTCTGAGACCACAGCTTCAAAACACTTCTGGACTGAGCTCATTCTGCCAAGAAGAGCTGGATGATGTAGGAAGAACTGCCACTCTGCCTGTTGCTTTGTTTTGCTGGCCTGATGCTTGCTGCTTCTGTCCTGGGAATAGAAGGACTGGACTTTGCTTTATGCGCACTGCTTTCCAAGGTTCTCCAAAGGCAGGAACTGAGCTTGCCTCCTGTTAGAAGTCTTAGGGACATCAAAGACTTCATCTGCCAGCACCTGGACTCTTCTGCTGAGAGTCCTGATTTGCCAACTGGTGCCAAATACAGCCCTGGAAACTGGTGTCCTGAGAAAGAAAATGTACGCATGGGATCGCCCTGGCTGAAATTCGACATATCGCCTGGATTGCGGCATAAGAATGGACACAGCGCCTATCTTGTAGTGAACGAATCGATGCAGCACCTGTAGAACTGACGCAGTGCCTGTTCCACCGCAGCTCGATCATCACAGTGCATCTGGATTTTCCCACGCATTGTTCCTAGGCATCATTTTCCCATCGACCTCGCACCGCAACAAGGAACCGAGGCTATGTGACTGGAAACCGACGGATAATCTCTCCTGCGGGGAGAGAACCGGGGCATCACTTCCCTGTCAGTAAAGAACCAACCCATCACCTCCCCTGCCTGCAAGGAACCAACGCATCACCACTCCTGCGAAAAGAGAATTGACACATCACCTCCCCTGTCAGTAAGGAACCGACGCATCACCTCCCCTATGCAGTAAGGAACCAACGCATTGTTTTGTTTTCCGGTGACTCACCTCCTCTGCGGCCCGCATCATCTTTGTTTTTGATGCATCCCAGGTACTGTAAGTTAAAAAGAGACAACCATTGATTCCTATGGATTAGGACACTTTGCAACTTCTGAAAGTGATAACTTTGCTTGTGTATGTTGGATTTTTGTCGTTTTGTTTTATTTAGATAAATATTGCCCATTTTTCTAAACTGGTGTAGATTCCTTTTGTCGTGTTTTCACTGAGAGAAGCCTGATTGCTCAGAGATACTCCTGACTGAGATAAGCCTGACTGCTCGTGCCAAGGGGGTGGTCAGGGGTTATCTTAGCTGCGTGACTCCCTTATCCTGACTAGAGTGAGGGTCCCTACTTAGACACCCTGCAAACCCCTGCCAACGAAAGACCCCATTTCTAACACACACAGATCCATATCTTACATAAATAGTCGAAAGGAGTGTGCATGCCTTCTTACAGAATGCCTTGGTGCAGCGCTACCCTGACTTCACCTGAGTAGGTTAGCAGTCATTATTTTCTTTCCTTGTATTTCCTTGCTGATTCAGAAAAAAGATGGGATAAAGGCACATAGGTCTATGCTGGAATCAGCTCCCTCACAATGGTGGGAAGAGAATCAGAGCCACTTGGGATGAGTGAAAGAAGTATTGGGGCATTCCACTAGGGACAGTGTTGCGGGCAGAGGAGTCTTGAGTGCAAGCATTAGTAAGAGGCACATACCAACTTCTGTTAAGTGACTCTCAGGGGGAACAACATTACCACATTGTTATGCAGGCACATGAGCTCTCATGCTTCTCTTCAGTGCCACTTGCCACTAAGATCCTCTTGTCAAGCCAAGCAGCTCTTTAGACCACTGATGATGGTATATGCTATATCTTCAAACTTTTTCACTGAAGCCCACAGGGATTCTTGACTTACAAAGCGATTTAAATCAGGCAGGTTCTCCACATGGTAGGCAGAATCCATTCTTCTTTCCCTATAAGTAGGCACCAACCATATTGGCTATTGTACCTGCTGGACAATTTATAGGATGCTGGAGAATGAAGGCTGGTTTGTAAGGCATCAGGTATCATGGAGATGTGGCGCTCCCGGAAGTTCCAAATCCACATATCTTGAAGGTACATATATTATAAAGGTAAACACATGGAGTTAAGCATAATTAATATATACTTACCTATATAGTTATTTTCAAACAAATCTGTTCAGAGTATTTTTGCATGTTGATATTTATAACTCAACAATCAGGTGTCATACCTAATTATGAGTCAGGTGGAGCGGGATCTCTAGGGGTAGTACTCCTACAACTGGTTCCAATTGGGCTGTTGTTAAAGTTCCCGAAATTAGCAGCTCTTGAAAAATCAGACCTAGTAATTTTGGGTCCAGACTAAGAAAGCCAACCAGTGCTGACAGGAGGAAAGCGGCTGCAGGCAAAGGCACAGCCCAGCCAAAGTGGTGACCTTACTGTTCCCCCCACAATGACCCTCCCATTCTATGCCACTCCCTCTATCTCTCACCCATCACCCTGCCTAGCTTGCCTTCACACCACCAGCAGAAATGACGGGTGTGAGTCTGCATTTGGCTGATACAGTGAAGTCCCAGGATAGTGGCAGAGGTCTACAGCAGACAGTATTCCTCGCCCACTCACAGCTACATCACAGGGAGCTAGTAATCCATCCCCCATCATTCCCAAAGAGTTTGATCATCATCCTGGCAGCTCTCCTGCCCCCGCCCACAAATTGATATGGCTACCTTTCTTAGTTACCACCTTACGTTGTTTCACACAACATTGGGAATTCTAGGCATCTGAATAGTTAGCCCCATTCCACAGGGTGTTAACTTGTACTTGCACATTACTGGTGAGATGCTTCTGCATGATACCGATGTTTATAGAAGTGAAGTTTGCAACTCATTCCTAACCCCACGCAATCCAACTCGTAATCTGACCCACACAAGCTTTAATATAAATAGAACATATATTCAAGAATGAATTCATTGAGACGTAATGTATGGTTTTGGTTGCTTTTCTGGCTTTTTTGCATTTTTACTTCCCTCTATGGGTAAAGAGGAGGTACAGAAAGGTGTAAGAGGAGAAAGAAAACAGTAGATGGAAAGGGGAAGCAACAAAAGAACTAGGGAAAAGTAAGGAAAAGGAGAGAAGAAACTAAAGAGAGGAAGAAGGTAGCATGAAGGGGGGAGAGGAAGGAGGAGAAGCAAGGATGAGCGAAAGTGAATGGAAGATGTAGACATGAATACACAAGGTAGGAAATCAGTAAAGAAAGTGAGGGGACAAAGTAATGAAGATGGAAGTGAGAAGTGGGAGGGGGAAGGAAGAAAGAAGAAGAAGGCAGTAAGAATGCAGAGCGATATGGGAAGGTGTGATAATTGTGAAAAGAAGAGGTGACAGAGGAAGTCATAGTGACTAATGGTCATGTGCTACACTTACGCTTGCTTGCTTGATGCAGAATGGAGCTGTTAAGACAAAAAAACAACAGCGGCTTTTGGTTACCAGTTCTGCCCTACTACAACGTCCTTGGTTATATTCCCTGCCCCATGAGGAAAGGCAGTAAAAGAATCTGCCATTGGTCCATGTAACGTGAACAACGCATACTCAAAAGGGCCTGCTTATTTCCAGGATCGCGCTAGAGGGGCACTCAAATTCAACATTGGCCCCAGTTTTTGTAGGGTGCTGATCATAAAAAAGCATTGTCTTCATCTGTGTCACAGCCACATGGCAAACTTCAGAGAAACTCTCTCTGCTTTTGTGGTCTGGGATTTGTAGTGTCTTAGGACTGTAAGAGCTAGGATACTGTGACTAGGGACGGACTCATGAAGGACATTATGTAATCGATCTGGGAGGTGTTAGGATGTGATCTCTAATGGTTATTGGGATATTGTGCGTTTAGTTGAATGCTGTATGCTAATGAGTAAAGATGTTAACTACAAGCTTAAAAACAATTCTCAAGTTCTTTGGACTTGTATTTACTGATGGAGGCATGAGTCCTGATCCTGACAAAGTACAAGCACTATGAGCGACCAGTCCTCCGCACGATGTCACCATGGTCTTGTCTTTCTTAGCCATGGATAGCTATTATTTAAGGTACATTCGTGACTTTGCCGCCGTGAGTGCCCCTTTGTGAGACCTGACAAAATGAAATGTCAAGTTCTGATGGTCCGCTGAATGTGACTGCAGTTTAAAAAATATAAAACATGCAATGAAAATGTGACTGAGATGGCTTACTTTGATCCTAACTTGCACACTGAGATTACTGTTGATGCGAGCCCGGTGGGGTTGGGAGCAATCCTTGCTCAGCATTGTGGACATACGAAAGCAAGGAGGCAAATGTTTGCGTAAGCCAATTGAAGTTTGCCTGACACAGAGCGTACCTATTCCCAGTCAGAAAAGGAGAGTCTGGTGGTGGTGGTATAGGCCTGTGTACATTGTCATGTGTTTCTGTATGGAAAGCATTTCACAGTCGTCACTGACCGCCACTCATTACTCACCATATTCAGCAATCCAAAAGCCACTATGCCCCCTTACATCAAGAGGTAAAGGTTATGCCTACAAGAGTACAACTATACAATTGTGCACAAGCCAGGCAAGAATCAAAACCCTGCAGATTATTTCTTGCAATGTACCCCTACTGGGGCACAGTTCAACATTGAAAACTACAGAGGAGTACATCAACTTCATTGTAACATCCAGCTCCATCCATTGAGCAGATCATTGCTGCTACCAATGGTGATAAGGACATGTTTGCCCTTAAAAACATTATTGCAGCCCAGTCAATGAGACAAAGTGTTCAACCTTTAAGTGATATTGCTGAAATTCAAAACTATCGCAATGTCCAAGATGAGCTGCCTGCCACTAAAGAAGAGATTGTGCTAAAACGATCCCAGATTGTCATACCCGAGAGTGTAAGCCAGCAAAGTATTGAACTCACCTATGAGGGGCATGGTGGCATTGTTGCCACCAAGAGAGCACTGAGGGATTGCATCTGTGCTTCCTGCAACTCTGATGTTCGGGAAAACCATGAGAACCAAACTAACACAGTGAACTCATGAGCGAACCTTACATCATGATGTGGTTTGTGTTAATGATGCTGCTTGGAAGCATCAGATTAAGACGTATGCTGATGGAAGTCGTCAAACACGAGAGATCGTGTTCAATGAGGGTGACTTGGATCTTGTCAAACAAAAGCGAAAGAGAAGGACAGATCCTCTATTTGATGTTGAACCTTTAAAAGTTGTGACATGAAAGGGACATATGATAACTGCACATCGTCCCGGCAAACCCATCACAAGGGACTCCTCCAAACTTCAGATATCTGTCTCATCGGTCCCTACAGGTTCAGAGGAAACTGCCCCACCTGAAGACTCTGATCAAATATTAGACCCTGTGCCCCTGAGGTCCAGCCTTGCTACAGCTCAACTACCTTATACCAAACGGTCTGGCCTAACTGTGCAAGCACCTAGACATCTGATCGAGGAAATATGTGCTGCTATTTGTACATGTCTTTGTTTATGCATTTTTATTTAACAAGGGGAAGATGTAGTGTCTAAGAACTCTGAGAGCTAGGACCTTGTGACTAGGGGCGGATTTATGAAGGACATTACATAATCAATCTGGGAGGTATTAATGGTTATTGGGGTACCGAGAGTTCAATTGAATGTTGTACACTGATGCACAATGACATTAACTACGAGCTCCATGTGTAGTGTGTTCTTATGTATGCTACCAGGCTGGGGAGGACACAAGAGGGTTATAGTTAGCTCAAGATAATCATGTGCTGCTACACGGTTCTTGCACCTCTAGCAGAATAGGGCACCTGTTATGAGGGGCGGGCAGGTAGCTGACATCTTTGTCTAAGATATGTGACTCTGGCCATGACTTTGGTCAAAGTCATTGTTCTATTATTAATCCTCTCAGGCCTCAGTCTCACCTGCTGGAACTGCCTGATCTGCTTAAGCACAAATGATCCTTCCTTCTCTATTAAGTAAGTATGACTTCAAACCAAGACAAAGATGTAGATTATTCTCTGTTGGGGAGAGGACAGCGGTGCATGGTGCAGCAGGCAGAAGAGGAAACAGGAGCAATGACTTTCTCTAAACCCCATGGACCACCTCACATATACCTAAGCACTCTCATGAACACGACATGCAGTTAGAGGGAATCAAAAGCCTTCTCTTGACACAGTGGATGGGTTTACACCCAAAGAAACATGGCAGCCTTCCTACTGGGGTACTAGTAAAAAAGACCTGTATCACAGGACAAATACCACATTAGAAGAATTACCACATGGGAGTAACCCTGTCTTCCAACAGAGTCTAACACTCTCTTGGTGATCAATTTGTAAAATCACGTAGAACACTTTTCAGTGTTCTCGTGACGTGCACCCTCCTGCAAAAGAAAACATACTGAGTCTGTCAGAATGGGAAAATGTTGAGCATGTTACAAGGAAACTGTACTGGAGACTTCCAACCCTGCATGAAGTGTACCCTTAGTAGAGTATAACACACAGGGGTGGCTCCTCCGCAAAGGCAAAGGAGCTTTGCCCCAAAGGCTCAGAGCCAACAGCTGAAAAATAAAACAATATTTAATTATCGTTTTATTATTCAGATGCTGCCTGAGCCGGTGTGTGCAGGGAGGGGCGGGCTTGGCCATGGAAGGGGGGGAGGCGGAGTGGAGTGAGTACACTTAAAAGTGCGCTTGTTAGTTTGGCCGGCCGTCTTAGGCCGGCCAAATTGACATGCACACTTAGGTTTCTCCAACCCGGCTGTGTTGCACAGCTGGTTTGGAGAAACTGCACACACTCCAGTGCACTGCCTGAGCGGCAGACCAAGCTGCTCAGACCAATCCTGGCACTGCTCTCATGCTTGGTATAGCATGAGAGCCATGCCAGGATTGCATGTGGAGCCTGTGCTGGTGTTCCAGGGACTGCTGGGACACCAACACCACTGGAGAGGAACGTGGCTGCGACAGAGAGGTAAGGTTTTTTTTTTTTATTATCTTATTATTCCCCTTCTTCTCCGTCCCCTACCCTTACCCCCACTTGAGATTTACTGCAGCCGCCACTGAAAACACGCAAGAACTATAATCTGTCTTGTCTGCAATGTTTGTCCTTATGTAAGCTATTACTAATACTTGAAGATGTATGTGATTACTGCCGCTGTTTGCCACTTACGTACACCACAGAGAAAATTCCTGTTGGGAACATGTGACGTAGGATGGAGCAATTTAAAAGCTCATAAACACATAAAACAAGGCGAGCAAAGGTTGATCTTGGAGTCTTGCAAGCAAGAGCGTGTGCGATAATTAGTGCACTGCATAATGTGCTCATTTTATTTCATATAACACAAATCATGATGTTCTGACTCATTTTCATATTGGAGGGGTTTTGTCGTCGCTAATAAAGCGGCGCAGTGGGGTGGGCCCAGGTGCTCCTGAGTCGGATTCAAGGATACAAAGGGTTGAAGTGGGAATCACCTGAAGAGAGTGGGTGTTTTGACTTAATTTTCTTTCGTGCTGGTAGAATCGATGTCTAAAGCCGCATTGATGACTCATTTAAAGTGCTTCGTTTAAAAACGAATGTAAGTCAGCTGTTTAGATTGATGGTTGCATGGAAAAGATAAAGGTCTTGACTAATGTGTGTATTTTTTCAGCATTTGTTTTGTGTAAGTAGAGGCTTCGCTTTGAAGGCAGGCATTTTAATTGGTAACGCCCTGTTCAATACAGGGAACTGAATCACCTTGTTGGAAATACATGAGAAAAGCTGTCAGTTGGTAGTATTTTGTCCTACACCACTCAAAATAGCTTCCTGTTGAAAACAGTAACTGAGAAAAGATGAGTTTTAGGTTTGAGTCTTCATCTTTCTCTGGGTGCTTGCTCGTCTAAGTTGGGAGAAATGGGATAGTGCTTCACATGATGTGTGCAATATTTGCCCAGATACTGAGTGCTGGGCGGTCCCAAAGACTATAGAAAATAAGTATGTATGTTTACATATATGCATGCATTTTCTATAGTCCTTTAACTTAGAACAGCCATATAGGTACTTAGCCTTCTCAGAGGCCTAGTCCATTGCTATTATGAAACAAACAAAAATAGTTTTAGTTTCTTCCCCTGATCAGATAATTTCAGAGTTTGGTGCCAAGCACTGAAATCAATCATTTGCCTTTTGTATTTCTATTAGATGCAGAAATATCCAATCCAGATCTTAAAACACTTCCTATGATGTGCAACACAAAGCTATTCTGCAAGTAATGAGTAGAATCCGAGAAGCTTACCAGATGCCCTAATGCACATTATAGGAGAGGATATCCTTTGGTCTACTGGTAACCGAGGAAGTCCCTACAGGATTTATGTGGTTTCCCAAGAAGTCTTGCTACCTGGAACCTCTCTAACCTGCTTGCCAACAGACACAATTCCCGAAGGGGAAGACATTCGACTGGGACAGCTTAATTTTTGCAAATCAGACACCACCCCAACTCAGGTGTCTGATCACTGATTTGCAGCTGAGATTGCAGTTGTAAAGCACTAGCACATATTAGTGTGAATCATTTACGAGTGGAAGCCCCTTTTTAAGTACCCCCCAGCCCAATTGCAATTTGGAATGAGTCACAAAAGGCATTGTGCCAGTCCTCAATTCTTTGACAAATCACAAAAACTGCTTTCATATATAGTATCTTTGCATTTTAGGGTCACAAAGGATATCATTTAGTAAATCACATGTTTTTACAATGTAAAATACTATACATCATGGCCTGACTTTTGAAGGTGTGCTTCCGTAGTGTGTAGCTAGGCATCCATAGCCAAGGAGGTAGACATGCTTAAGCAGTGCTCAATGCTTCAAATCAAACTTTGTTTTTTCCACCATATGACGAGATAATGTGTCCCCTATTAAATCTGCGTTTTAAAACATTAGCACAAATGCTGATAGGCCTTTTGGCATGAAGCTGTCAGGGTTTATTAGTGAACATCATGACCCAAAACAGCATCAAGGGCTACTTGTGAGTAGGGAATCCATGCAACATTTGAAGACGCACTGAAGAAGATGAAAGAACACTTTGGGGGTCATTCTGACCCCGGCCGGCGGCAGAAGCCGCCGGCCTGGCTGGAACCGCCAGAATACCGCTGCGAGGACAAAATACCGCTGCGCGGTCAAAAGACCGCCGCAGGTATTCTGGGTTTCCCGCTGGGCTGGCGGGCGACCGCCAGAAGGCCGCCCGCCAGCCCAGCGGGAAACACCCTTCCATGAGGATGCCGGCTCCGAATGGAGCCGGCGGAGTGGAAGGGGTGCGACGGGTGCAGTTGCACCCGTCGCGATTTTCAGTGTCTGCATGGCAGACACTGAAAATCTTTGTGGGGCCCTGTTACGGGGGCCCCACGACACCCCATACCGCCATCCTGTTCCTGGCGGCCAAAACCGCCAGGAACAGGATGGCGGTATGGGGGTCGGAATCCCCATGGCAGCACAGCAAGCTGCGCCGCCATGGAGGATTCCCCAGGGCAGCGGGAAACCGGCGGTACACCACCGGTTTTCCGTTTCTGACCGCGGCTGTACCGCCGCGGTCAGAATGCCCATGGGAGCACCGCCAGCCTGTTGGCGGTGCTCCCGCGGTCATTGGCCCTGGCGGATTTTACCGCCAGGGTCAGAATTACCCCCTTTATGTTTGTTTTTTTATCCCGATTTCCGTCATATTTACCTATTTTTCAAGTTGACAGGTACAATTTGCCTGAAAAATGTTGTGACAAGCCAAATGGTTTATTCATAGATGTATGTTTACTTATATATGTTGGAGCATTTTAAGAAGCAATGGGTTATTTCAGAGATTGTTTATCTCCCTATGAATGTTTAGGCACTATAGCATCTATATTTATAAATGCTACTATTTAAAACCTATATCCATTTGTATATGCATTGTTTATTAACATGTGATGTGCATGACAAGCCTACCCATATTTAATGCTTAGTTACCTATGTTGGAATAGCTTTGTCTGCCCCACATAGTGCTTAGAAGTAAACCTTTGGAATCACTTTCCGACTATGCTATATTCATACACAGAGCAAGACCACTGTTCATGAAAGTAAAAAGTGAAGAGAAAGTGCCATAGTGCACTATAAAACGCCCTTATATCTTGCATTACCATGTTTGCCAATTACTTTCTCTCATTGAGCTCTAAAATACACCATTAGGCACCATCTTTCAAATTATATTTTATCGAAGTCTTAACAAAAACCTTAAATCATTTTGCTTTTTCTGTTGTTAGGACTCAAGTGTGTTTCAATTTGTGCTGTTTTCTGTTATTCTCCCAATAATTCTTTGGTGGATAACCCATTCGCCCTTCTACTAAACTGATATTCCATTCCAGGATGGGTTTCCAAGGTCACAGGTCCAACCTGCTTGAAAATACACTATTTGTCCCAAACCATAATTGAAGGTGACCTTCAATCCCCATATAAAGTGCTATTTAAATACTTGTGTTTTCCCAGTGTTACTATCCCAGTATGCTGTAAAATTCATTGTTTGATTCTATGTTTGATATAAACCCTTTGGAGATCCGTTAACCTATATTGTAAGGTGGTGCTTAAATTCTTCCATCTTCTTGCCATTGCGACCTGACCAATCCACTTACATTGTTTTTGAAAATACAATGTCATTGAAAACAAGGCTCTAATATTTTTTGTAGTGAGGAAATGGTTAGACAGAGACAAATGCAAGACTTAGCACTTGGTCAAACATCAAATCAAACTTGTTTCGGCTCCCATTAAAAGTTTGGCGCATCCCATTTTTATCATCACTGTTAGTAAATATTGGGGCCTATTCACAAAGGCACATATACACATGAGTTAATCTACACTTGTAAATTTACTTTTGTACTGATTAGGCAATTTACCACATATGACTAGTTATTACTTCAAAGAGTATATTTATCACAAAGCATAGACTTACATGTTGCCAACTCCTGAACTTGGGTGGCAGAAAATGTACTTGTGTAAACGTAATACCAGTAACTTTTCACCCATAGATGAAGGTCTCCGTCACTGGGGCAGACAGCTTCCAATGTTTAAGTTTAATTGACTTTAAACATTTTCCCTATACTTTAAGAAATGTTTTACAGATTGTTGTAAACATTATTTCTTTAAAAAAATAAAGATCTGTTGGATTTTACATATAACACTTGGGTCTCACTTGAAAGGACAGCAACATGATGGCAGACTATTCTTGTGTATTCACTCTCTGGTTGCTGATTAACCGTGCTTTGTTCTACCAGACTTCTGCTCTGGGTTTCTTGAGGGTACCATAGCTGCTTCAAACTACATTGTGGTGTAAGATGTGGAAGGACACTAAGATTAGCATAATACACTCCCCACATATACCTTATCCCTCAGAGCCCATGTTAAGTGCGCCCAAAGACTTTGGCAATCCTGAAAATGACCAAAGTGTGTAGGGTTGAACCTGGGAACTTTTTACTTCATTTGTTAGGCCCAAGAGTCATTCCCATCCACTTGCTCATGCTAAGCATAAATGCGACACATCCAAGCACCCACTTCAGAACAATTTCCGGACCTAAGAAAGAACAGAAGAGGATTGGATCTGCTGTCTGTGACTTGAGAGTAGCCCTGAAGAACTGTATCAACTCCCTCTTGTACCCAGGACAAAGAAGTGGACTCCGAGGATCACAAGGCTGTCCTCCTGTTCAAGATGATTGGATACAGAAAGCTACAAGAGGCCTTTCCTGCAACTGCCCAGTTGACCAGTGGCAACTGGACCTGCAATGGACTATGCTGTTGGCCTTTGCCTGACACCATGTGAGTATTTAAGGGTCTACCTTGACATGCCTGGTTGGGGTATCCGATCTATGTCACGCATCCTACTCAACCCAGTAGCATACATAAGAACACACCACACACGGACCTTGGAATTAACGTCTTTATTCTTCAGCGTACAACACGTTACTAACTCACAAAATCCCATAACTGTTAGGACCACACTCTGACACCTCTCATATATTTTATGTTGTACCTTGTTGTCACTGCCTTTAGTGTTTTGTTTGCACGACTGATGGCTCGGTGTTATGGAGCAGCACCTTCTTGTTTCCTCAGCCTAGCCAGCAAGTCTTGGCAAGCTTTTCCAACGGTGCTTCCTTGACAGGCCTTCAACGTCTCCAAAAGGCCTTGTATGGTCCGGAGTGGTGCTTGCGCTCCAGATGCACCAACTGCAGGTATCTTCATTTCGGCTTGAGCGCACGTGACATGCTCAAGCAGTTTGCTATTTCTTAACAACTCTCAGGGAGGGCACTTCTGTTTCTTCAGGGCACGTATATCACCTTTGTCACCAGTTGTCGTGTCCTCCCCAGCCCAGTAGCATGTATTAGAACACACCACACAGGGAGCTCTGAATTAATGCCTTTACTCTTCAGCATACAACATGTAACTAACTCACAAATCCCCTAACTATTAGGACCACACCCTGACTGCTCCCATATCGATTACGTAAATTCCTTTGTAAGACTGCCCCTAAGCACAGGGTTCTAACACGTACAGTTCTAAGACACTACTTCTCCCCCTCATTAAAAAAAAGACACAAACAAAAGACAGGAACAAATAGCAGCATCATATTTCTTTAATCAGCCACCTAGGTGGTCGCATAGTTCAGCCAGACTGCATATTATGAGGCTGTTGAGCTGTACCTGGGGTGGACCACAGGGATTTGATGGACCATTTAGGTATGTTCTAAACGAGGTCGACAAATGTTTTCACCAGAAGCAGGGAGGCAGGAGCGGTAAGCATCACAATTCACTAACATTTTATTTACATATGACCAATTTGGCCACACAATGAAGACCCAAATCAGAGATAAAGTTAAAAGGTTTTATTAGAGGTTAATACTCAGGTTAATGTAAACAATTCTCAAAACGAGACTATAAGGATTCAATATCACCATAGGGCCATTGAAACATTGGAAAAATCTGAATCTGGCCAGCATGAGGCAAATTAAACACTCAATGTGATACAAAACAATAGGAGCAAAATCTGATGCTCCGAAAACAAACGCTTGCCAATTCTTCTAAACATTTGAGACATTTAAAGTCATCTAAATTAGCTAGCTAAGCAATCGGAAACCTTCAAAATATCTAGTCACTAATTGACATGTGCTAGACTAGAAAACAAGGGGCAAAAAGTGACTAGGAAATAAAGGACAAAAAGAAATTAGGAAAATTGCATCTGCGGCAAAATAAAGCTAACTAAGGTTGACAAAAAGCAAGTAAAAAAGAAAGGTGTCAGCATCTCAGAAGCTCAGTCAAGAGTCTTCACATGGGTCAGGAAAAATCTACGTTTCTCTCAGCAAGCATTTGGGAAAATGCAGGGAAGGGGCAAAGAGGTACAAAGTCCAAGGGGCCTCTCCTACTACAGATAACGGGAAACAATAAATTAGTCCAATGAGAACAATAATTTGTCCATTGGTAATGCCACATGGATCATAAGATTTCAATTGTCCTATCAAGGCACATCATGTGACAGGCATATGCAACATCCAGATAGGGTCCCAAGACCGCCATGCTCTTCTGTAGATTTTTGAAACAATTTATTAATAGAATCAGTCTTAAAGTCTCTGGGTGTATTATTTTCAGGGTTAATTTCTCAGGCTTTCAATGAATAAGACAATAGCACACCTGTTTCCAAACTAACATTTCATGTGAATGACATTTCATGAAACTGGGGCCCAGCAGGCCTTACATGACTAAACTAAAGCAGACTAAAAATGGCCCACTTTATCCATGTTAAACAAACACATATAAATATTTCAATAATAAAATTGCCTTTAACAAATCTTGTCTAATTTTATGTTACATTAAATTATAACTGAAATAACTTTGTTAATACATGTCAGTAACTATGATGGGAAACTACATTTTTCGACATTAGCATATAGCATTTGAAGCATACCCATGAAGAAATCCATTATTGATTCAATGATAACTATTCACTGTCATCATAAGGACTCTTATAAAATCTAATTAAATGATTATATCTTAATTAATATGACCATACCACACACATTAAAATATAGTCTACAGTGAATGTACCTTAATATAGACTTCTAGACCACCACTTTACAATTTGCTTGTTATAATTTCACACAATATAGTATAAAAATGGTCACATTTAGATCAGCATTGTGACATCAAGGGTAACAGCCAAATCTCTGTTGCACCAGGTACAGGGTTAAATGTTTGATCAGAGTCTTCAGGTGGGGCAGTTTCCTCTGAATCAGTAGGGCCTGATGATTGTCGGGACAGAAGTCTGAAGCAGGATGAGTCCCTTGTGGTGGATTTGCTGAGAGGATGCGTTGTTATCATATGACCCTTTTGTGTCAAAACTTTTAAAGGCTCATCATCAAATGGGGGATCTGTCTTTCGCTTTTGCTGGGCAAGGACCAAATCGTCCTCATTGAACATGACCTCTTGAGTTTGACGATGTTGATCAGCATACATTTTCATCCAATGCTTCAGAGCAGCGTAAGTGGTACAAGTCACATCATCATGTAGTGTTTGTTCCAGTGTCCACTGTGGTAATTTGGTTTCCATTGCTTTCTCAAACTTTAGAGTGCCAGTGCTCTTGCCTGTAGTGGAATGAGGTGTTGACCACTTAGCACAAAGGGCTTGGCATAGTGCTTGATTCAGATAAAGTCCCTCTATGGGTGCACATTGGATCACCCGTTTCAGGGTCCCCATGAATACCTGCTGTTTAAAGGTGGGCCATTGTCAGATTTGAGAGTGTCTGGGTTTCCCCACACAGCAAAGACGTTATCCAGCAGCTCAATTACATTTTTTTGTGGGTTGTGGATGACATGTCTTATACCAGAGAAAACCAGGGGTGCTTGTCAATGATCACCATAAGGTAATAGCCATTGGCCAGGAGCCTAAAGACGTCAACAGCAATTATTTCCCGTGCATTTTCAGGTAGATCAGACATTGTCAGGTGATCCTGAGTCACCTTGGGTAACAGGCTGTTGCATGAATGGCACTGCTTTAATTCTCCCTCTAATTTCTCGTCCAAGCAAGGGAAGCACATGCGATCCCTTCATGTCGTTTTGGTAGCCACAATGCCATGATGGCCTTCATGGGTGAATGAAAACACTTGCTGTCTAAAACTCACTGGTATGACAATCCTGGATCCCCTCAGCACAATCCTTTTTTTGGTCACAGACAGTTCATCTCATACATTGCAGTATTTTAAACATAATTAAACATAATCACTGAACGGTCGAACACTCCATCCCCATGACCAGGTTGCAGTAATGTCTTTAATGGCACATATGTCCATATCAGCATTGGTAGCCACAATGATCTGCTCAATGGACAGAGCTGCAAATGTGCTGGACTTTACAATGAAGTAGATGTACTTCTGAGCAGTTTTCAATGTTGAACTGTGGTGCTGTAAAGGTACTCGTGAAAAATACTTAGCAGGGTTTGGGTTTTTGCCACAACTGTATAGCTGTATTTTTGGAGATGCAACCCTTACCTCTCGATGCGCTGGGGCATCTTAGCTTTCTAACCGTGAAATGCTTTCCATACAGAAACACTTGACAATGTTCACAGGCCCATGCCACCACCACCACCGCACTCTCCTTTTCCGGCTGGGAATAGGTACGCCCTGTGTCAGGCAAACTTCGATTGGCTTACGTCAAAATGTGCCTTCTTGCATTCGGCTGTCCACTGTGTTGAGCAAGGATTGCACCCAACTCCACCGGGCTCGTATGAACAGTGATCTCAGTGTGTAATTTATGATCAAAGTAAGTTATCTCAGTCAGATTTTCAATTGCATGTTTTATATTCTTGCAGAACACTGGAACTCGATATTTCACTGTGTCAGGCCTCGCAAAGGGGCACTCACTGTGGCAAAGTCACAAATGTATGTTGAACAATAACTGGCCAGGCCCAAAAAAGACCATACCATGGTGACATCTTGTGAAGGACTGGGGGCTGATATTGCTTATATTTTATCAAGATCGGGAGACATATCTCCACCAGAAAATACATGTCCAAGGAACTTGAGCTTTGTTTTGTAAATTCACATGTTTTTAGGGTTTGAGGTGAGGCCTGCATCTAGAAGTAATTGACATACTTATTTTAGGGCCTTGTCATGCTCTTTTTGTGTAGCACCAAATACCAGTATAGCATCACTTTAATTGAAGGCATGTGTTACAGGCTGAATAATCCGACCTTTGACATATTAGAATATTTCTGCAGCAGATGACACTCAAAAGCTTAATCTTTTGTATCTTAATAAACCAACATGAGTTTAAAAAGTTCTTATGTACCTGAAGTTTTCTTCTAGTTCAAGCTGATGGTAGCCATTGTTCAGGTCAAGACAGGGGAAAATGTTGCCTCCCATTTAACTGCATGATCATATTCTCAGTGTGCGGACCAGGATGTCTCTCACTCTCTCTCTCTCTCCATCTCTCTCTATCTCTCTCTCAATTGCTTTGTTAATTTGGTGCATATCCATGCAGATGTGCACTGCACCTCCACTGTCCTTTTTCAGCACTACTACAATGGGTGACACCCATGGTGTGGGACCAGTAGAACAATCATTAATGTCATGTTTCAGCAATGCTTCTAGCTCCTTCTCAACTACTTCTTGTAGGTGAAAGGATATCCTGTGGTGTTACTGGGCAATAGGCCTGACATTTTAATTAATGTGAAGTTGCATCTTCATTGTTTTGAGCCTTCCTATACCATGAAACAGTGACGAAAACTGACTCAGATTTCAAGTTGTGCATGCAGCTGTAAAGCTAAGTAGGCACGCACTTGGTAGAGTACCTTGAAGAACGTAAAATGGGGCCCGTATAGACAGGATCACTATAAATGATTTTAGACTCCGCAACGGTTTGGAAGTAGCCTATGTGTGCACCTTCGTACTTGATTCTTTGAGTCATGATATAGGCAACAGACTGTGAAATTGTTTAATTGGCATGATGTTTATGGATGCACTACTGTCAATTACAAATGTTACTGGGCAATCGTTGACTTTCAGTTTGATTTTGGGTCATTGTTCATATGAGTTCTTTTCAGTGGCGGCTGGTGACATTTAAAAGCGGTGGGGCGTAAAAGTTGTGAGCGAGTGCCTGATGGTGAGTGAGCATATGGAGCGAGCCCGACGGTCATAAGAGAGGTAGGGGGGAGTTCTTCCCCCGAAAAATTTTGAGAAAATTTTGAGAAAACAAGAAAGTTAATAAAGCAACTTTGAAAGTGTAGTTATGACATCAATAAAGAGGGCACTTCATGCAGTGTGTTGTTTCAGCTGCCAATCTTGGCCATTTTAACCCTCTAAAACCATACTGCTTGAAGTGTCTGACTTGTGCAGCAAAGAGACTAGCCAGCGTAAATTGTGTCCTTCTACTGTGGTTTCTGATTCTGTAATTTGGGTCATTTTCTTGCTGATGAAAGTGCATTGAAGCAATGTGCAATGTGGCTAAACTTGCTTGGGTCTATGCAGAACATGATTCTTCCATGTAGTAGGCCTGGATCCACATCAGATTTCAAGGTAACCACTGCTTAAATGCACTTCATTTGCATTAATTCTGTGACACGCTTAAGTGGATGTCCAATGCACTCGACTATACCACAACTACCACAACTACTCTAAATAACCTCCATTTTAGCTGGAATGTGTGTTCCTGGGAGTACACAAAAGAAAAAACTTCCAGTGGCACCTTCCCTGTAAGCGGCCTCGCTTGGGGCATGTTTAGTGCCTGCTTTAATAAAGTGACTGTGTGGCTCCAAAAACTGCACATTTAGGAAAAAAACATTAACACGCGCTAAAGGGAAAGCAAGAAGGAGACCACGAAAGGAGAGATAGGTAGTGGTTAGTGGTTGTCGCGTTTTTCAAACAATAAAGGATTATTTACCGTTCGCGAGAAGAAAAAAACGGGGAATTCCTGATTTGAAAAATAATATTTAGGCGCCCTTCATCCTGCTGACAGAAATGTGTATCGAAGAGCACTGCAGTGATAATAACGTGACAGCGGGACAAATACCTCAGCACTTCGTACAGTTCAAGGTTTGCACACGGCCCAGGGGAGGAGGGCCCCTACAGGTACCTTGCAGGGGGTACCCCCTTAAGTTTCATGAGGCCACTGACACGGACACGCCACAGCCTTCCTTGTGAGTGGCGTACAGGACAGCTTGGTTTGAACCGTGTTTAATGCCTGCTTTTTATTACAATAAAGTCCACATTCGTGGCTTTGTGTCACCAGTCTGCGGAGCAAGGAGGAACAGAAACAAAAGCATTAACACACTCTACGGCACTTTAAAAAAAACTATTTAAGCACTGTAACTAAGTACATGCGGATAGAGTTGCAGCGCCTATCTTGAACCTTCCATGTGGCTAACTGTTCCGTAGTTCAGACCTTAAGTAACTGTACATTTTAAGCATTCTCTAATTAAACTATTCAAGGCATTCCAAGAAATACTTACTGGATTGCAAGCACTACACTGTTAAATGTATTCAGCTTGTTTCAATCACGGTCAGCTTTGATATAATATAAGGAAGTTATACTTCTGCTCTTAGGAAAGGCTGCATGGAAGAGCGCAGAGCCAGATTTTCACTGGTGTGCAGTAGTTTCACACCGCTGACTGGGAGAGGCAAGTCACGCCCGAATGTCAGTTGCCCTCACCGATCCTAGCTAGAAGGGGCCTGCACCATTCCCAGCACTGAGGAGCTAAACTGAACTTCGTTTGCAGTGTGTGACAGTCACTTGCACTCTGATTTGTCTTTTTGCCTTTCTCGTCCCCAAAGGAGATGTATTTGGTCATAAAGAAGCACCAGCTTAATATGAAGCCCGCCCTCTGACAGCCTTGCTGATTGACACACAGTCTTGGGCAGCACAGGGCTTAAGCCTAATGCGCCCATGGTGTGTTCAGTCAGCGAAGCATGCCTTTCATCGCAGAGGGGTGTGGCTTTATGGTGTCGAAGCCCAAAGAGGACCAGGGCTAGGAGAATGTAAGCCCTGTTAAACCTGCGACAAGTGGCACATGCGCACTAAGCACACGTGCCAGTGAAACTTGCCTGACCCTGCCTGATGAACCTGTACACATGTACTGTAACATGAACATCATAATATAAACAAGATAGAAGAAAGGAAATATGGCCTGGGCGGAGCCCCTACGCCCTCATGAAAAAACTGCCCCTGGTTCTTTTGCTTTCTCAGCTCACTTGTTTCTGCCCGTTTCCTGTTGTCCTTGCAAGCAGCAAGGCTCACTCGTGCATGTCGTTCTCTTTCATCTATGATCATTGTACATTCACCCTCTTCGTCATTGCTCGATGATGATGTCAAGGAACTCTTGCAAGATTAACTTGTTGGCGATCAACTTCGTTTAGTTTCAACCTGTCACAGCTGAGGTCCTTTTTTTTCTTTGTGGGAGTGGTGAAACTGCTTCTGGAACATTCTGGCATCAATCTTCTCCTCCTGCTGTGATGCACTTGGATTTTCCTTCGCCTTGCAAATGGTTATAAAGTGTTTTTCCATACCTCACCCTTTGCACGTTTGTACGGTGGCTGGACATTTATTCTTGTGTGGAAATGAAAATCCACATCGGAAACACAGTCTTTCTTTATATGATGATGTCGATGTGTGGGCAACTGCTTGCCACTGGTGTCTACTCTTCATGACCAGTGCAGATTCATCTTTTACTGTTCTCGCTTCCATGTCGGTGGCTTGCCAATCGGCTGGTTCCTCTGCTCCAGCAGCATCAATACCTTTTCTAAACTGACGGTTTCTCTTAACATGCGTCTTCTGAACGAGTCTGACAAACAGCCACAAGTGACTCTGAGGCCCACTGCTTCTTCATCATTGAATTCTCTGAATTGGCAATGTTTGATGAGCACTTCAAGTCTTTTAACAAACTCACCCATTGGTTCACCAATTTGTTGTCTCGCTTGACTGAAAATGTACCTTTCATAGTCAACGTTTGGCATCAGGTTGAATTTAGCACCTAACGCTTCTTTGATTTGACGTTAAGACATTGTCTCAGTCTGTGAGAGTTTCTTTATCACTTCTTTCACTTTTTCACTAACAAGATTCTCTAATTATCCAATGATTTTCTCATCACTTGCTTCTTCCAGAGCATCTATGAAATCATCGAACATCTCAATCCATGTGGTCAATCTGGTGCCAATATGCTGGTTTTTGGCAATGTCAAATGGCGGTGGGGGTTTTAGAAAAGCTGCAGCACCGTACTCCATGTATCTTGCAGCAGCTACAAGGAACCTTCACTGTCTTGAAGACTTTTTAAGTTGTACTAAACGCCACTGGCTGCTGACTTCCTTGTTTTTCAGCAGCTTCTTCGGGAACCAACAGCCGTGCAAGCACAACCTCCTGTGATCACTCTTGATTCACCTTGCCTGATGAGATTGTATGACCAGTGAGTGAGTTTACTTCTCGTACCTTGTTGTCACTGTCTTCAAGTTTGAACTCTGATTCCTTCTGCCTTTTCTGTTGCACCTTGTTGTCACTGCCTGTAGTGTTTTCTTTCTAAGCTAAGTGTTATGGTGCAGCACTTTCTTGTTTCCTCAGCACTGGCCAGCAACTCATGGAGGCTTTTCCAATGGTGCTTCTTTGACAGGCCTTCAACTTCTCCACCAAATTCCAAAAGGATGGTTTTCGGGAGAAAGAAAGTTAGAAAAATAATTTTGCACTGGATGAGGTTATAATCGAGCAGGTGCCCAGTTTTTACTACTTAGGTGTACCTCTGTAGCTCACATCACGCTCAACTTGAGGCCATTAAAAGAATTGCGGTAGCCATAACCATCAGCTTTCATAAACTGCTGAAACATATTTCAGGTCCATACCTAACGACTATTTGCTGGGTAATAGATGCTAAGTTCATTCCAATCTTGACAGATGGAGCGATTATTTTTAAAGGCAGCCTTGGCTCTTGGTTAGGTAAGGCACAGTGCCGCTGTTACAGAAGATTACTGTAGCTTCCTGATGCTTCCCTGTCCTCTCAAATCTGATTAGAGTTCAATTTAACCAAGCAAGTAATTTTGGAGGAAACTAGTTTTTTTTAATTCTTATGGGAGCACCCCCGCTTGTTAAGAGGCTGACTTGGTTAAATATGCAGAGCAGTAAGTTGACATGGAAAGAATAAGCCAACAAATCTATTTCGGCTGTGGGAGTTGATGAAATCATTAGGCTAAATCTCCCACAAAGGCAACGATCTAAGCTGCTAACAAAAATGCAAGGCTGAGATCAGCTGGGGAAGATTGATGTGAGCTGGTCACTAAAACACAGGACAATTTATGCATCTCTTTTTATCAGTCTCCAGGAAGGGCATCTTATTTATCTTCCCCCATGAAGTTGTGACTGCAAAAAGATCTAATCAGACTGAGGTGTGGAATTATACCTTAAAAGCCTGTAAGTATGGCAGTTTAAACGTCTTGGAGGCTCTGCATTGCAGGCTTTGCAAGTACTAGTCAGAATCATTACTGCATATAGTGTGCGTCTGTGAAGGATTACGGCGCTTGAGACATTACTGGCTGGTTCCTGTGTTCCGCATGCTAGGATTAGGAAATGCCAGAGTGCAATTGATGCATGCTTAGGTGGGTCACATCCTCAGTTAACTGTTACATTTTTTAAATTCCTGAAGGATGCAGGCAACAATTTGAACAGGTCCACTGCATTTCTTTTATCTACCTAAAGCTTAGAGTGCCTTAATTTTCTGGGCACCTCGCATTTTATCAGACACCTGCACTTTAATAATATTGCTGGGCATTGGAAGGTAGCAGGAACATGCAGAGTTAAGCTCTACTTAGTAAAAAGGATTGCAAAGTTGGCAGATTTGCACATTGCTTTTATCTTCCTAAAGTTTAGAGTTCATTCTTGTCTGGGCACATTGCACTTTATTAGACATTAGCACTTTAACAATACTAGAATATTTAGAGTCATACATAGCCCAACAACGAGTGTTAAGCTTGCTGATGTGTACATTTAATGTAATGAAGAGACAAACCCCATTACAATTCCTCTTAAGAATGTGGCCATTATGCGATTATGCCTTTGACATGAATGTATTTTTGGGATATCTGTCAATTTGATATAGTTTTATAGAGAGTTTCCATATGTTTTTATAAATAAAATTGATATAAGTTAGGGATTGGAAAAAGTGGTATGATGTTTGGGTAGCAAATATGTCGCAAGTACAGTTCCATGATATGAATGTATGAGTTTTTTTTTAGGATAAGTGCCAAGTTCATATAATCATTGCATCTAGTTTTTTATGTTTTATAGTGCGATATTCATATAAATAGTTGTGTATGTCATACATTTTCTGGATGCAAATGTAATTTACAATATTTTTTCTTATATAGTTATGGTTTAAGTAATTAAACAATAACATTTTTTTACCATACCTTACCTTCAACTTCTCCACAAGGCCTTGTACGGGCTGGAGTGGCACTTGCTTGTCACATACGCCAAATGCAGGTTTCTTTGGTTCAGCCTGTGCTCATGCAGCACACACAATCAGTTTGTTATTTCTTCCAAACTCGCAGGGAGAGCACTTCTATTTCTTCGGGGCACGTGTCCCACCTTTTTCACCAGTTGTTATGTCCTCCCCAGCCCAGTAGCATGCTTAGGAACACACCACACATGGAGCTTGGAATTAATGTATTTACTCTTCAACGTACAACATGTAACTAACCCACAATATCCCATAACCATTAGGACCACACCCTGACACCTCATAAATCGATTACGCAATTTCCTTTGTAAGACCACCCTTAAGTATGGAGTCCTGACATGTACAGTTCTAAGACATTATCCTGCACTCTAGCTCCGTCAGCCTTAAATTACACCTAGGGCCTGGTCAACCGCAACCATTAACTATTATTGACTATCATTGGCACTTGTGCTCCTTGGCACTATTTTTTATTAAAACTTTAAAAAATCATATGTCTGTTTCCTCTTATTAGATTTTTGACATTCAGGACCAGATGTGGGAAGAAAACATTTTGCAAGGTGCAAATTGCGAGTACTAGCGACTCGCAATTTGCACCTCGCAAAATGTTATGCAGAAAGGTGTCTCAGACACCTTCTGCAACTCGCTATGGGGTCGCAAAGACCCACCTCATCAATATTCATGAGGTGGGTCGCATTTTGCGACCCCATAGCGAGTCTAGGCACTCACAGGGATGGTGGCCTGCTGGAGACAGCAGACCACCATGTCTGTGACTGCTTTTAAATAAAGCAGTTTTTTTTTTTCTTTTTGCAGTCCGTTCTCCTTAAAGGAAAACGAGCTGCAAAAAGAAAAAATACCGAAACCATTTAGTTTCGGTTTTTTCAGAGTAGGCAGTGGTCCATAGGACCACTGCCTGCTCTGAAAAAAAAGTTTTTTTGCAAACACAAAGGGGAAGGGGTCCCATGGGGACCCCTTCCCTTTTGCGAATGAGTTACCATCCACTTCAAGTGGATGGTAACTGCGAGTTGGTTTGCGACCGCTTTCGCGGTCGCAAAGCAACTCTACATCACAATGCAGTCGCAAATAGGAAGGGAACACCCCTTGATTCTGCATCACGTAAGGGCTTTTGCGCCTCGCAAACGGCGTTTTTCACCTTTTGCGAGGCGCAAAAGCCTTCCTACATCTGGCCCTCAGTATCTTTCTGTTCATTAAAGTTTACTCTATTTTTCTAATTTGGTTCGGGATTTGTATTTTTTTGCATTTCGATTGTATTACTGTTCAGGTTCTGCATAATTACTTAACACTTTGCCCTAAGTTAAGCATGTCTGCTCTTTGCATAGCTACCAGAGAGTTGACCTCTGGTTATTTAGTGACTTTAAAAGTTCACCCTGGCACAGGTTGTGATTTTTCCATGAGAAGGGTCGTCACCCCCCGCCCCCCAATTAATATCCAATTTGCCACACTGTTGGTACTGTCCCTCCCATCATGCCATGGTGGCTCAGTCATATTTCTGTGTTGTTCAGAAACAAACTTCCAAATATTTTTTATTTTTTTGTAAAACAAAGAAGCAATGTCCCTGACATGCTGGGAGCTTTTTCCTTCTTGTCAGGGACATTGTTGCTCTTTTCCTGTTTGCAATGCAATTGTTTGCATGTTACCTGCGGAGAGGGGAACCTGCATCAGAAACCTCATTCTAAGCATGAAAGACTTTCCTAAGACCATAGGAATGTCCATCCTGAACCTGCTGTCCCGCTACAACGATGTTCCTGATTGAAAAGGCAGTTGACATTCACCTAGCAGAAATAAAGCGTTTCCCTTTAATGTCAGACTGGGACAGAGCATAGGCCCAGCCACCAAAATAAAAGTGCTCCCCAGGAGTGAATTAGGTACTCAAAAAAGTTGCCCATATTTGACATTGGGACAGTTTTAAACTTGTACAGACACGCCAGGTACGTGTTTTACAAGGTGTGGAAGACTACATGGATCTGAACCTGCTGCAGGCTGTGTTTGTTTTAATATAAGAGAAATCAACCGTAAAAACCGGCCAGCAAACCATAAAACAGGCCCACAAACAGCCTAAAAACCCGCCAACACACTGATCTGCCAGAGTAGTGCCTAATTGCTCTATTGGCCAGTACAGAACTGGCTCCTCTACAGAACCCCGAAATCAAGTCAAGAAACCGGTAATCAAAGGGAGGCTATGCCGCCCATCTATACATGAGGCCTAAAAGATTGTATAGCCTGTCGTTTTAAATAGAAAGCAATGCATAAAGCACAATTTAATAAACGTGTTAGTACATTGATCTACACTTTGGGCTATGAGGCTTATTATATTTTATTTCTGTGATTCGCACATAATCTCCATCGCATCAGCAGTAGAGTAAACATTGAAATAACTCAGTGTCACAAAGCAGACAGCAGGTTAGCAGCTGATCAACAAAGGCATCGTTTACAGGGTTAATTCCGTGAGATCACATTGCTTTCACGGGCAGCACCGGCAAATTTACACTAACACTGTGTCTTCATTGTTAGTAAGATGCCTTATTTGCCAAGAAAACGTTTCATTGAACCTTAACGTAAGCAACAGTTTATTATGTGATGTAATCTCTGTTGTACAAGATTACTGAGGTCGCTATGCAAGGAAAGCTCAGATACTGTTGGTATGATACATTTCTTCTGGCAATCTTGTGTATCAAAACAACGAACAGTCGCGCCAGCGCACCAGAGCTGGCCTTCTGCCCGTTACTGTCAGCGATGACGTTCTTTGTGTGGATTTGCTTGGCAGTACTGACAACAATCACTTTTTTTTTTATTTCTTGAACCACGCACAGATATGAAGGTAACAAAAAAGGCATTATAACCAGGGCCACTAGAATTATGTGGCAGGAAAGGGTCACATTATGCGACAGCGTTGAGTAAATTATGCAGCAAGAAAAGGAAAATTATTCGGTACATTTTGTCGTAGTGTTACTTCATTATTTTGTAATGTTTAAACTTGTGTTGTAACGTTAAACACTGCTTGGGCATTAGTTGCACCTCATTAGTAGCAGGTTAACATCCAAGTATAGCGGTAAATAACAAAAAGTTGACCAGCCAACCTTGCAGTGCCTTCCACTGGGGGGCAACACGTATCTTTGCGTTTTTAGTAACTTTTGAACCGTTTGAGCTAGAAACATTATTTTTTGGTTAAAGAAGAAGATTATGCTCCACATGATGGATTATGTGGCAAATGCGGCAAGTCTACGTTTATGCGAAAGTTGCAGGGCCTGCACAATCGCATAATTCCAGTGGCCCTGGTTATAACTAAAGCCTCAATGGAAGGGAATTGTTGTTTTGAGGTAGAATCAGAGAAGAAAGCGGTTCTCTATGTGAGACTGTATAGTATGGTATGGATGGCTTTGCAATATTATACAGCAGACATCCAATTTGATTTATGGGTTCTGTCAATATGGAAGCCTTTGTGCCTGATTACAAGTACAAATGATATTTAGTACAACTGATGACAATACCATGGGGTACATTATTTATCAGGTGCGATAAATAGACCCTATTATGAGTCTGTAGGGAATAACGTAGATGTTGATATGTAATGCACCCAAATCCACGTGATGTGGTAAATACTGTATGCTTTTCCCCTGTTAAAGTTTGGCAGGTTGGACCTGCCGAAATTTAAAGAAGGTTGAGGCATTTAACGCATTCAATAATTATCGGATGTGTTAAACACCTTTCAACTCGTAATTCTGACCCGTACGTAAACAGTGATTTACTCACGGGTTGGAAAACACCAAGCAGCTCGTAATCAGGCTCTTTGAGTCAAAAAATGACCCTTTAAAGTTAGAAGTACACCTTTTCGTAGGGTCAGACTGACACATAAAAGAGGCTTGTGCAACAACATAAAACTGATCTCCATTTGATAATCGAGTAATTAAAAATTTGACCCCATTTTCAAATTGAATCAACTCTGATTTTTAATAAATTATCTGCATGTTCTTTGACGGGGAGGTGACTGCCCAAGTGCGTACCCTCTGCAGGACACGTTTGTGGTACTAGCTTAAGGAAAAGCAGCAAAAAAACACTACATCCCTTCCCTAGCACAAAGGTGTCATTAACAAACTCCTGATCTTCTACCCTCAATGTGCTATTGCTCTTTCGATGCTGCCATCAGTGAGATAAATGCATCCACAATGCACCTTCCTCATTCCCTCAAATGTGTCCCCTGCTTTCCCTGTTCAAGGTCCAACTTTTCTATTCCTAATTACTCTTCCCCCATCGCTTTTATCCATGACATTTTGTTAGGATTCCAAAATGTGACTGTCAGGTTACACGCAGTGCGTTACAGCTGGTGAAGTTCCGTGGCACACACGCTAAAACAAGACGCCGTTCCATCCTTGCCATGTGCAAGGTCCAGCCTGCACTTCTCTGTGCGCCCAGTGCAAATTACTGTCGCCTGCACTGAGCTGCCTGGTTTTGCATCCTATTCATTTTTAAATATATATCCATAACTCCAGCCCCACGCACAGTCACAAAACTGGGCCACCACGCCACAAGATGGGCTCAAACACTGCCAGAAAATAAATCCACAATCTGAATTGACAAACAGGTTTTTCTTGCATTGTCAAGTTGTCCTTTAGGCCAGTCCTACCCTGGTCTTTTGGAACCACAGCTTCACGTCCAACAAGATTTTTTGGTTCCAAAGAAAAACCAACGTTTAGACAGGATTTCTTTGATTTCTAGTTTTGTATTGATGTTTATGTGGCGTTTTTCTTAGCTATTCACAGCCTGAAGCACTTTATGGATTTACACTTCCTGTTCGTTTTAATTAAAGCACCAACCAACACTCGAGTTGGGAGTGAATGGTCACCCGATTTTGTCATCATTAAAGGTGCTCTGCAAATGTTTATAGAGACTGATTCACAAAGCTTCTTACAAGTAGATGTTCAACTTGGGTGTGAAACTTGCGATGGTAAAAGCATAATCCTGGATCGCCATATCGACACTGGGAGAATTTTTACACTTACAAATGTGATTTTTTTGAACAGGAAATTTCCACCAGATCTTGAAATCTTTGCATTTGTAAATATTGGATTAGAGAGCCGATGGTGGTCCAGACGGGACCCACTTACGAAAAAAATAGGTTAATATTGACAGGCATATACGTTTGTGGATACTGGCGTCCCAATTCTCATTCAGATTTAGGACGTTTTACTGATTTTCTGTTTTACAAAAAAAAATCCAAAGTTTTTTAGATTTTCATATATTGCACAACATTTTAAACGGTACTGTTTCATTAGTTTTAGCAACTAAATTAACATAACTGGTTTTGATAATATAATGGCTATGAACAACATTGGTATTGTTGCCCATAATAGAATGAAATAACAATAAGAATGTTTGTTGTCAGTGGTAAACTGAAAGAAAAGTTAATATACTACGCGTTGTTCTAAAAACAAGATACTGGCATTGCCTACTGGCTCAACAGCCCTTCTTGCGCCAGCCTTGGCTGGCGCAAGACGTATTGTCGCAGCCCTGACTTCAATAGGCAGCGTCAAGTACGCACGCAACCCCCTCTGCAGGTTTATCTTGTGACTCGGCCCTCGTCTAGCTGCTGGAAAGAGCACTCTCCTACGTTAATTTGTCTACGTCACAGCCCAAG
Source organism: Pleurodeles waltl (assembly GCF_031143425.1). NCBI lineage: Eukaryota > Metazoa > Chordata > Amphibia > Caudata > Salamandridae > Pleurodeles > Pleurodeles waltl. Next base: position 1,098,751,467 of record NC_090444.1, on the reverse strand, counting down.
TAAACTTCCACACTTCCTGATACACGTCATCGCACTTCACCGTGTCCCAACATACTTCAGAGCTAGTGCCAATGTGACTATTTGGTGCATAAGAGGCGGGAATAGACATAAATGGCGGGTATGACAATTTGAATGCTACACAGTAAGGAGATACGTATGCCGTCAAAGTCGACTTAATGGTCAATAATAACCACGTGTCGAAACACAGCTTGAAAACATGAGGAGGAAAAACATTGTTTAGCATTCAGGGACAGGCATATTGTTTTGGTTTTATATAGCGGTAGTAGAGTACTTTGCATGAGCTCTACAATATGTTATATATTGTTCCAGACAGGAAATTAAGTTCTGTGCTCACAACTATATAACAATGAGGAGGCCGAGATTCTAACCAGGGCCCACCCCAGGGAACAAACAAAAACTTGAAACACTCGGAAACCTAATTTAAATCATATGAAAGCTCTGTACGAAAAAAAATCCCATGTAGGCCCATATTTACTGTTCTTCATGCAAAGAAGTGCTGCGTTAAAAAAAAAAAAAATGCAGCGCTGCGTTGCCTGAAGAGCAGAAAATAGCACAGCACAGCATATAGCAAGAGTTGCCTGACGATGTCATTGTCAGCGCTCGCACCAAATCTGGTTGTTATATGTCACACAGAGCCTCATACTGTGGAGCAAAGGCGGCACTGTACTAGTTGAGGTTTTGAACTGCAGGCCTCATACAAATTCCTATGTGTTAACACCTGCACATGGGTCAGACTTTTAAAACGTACACTTTAGGCAGGGCCACTGGAATTATGTGACAGAAGGCCAAATTATGAGGCAGGGTTGGGTAAATTATGTGCCAAGAAAAGGCACATTATGTGGCAAAATGCAACACATTTTGTAATAGTATTACTTGATTATTTCATCATTTTTAAACTTGGAAATACTATATGGGCTTTGGTTGCACCCTATTAAAGCGAGTTTAACACCCGAATATAGCAATAAGGAACAAAGAGAGGACCAGACTAGCTTTGAAAAGGGCCCTGCACTGCACAGCAACATATGTCACTGCATTTTTATTATTTTTGAATCATTTGAGCTAGAAACAACATGCCCTCTGCCAAGTACACTGGTCTGAGAGTTCTGACAGAGTCCGAGAGGGTGGTCCTCCATGTACTTTGCAGGTGGGACCCCCAGTGCTTTAAATGGGCAGGTACTATCCGGTACTGAGTACCGGCACTTTTTTATTTTGATAGGGAGAGTACCGGCACATCTCAAGAAAAACGTAATACTTTTAATTGGAGAGTACCGGCACTTCTCGGAAACAAGCAGGTACTCTGGCACAGAGTACCTGCACTTAAATTTTTCCATTTCAAGCACTGGGGACCCCTCAAGTTTCGTTATGTCGCTGACAAACAGCCAGTGGGGTGCACGGGGCCCCTCAGGCTTCTAGGCTCCGGTCCTACAGTTTATCCAGCATTAGTGAAAAGTGGGTGTCTGCTTGCATGCCTTCAAGGAGCAGTGGCGTAACAAAGGCCCCTGCATTGTAACCTCAGTGTTAAATGAAGTGGCATGCATATAAAAATCCACTGTAACCTTACTATGTGTATCTGTGAACAGAGATGTCACAAGAGCAGGGCAGCAGAGGCCCTTTTCACCGGGCTGTGTAGTTTTTGGGTTCCCGCTGTCCAGTTAGAATGAAGAAGCAGGCCTGACTTGTTCCTTTGTGATGAAACTAATGCAGCTACGCCACTAGGCAGTGCCAATACTCTTCCCTTTCTTAAGTATAAATGTTTTCCTCGTTATGAGCTGCTCTTTTCAATGCCAAGAAAGGCCCAAGTACATTTTTGGCCCTCAGCCCCTCGAAAGCTTCTGATAAGCCTATCCGTGCTTGGTTTCCTAATTTTGGCCAAACAAATGTAGCATCCCTTCGAGTTCGGAGCGTGTTGTTCGACTGCAAATGAAATGTTTGTTAAATTGAAATGAGCGCCACATTGCCCTCTGATCCTATTTGTCTAATGTGAGCTCTGCACCAAAAGCTGCAAGGTCTGACAAAAGAAGAGAATGATGATGATGATTGTCTCAGTAAATCTTAGGTAACTAGAGTCAAGCAACCAGGAAATACAGTGGATGATGGTTAACAGACAGTGTAATGTTCTTACCTAACATTCTACATGAATTGATGGAAGAGTCAAAGGTTTGCCAAGGAGACTCAAACTTGTGATTCCATCTCCTTTGATGGACAACGTCCTATGGCCTGCAGATTCAGTTTTGACCTCTTCAGTTAAAAAAGTAACTTCACAGAGTTTCTTAATTTGGATTTCTCTAGCAGCGTGTCTTGGATTCCCAAACAAGGTTATCTTTTTCTATTGTAGTAGGTTGTTATGCAAGCTTACCATTTGTTCCTTTCTAGACTAGAGCATGGCCTACAGGAATATTGCTGCATTGCTTATAGGAGTGCTCATCTGAGATCGTAGCTTGTGCTATCACAGTCAGATCTACTATGGCACAGATTCATTGGCCTAAAGGTAACTAAAAGCTCCCCATTGTATACCTAATTTTCAATAAATCAGAGAAGATAAAAGAGATAAAATGAAGCCTTATGCATCATTGAATATAATAGGGTGCAAACATTAGCCCACCAAAAGCTACAAGCTACAAAGAAGAGACCCTTTCATCTCAAACAACCACTTGAAAGACATTACTTGCGGGACATAATTAAGTAACTAGTTATTTTGCTCCACACAACAATGACAGCTGTTCTTCATTCATGTAGGTATGTGCAGATAAAGGTACACAGAAAGCTAAATGTGCAGCAGTTCTGTTTTAGTTTTGTGGGATGAGGTTTTCCAACTTTTTTCCATGGTTGACAGGGCGATCTAGGACATATCTTCAGGCTAACCAATAACTGTGTTAATTACTTCCATATTGATTTGATGTAGGCACATCTATCTCCTGTGCAGTCTTAAAAAAAGGGTTGAAGCGGCCCCTCTATGGACTAGCATTGGGCAGTCTTGCTACGGGACATCCCCAAAGGCATCTCAGTTATCCCACTGAGCTTTGCGCCTTATTCACAAAGTTACTTTTGGGCATAAAACTTATTATTAGGGCTGAAGACACCCCAATCTATACCTGCCATGAAATCATAAAAGATTTTCTGGCAGATGTAAATGCATTGACAACTGTAGATTTCGCCACCTTGAAAACTAAAGATAAAAAGCATATATGTTTAATAAAAAATGCACAAAATCTTTTTATGCACACACAGCAACTTTTGTTTTGAGTGCAAGTATTAATGGGTCACTCCGTGTTCTACTGCTTTAATTGTCCAACTGAAAATTATACCCCAAAATGTGACTGCAAAAATTGCTTTCTACAAGGAGGTGCCCGGTGGAACCTATCCGATGTCTAATTATCTGTTTTTATTTAAAATTAACTGTTCATAATTTTGGACTATGTCTTCAAAGATTAACATTCTTTTTTTTTTTTTTACAAATAGTCAAAAATTGAATGTGCGTCATTACTAATGGAAGCCCTCGGGCGCTTTAAACTGTCACGTTCTTCCCTAAGCAGTTTAACTGTGTTTAGATATGATTTTAGGGAAGTTTACAGTGAGGTAGCTTATATAATATAGCCTTAGAACCCGCTGTAGCGGGCTATACCAGCCAAAAAAGGTCCTTTCTAGCATTAAAGGCCCGAGCCAAAGGCGAGAGCCTTTAACAAGAGAGAGAGACTTTAATTTCCGGTATAGCCCAGCTAGGAAGGGCTACAAGGCTATTAGAACGTTCTGCCTCTAGAAGGCAGAATGTTCTAATAAATAAAAAAAAGTCCTCATAGAGCCTGAGGGGATTTAAATTCCCTCTGGCTCTGTGAGGCCTTTGTTCATAATTGTTGCTGTGAACAAAGAACATTGGAATGTTGACACTAGGGCAAGTAAAAGCCCAGAGCACTCCATTTTCACCAATGGAGCTCCCAACATCCCAATGTTCTAATATGAAATATTACACATTTTCTTTAGTATTTTATAGGTCTTGCTGGAGATAGCTTTAAATCTATTATAGATCTTATGCAGTCACAAAGCAGTATTGAGTCAGGAACATTGGCTCTTCCCCTATGTTGATCTTCTTCTCTACGGGTATTTGAGTGTTCAGCGGTCATGTTATTCCACTCACAAAGTAGTTCCATTAATCACATCTGATAGAGACTTTGTTTGTGCAGACCCTGTGTCAAACACAGCAGCAAGGGCTTGCAATCTGTAATCCCATTACAAATCGCGTTGGAAGTGGTTTTACATTGAGAACGTTGACAAATGTAATAGGAAGTGCTTTTACATTGTGATGTCTGTGGCAAATCCAATAAGCAGGTCTATGCATTTTAAACTCTGTGACAAATGTCACTGGAAATGGCTTTACAGTGCTTAATACTGAGAGACCTTCTTACACACATCTCTAGTTCAATAGGGGCCAATGCCATCAGGCATTTATTGTGCAAGTTATACTTTTGTGTTTAGTTTGTAATTGTGTGAGTTAACATACTTTTTGTGTCTCGCTAGAGGCATCATAAACTGTGTAGCACAGTTCATGTAATTACCTAAGAGCACTGTAAAAGCACTAGAGAGAGGGGGGCTTTAGTTCAGCCACAGGCTCATCGTCTCTAGATGCAGTCGATTGGTCAGCAGTTCTGTTATTCAGGCAGTACTCTTGTAGTGGGTGTTCTAGTGTCTATTTACTTTAATAGGGTAGTATTGAATTGGTATATATTGTTGGTCAGGTCCCTAAAGTCAGTTTCCACCCGTTAGATCAATTCTCCGGAGTCCATAAACTCCACTCTAAGGATGGGACTTCCTGTATGAGAATTTACAGTTTTATTTTGTTTCATGTTGTCAACTTCATATTTCCTTAATGCATCACTATAACAATGTACCAGAAGAAGTGCTCTAAGGCTGCCACTGATGTTTTGTAATGCGTTACAAAAATCCTAAATTAAATTAATAAAGTATTTCCCTCTGACTTCCCTGAAAGAAACCACCTGTATTTATCACAAAATAATATCTGTATGTCACTGAAAATAGTGTCTATGCCATGTGATGTGTGCCAGCAGCAGGATGACCGACTAAACATAGCATAATTTACTGGAGGTTCCCTGCATTAAAGATGTCCACTGCATTTAAACATTATCTTGTGGTGGTGTCACTGAATTTCTTGAATATGTCGTCATCTAAAGTGCAGATGGAATGCGGCCCCATTTGATTGCACAGAGTCCCCGCGTTTACGGAGGTGGCAATATTAATGACATGTGAAGAGAGTATCTTCTCAATCAGGTTCCTGGGTGGGCTGTGAGAATCCCTGCCAGCTGGTCTGTTATGAGCCTCACGTCCTCTCCTGTACCTGTTAAAGCTGTAAACAAATTCCAAAAGGTGCTCAATCATGCCTCGTTCAGTTTTAGACATACAAAACGATTACTTTGTGGTTCTATGTGTTTCCAAGACTGGGGTAAAGAGGATTTTTGCCTGGAATTCTGCTACCCTAGCACTAAGCATACCATAAAGAACTGGAACATGCAACCAGGTCTGTGACCTTTCACTGTCCAGGCTGGGGTGAACTAGACATTCTCACCAAAAAATCCTCCTTCTTCTCTTTTCCTACTACAGATCTCAGAACAGAGTGGCTGTGCTGTTTATAATAAGAATTCACAGCCCAATCCCTTGCTGTTGTCAGTGGTAGAAGGTGATTGCAGTGTGTATGTCCGAAAGCAGGCGATGAATGTGATCCAAAAACACTAAGAAACTGTGATGAGAATGAAAAAGAGGCCTGACTTTTATTCCAAGGCAACAAAGTAGAGCAAACCTAAAAGCTACAAAGGGGTAAACAGAGTCCAGTCTCAGGCATTTATTAGGGAAAGACTACTTGAAAAGCTTTCTCAACAAAGTGAATAGACCATTGATACAGGTTTTGTTATGACATACTAATAACATTTTTAGGGTCGAGCCTGCGTCGCATGTGCTCCCGCATGCGTATTGCTAGCAAGACGCTTTAAGTATTAGAAATGGGCTCGGAGCCCCGTCGACGTCACGTCAGTGTCTTTCATTGGCAAGTTGGCTTGCCTGTTAGAATCCGCTTTTTATAGATTAGTGGAAGGCACGCATACGTCATGCCTTTTCTGGTGGTTAGCCCTCCTCGAGCGCAGCGACCAAGTACAGAAAACATGCGAGGCTCGCTGGGTTTGTGGACTACTTTTTCTCTGTTTTCACAGCGTGATCTTGCTGGGCAGATGTCCAGCGCTTCGCATATTATCAACCTTGTTTAATTGGTGCAAACAGACATTATAGAACTTTTGGTGAAGCTGGAAATTCTCAGTGAATTTTAAGAATGGTGTAAAAATTGTAGGCGCTGTCTCAAAAATAAATTGTTTTTTGAGTGCTTCTTTTGTATTTATTCATGGCTGTTTAGCGTTGTTTATAGTTAGGGCGTGTAGGCACAGGTAAACACATTTGTTTAATCATTCTTTTTAATTTTCAGTGAGCTTTTGCGCGCTTTTGAAAGCGCTTTTGTTTATTTGTTAGAAAGGTAGATGCCATTCAATCAAGTGCAGTGCGCTTCTAACTTTTAAGCAACTTGAAAATGACATATGCTTTCCTTTACTTTAGTTGATTGTGTGTGTTTTTGTGGTACCTTAAAGTCGTCGAAATTCTTCTTCTGTGGGGTTTTATAAACATAACATTTGAAAACTGAGTCCGTGTTTGCAAACGCTTACAGATATATTTTCTTGTGTTAAAGGAACGTGTCTGCACTTTGGAAAGCGCTTTTGGTTATTAGTTTTAAAGGTAGAAACGTGATGTATTACGATCTAATGTAGCGCGCTTTTACAGTTTAAAGCAAATTAAAGTTTGCTTTAAGTGCTTTAAGTGCCTTAACTAAAGTGCATCTGTGTTGGCAAACGGTTAACAAATTTCTATTCAAGCACTAACGAAGCTCCAGGTCTGCGCTTTGGAAATCGCTTTTGGTTATTTGTTATAAAGGTAGAAGCACGATGCATTTAAATCTAACTTTTTTTTTATACAGGTAAAAGTGCGATGCATTTAAATCTCTAGTGCAGCGGGCTTGTACAGTTTAAAGCAAATTACAATTATTGTGTGTTTTCATTTGCTGTTGGTGCAGTCGGTTTTGCGGTACCTTAAAGCATAGTGCTTCTTGTTTTGTACAATTGTTTTTTTTTAAAGTTAGGAAGTGGGTCCTTGTTGGGAAACGTAAACAAACTTTGGCATTTTCAGTCGGAGGCTCTGTTATTTGATGTAGTGCCTATATTGTTTCTTGAGATTGGTGGGGTGGGGTGGGTGGGGTGGCAGGGGGATGAGGGGGGGTGAGGGGGGGAAGCACCTAGGTGGAAGATTTCAAATGGAAAACACACGCCCTGTGAGGTATTTCCGGCAGAATAAGAATGCTCTCTGGTCATACAGCTGTTTCTTCTGCTTTTTTATTTGCAATCTTTCAAGAGGGTCTTAAAGTGTTAAGCGAGCGTGTATGCGCTTTGGAAAGGTTGCTTGTTTATTTGCTTATGAAGTTGAAGTGCAATGCATTTTTAGCAAACGCAGCGTGCTTCTACCTTTTGTGCTAACGAATAAATATGTTTTTGAAGCGTACACGCGCTCTTTTTACAATAAATATTAAAGTTTGTTTAGGTGGCGTGAATACGCACTAGTTATATTAGCAAAATTTTGGGGTTCAGTATGTGCCCATTTTCTGCAGGATGCTATATTATTGATGTGGTGGAGGTTGTTTTTTTTATATTGCAACTAAATGAGGTGTAAGCACAGGAGAGGAAGACTTAAAATTAAAAACACCCATCTTGCGAGGTGTTTACACAGATATGGGAAGGCCCTCCATTTGTCCATCTGCTCTTCTGCCTTTTTAGGTTGGCCATAGCAGCTTTTCCGACGTGTTGGTATCTCTGTGGGCTTTTAACCACACCCGTCTCAGGCCCATCACTTTCACTCGTTCGTGGGCTTGCCTTTCAAAACTCCTTTGTTATAATTGGTAAATGCTTTACTTTTGTCTCTCCTTTGGGCGGTTTTGTTATCGCCTTGGGGACCGACCCTGTTACATGGATAATTGCACAACTGCCAATATGTTTGACTGCAAGCAAACTTGTTTTTCCTTTTGTGTGTCTCCTTCACACTCCTGGCGGCCGAGGAGCTATGAATCAGCTCGCTTATGTCAACTGTTTTTCTTTTCATTTTTCCCTTTGCATGTCTCCTTTGCGCTCATGCTTATGGTGGCCGTAGTGTTTTGAATCAGCTCGCTTATGTCAACTGTTTTACTTTTGATTTTCAATGTATGTGGCAAGAAAAGTCCAGTTAGGAAATTACAACGCCAATATCTCTAACTCGAGCAAACGCGAGACCCATTGCATTGCAAATGCTTGTTTATTTCGTTGTTTCTGCATGCTGCAACTGAAAGGTGTGACTATTATCAAAGGGTGAAAGGCAGAGTTGGCCTTGCAGGAATTTAGGTGTATGACTCTCCAATGCCTGCATCCAACATTTAAACCCTACGCCGCCCTGCCATTTTAACCAAACTGAATGGCACTCCCTTTACCCACATTGGAAAGATAAATGTCTGATTTGCACGATCAACAAGGGGATTCCACCTTTATCCTGCATGTTACAGCTTTATCTCTACAACATAGATTTGACTCATCTGAGCTATCTTGTTGATATTATAGATGTACCTGATACTTTGCCTCTTTATAACTAGAGAATTTCCTCTGGTTTATAATTCTTGCTCATAGAATTTTGTGTGTGTCAGACCAAAGTGCCCCAACCAAACAACATGCGCTCCGCAAAGAATTACGGGAAACTATTTCCGCAGAAAGGGCGCCTTGAAACTGACTTAAAAATGGTATGCAAACAAATGTTTTTCGGTAGACCATAAAACTGCAGGGTTACGGATTTTGCTTTAGACTTAGCATTATGTCAAGATGGTTCTTTTGTCAAAATCTTAGAAAGCTAAGAGTGCCCAGTTTGATTTCAAGATCTGCAGGTGCCACCAAACGTCATCAGTTGGCTTTTAACTCACAAAGCTAACCTGTAGGCTTGAAAGTCAATCAGGAGGCACTCAAGAAAAATACGACATCTTATTGTCACACAATGACACTTGTACTTTGATTCTTTAAGTGTTACTTACAGAATACATATCTTTAGAAAGTATCACAGCCAAAGCATTTTGTTTAAAGAAGTTCTTCAGAGCCGTAACTATTATAATGCATAAATATTTATACATTTAAAATTTCAGCGGCACAAAATATATTGTGTTTGAGAAACATAAAGAGACTGAAATATTATATTCACAGTAAATCACAAAAAAAAAAACTAACCGAACGCATAACGTCAAAAACAAATAGTAATGTACTATGTTATATAAAAAGACAAGGTGGGAGAGACAAAACAAAGTATATCACATAAGAATGCATTTATGTCAGAGGAAACGCCAAGTAAGTTAGGGTAAATAATGTCTGTCTGGGAGTTCCTGCAATTTAGATTACGAAATGTGTCATATTATGGATACACATCTATTCCCAAATATTTTGTAATATATTTTATGCTGCCTGGGCCATTCTATCGCTATGTTTTAAATATATTCATGCCCCATATGGTAGGGTAATCGAAAACTGTACAATGAAAAAAGAATAAAAATTTATTGTTTGATTTAATAAATCCATTGCGGTATTAAAACACATTAAAAAACACATAAGCGTTGTATAGTTAACTCAGTTCAGAAAGAAACTTCGATTTAAATACCACATATTATGCTTGTAGGAGGCTGGACTGGCTTATAGTGAGTACCAAGGGGTACTTGCACCTTGCACCAGGCCCAGTTATCCCTTATTAGTGTATAGGGTGTCTAGCAGCTTAGGCTGATAGATAATGGTAGCTTAGCAGAGCAGCTTAGGCTGAACTAGGAGACGTGTGAAGCTACTACAGTACCACTTAGTGTCATATGCACAATATCATAAGAAAACACAATACACAGTTATACTAAAAATAAAGGTACTTTATTTTTATGACAATATGCCAAAGTATCTTAGAGTGTACCCTCAGTGAGAGGATAGGAAATATACACAAGATATATATACACACAATAGCAAAAATATGCAGTATAGTCTTAGAAAACAGTGCAAACAATGTATAGTTACAATAGGATGCAATGGGGAAACATAGGGATAGGGGCAACACAAACCATATACTCCAAAAGTGGAATGCGAACCACGAATGGACCCCAAACCTATGTGACCTTGTAGAGGGTCGCTGGGACTATTAGAAAATAGTGAGAGTTAGAAAAATAACCCTCCCCAAGACCCTGAAAAGTGAGTGCAAAGTGCACTAAAGTTCCCCTAAGGACAAAGAAGTCGTGTTAGAGGAATAATGCAGGAAAGACACAAACCAACAATGCAACAACTGTGGATTTCCAATCTAGGGTACCTGTGGAACAAGGGGACCAAGTCCAAAAGTCACAAGCAAGTCGGAGATGGGCATATGCCCAGGAAATGCCAGCTGTGGATGCAAAGAAGCTTCTACTGGACAGAAGAAGCTGAGGTTTCTGCAGGAACGAAAAGGGCTAGAGACTTCCCCTTTGGTGGACGGATCCCTCTCGCCGTGGAGAGTCGTGCAGAAGTGTTTTCCCGCCGAAAGAACGCCAACAAGCCTTGCTAGCTGCAAATCGTGCGGTTAGCGTTTTTGGATGCTGCTGTGGCCCTGGAGGGACCAGGAGGTCGCAAATTGGACCAGGAGAGAGAGGGGACGTCGAGCAAGACAAGGAGCCCTCTCAGCAGCAGGTAGCACCCGGAGAAGTGCCAGAAACAGGCACTACGAGGATGCGTGAAATGGTGCTCACCCGAAGTTACACAAAGGAGTCACACGTCGCCGGAGACCAACTTAGAAAGTCGTGCAATGCAGGTTAGAGTGCCGTGGACCCAGGCTTGGCTGTGCACGAAGGATTTCCGCCGGAAGTGCACAGGGGCCGGAGTAGCTGCAAAAGTCGCAGTTTCCAGCAATGCAGCCCAGCGAGGTGAGGCAAGGACTTACCTCCACCAAACTTGGACTGAAGAGTCACTGGACTGTGGGGGTCACTTGGACAGAGTCGCTGGATTCGAGGGACCTCGCTCGTCGTGCTGAGAGGAGACCCAAGGGACCGGTAATGCAGCTTTTTGGTGCCTGCGGTTGCAGGGGGAAGATTCCGTCGACCCACAGGAGATTTCTTCAGAGCTTCTGGTGCAGAGAGGAGGCAGACTACCCCCACAGCATGCACAAGCAGGAAAACAGTCGAGAAGGCGGCAGGATCAGCGTTACAGAGTTGCAGTAGTCGTCTTTGCTACTATGTTGCAGGTTTGCAGGCTTCCAGTGCGGTCAGCAGTCGATTCCTTGGCAGAAGGTGAAGAGAGAGATGCAGAGGAACTCTGATGAGCTCTTGCATTCGTTATCTAAAGTTTCCCCAGAGACAGAGACCCTAAATAGCCGGAAAAGAGGGTTTGGCTACCTAGGAGAGAGGATAGGCTACTAACACCTGAAGGAGCCTATCAGAAGGAGTCTCTGACGTCACCTGGTGGCACTGGCCACTCAGAGCAGTCCAGTGTGCCAGCAGCACCTCTGTTTCCAAGATGGCAGAGGTCTGGAGCACACTGGAGGAGCTCTGGACACCTCCCAGGGGAGGTGCAGGTCAGGGGAGTGGTCACTCCCCTTTCCTTTGTCCAGTTTCGCGCCAGAGCAGGGCTAAGGGGTCCCCTGAACCAGTGTAGACTGGCTTATGCAGAATTGGGCACATCTGTGCCCAAGAAAGCATTTCCAGAGGCTGGGGGAGGCTACTCCTCCCCTGCCTTCACACCATTTTCCAAAGGGAGAGGGTGTAACACCCTCTCTCAGAGGAAGTCCTTTGTTCTGCCATCCTGGGCCAGGCCTGGCTGGACCCCAGGAGGGCAGATGCCTGTCTGAGGGGTTGGCAGCAGCAGCAGCTGCAGTGAAACCCCAGGAAGGGTAGTTTGGCAGTACCAGGGTCTGTGCTACAGACCACTGGGATCATGGGATTGTGCCAACTATGCCAGGATGGTATAGAGGGGGCAATTCCATGATCATAGACATGTTACATGGCCATATTCGGAGTTACCATTGTGAAGCTACATATAGGTAGTGACTTATATGTAGTGCACGCGTGTAATGGTGTCCCTGCACTCACAAAGTTCAGGGAATTGGCTCTGAACAATGTGGGGGCACCTTGGCTAGTACCAGGGTGCCCTCACACTAAGTAACTTTGCACCTAACCTTTACCAGGTAAAGGTTAGACATATAGGTGACTTATAAGTTGCTTAAGTGCAGTGTAAAATGGCTGTGAAATAACGTGGACGTTATTTCACTCAGGCTGCAGTGGCAGGCCTGTGTAAGAATTGTCTGAGCTCCCTATGGGTGGCAAAAGAAATGCTGCAGCCCATAGGGATCTCCTGGAACCCCAATACCCTGGGTACCTCAGTACCATATACTAGGGAATTATAAGGGTGTTCCAGTAAGCCAATGTAAATTGGTAAAATTGGTCACTAGCCTGTCAGTGACAATTTGAAAGAGATGAGAGAGCATAACCACTGAGGTTCTGATTAGCAGAGCCTCAGTGAGACAGTTAGTCACTACACAGGTAACACATTCAGGCACACTTATGAGCACTGGGGCCCTGGTGAACAGGGTCCCAGTGACACATACAACTAAAACAACATATATACAGTGAAAAATGGGGGTAACATGCCAGGCAAGATGGTACTTTCCTACAATGCTCAGCTCTACCACAATGTAGTATTTAAAGTCCCATGAAGCAACAAGACTGTGTCTGGGTTTGTAAGAAACTAGAAATGAACCTCAGATGCCTTCTTCATCCATGTCATCTGGTTGCATCTCTGTGTTGCAGCTACTTAGTGCTTCTTGAACTGTGACCTCAGAGGTGGCAAAATCAGTGCCAGGACACAGGGGAAACTTGTCCTTATGGACATTATTGGGGGCTCCACTCTCCTTGTTTTTGTAAACTTTTTGATTACAATAATAGTGAATAAAAATATTCACTATTAGGGTAAGAAACATAAAGTACAATTAGCTGAAATATGACCGTACATGGCAGCCAATGTAAGTAACAAACGCCTTTATGTAGTGTGCATGCATGTAGGTAAGAGTGTGTTTACGTATTATTGTATATGTATGTGTAAGCGCGTGTGAGTGACGGAACGTAAAGGTCAATGGCGTGTGATGTCACTTCTGCTACCCCTGCCCTTTTGTTGACTTGATGTTTGTAGTGTCCTGCTGGACACGTTCTAGTGTTTTACCAGCCACTCGGCTGAGGGCTAACCTTACATACATACCCCACACCCACCCAACACAGGCGTCACCGGTCAGGTGACCCTGCCAATAAAAGAGGCCGGGCGCACGTGCCCGAGGCCAGTTTGCAGAACCCTACCACTGTATCTGCGTCACATCTTTTACTAGTATGAGGGCCTAGGGCCCCAACATCGGCTTCGTACATTTTAAAAATGGAAAGCAAGATGGTCAAATTCTCCTCTCAAATATGTTTCTACCACCATCTTACAGGTGCGGATATTTAAACATACGGATATTGGTAGGAGACAGTTTTTATGCGCCTCTTTAAGTTAGGGAAAATACAAACAACACGATTAAAGATTCATGTGCTGTCTCACATAGTTGACATTAAGGTGCTATCCTGCTGTACCAAAGGCCTCTTAGTGGAATTAGGCCAAACAATACCTCATTAATTGTCTAGTTCATTCCAGTGGCCATGGTTGCTTCAAATAATGTTGTAAGGTAGGTGGGTTAAAAAGTGCAAGCGCTAGAGTAAAATAAGACTTATTCCTTAGGTCGCCAATGCCCTGCACAGCTGATATCAGCTTTGCTTGTTTATTCAATAGCTTGGATACTAACTTGCATGGTAGTATCTTATTCAAGATCTCCTCTGCATTCAAATCTTGTATTGACAATTCCAAATAGGAAATCACAGCAAATGTTGATTGTTTTTTGCAACCCATAATATGTTCTACAGGATGTTAGCAATGGCCAATTTAAGCTTGTGTAGTAAGAAAGAAATCTAGATTGGAGCATCAATTTGCAACTCACCAGATTAAGCTCTAGTCATAGTAGAGCTTGGGAAGTCGATTTTGAAAGTCAGAATAAAGAGCAGTTGACATTCCTTTGGATCTTGTCTAGCCAAATGGCCAGTGAGTGTCTGAATGTAACCATTCCATAAATTAACACTGCGTAAGTTTGCATTCAACAATTTGCAAATTTGAATTGTGTTAGTGTTAGTTATATCCTTTAATAGCCGAATAGATGAAGTGCCAAGGGAGAGGGCTAATTTCTCGAGTGATGTTTTATGTGGCTGTGTTTGTCCTCTTTTATTTAAGCGCACACCAAGATATTTATAGACCGCAACAGGAATAGCGGCCGAACCACTAAATGGATTTCGCTAAATTTGGCAGAAAGCTAGCTCTTGGTCCAGAAAGAGCCCTCTTTGTTATTTGGTGTAAATATGTTCAGTAGTTTTTGAAATATTAAAGGAAAACCACATTTGTGTATATATATATATATATATATATATATATATATATATATATATATGGACGCAAGGCTCAGCAAACCCTCCCAATTTCGTGCTGAGATCTGAATGGCTGCCAACACTTCAACAAGGAAGTATTGGCAGCCATCTTGGGACTCAACTTCAGCCAAGTCCCAGAAAAAAAGTTACAAAATAAGAAAAGGGGCTTGGGTAGGAATACCCTGACCCCTTAGCTCTGGTGCTGGGGTCCTAGAGGGACCGCCCCCAGAGCAAAAAAAGCATAATTTTTTGTTGTTGTTAGGAGTCACGGCGGATCTGGTGAAAATGTTAACTCCTTCTGTGTCGCAGACATAATGGTTATGTCCTGTGCCACAGTGCTCCTGTGCCGAGGACCATTAGGTCCTGGCACTGAAGCATGGGGGGAGCGCTCACCCCGTGGGCTTTCCCCCCCACCCACTAGGGCAGGGATGGAAGGGGAATCGCTTCCCCTTCCACCCCTGACCCCCCACCAACCCCCCAGTGGCATATTGTGACATCAGCGCGCTGACCTCATCAGAGGCTGCCCCCATCGCACTGGGAACTTCCAGCGCGATCAGAAGAGAAATTAAAGTATTGCCGAGTGGGGTAGGCAGCGAGGCATGAAAGGAAAGGAGAGGCCTTTCCTTTCATTTCACGTCTCTCTGAGCATGCAAAAATGCCTACTAGACACCAGACATTTTGTTTTCGTTTTGAAATGGACATGAGGGGAGCGACCCCTTGAGCAAAGGTCGCTCCCCAGGGGGCAATTTTTTATTAGGCCTTTTCTGCAGCTCTTGGTGGCGCTTCATCTTATTTTAATTAGGGGAGGGCAGAAGCCATAAGACACCAGAGAATTTTTTTTTTTACAGGAGGGGAGCGACCCCTCAGGCAAGGATCGCTCCCATGTGGGGGCAAATTGTATTTAGGCCATTTCTGCCCCCTTGGGGTGCAGATTGGCCTATTTTAATTAGGCCAATCTGCCCCCGGGGGGGGGTCAGAAACCACTAGGCACCACTGTATTTTTTACAGACGGGGTGCAACCTATTAGGCAAAGGTCACTTCCCTGGGGGGCAAATTTATTTTAGGTAATTTCTGCCCCCCTTGGGGGCAGATCGGCCTATTTCTATTACGCAGATCTGCCCCCGGGGGGGCACAAACCACTTAGGCACCAGGGATTGGTGTGTGTGTGTGTTTTGTTTGGGGGGGGCAGCCCCATGGGGGCACATTACTGTTGGCCATTTCTGCCCCCCTACCCCCCGGTGGCAGATCACCCTATTTTTGTAAGGCCTATCTGCCTCCAAGGGGGGAAGAAAGCCCACCAGAGACCAGAGAAGATTTTTTATCAAAAAAAGAGGGTGGGAGCACCGGGGGGGGGGCAGAAAGCCTACTAGGTGCCAGGGAATTTAAAACAAATAAAAAATAGTGGGCTGGTGGCTACCAATCAGTATGGGCATGGTTATGCCTCCATACCATCTAAAGGGGGTAACAGTCTTTCAGCTCTCCCCCGCACACTAAAAGATCTTATCCCAACGGCAAGCAAGAGAACATTTGATTATTTTGGGGTTTGGTTTTACATTTGGGCCATGAGAGCTTGTCTAACTCTCAAAATCATCCCATTTGGAATAGTGAGGGCTGCACTTTTTGGACTTTGGGACGCTGCCATGTAGAAACATCTACGAGACCTAAATACATCTGAAAACTAAAGTCCAGGGTGGTGTGCTTCACATGCACCCGCACCATTTTCCTACCCACAATGCCCTGCAAACCTCCAACTTTGCTTGAAATCTCATATTTTACCCACATTTTTGTGATGGCACCTTCTGGAATCTGCAGGAATCCACAAAATTCCTACCACCCAGCATTGCTGCATCTATACCAATATAAATTCTGTGCCACTTGTCAGCCTAAAAATGTTTTTTTTCAAACTGCCTCTTTGGACCCGCTTTGGTTCCCCTTCAATTCCAACATGTTTTTGGCTCTTCCCTGTCACAGGTGATAACGCGTCCCACCTTAGATAATTTAATTAGTCTGGGACTCATTTTAGGCCAATGAATCTTTTGACCCTGATTGAAGACACCTCAGGACGAGACAATTAATCAACATAGCAATCAATAGATCAATAACATCATCAATATTCACTATAGCAAATCAATTCAATTTTGATAATGGCATAAGTAAGAATCAAAACACACCACGACCTCTCAGTTGCGAATAACCACACGGATTTAGTATGATTTATGATATATATTCCGTATTGATTACACCTCTACGAGTAAATTTATTAGTCTCAATACCAGAAAACACATCAACACGGTAATGATATGGCAACTCGAATAAGACTTCATCAATGCAAAAATCATAAACATTAGAACAAAGCACAATGTCAACATGAGTTAATCTTAGCAGAGTATCATTGGCGCATTATTCAACAAAGCATAGATTCAGTCATTTGTCTATTGGCATCCGTTTAGTGAATTCCTTCATGCAAAACAATTTAGCAACACAAATTTAGAAAACATCTAACTATGGTCTCTATCAAAAGATAGCAGTTGGTACCTAGAAAGAAAAGGCAAACAGACAATCACAATTTCATCATCATATAGTTACCCTCCGTAATGGGTCAGCATACAAAGTCAGTCTTCGTGCTCAGGACATCAGTTGGTTCGCCATCAGCCAGGAAACACAGCAAAGTTCAGCAAGACGGGCAATAAGGGACACTTCCCTCATAAGGAGGAAAAGTATGAACCAGGCAAGGCAAAGTAAGGATGGTTCGAAGAGATAAACCGCATAGTCTTTAAGACAGAGTGACAAAGTGTCTAGGCAATAGCAAAGGCACGTAATTGCTATAGAAAATGGCTCAGAATGGCTGCTTTCTCCTTATGTCAAAGGATTATATTAAACTTGTTGTACAGTCCCCTAATGTCCAATTGGGCACGTTTTGATGCACCATTAACTCCATCCAATGGTTTACTTGTCGCCTCATTAAGATTGTCACCTCATAACAGTTCTCACGTAGTTTATTGGCTTCTGTAATTGACTTCTCCAACGGGTAGAATGTCAGGTACAATTTCATGTTCTCGCGGTCCTCTCACAGACCCAGTCAGTAGTTCCATTGTCTATACCAGTTCAGGCGACCTTGTACCTGTTGCAAGTTTACACTGTTGCATTCAGCAAGAATGTCTCCTTGAGCAAGTCGAGTCTCATGAGAAAGAATTTACTACGGTTACACACATCTTCTTGTCTTCTGGAAAAGTACGGCTACATGTCCTTCAGCAAGTCAGCACATTGCACGTTAGAAAAACACATTTAATATGAAACCGGACAGCTAGGCCCCGACTCATGCTAACTAAGGCCTAGTGATTAATTAGCAAAACCTTAACATATAACTCTTAATACTAATACAAAATCATACATTAGTACCTTAGTATTTCATTATTAGTCAGTTTCAATTATCATCGTATACGTTGGTGGCCACTCCCCGTGGGCACATTTCAAACACACGTTTAGTAAAAGCACATTAATATCATTTCTATGCGGCATCATTATGCATTAATACGCAAACTTTTCATGTTAATTTTGATTATAAAACTACACTCCAACAATCCCTCCTCTGATGACACTTGTCATCACACAAATCCACTCTTTACTTTTCTTTCATTTGTTCATTTCTTTCATTTCAATTTCTTCTTTTCGTTTTGCCTTTTCATATTTTGCTCTGAACGTTTTCTCCCTTTTCTTGTCTTCCCTCCTTTCCTTATGTTTTGCCCATTTTGTTTTAACCCTTTTACTGCATTTACTTAACTTAATAACCATAGTCCAAATAAGCAAGCCAAAACAATTACTATTCCCTGTATTAATTTTCCTAAAAACCCATGCCAAAGACCACTAAACCAGCTTCCGACACGCGCAAATCCTTCTCCAACCTTTTCCCAGACTCCTGGTTCTTTCAGTTCCTTTAAATCTGCACTATCTTTTGTTAGGTTAGTAAGCATACTTCTAATCTCATTACTATTATCCGGAATATAAGCACAACAGTGGCGCTCATTAAGCATCTTACAGACTCCACCACTTTTTGCTAAAAGAATGTCTAAAGCAAGCCTATTTTGAAGAGTCATAGCCCTTTCCGCAGCAAGTTCAGTATCCATCAGGAGTTTGTCAACATGTTATCCACAATAGTAGACAACTTTCGAATCTTTACGGAGTTCAAAATAACTCCTACTGAAGGAATTATTGCTCCAAATATGTCTCCTACTACACCAGCAGCAGTTTCTCTCTTTTGTCTAGCACGAAGCAATTTTGTCACTTTCGGAAATTTCTTTAAATCGTCCAGTTGATAGATCTTTGGAAAAACTATTCCCAAATAACATGTCCCGTACCATCCCTTTGGAAGACGGTAATAAGCACTAAGTCCACAAATATAATAGACCCCTGGGATCGCGTGATCCATTTAATTCAGCATGAAAGTCCATTTATTCTGAAACAAAAACACATGCTTACACTCACTCGTTCCCACAAACACAGTGTCATAATATGACTTTGGTCGCGTTATGCAAAGCCTTCCTACATGTTTTGCATCTAAAGCTAGCTTCCCTTGTTCCCTAACCCCATTATTGCTATTACTAAGGAATGACCGTTGTTGCAAGCCCTTTTCCAATTTCCCCTTTAAAACCCTCCTTCTATCTTCAGTGTGATCTAAAAAACTCTTTTCTATAGATGTAAGTAAGCACGTCAAATTATTGCGTTGCGCATATGATGTACTAATTGTCATTCTAGGCTCGAAGAAGCCCTTAACCAGCTTTATGGCATAATATTTAGCTATACTATTCAAATCTTCTATGATAGGCACATACGAAAACACTAAATCATAATTCGAATAAAAATATTGCACTTCTTCTTGATTATAAAAACGCGTTAGTAGCAGACTACAACTAATCCCGTACGTTAATGGCAAGCTGTGATAGGTAACTCCCTCCTGGACTGAAAGAGGATTTTGTGTACACACATAGCAAGCCTTTGCATCCATAGTGTCAACATACTCACTCAGCAAACAATAGAAAACTTTAGTAGACAGCTCCCCTTTAGCATTATTCTCGCCATGCAAATACTTTGCATCCTGCTCAAACCTGTCCCACGGTGTTAGCGTAGCAGTTTCAGAAACTGTAGCATTGTTAGCTTCACTTTCATCTACCAGACGCATTTCCACAAATATAGCTATAATGAATATCACACATACAACACCCAAAGCAATACCCAAATATTTACAACGCTTATTTCCCTCAACATCATCTCCTGACCTAGGCATGATCTGTAAAGAATCAGCAATAAAAGTACTACAAATGCAATCAACTAATAGGAGGATGGCTAATAACTCATTTACGCAAAAGTATTTTTCCCACAAGTATTTACAGCTTTCTCATTCACTCCCAGGGTCCTTTGCCAATCCAGTTAGCAGCTTGTCATAATCAGGTTTTTTCAAAAGTCAATTCAGGTTAACAGTGTCACATCCGGTAATTTATCAGTCTCTTTTCTCAGGGTTTCACTATTCCCTTTATTC
This sequence comes from Pleurodeles waltl, assembly GCF_031143425.1. NCBI lineage: Eukaryota > Metazoa > Chordata > Amphibia > Caudata > Salamandridae > Pleurodeles > Pleurodeles waltl. The sequence goes on along the minus strand of NC_090444.1, from coordinate 1,098,731,323 downwards.
CATTTCAGCTTAACACAGTCTCTTTTATTTATAGCCGACTTCAGGTACCATAATATTGACCTGGGACTTCACGATCAAAACAGAAAGCCAAAAACTCTTGTTGCCACTCGGCTGTCGTTGCATAAGCCCATTCAGGACCTGCGTATCTTCTGTTTGCTATTCTCTTTCTTTTCAATTTGCGGTCACCCTGCAATTCTCCTTCACTCAAATTTTCCTTCCTTGTGGTATCGACCTCTTCCTCTATTGTTTCGTTGACAACTACTTTCCCTTTTTCAGTTTGCGATTCTGGCCACTTATCTCCCTTCAGTATCGTTTTGCTGTTTGGCTTTTCAGGGTGCTGTTCAATGCCCTCCTCTTGTGCTATGGTGTGTTCTCTTGATGGATCTGCAGGTGGCTCAGTAGGAGTCTGAACACTTTCATTACCTTCTGCCTCAACTCCTTCGCCTTCTGGGTCTGTCAGGGGTTCAACTTCAAACCTGTATCCATCTGCTTCTGGGAGATCCTCTCTTTGTGTTGGTTCTCCTGGTGCCTCAGTTGAGATAGGCTCACCATCACCCTTCGGGATCTTGTTTTCTGTTTGAGTGACCAGGCCTTCCTCAACGGGCTCTCCTTCAGTCTCAGTTCCCCTTTCATTACTCTCCGGCCCTGAGACTTCCTTCTCTGTAGCTGTTAGCTTCGACAACTCAATTTCCTCATCAGTTGGACACGTCACCTTCTTTGTGTGACTGGCATGTATCCAGTTTGGAATTCCGGCACATTTCACAGCAGTAGTAGTTGTCAGCATCACTTGATACGGCCCCTTCCAATGTGGCTCCAAACACGACTTTCTCACCTGTCTCTTGACAACAACCCAGTCACCGGCTTTCAGATTGTGACCTGGATCATTTACCGGTGGCAGTGTGGTGGCTTCCACCTGGTGAGAGAAAGAGCGGACCACGTCAGCCAGACCCTTGCAGTAGTCCAACACCATATCATCCGTGATATTCACAAGAGCATTTGCAGGCACTGCGGGCAATCTCATAGCTCGCCCCATAAGAATTTCATGAGGAGACAGTCCTGTTTTCTTGTTGGGTGTATTTCTCATCGACATTAGCACTAAGGGCAATGCATCTGGCCATTTCAAATTGGTAGCTGCACACATTTTCGCCATTCTCTACTTCAAGGTACCATTCATCTGCTCCACTAGTCCTGAGGCTTCGGGACGGTAGCTACAATGCAACTTCTGTTCAATGTTCAGTACGGCACACAAGAGTTTAACCACCTCGTTGTTGACGTGACTTCCTCTATCTGATTCTAAAGAGATCGGAAACCCGAAACGTGGTATCAACTCCCTAAGCAGCAATTTTGCTACTGTGAGACTGTCATTCCTACGTGTAGGGTAAGCTTCAATCCAGTGACTAAAGATGCACACAATCACCAACACGTACCTCAGACCTCCACACACAGGCATCTCAATAAAATCCATCTGCTTCCTGCTAAATAGACCTCCAGCTCTCCCAATGTGGCTCAAATTCACCACGGTCCCTTTCCCAGCATTCATCTGCTGACAGATGATGCACCTGTGACAGATTACTTCTGCAGCTTGTCTGAATTTTGGATTGAACCAGTCGACTTTGAACAACCTAATCATGGCATCTCTCCCAATATGTGCTTGCCTATGGTAAAACCTTGCAAACTGTGACAAAAGACTGTTTGGCAAAACCATTTTCCCTTCATCTGAAACCCACAAATCATCAGGTCTTTGGACACATTGCATTTTGAGCCAAGAACGTTTCTCTTCTCTGCTGGCCCGTCCCTGCAACAATTTTAACTCTTCCATTGTGTCAACCACCCTCAATGCATAACCTGTGCATGTCTCATTTTCAGTTTCAGGTAACAATTCCCACTGATGGTAGTTGTGCATGGAGAACATGGCGGGCTGCGGAGTTCACGTAGCGCGCTAGGGCGCTTCCGGTTCCTGGGGGGCGCGGCAGGACGTGGCTGCCGAGCGGAGTGCGGCTGTAGGCACACGGATGTGCGCGCCGCAATTTTTAGAGTCTGAGGCAGACTCGAGGGCAGCGGGGGCTGTCTGGTGGCGCCGGGCCGTGCTGGAGCTGCGCCGGGCCCGGAAAGGTGTGGCACGAATTCCCCTTCGGGGGAATAACGGCAGCAGTAGCTGCAGCAGCGGAACGGGTGGAGCAGCAGCCGAGAAGTTGCGGCAAGGAGTACAATTTAAAGAAAATTTGGAGAAGGGAGCCAGGAGAAAAACGGTGAGGCAGTGTGGGGGGGGGGGGATGATTTCCCTTCCCCCCGCTTTTCTTAACAAGAGTGGAGGGGACTGATCAGTGGCTTCGGGACAATTTGGCTGCGACTGCCGAGGAGAAGGGAGACAAGGGGGGGTCAGCCAAAAAAAATCCGAAATCTAAATCTGGGGAAGGAGGAAGGATTGCGGTGAGGAAGGTGGGGGAAAGCAAGCTTAAGGGAAGAGATAAGTTGACGCCCTCCCTAAGGTCTTTTTTTAAAGTGAGACCAGAGGTAATTAAGCTAACCCCTGGGCAGGCCAGAGTGGCAATGGAGGTTACCACCAGGCAGTCGGATAATGCTGCCGGTGAGGGCAGGGGGTGGGCGAGGCCCCCCCGCCACTGCCAGGAGAAGAACAGACGGCCCCAGTGCAAGTTCAGATCCCAAACGCTAGGCCCGCAGAGGTTCAAGACTCCCCGCCTAAGTCGGTAGCTGTGGAACCCCCTCAAGCCGCTTCTGTTATCTCTCCTTCACTGAGTTCTTCGTTGGAGGCGTTAATTTTGTCTATTTCTGAGGATGTAAAAAAAGGTTTTGCGAACTCAGAAGTAAATCAAGGGGAGATAAGAGAGGTTTGTGCTAATTTAGAAAAGAAAATTGATGGCGTAATGGAAAGAACACAGGCCCTGGAAGAAGCGGCCCTGGAGGAATTGGCACAGCATAAGGGTGATATCGATACACTGAAGGGGAGCGAACAGGTATTAAAAAACAGGGTTGAGCAGTTGGAAAATTATTCAAGAAGAAATAATTTAAAACTTTTGAAAGTGCCTGAAGGTATAGTAGGGAACGATCTTAAAGCTTTTGTAGTATCACTAATCAAATCAGCGGTGGATCTGGAGGAGACTGAGGAGGAAATCGGGAAGGAAATTCAGAGAATCCATCGAGACCCCTTTAAGCTGCGAATGAACAGCAGTAGACCTCGGAAAATTTTGATAAACTTTTTGTCATACCAGATGAAAGAAAAGATTTTATCTAGAGCACTGAAACAAAAGTCTTTTAGAGTGAATGATATTGTTTTTGAGATTAGGTCTGATCTATCCAGGGTTACTATGGATAGGCAGTGGGAACTGGGGAAACGTTTGGAGATTTTCAAATCTTTGGGGGTCTCGGCCCAGTTGAAATTTCCAGCCTTCCTCAGGGTCATGTATAATAACAAAATGTATAATATCAGAGACATAAGTGAGGCGGATGAATTATTTGTAGTGGTCAAAAATGGGCAGTCCACTGAATAAGGCTGCGTTTAATGTTTAATGTTTAAATTCTCCCAGGAACACGGGACGCTCTAAAATTTGGATCATTATGGTCCTTAGTCGGGGAGGGTTCTCCACGGGTGGGGTATGGGGGGAAGGGGACGGGGAGAGGTGGGTAGGTTTAGGGTTGGGGAGGGAGAGTGGGAAAAAAGTAAAAAGTAGTGCATCTTTCAACCCAGTTATCTGTTACCTAAGATTGATTGATAGCTAGTAGGGAGAGAAGGCAGGGGGTGCAGAATATATAATTGCAAATCCTTTCATGGAATGTTAATGGCTTGAGGGTGCGAGGAAGAAGGGAACGAATATTACAGTATCTGCAGGATTCTACGGTGCAAATTTTAGTTTTGCAGGAAACGCATTTAACAAAGGCGGAGTGCATTAACATAATTCAAAAGCTGAGATGGGTTCAAACATTTTCATGTACAGAACACAATTATCATAATAAAGGGGTGGCAATCTTAGTTAAACATTCACAGCAGGGGGGTGTGGCAATTTTGGAATCTAGATCAGATATAGCAGGGCGATGGGTGATAGTTAAAATACAATTTGGGGGTCGTAATCTGGTTTTAGCAGGTTACTATGGCCCCAACTGCGACGATATAGAATCTTTAAAGCATCTCTTTTCTCAGCTTCTTGAATTTTCGGACCCGGTTATTTTGATGGGTGATTTCAATGTGGTGTTAGACAATGAGCTGGATAGGCATAACTGCAAATCACGAGGCACGCCTAAGTCGCAACAATATTTAAGGAGGATGATGAAGGAATTTGGCCTGTGCGATATCTGGAGACAAAGGGTGAGGAATAGCAGGGATTTTTCTTATTTTAATAAGAAATATAGACATGCATCTCGAATCGATTATTTTTTATTAGATACACGTCTGAGAGAGGAGGTGAAGAATATAGCGTATCTGCCCTCGCATTTATCAGATCACTCTGCGGTGGTGTTAAAAATTAGTTTTCGGCAGACAAGTTTCAGTAATCGGTGGACGATTGATCAGTCCTTGTTATTAGATCAGGAGGTGTTGTTATAGCTATGTAAGGAATCTGATTTGTTTTTTAGTGTAAATTTGGGCTCCGCCCCTTTATCAGTAGTATGGGACACGTTTAAAGCGTCTATTCACGGGGAGATAAGGAGTAGTTCCATCCAGAAACATAAACGGCAGAGAGACGAGATTAATGCGCCAGAGCAGGAAATGCAAAAACATAAAGTCGAAATAATAGAAGCAGGGGAGACTGAGGCTTTGAGGGCCAGCTTGGATGGGTTGAGAAGCCAGTTGGAGAAGATACTACAGGGAAGAATTCAAAGGAAATGGGAGGCAAGCAAATTGGCTCATTTTGAATATGGGGAAAATGCGGGGAAATTGTTAGCCTGGAAAGGCAAAACAGATCGTGTTAGGAACTACATCAAGGAGGTTGAAATGGAGCATTCAGGAGAAAAAAGAACGGATGAGGCGGCAATAGAATCGGCTTTTCGAAACTTTTTTGCACAACTGTATTTGGAGGGGTTAGAGGTGGATGAAGGTATGGTAACGGATTGGATGGGGGTTGATATATCCTTAGGTTTATCGTTGCAGGAGAGGGAAGCATTGAATGCTCCAATAACGGCTGAGGAAATTAGGAGAACCTTGATTAGTAGTAAGTCGGGGACGGCGCCGGGCCCGGATGGTATCCCAGTGGAAGTTTATAAGGTATTAGGGGACTCAATTATCCCAGTATTGACTGAGTTGTTTGGGGGGATCCTGGAATTTGGTAATGACATTCCTCTTTCGTGGAATGAGGCGGTGATCTCTTTAATTTTGAAACCGGATAAAAATCCAGCGAAATGTGCTTCTTACAGGCCTATATCATTGCTGAACAGCGATTATAAATTGCTAGCTAAGATTCTAGCGGATAGGTTGAGTAAGATAGCGAATAATTTAGTGCACCCGGATCAAAAAGGCTTTTCTAAAGGCAGATATCTGCATGAATTAACTTTTGAACTGATCGGGGCAATAGATATGGCTACAACGTTTGGGTCGCCATTGGCGAATATTATCTTAGATGCAATGAAGGCCTTCGACCAAGTAAATTGGAATTTTTTGAAATCGGTCTTGAGGCGGGCCAACTTAGGATCCAAGTTTTGTGGGGTTATTGACCGGATTTATACATCACCTCGTGCTAAGATTCTGGTGAATGGGAAACTTACGGACCCCATTACAATTTCAAGAGGTACTAGGCAGGGTTGCCCCCTGTCGCCTGTATTGTTTAATCTGTATATTGAGCCGTTTGCTAGAAAAATCAGACAAAATCCTCTTATCTCGCCCTTTTGCTGCAATGGCTGGGAAAAGAAAATCTCTTTATATGCAGACGACTTACTTATATATACTAATAACCTGCCTTTAGCTTTTAACACAGTTAAAGATCTTGCCGAACAATTTGGAAGGATATCAGGGTATCAGATTAATGTGGGGAAAACAGAAACTATGCAGTGCAATATGGAAGTAGGGTCAATATCAAACAAGCAGAAAATACGGTACCTGGGCATTTTAGTGACCCAAAATTTGAAGGACTTAGTGGAAAGGAATGCACGAAAGTTATTAGTGGAATGTAAAGCTATGCTACAAAAATGGGCATATCTCCCTTTGACGATTCTCGGGAGGATAAATTTAATTAAGATGTTTATTCTGCCCAAATGGAATTTTGTGTTTTCAGCTATACCTTTGGCAATGCATAAGGGATACCTGGATAAAATGCAGCAAGGAATAAGTAGTTTTATTTGGAATTCAAAGGGGCCGAGGATATCATGGAAAAAATTATGCAGAAGAAGAGAAAAGGGAGGACTGGCTCTACCCGATTTGACATATTATTCGTGGGCTTTCTTGTTTAAAAACTCAAGGATGTTGTTTCTGTCCCCAGACGGTTCAGCAGTGGGCAGAATGTATAAGGCAATGGTTTTATCTGTGAAAGGGGCCTTAAAGTCTTTTCTATTTAAATTCGGCGACCCTAAATTTTTCAAAAAAGTTAAACTAAAAGTACTGCAAGGAATGGCAAGGAGCTGGTATCAGCTGAGACAACGGTTGGGTGTACACTATTACAGCTATCAGGCCCCTATCTGGGATTCCCCGGGCACCCCAGAATGCTGCCAAGATATCCTAGCATTACCACTCAAAAGGGCAGGTGTGGAAAGGTGGGGTGAGCTTGCGCGAGAGGGTACTTTACTTTTTTGGGATGAATTGGTAAGAATAACGGATGGATCTCTGTCCAGGTTAAAATATCTACAGATAAGAGAGTGGGAAAAAGAAATTAAGGGGGGATTGGGAGTGGTAAATGCTTTGGAGGATTCTTTTTAAGATCTGGCGGACTCGGCACCTGTGAAGAGGTTGGCGGTTTGGTATTGGGAAATATTAGAAACTCTTGATGAGAATTTTGTCCTACCAAACAAGCTATGGGGCCAGGCGATGTCAGGCGACAAGATTGGGTCATGGTGGAAGAAGTCGTTTGTGACTCTGTATGAAGTAGTGAAGCCTGCCCCATTAAGGAAAAAACATCTTTATACTCTACACAGAGATGTCCGAAATGTGGCGGGCCAGGAGCAACGGATATACATATGTTCTGGGATTGCCCCGCTATTCGGTTGTTTTGGGAGGAGCTTTTCAGGGCAATATCATCTATGCTAGGCTGGAAAATTAATGTATCACTCCCACTGATTATATTTGGGCAGCTTCAGGATGAGGGTATATGGAGCAGGGTGAATAAATCTAATCGCACATTTTTGTTTTATGTAATTGTGCTGGGCCGGAACGAAATCTGCAAAAATTGGATGAAGGAGCACCCTCTGAGCTATACAGATTGGTTTAATGCAGTTCTTCGTGTGGCGAATATGGATCTAAATGTGCAGGGCTCTAAGAGAAACGTGGAACTGTGGTCATCATTATTAAAATGGGAGGGTGTAGTTTGAATCTGTTTTCCTGTTAATATCTGCTACTTTGTGACTATGTGAAATTGGTTTGGTTATTTTCTCTCTTTAGTCCAATGATTAGCCACCGTTTGATGCTCCTGCAGGTTTGCCGAGGCAGACCGGGAGATACAAGGGTGCATCCCTTGACTCGAGAGTCTCTTCTTAGTCAGAGGGTAAGAAGGTTACAGGAACTAAGAGGTGGCTCAGTAAGCAGGGTTGAATGAGGACAAAAAAAAAAAAAAAAAAACAATTCCCACTGATCTTTGAACGATATACAGTTCAATGCACAAAACCTTGCGACTCGATCTGCATATCTGTTTCCCATTGACACAAAGTCTTGTGATTTTACATGAGCTCTGCATTTCACCACAGCAATTTCAAGAGGTAACTGAATTGTGTGCAACAACTCCTTAATTCTTTCACCATTTTTCACTGGAGAACCAGAAGAGGTCATGAAACCCCTCTGTGACCACAACTGGCCAAAATCATAGACAATTCCAAATCCGTATCTGCTGTCAGTATAGATAGTTACTTTTAGTTTGTCAGCGGCATGGCATGCCCTAGTAAGAGCAACCAGTTCAGCCACTGGAGCAGAGTACACTCTCTTGAGCCAAGATGTTTCCAGGATACCAGTGATTGTACACACAGCGTATCTGGCTCTTAGTACTCCCACTGAGTCCCTCAGGCATGAACCATCAACAAAGATAATGTAATCATTTTCTTCCAATTGAGTGTCTTTAATGTCAGGTCTTGGTTTGGTGCACAGTTCTGTTACCTCAAGACAATCATATTCTACTTCCTCAGCATCATCAACATCTGTATTTTCATTGGGAAGCAAAGTTGGCGGGTTCAATAGAGTACATCGTTTGAGTGACACATTTGGTGACCCCAGTATAATTGTCTCATACTTGGTCAACCTAGCATATGTCATGTGCTGGGTCTTAGTTCGGGTCAATAGTATTTCAAATGAATGTGGGACCATTACTGTCAAGGGATGTCCCATCACTATGCCTTCTCACTGAGTAAGGCTTTGACCAACTGCTGCAACTGCACGCAGACAACCTGGTAAGGCTGCTGCGACTGGGTCCAAAGTAGCTGAAAAATATGCTACTGGGCGGTTTGCACCTCCATGGACCTGTGTCAGGACAGACAGAGAACAAGCATCACGTTCATGACAAAACAGTACAAAAGGCTTTGTGTAATCAGGCATACCTAAAGCTGGAGCCCTGCACATGCACTCTCTCAGTTCAAGGAATGCCCTCATCTCTTTCTCAGACATAGTTAAGGTATCCGGGCCATCCTTAACCTCCTTGACAGTCAACCTCACCAAAGGCTTAGAGATAATTGAGAAGTTGGGAATCCACTGGCGACAGTAGCCCACCGTTCCCAAAAACATCCTCACGTCTCTTTTGGATGTCGGGGGACTCATCTGTAATATGGCTGTCACTCTTTCTTTGGATATTCTCCTTGACCCCATCTCAATCAGGTGGCCTAAGTACTTCACCTCTAGCTGACAGTACTGTAGCTTCTTTGGGGACACTTTATGTCCGTTCTTTCCCAAGTGATTCAGTAAGGCAATTGTATCATACCTGCAGTCATCTTTTGTTTTGGATGCAATCAACAAATCATCAATGTACTGTACTAGAGTCGAATTAAAAGGCAGTTCCAATGACTCCAAATCATTCTTCAATATCTGATTGAAGATGGAAGGTGATTCTGAAAACCCTTGAGGAATTCAACACCAACTGTAAACCTTGTCCAAGAATTTGAAACTGAAGAGAAATTGGCTGTCCTCGTGAAGAGGCACAGAAAAGAACGCTTGAGACAAGTCCACAACCGTGAACCACTCTGCATCACATGGAACCTGAAACATGATCACCGCTGGATTTGGCACTATGGGGCAACATTTTACCACTATCTCATTCATTTTTTTCAGGTCTTGGATAATTCGAACTTTCCCACAAGGTTTTCTCAGTCCCATTATTGGCGAATTACATGGGCTGCTCATCAATTCTTTTAAGACCCCTTGCTTCACAAAGTCTGCAATTATCTGCGTAACTTGTATGAGGACATCTTGTGCCATGTGGTACTGCAGTACCTGGGGAAATACGGCATTTGGCTTCATGTCTACTTTGACTGGTTCTACTCCTTTGATCAGTCCTACTTCTTTTCCTGTCAAGTCCCACACTTTCTCTGTCACTGTTCCCTGTAATTCTGTTGGCAAATCGGTCACTGTGAACATCGGGAAGAAGTTTATCAAAGGGTACTCCTCATCTGTGGTCTCCGTCTCTGGTTCTGAGATAACATAACATAACATAACATGTGTATTTGTAAAGCGCACGTTCACCCGCAGGCATCTTGGCGCTGAATAACAGATGTTTATTGTTACCCAACTCAATGGTACTCATTTTATCGACCTCAGAATTTTGGATGAAAGGCTGAGTGAACCTACCAGGATTTGAACCTGTGACCATGAGGTCAAACACAGGCCCCTATAGTGGACGCATTAGTCCACTAAGCCACCAGACCCAGCATCTGACCAGATCTGACCATCGTCTCCTTCATCATCACTGTTTGTCTGTACCTCAATTCCCTCATTGTAACAGGCGATTGAACACCTTGTCTTACACAGCAAGTCTCTTCCCAGTAGGGATACAGGACTTGAATCACAGACTACAAACCTGTGTAATCCCTGGAAGGTACCAATCTCAACTTGGACCAGATCTGTAATGGGATTTTTCAAGAGCTGATTTGCTACTCCTACCACCTTTATAATACGCCTTGAAAGCGGCAATTTCAGTACCTCTGCACTTCTGACTGTAGAGCGTGTAGCTCCTGTGTCAACCAGGAATGAAACCTTGTGACCCATCACCTTTCCCTGAACATAAGGTCCTCTCTGATCTACTTTTAGGGACGCTGCAAGCCTGCATTCCTCACTATCTGAACAATCATCCGACCATTCATCGTTTATTCCATTCTCACCACGCAATGGGAACTGTTGAACTGTATTATTTTGACTCATTGTTTGGCCTGTGACTTGTTGAGGAAGCATCACCTGTTGCTGTCCCATCGGAGCTAAATGCAACTGCATTTGCTGTCCAGGTACCATGGGAATCTGTTGTTGTATTTGCTGCAACTGTGCTGGCTGAACACGGGGCATTTGCATTTGTTGCATAGGCTGGAGACCCTGCATCTGAACCATATTTTTTGGGAAGTTCGGATTTGGACCCCTCATTCTTGGACCCCTCACATTTTGAAATGTACCAACATCATTGCTTTGTTGAACAACACCATCCTGCACCATCATTGGGCACTCCCGCTTCCAGTGTCCCACGTCCCCGCACGCATGGCATGGTGACATCTTTTTCATCCCTTGCACATCATTTTGAACCACAACAGTATTTAAGTCTGGACCACGGTTCACAAAACCTCTCCGACCTCTACCTCTTGTTTGCGGCTGGAACATTCCGTTCCCTTGAGGCTGCTGCTGTATCATCTGCTGTACTCCATTTCCCTGCATCCCTGCCTGAGCTGCCTTAATTTGCATCACCTTCTCTTTCAGCTTTCTCTGCTTCAATTCAATCTCATCGCTACAGTATTTCGCATACTGCAACACTTCATCAAATCGGTTTCGCTTGCCAACAGATCAAATCATTCTTAATCATCTGGCTAATCTCTGGCTTCAATCCTTCAATGAACCTGAACACAAGGTGATTCATATCTTTTGGTTATATGACCTCTGTGCCACTATAGTGTTTGAATACCTTTAACAACCTCTCATAGTAAGCATGCATCGACTCTTTGCCTTCTTGTGCTGTTCAATCAATTTTCTGCCAATCAATATTCTGCGGTGACACCTTCTGCTTCAAAAACTCAATCACCTTATAGTAGTATTTCATCACCTCAGGAGATGGTGCTCCCTTAGCCCTGTCCCTAGCCGGTTCCGTCGTCGGCCAATCCACACTCCTCTTGCACTCAAACCACTAGTCGGCTGGGACTATAATCTCAAACAATGTATTCAAGTCTTCCCAGAGACACTTTGCAAGCTTCACAAACCTATCCGTTTGCTGATACTATCCTATTGCCTTTTCCCTTAACCTGGGATAATCATTTGTAAATGACAAAATGTCTCCCCTAGACCAGGGTACATGGACTAGGACCCCTCCAGCTCTTTCTCTTATTGGTAACATCTTTATTGTTCCCGTGTCTGGCGCAGCCTTCGTCTGCTGCGGTTCCAGGCAGTCACTTTTCCTCTTATCTCTCTTCTTTGCCCATCTGCCTTCCCACTTCTGTAAAGCTCCCCAAACTTGGGCACTCTGTAGTATCTCTTTGAGCTGTGCCTTCATTCCAGTGGATCTCATGTGATCAAAATCTTTAGGTTCGAAGTCTTACCTATAACTCCTTTTCAGATGCTTAGTATTGTCTAAGTCTATGCCGTATTTGTCTGCCACGTTCGCTAACCTCTGGTGCACCTTGCTCACTTCTTTGGTTATTTTCGGGCACAAATATCTTAATTCTGCTAAAGTGTATGATTCTAGTCTGTTCACTCCCATGCTCCCTTCTACTAGCTCAGCTGCTTCTACTTCCAACCTCACAAAATTCAGGTATTCCTCTCTTTCTGATCGCTCTGCTGTCGCAGGAGTAGTCTGTGGAGTGTTAAGCTTGTCTAACCAGTCAGTCAACTGTTGCGCTGTCAAACCTTGCAACAAGATATTTCCAGCTGGCACCATCGGAGGTTGTGACGTATTTGCACTCAGTACCTGTGGAGTCAGTAGACCCAAACCTGCTTGTCTCATGGTCTCTAAAGGGACCCCAATCGGACTGAAGTCCAACAAGGATCTAGATTTCTCGACTATCTGTACTCCCGGTGTCATCCCTTGGGAACTTCCCGTGAACCCTCCTCTTATCACCTCTTGAGTCATTACTCCTTGATCGCATACAATAGGCTTGGCCTGCACATATAACGGTACTGGCGGACCAACGGTAATCGGTAATAATATAGCGTCTGGTGCCTGTCCGTTTCCCAATCCCGGTGGAGCATTAACTCCCATAACTTGATTCATCATAGGTGCTGTAACGAAGTGTAATTCGGAACCACTTGTTGCTGCGGCTGGGGCAGCAATTGTGGAGTTGGCTCAATCTGCATTAATTTTGATCTTGTGTATACTGGATCAGGCGGCACCATCAAACTCGTAGTTGTCTCTAATACTGGGACATCAGGGTAGAGCCTCTGAACTGGTGGTGGCTGCAACTGTATCTGTGTGTCTGGTGCGGTGGATACACTAGCACCATTCTTATTTTCCTGTGCTGCGCTTGTGGCTCCCTGATTTTGTGTCGGATTTACAGGACCTGCACTAGTACTCGGTCTATTGTCATTCATGGCACATGGTGGCGGTCAATCGTGTAACAACAGATTAAGAAACGCATCATCATCCGAATCATCTGCATCTGCCCATGATTTCTGAGTCTCCTTCTGCTTGCTAGAGCCCTTGTCTGTTTTACAAGTGGCCTTTCTTCCCTGTGTTTCGGCTTCTTGAGTTATTGCCGGAAACATCCTAACTCCGTCTATTATTTCCCTTCTCCACATCCTGGTCTCACTATCCCATCTAGCTCCTGTTAAGGTATTTTCTGCTTTCCTCATTCTCCGCTCGAATTTCTGTTGTCTCTGTCGTATGGCCATTAATTCCCAAATTGCTAACGCCTCAAACTGAGCTGGTCTCGGGCGGCTTCTGCTCATTTAGCGCGTTTCGCTAATTTTCTAGGACCCCTATATTAAAGGTTCCATTCTCTGGAAACGCCAAACACCCATCTTTCTCTGTTAATTTGCACCAGTGCTTTAGCCAGAGACATGGCGCGACTCCCTTCTCCTCCATTACGGCATAAGCCAGAGTATCCTCTGGCGGTGTAGGCTCCCCCACACTCGCTGTAATGTATGCATCTCCCCTCAAAGCACTCTTTAAAGCCTTGAAAAACTTCATTTTTGCGTCTTTTATTTTATTCAGGATCGAATCAGGAAGTGACTTTAGTTCCCAGAACACTCTTCGCCTACCTTCTCAACCAATTGCCTCTCTCACGGATGGCTGCCAATCCGTGCGCGACCCTTCTCACTAGCTGACCTATCCCAGCGCGGCTCAAATGACGTCACACCCACACACACTGCGGCTGTCAAAGTCTTGCAGCTTGCCTTCCTCACTCTAGATCCACACAAAACTAATGCAAGATATTGCGAGCACTTTAACAACAAAACCCAAATTTGCCGGTTTACTACAGGAAGGGTAACACAATCGCTTCAGAACTTTACAGAGATTTCACTTGAAGCCTTGGCTGCTACTCTCTCCTTCTCAGATCCCGCACCCGCAAGAAAAATTTGACCTGCAAATTTCACTCTCGACTTGTCAATGGTTCGTTGTAGTGCACTTTAGAACTTACCAAATCTCCATCGAAGGTTTCACTCGCACACTTTGACTCAAACTCGACTCGTCAACCACGCCCGATTGACCTATTAAACAGCGCAAATTACAACATTAACCAAGTGTCTCATACACTTCAATATACTCCAGAGTCTTAGACCACGCCGGGTCCGTACATCGCCAACAACCACGTGGACAATGTTTTAGCACAAAGCGCCACATTCACATGAAGTTTGCCAACTTCCCTACTCTCATACTGCGGAGTACGCCCACTCCTACTAAAACATCTGCTGGCCTAAACTCTCACAAACCTTCACAATTCACCTGCGATGTGCATAGGCTGAGCAAGCGGCAATTCTACTTCACTCATACTATCACTAGAACGCCGAGAACATACCCAACTCACTTAGACAAGCTCCGAGATTCCGGGAAAGTCATTTGGGACTTAGGGGCACATCATACCTCCAATTTGCATTATTTCAAAAAAATACTTCTAAAACAATGGTCCCTCGTCCTGGGGCCCCAAAGGGCCTAACCGTCCTCCGCTATCAGAACTGATAACGCATCCCGCCTTAGATAATTTAATTAGTCTGGGACTCGTTTTAGGCCAATGAATCTTTTGACCCTGATTGAAGACACCTCAGGACGAGACAATTAATCAACATAGCAATCAATAGATCAATAACATTATCAATATTCACTATAGCAAATCGATTCAATTTGGATAATGGCATAAGTAAGAATCAAAACACACCACGACCTCTCAGTCGCGAATAACCACGGGATTTAGTATGATTTATGATATTAATTCCCCTCTACGAGTACGTTTATTAGTCTCAATACCAGAAAACACATCAACACGGTAATGATATGGCAACTCGAATAAGACTTCATCAATGCAAAAATCATAAACATTAGAACAAAGCACGATGTCAACACGAGTTAATCTTAGCAGAGTATCATTAGCGCATTATTCAACAAAGCATAGATTCAGTCATTTGTCTATTGGCATCTGTTTAGTGAATTCCTTAACTAACCCCGAATTAGCATTAGCATGTTGGGCTTCATGCAAAACAATTTAGCAACACAAATTTAGAAAACATCTAACTATGGTCTCTATCAAAAGATAGCAGTTGGTACCTAGAAAGAAAAGGCAAACAGACAATCACAATTTCATCATCATATAGTTACCCTCCGTAATGGGTCAGCATACAAAGTCAGTCTTCGTCCTCAGGACATCAGTTGGTTCGCCATCAGCCAGGAAACACAGCAAAGTTCAGCAAGACGGGCAATAAGGGACACTTCCCTCATAAGGAGGAAAGTATGAACTGGGCAAGGCAAAGTAAGGATGGTTCGAAGAGATAAACCGCATAGTCTTTAAGACAGAGGGCCTGATTCTAACTTTGGAGGACGGTGTTAAACCGTCCCAAAAGTGGCGGATATACCACCTACCGTATTACGAGTTCCATAGGATATAATGGACTCGTAATACGGTAGGTGGTATATCCGCCACTTTTGGGACGGTTTAACACCGTCCTCCAAAGTTAGAATCAGGCCCAGAGTGACAAAGTGTCTAGGCAATAGCAAAGGCACGGAATTGCTGGCTCGGAATGGCTGCTTTCTCCTTGTGTCAAAGGATTATATTAAACGTGTTGTACAGTCCCCTAATTTCCAATTAAGCAAGTTTTGATGCACCATTATCTCCATCCAATGGTTTACTTGTCGCCTCATTAAGATTGTCACCTCATAACAGTTCTCATGTAGTTTATTGGCTTCTGTAATTGACGTCTCCAACGGGTAGAATGTCAGGTACAATTTCATGTTCTCGCGGTCCTCTCACAGACCCAGTCAGTAGTTGCATTGTCTATACCAGTTCAGGCGACCTGGTACCTGTTGCAAGTTTACACTGTTGCATTCAGCAAGAATGTCTCCTTGAGCAAGTCAAGTCTCATGAGAAAGAATTTACTACGGTTACACACATCTTCTAGTCTTCTGGAAAAGTACGGCTACATGTCCTTCAGCAAGTCAGCACATTGCACATTAGAAAAACACATTTAATATGGAACCGGACAGCTAGGCCCCGACTTATACTAACTAAGGCCTAGTGATTAATTAGCAAAACCTTAACATATAACTCTTAATACTAATACAAAAACATACATTAGTACCTTAGTATTTCATTATTAGTCAGTTTCAATTATCATCGTATACGTTGGTGGCCACTACCAGTGGGCACATTACAAACACACGTTTAGTAAAAGCACATTAATATAATTTCTATGCGGCATTATTATGCATTAATTCGCAAACCTTTCATGTTAATTTTGATTATAAAACTACACTCCAACACAGGCACTTGGCGCACCTACATAAGTGAGTTATCATTTTTATCGGGAGACTGAGGGGAGCATTGGGTGGTAGGAAATTTGTGCCGGTGCGGTGATCCCACACAGAAATATGGCAAAAATGTGATTTATTTTAGCTAATATGAGGTTTGCTGAGGATTCTGGGTAAGAAAACACTGGGGGATCCACGCAAGTCACACCTCCCTGGATTTCCTCGGGTGCCTAGTTTTCAGAAATGTCTGGGTTTGGTAGGTTTCCCTAGATGGTAGCTGAGCCCAGGATCAAAAACGGAGGTGCCTTCCCCCTACGCAAAAACAGGTAGTTTTGTATTTGATAATTTTGATTTGTCCACGTAGTGTTTTGGGGCATTTCCTGTCACAGGCATTAGGCCTGCCCACACAAGTGAGGTACCATTTGTATTGGGAGACCTGGGGGAACGCTGGGTGGAAAGAAGTTTGTAGCTCTCCCCAGATTCCAGAGCTTTACAGCACCAAAGTGTGAAGAAAAAGTGTTTTTTGGGCCGAATTTTAAGGTTTGCAAAGGATTCTGGGTAACAGAACCTGGAGAGAGTGCCACAAGTTACCCCATCCTAGGCTCTGCTAGGAGTCTAGTTTTCAGAAATGCACAGGTTTGGTAGGTGTTCCTGGGTGCCGGCTGAGCTAGAGACCAAAATCCACAGCTAGGCACTTTCCAAAAAACTTTAGTTGTCAATGTAAAAACTTGATGTGTCCATGTTGCATTTCCTGTTGCGGGCTTTAGGCCTATCCACGAAAGTGAGGTACCATTATTATCGGGAGACTTGGGGGAAAGCGCGATAAAAAATGAGCAACAGAATAAGCCTTATATGGCAACATGAAGAGTTGTAAACTGAAAGGGAAATTTGAAATTCCATGGCCCCTTGCCTTTCTCTACATTTTGTCCTTCCGAATGTAGGACAGTGTGTAAAAAAGACAACTATTTGAGAAATGCCTGTAATTCACACGCTAGTATGGGGACCCCGGAATTCAGAGATGTGCAAATAACCACTGCTTCTCAACACCTTATCATGTGCCCATTTTGGAAATACAAAGGTTTCCTTGATACCTATTTTTCACTCTTTAAATTTCACCAAATGGATTGCTGTATATCCGGTATACAATGAAAACCCTTTGCAAGGTGCAGCTCCTTTATTGGCTTTGGGTACCTAGGGTTCTTGATGAACCTATAAGCCCTAAATATCCCTGCAACCAGACGGTATATTGCGTTCAAAAATCTGCCATTGCTGGAAAAAGTTATAGAAGAAAATGTGGACAGAAATGGCCCCTTGCTGGATTCAGAATTTTGTCTACTTTTCAGAAATGTTTAGCTGTCCAGGATCCAGCATTGGTTTCACACTGATGTATGTCACTAACTGGAAGGAGGCTGAAAGCACAAAAAATAGTAAAAATGGGGGATGTCCCAGTAAAATGCCAAAATTGTGTTGAAAATTGGGTTTTCTGATTCAAGTCTGCTTGTTCCTGAAAGCTGAGGAGATGGTGTTTTAACACCACAAACCATTTGTTGATGCCATTTTCAGGGGAAAAAACACAAGCTTTCTTCTACAGCTCTTTTTTTCGATTTAAAAAAAAATGAAATTTTAGCTGTATTTTGGCTAATTTCTTGGTCTCTTCCAGCGGAACCCACAGACTCTAACTCTACCTCTACCTCTAGAATCTCCATGATGTTGGAAAAATGTTGGAAAAAAAGGATGCACATTTTGTGTGGGTGGCTTTTGTGGACAAAAAGATCTGAAGACCTAAGTGCAGACTACCCCAAATAACCAAAAAAACAGGCTTGGCTCAGGAGGGGGAAAAGGCCTGGCAGCGAAGGTGTTAAAAAAAGAAGTGCGGGCTCCCACACTTGTTTTGTACACAGCCCCCGGGTGGCCTGGTCCCAGGGGGATTGAAATATTGAAAGTGGGTGGGGGCACGTCCCCCCTTGTCCCTGGGGGCCACCACCTCCCCACGGCTAATTTTAAATAAGATAGGAAGTCTGTTGCGGACTCCCGGCCCTGGGAACCATCACCCCCCTGGGGCTAATTGAAATGTTGGCACGCCATGCGGCACCCCTCGTGGAGCCATTAATGGCCCTGCTGCCCACTCCCGGGACATAGTTGTTTGCTCTAACTTGGCGGGAGCTTTGACAACTCCCGCCAAGTCAGAGCAAACAATCCGGTTCCAGCAAGTGAGGGCTGTCACTTACTAGAAGCGGAGTTTTTCTCTGTTTCCCGGGCTGCAGAAATGCAGGCCGGGAAACAGAGGCAGCAATTTCTCTCACAGACAGGGAGCTGCATGTTTAGCAGATCCATGTCTGTGAGAGCAATGCCTGCTCCCCCAGGAGGCAGGGACACATCTGGTACCGCAGGGTTCTTCGAGCTCCCAAGTTACATGGCCAGGCCCTGGGGGATGGGATCCCCGGAGAAGGATCGGCCTGGAAAGGTGGGCCTCGCAGGCCCCCCATAGAAACTATACATTAATGCTGAGCCCTGGGGGATGGGGTACCCCGGGTCGAAACTGGCTAGGGGAGGTTCCCACCCAAAACATATTTAGAAGGCCCATACCCCGGGGCCAAGATTGGCCCAGGGAGGGGGGCATGCAGCTCCCCTACCCCAAAAAATACATTTATTAACACCTGGCCCTAGGGCATGGGGTCTCCTTTACCTGAAATAAGCCGGGGCAGACCTGGGGCCAACTCCTGCTGCGCATGGCCAAAGGCAGTGCGCAGCGTAGGGTTGGGTGGTTAGGGGGATTGGCCGCAGGCGAGGCAAAAGACAAATAACAATGCACAGATCATTTATAATTACCTATCCCTAAGGAATGTCAGCAGTACAGCTACAGCTGCATCAGTGGGACAGCAATGTCACCATGATCATAGGAGCAGGGTAAGGGGGACCGTTTAGAATTTGGACTATAAGATCACTAAACCATCAGAGCATTAGTTCAGTATTGAAGAGGCATAATAAACTCAGAAAATAATAAAGTACAAGGATGTCAGTAGACTAACTGGTAAACCATGAAATGGCAGAGTGACAGATTACCATGGATAATAAAAGACGAACTAACTCCAACTCTGAGTGAACAGTTCATGAAATTAAAGTGCACGCACGTTTACTATTGGTCAAAAACATCAGGCGAAGCAAGAACATCCAATTACAGAAACATTAGATATCGGCAGTGCATTAGAAAAGACACAATAAGAATTGGCAAAATGTCGAGTGGATCCTTTTCCATTAACATAACTCCAAACGATACTAATTGTAGTGTCTCAGACTTGCTTTCGACTGCCGTCAGTAGGCCCTTTTGTTCAGCACATTCCAGATACGCTGCGTTGGACAGTAGTTACAAGAATGTGGAAACATTCTTGTGTTGCACCATTTCCTTGAAAGAAATACATTTCATCAATACATGTACAGGACAAGTTTGCGACTTAAACAAAATAAGTTTTTTTATACAGCGGACATGATAACATCTAAATGTTTCTTTTACCAGTACATTGGCAGATAGACAATTTGTTGTAACCTCGTCTGCTTGAGGCCCAGCAGAAAACAAGAAATACTCATATTATTTCAGCTATGAATTTAACCTCTTAAAGAGACAGAAATACTTAATACAACATTAGTACATTATTTTCAACGTGCAAGTGCACATTTTCGCACTCGATGGTGGCCAATAAGAAAAGCACATTTTATGTTACTCATAATTTCAACGTTAATATATCTTATATATTCAAAACAAGTGCTAGATAATTTTATGTGTGAATTTCAGCGCTCACAGTATCTAACGTCTAAAAGGATCCTCAAAGAGTTTGAGATCTACTGTGATGTAAACAAAATGTCTGTTTTACCAAATCTTAATATTCAATATATTTCCCATAATCCGCCATGATACATGTGATAGTTCTCTTTTGTGTGGCAAAAATACATTTGTTCACCCAGGTCGTGCTATCTGGCACATGCCGGAACAAACATGTCTGCAACATTGATGTAGTCAGAAAGCTGAGTCAGAAATTAATTCTCATATTTCTCGTAATCTCTGCATCAGCTATATATACATCCTCCCTACAACCTATTGCCATGCTGCATTTCACCTTTGCAAGTTATTTCAGAAAGCAGACAGCACCTGGCAGCAGGGAGCAAAGGTGAACAGGCTTTCTTTTGTGTTCCTGAGTTGTGTTTTTTACTTCTCCATACCATCAACACCACCCTCATCCACGTCAGGCCACATTCAACAAGTCTCATTCATGAATTGTTGGTGAGGCCCAGGCTCCACCTCCCCTCTCATCTGGCGGCTATGGTTTTGAGTAGTTACTTGCTGGCACTTGTACTAAGTACTGTAGCCAGAGGTGGCCCATTATGTGAGAGGCTTATCAAGTCAAGAGTTTCATGGGTGTGCTCGTAATCTACTTTGCGACTTCAATGTGCACTGGTTACTTTAGTGCAATTTTTGCCTGACAGTTATGTTTGTCAAGGGTGGTGGCAACTCATTGCCTGTTATTTCAAATGTATGCATTTCCTGTGTACTATCTGCTAGTGTGTGTTAAGTTGTATTACATAGGACGGGAACTGGTCCAGCACAGTCTGAAAGCTGTTGTTGCATTAATGGTTGACTGAGAGTGTGGTGAGGATTCTGAGTATTTTGTTCTTTTTGTGTTCAGTGCAGGCGGACAGAAACAGATTGCCATTTAAATCACTTTTAGCATCCATTGCAGAAAAGCGTGATAAAAAACGAGCAACGGAATAAGCCTTATATGGCAACATGAAGAGTTGTGAACTGAAAAGGAAATTTGAAATTCCATGGAACAAACTGATGCAAAAGACACTATGGCCCTCATTCTGACCTTGGCGGGCGGCGGAGGCCGCCCGCCAAAGTCCCGCCGTCAGATTACCGTTCCGCGGTCGAAAGACCGCGGCGGTAATTCTGACTTTCCCGCTGGGCTGGCGGGCGGTCGCCTTCAGACCGCCCGCCAGCCCAGCGGGAAAGAGGCTTCCACGATGAAGCCGGCTCGGAATCGAGCCGGCGGAGTGGAAGCTGTGCGACGGGTGCAGTTGCACCCGTCGCGTATTTCACTGTCTGCGCAGCAGACAGTGAAATACATGTAGGGGCCCTCTTACGGGGGCCCCTGCAATGCCCATGCCAGTGGCATGGGCACTGCAGGGGCCCCCAGGGGCCCCGCGACCCCCCCTACCGCCATCCGGATCCCAGCGGTCGGACCGCCGGGATCTGGATGGCGGTAGGGGGGGTCGGAATCCCCGCGGCGGTGCAGCAAGCTGCGCCGCCGTGGAGGATTCAATGGGGCGGCGGTACACTGGCGGGAGCCCGCCAGTGGTGCCGGTCCGACCGCGGCTTTACCGCCGCGGTCGGAATCCCCATTGGAGCACCGCCGGCCTGTCGGCGGTGCTCCCGCGGTCCTCCGCCCTGGCGGTCAAAGACCGCCAGGGTCAGAATGAGGGCCTATATTAGGAACATAGGGCATTATACTCAGTAGGCCAGAAATACAGGGACCAATGCAAAGAGTGTTTGTTCCTGACCCCCATATTTCAAGTTGTACGATAATACCACACACCCACTATTTCTTTCTCCCTGTCCACAGAATATGCCTAGGTAAAAGAGGTCTGAAAGCTGGAAAATGAATGGAAGTGGGCGGAGTAACTCAGATACAGTAAACAATTCCTCATTCTTACCTCAAAAACGTGAACCATGGGCTTACTTCACCCCAAAGTAAAACCACAGGGACCGGTCAAATATTTACCTTTCAGAGTAATTCCCCAAGGACCCACAAAAGCCCAAAAAGAAGTTAACACACTCGATAATATTGCTCAGAGTCCATGTGTATCTTCTTACATGGTCAAACATTAATTAGTTCAGTAAAAAGTCAACGGTTTCCTAAAGCACACTCTTATGGTGTAACCATATCCTTAGGAAAAGACGTGTACCTAACCCTATGGAGGAGAGGCTGTTTAAGAGGAAACCCCTATTGGATAGTGGTCCTATTGAATAGTGGTGAACATACACCATACAATTTGAGAGCCAACTGTTTGATGGAAGTACATTTCGATCCTTTGAGAATATACTGAGGGAATTGCACATGCTGAGATCCTTCTTTTAACATGTTGCACTGCACGATGTAAGTCTCGCAGCTCGAAGGAGATTATAAACGTATTAAATTAGACTCAGCTTGTCATGGTTGTTGTTTCTGATTGGTGGCGTCACATGCTTGTAATTAACTGTATACTTCCACAAGATGCACCTATGGGGCGGGTCACAAGATAATATTTGGCACCTAGACCCTCCTGCAGGGTACAGGAAAGTGATGCTTGGAAAAGAATCATGGCAGTCCGAGGTGAGAAATAACTCAGGGTACACAGAAGAAATGTTTTGCTTTCAAAGTTTTGTAAAGTTTCCTAATTATTGCCCCTCAAGTACGCTGCTGCTTTTCATAACAAGCGGGCCCTGTTTGTGGTGCTTCATGGCAGACAGGGGCTACTGAGGTTGTTTGAGTTTGTTTGCCGCTGTTGCCCTGGGGACAATCCTATTATTGCTCTGCAAACTGGTCCAAGTACTCCTTTCCACACTTGACTCTATGGTTAGAAAGGGGCGAGCAGTAAAAGGTTCCTAAGGAAAGTAGTCTGGGGACATGAGTTCAGAAATCAGCTGCCAATCTGGATTTTGTGAAGTTCCTCAGCTGTTGTGACCTCTCGGTTGATCAGGGTTCCCACCTCATCATTGACAGAACTCTCTGACTCCGACTTCGGCATCAGCAGCACCAGTCTTTCAGTCATGGTGGGTTGTCAGTCTCACATGATACTTGATATTTGCAGAAGTCTTGATATGTTTCAAACCAGAAACTTTCAGAGAGACCGGGGGGCCCTATTTCACCCTTGTGTCGTTCCTCGCCTCAGTCCCTTGCAGTCTCTCGCTCTCTCTCTCTCTCTCTCACTATTCTCCATACTGGGAACACACTGGGGTTTCCTCTTAAACAGCCTCTCCTCCATCAGGGTTAGGTACACGTCTTCCCTCTCTCTCAGCATGCCGGCAAGCCTCTAGGCTCTAGACAAACAGTCAGCTCCTCCTCCAGGAAGTGAAAACTTCAGGTAAGGACTCTCTCCGCTGGGAGGGTGTCTGCCCTGCACTCCCTTCCTTGGTCATGAAGAACTTGAAATTGGAACAAAGAGAGGCAGTTTGAATTCCACTTAAATACACACTTTACCGTTAGGGATGTTAATCCCCTGTTCAAGGTTCAGTTGTGTGTACAGGCCCTAATACATACTCTTATATCAGACAGGACTCTTTTAATTTCCTTATATATAATATACCTACTTACAAGAGCTTTTAGCTAACCATCTTCATCCATTGATCCGTTTTGTGTCATTCACATTTTTCTTCTGTACACTACAGCACATATCATGGGGCAGTGGATAAGCCCACTTACACCAACTTCACTGGGCATGGCAGCATAATGCCCTTCCACTAAGAGCAGAGCCACACTCAATGTAGCTCCCTTCAGTGCCATGGACGTCTATGGCTGTGTGTGCTTTTTGAAACATAAAAATATTTTTGCTTTAAACCATCTTTCTTTTTTTGATTGA
Source organism: Pleurodeles waltl (assembly GCF_031143425.1). Taxonomy (NCBI): domain Eukaryota; kingdom Metazoa; phylum Chordata; class Amphibia; order Caudata; family Salamandridae; genus Pleurodeles; species Pleurodeles waltl. The sequence continues at coordinate 1,098,707,501 of NC_090444.1, read as the reverse complement.
CAAGGGCCCAGCTGCTTCCCCAACAATTACATTTTGCAAAAATCATGACAAAGCAAAACAAGCATTGCTAAAGGCAAAAGGCTGTCAGCCAATGCCAGAACTATTGGCTTCATGAATACTGTTTTTCAGTTTTTTTGCTATGAATTCCCCAGTCCACAGAAAATGCACCATTATGAGTGATTCCGGGGCCCAACTTTTTACACAGGAGCCCGATGCAGGGCTGCGAAATGCCAGGGGTGCTGAATGTCCGAGTTGCTAAATAAGAGGTTTGTCTAGTCTTTATTCCACCTACTATCTCCACATTCTACCACATTACACTTCCTACGCCTGATTCACAAACAAATGTAGAAGTACATATAGACATTTGCATCTCCATTTGAGTATTCATTTACACTTTTTTCCAGTTCACAAATATTTTAAGGCACAGATTTTGAGGCTCACTACTGGGAATATAACACAAAGAGGAAATGGAAGATTTTTTTTAAGTGGGTGAGAGGTTGTATCCCTTTCTTGTGAAATTAAGCTAAGACTCAATAGATTCATCTAGCACTAGACAGATAGATAGAGTAAACTCCAGGTCAAGGTTTGGATTCAAGATGGTCAGTGGCCACAAACTCACAAGTATGAGAGTTCATAAACTTATATGGTTGGGGGCTAGCCACGGCAGCATCCACCATGGCCGCTTAGTCGCCGTGCTACGGCAGACACAGACTGCATTCGCTTCAGGAGTGCCTCATTTCCCCATCAGTCATCATCAAAACAGCGGGGATGTACTGAGTGGCGTGGGGTGATGTGGATTGAGGGCGTCGATGGCCGCTGGATTTTCTTACTAACCCCCCAGTGCATTGAGAGGCGCTGCAGCGTCAGGGCTGCGGGTGAGCCTGGAGCTGAGACTGCAGAGTCTTTTCGCTGCCCCACACAATTCCTCACCCATCAGATGCATGGGGGCGCTAGCCTCCTGCACTGCTCGATATTGGCCCCACACAGCTGGCTGTTGCCCTGCAGCATTTATGTTCTCTACTACACTAGACCATTAGCATTCTAATCTGGCCCCCATCCCTGAAGAATCTGTCCTCTGCATATATCCTCACTACCAGTTCTACCCTCTATTCCACTAATTGCTGAGGCCTGCACTTCTCCCTTCCCTTTTGTGGACAAGAGCCTTGCCGCCATACATTGCTGTCCGCCTCCTCCCTGACCTGGGAGTCACCTGTGCAGGTGCCCGTTGGGGGTGCTGCTCGATTGTAGGGTGATATTTTCCTCTTCCGCCATTATTGTCACTTTTGCCCCCCACTCTTCTTTTGGTTTTTCTGCACACCTCTCTGTTCGGCAACCTTTATGATGGGATGAAGGGACCTGAAACATTGTGAGCTGCTCTTTGAGCAGTCCAAGCCCACTCGCTGCCAGGGCTCACTTTCTGACAAGGATGAACCCTCGGACAGGGATGCTGGGGTAGGCTCCACTGGCGGCACTGCTGCTATCATGACTGAATTTTGTGCTGGGTTCCGCTCCATTGATGCCTACCATGATACCCTCACCAGACACCTTGATTGTATGGGCAAATGCTGGACAGCAAAACACCGGACTTGACAGGGACGAGGAGCATATCTCTGGCTTGGATGATGGTGCTGAGACGATGGCAAAGCATTTGGAGAGAGTAGAGGGTATCCTGAGGATGGTATTGATCAAAAACGCATTTATAACATTCGTAAAATGGGCATTGCGGAAACCTCTAATATGGGACAACCAGACACATTTGTCGAACAACTCATCACAGTACTCTTTGTCAGAGGCAGCTTCGAGTGCACTTTTGTGGTTGAGCATGTACATAGATCATTGGGCCCAAAACTGCTGGTTGACACCCTCCCATGTCTGATCATCACAGGCACACAGTGCTTCGCCTGACTCATGAATGTGACCCGCTGCAGTACCAAGGCTCTGCTGTCTCGTTGTACCATGGCTTCACCATTCCCTTCTAAGAAGCACACCGCAATACTCAGATGCTAAAAATATTTTGCTTGAACCCGGCCTCACATATGCTGTGTTTCATCCTGCGTGTTTTTTAATTGATGTCAACAGTCATTCCCGGCTATTCAATACACCCCGACATTGTGGCCTTTTGTAAACAATACTCAGCTAAGGGTGCCTCCTCCAGACACACCACATTGGAGCGCTCCCCTTCACCTTCCTCACAGATGCAATGTTCAACTAACTAATGATTGACCCCCTCTGCTCTACATGGGGGTGAGGGTGCCATGGTCTCTGTCCATTGGAGCCTCTCTGTTATATTTGCCTATTGTTTTACAACTGCAATCCTGTTTCTGTATCCTTTTCAGGTATTATCTGACATGTGGTCCGTGCTGACTGGAGTTTTGCGCCCACCCCCACCTTCCGAGGTGTACACCACTATGTTGATTGTTGGGATGTTTGTATTTGCTTTGATTGTTTTAGAGATTCGCTGGTTTTCCTTTCGTCTGGTGTGGGTATTATGTATATTTGGATTTCAGTTTTGTTTGTGTTGTGCTACTCATTGAGTATTCACTGTATCTGATTCCCATTTCTTTGTATTTTTGGATGCCACCATGTGACAGCCAGAAGAATCTGATAAACATCACCCTTCTCACATGGAACATCTGTGGCCTCAACAATCTGCGTAAGGGTAAACAAGTTCTCTCATACCTCTCGCCACGGACTTAAAGTAGCATTTCATCAAGAAACCCATCTCCATCCACAGGCCTCTCATAAATTTGTTTCCATGTGGGGGACACACTGTTATTTCTCCTGCTACAGTTCCTGTTCAAGAGGGGTATGCATTCTCATCCATAAAAGTGACCCCTTCTCCCTCACCACTAGCTTTATAGACCCTGAAGGCCGCTACGTCATGCTGGCTGGTATATTGGAGGACTATCGCGTCCTGTTAGTGAATGTTTATGGCCTCAACGTTGATGCCCCCGATTTCTATCAGACCATGTACTGTCCTTTGGTGCAGGTGGAAGCACAGATTACCCTTATTGGAGGGTACTTCAACATTGTACAGGAGCCTCGGGTGGACACTACTGGCATGCAAACAATCGGTAAACCGCAGGCCGAGGGGTTCTCCATGACATCATTGATACCCACATGACATCTGGCACGTGCAACACCCTACTACTTCTGACTTCACGTTTTATTCTTCGCCCCACAACATCAGGACGACACTCGACTATTGGCTCCTCAGTGCTGATATAATAAACTGGATGACAGATGTAGCACTCTTACCTCGTACATTTTCTGATCACTGTCCGGTTCGCTTAACGCTACATATTGCCCATGGTGGGGTCCTGGTGATTCCAGAGTGAGGCTCTTCATGACACTGTTTTTCCACTCTGTGCTTCGGGGCACAGTTGTAGAGTATTTCACTCTCAATGTTGGCTCGGTCATGACCCCGGGGCACCCTCTGGGAAGCATTTAAAGCATACATCTGCTGTGCATGCCGGCATTATACGTGACAGTCGCTCTCAACTGTCCCAGGTCAAATCGGAACTGCCGGATATAGACTGTGTGGATTCCAGACCCAACTGCTCTCAGCAACTCCATGAAGCTCAATCCTCATGTCCAGTACCTTGCAGATAGGGAAGTGGCATTTCTCAGTAAACATGCTACTGCTAGGCGATACGGTGGAGAGGAGCGTCCTGGTCGCACCCTGGTGCTACGTTCCAACTGTCTTGGTGGATACATAATCCAAATACGGTGCTCCACTGCTGACACTGTCCGACAATACTGGTGTACTGGCTAAGCTTCTGTGCTATATAGCCATCTCTACTCCTCCCACCTCATGGGTGACCCAGATGAGATTGTGAATTACTTAGCAGAGATTGCAATGGTTTGGCTCTCTAGTGGCATCAGTAAACATGTTGCTTGTGAGGAAATTACACAGGCTATAGACTTCCTTGAAGGGTCCAAAGCCTCTGGCTTGGATTCCCACACCAACACTTTTTACAAGGCCCACAAGAACCTATTGATGCCTCATCTTATCGCCCTGTATGCCAAGTCATTAGAGGTGGGCCTCTTACTGCTTACCTTAAGAGAAGCAGTACTTATGCTTCTACTCGAGCCAGGCAAAACTCCCAATTATGTTTCTCCATTCGCCCTTTCCCTCCTTAATTTTGAAAATAAGATTTTAGCAAAGGTCCTTGCCCCTCGACTTCCCTTAATGATGGAATAGATTATTTCTCCCTTCCTGTCCAGCTTTGCTCCCCATAGGTCCACTTTTCTTAATATACTGACGGTCTTTGCTCTACTGAACAGAGTCTCCTCCATAGTTCCTGTGGTAGTAGTGTTGGTAGATGCTGAGGAGGCATTTGGCTCCCTGGAGTGGTCATTCTTGTGGGCAACACGGACAAAACTAGGCCTCCCCTATAACTTTATTTTCCCTTGACATGCTTGACATCAGGTGACTGGATCCCTCACAGGCCCCTTCCCCATAGCTAGGGGGACCAGACCAGGCTGCCCCCTTTCTCCTCTACTTTTTATTATTGCCATGGATCCCCTGGCCCACCACCTCCAGGAGCAGCACCTACACTGTGGCTTACAGTTAGCCTATGGTCCCCTCCTACTCTCTATGTCTGCTCACCACATACTGCTTTTCATTCGCCACCCTTCTGACAATCTCCCATTGATTCACGAAATCCTGAGGTATGGGGGCCTTAGTGGCCTCCATAACAACTGGGCTAAATCAGAGCTATTTCCATTAACTGACTGCACCCAAACGGTAGTCTTCGAATATCCCCTAACTTGGTATGTGGACTCCACCAAATATTTAGGTATACATATCTACAGGGAAAAGGGCCAGCTCTTCTGACTTAACTACAGTCCAGCCGTTGATAAACTCTCCACTCAGGTGGAATGCTGGATAACACTTTTGCTTTTCATGGCTGGCCAAAAAGCTATAATTAAATGTGGTCCTCCCCCTTTCCTTTATCTTTTTCTTAGCATACCGCTGCCATTGACACAGCATTTCTTCACCACACTACATGGTCATCTTCTATGACTACTTGTGGGCAGGCGGCCAGCCTCATATCCGATGGGGTACGTTGACCCTCCCTTATGAAAGTGGTGGCTTTGCGGTTCCTGACCCCCAGATCTACTACCTGGCCACACAATGCCAGTATAAACATTGTTGGTATCACCCAGATGCATGGATCCCCTATCTTAAACCAGAAAGAGACCAAGTTGGCGACCTCCCTCTTTCCTCCATACTCCCCGGAAGGGATCCCTATGGATCCCTTTGATATACAAATGCTCTCTACTACTAGCTGGGCATGGCAGAAACTTTACTGTGTTCTGGGGGGGGGTCTCCTCTACTCTCTTAATATACCACTAGTTGACAACCCCTGGCTCACCCTCTCTCTAGAGAAACTGGTTCAACGCTTCACGGCCATGGACTGTGCATCGTGGGAGATGCCGGATGGCCATGTAGTCTCACATACAGATACCGTTTGACTCCATGACACCTCACACATGCACCATTTCATACTTCGGCATCTCCATCATACATTACGCTCCAGGTTGTCCTCCTATCCTTTGTTCCTAGCTGATTTCCCACCTTTAACATTGCTTATCTCTGATGGTGATGGAGGGTGACTGATCTCTAGACTCTACCGTACTTGCCTTGCCATGAAACCAGGCTCTACAGGGCAGGTCCTGATAGCCTGGGAGGCCAACTTGGGTAGCCCACTCTCGATAAGATCTTATCATACTGTTGCTCCCAGACCAAGCTTGTCTCTATTAGCCATAAACATAAACTATTGCATTATAAATTCCTACACTGAGCCTAAGTGACACCCAAGGCTCTAGTACGCATCGACCCCACTCATTCATCCCAGTGCCGCAAATGCCACACCCTGAAAGCAGACTTCACTCACCTTACTTGGACATGCCCACTAATCAGTCACTACTGGTCCATTATTTTCTCCCTCATCCTCACCATGATCGGCACTGCAGTCGCCCACTCCCCTGATGGCACCACTGGGGTACACAAATTACATCCCACTAGGCACCCGACTAATAGCCTCCACAGCCCTCATGTTCGCAAACTGGGAAATAGCACTCCACTGGGATAGCAGACTGCTCCAAGGACTGTTCTTGGCTGAAGAGCATGTCACAGTGCAGTTAGATTAGTGAAGACTATGCACAGCTGCAACCTCATACCTCTTGGCCCAAATTCATACGGTCACCATTACGGGAATACTTGCTCTCCCAGGAATCCGACGACTTACATTAAATGACTTCTGCTTGGCTTGCCGACCCTGGCTCTTCATACCCACCCTCATCACTGTTTTGTGCTCATAGTCTGCTGGGTTGTTAAACAGCTGTTACGAGTACAGCACTGGGTGTTATGGAACCGTGTCCCCTCACCCTTTTGGCTTATGTGGTGTCCTTTTCCTACCATGTCCTATTCCGGTCTTTCCATATGTGGGAAATGCACTACGATGTGGCATGTATCATATCTGCAATGCTTATAACCCTGACCATCATCTATGTTCTTTTGCATGCTCTGCATTTTTGAAAGTCTCCTAAATAAAGTTGTAAAAAAAAACTTATATGGCAAACCACACCTTGTTCTGCCCACTCCTTACCCCTGTAAACCCCTTACTACTGTTTAATTCTACAGTCATGGCACGTTTAAATTTTCCAAGACTCCTGAGAAATTCCAGTCGGGCAATAAGTGAACTCATTTTTGGCAATAAATCTGCACGGACACCCGAAAATGGTTTTGTGAAGTAGGTCACCTGTCCCTCTGTCTCACTCTTTTTTGTAGCTTATTTTCATCCCTGATTTCTCCCTTTATCGCTGTTTTTAAAATCTTTTTCCTTCTCTTTCTTTCTCGCTTTTCTACACTTCTCTCTCGTGCCTTGTGTTTACGTCTGATGATGACTAATACTTCCTAGGCCCCAAATATGAATGCCAGGACTCACCAGCTCCATCTATCAGCACTAATTAGGCAAGATGCAGCTCTCAGTCCTTTCATTGAAGAACTAAGGTCACCTTGTTAGCAACCTCAAGCGTCATGGTCCATATTATTTATTTTAACATCAATGTATGTCAGCCTGGTTATGATCACTGGCGCAAAAATCTTTAAACAGGCTGCACGGTGTCACCGAATAAGAAATTACTTGTCCCTGACTGGAAATGAGGCAAAACATTGTCAAGCAGAACAAATTCAAGCTTACATTAGCCGGTTTCTGTAAAGAATCATCGAACACTTCCGGGACCTCACAAGAAAAATGGAAGCCAAGTCACGCTAAGACTGAAACTACAGTACTTCAGCTTCAAGAATTCTGGAGTGTGAAAAAAACGAAATGTATTCAGTTTACCTGTACAACCTCTGACAAGACATACATAAGATTAGCATTCTGGGTATCCATGATTCATGTTGCTTTCGAGTCTAGGAGCCTCATTTTGAATGCCACTAGTAATATTTAGAGTTACTGGTCCCAAAGGATTACAAGAAGAGAGGGTGTTTTCCTGAAGACTTTGATTGCTGAAAGCAGGTGAAATCTGTTTGTGAAACTGCAGGGGCAAACATACACGAGTACAACAGACACATTCCTCATATGTCAAAGTGTTTCATGGTTCACAAAACTCAAAAGCGACGTTGAAAAGTTCCATCACATCCTCAGCTGCTGTAATACATTCTCAGGCAGAGCTCTGAATCCTGTAGGGATTCTCTGAATGCACATGCAGAGCTCCATGGGCGCTGGGGTAGAACCCAAAATGCAGTCACTGTCCCAATTGCTCTACAACAGGCCAAAGTACAACAGGCAGAGCCCCAGTTACCCAAACACAGGCATATAGACGCCGAATGCAGCCACTGAAGGCTGAGGTTTAGCTAGACCGCAGCTGTACAGCTTTAAATTCAAAGAACCTGTCTAGTCTCCATGTGTGTATTGTTAGCCTCACATGCCTAGTCAGCCTCCCCATGAATATATGCCTGAAATGCCTAGTACAGGCCCCTCACGTAAACTTATATTATCCTTAGCGTACCTTCTCTATGACTAGGCTTAGCCTTGAGTATCCAGTGTTAAGCCTCCCAAATCACAGGCAAATTCTCAAATGTGCCTCCCTAGGATCCAGTGTATCCTTAAAATACTAATTATTGGCTAAGAATGCCTGGTTCAGCCCCACCCCCCACCACCATGTCCACATCCCTCACCCCTATGTGCAATCATTTCCAGAAACCAACCACTTCATCTTCGTCATGGAAAGATATGTCCTCAAATTCCTCAAGCACTTTTAGAGCCTAAACCTTTCAATGGAGCCTTCCGTTGCACAGAATAATCATCAGCTGCCAGTAGTGCTGTCCCATGCGTATGCTATATCGCAGTCACTTTCACATTTGCAGGTATTGGATAAAAATGCCTGGTGTATATTCTGCAGAATAACGCAATGCCATGTCCAGCATTCTCATGCACTGGTATAGCCTCAGATGTACATAACATCAGACCCATGTGCCCCAAATAAGGGTGCACTGGACATTTGAGGTACTCTATACATAAAGAGGCAGCATTGGGAATTTGAGACTATTTATGTGCATGGGAATATGCGTTAGCCGTTGGAGGATAACCATTAACATCTGAATGCCTAATGCCCAGTCGCGGCCCGCTTCGCTCGAAAGGAGCCAGGCGGATGTGGCGCATGGGGGGGGCACCTAAAATTTTATTAAATTAAATTTTTAAAAAATACTTACCATTTTGGTGCAGTCCCGCGCCGCTCTCCTCTTCCTTTCAGGCTGCATGCAGGCAGAGGCTCCCAGCCTGCCCTGTGGCCAATTCTGACGCTGCTCAAAGCAGTGTCAGGATTGTCTGGGAGCTCCCAAGCAGACTGTGAGCCTGTGTTGCCGGGCTGGAGGGAGCCTACCGCGCATGTGTGTTTGGCCGGCCGGAGCTGGGCAGCCGAACATACATGCGTAGTGACGGGGAGTGTTGAGCACTCCCCCTCACAGCTCCTCACCCCAGATGCCCCGCCCCTTTCATAACGAGGGGCTAATAAACATAGTTTATTATCCCCTTATTGTGAAAGTTTTGCAGCTTCTGCTGCTGGCGGGGGGACGACGCTCCTCCGCCCTAATGGAGGAGCCACCGATGCTAATGCCCAAGACAGTTTCCCCATGCACAGCAGCTCTCTGATGCCCGGTAAAGTGTCTCTTATCCCATGTTTGTCATCAAATGCCCACTACAACCTCACAGCCCCATTTATAGCCTCACACGATCTGCGCTGTTCACACCTGCCTCAGCATGTCCTTACACATCCCGCTTATAGAAGAATTAAGATGAAGAGGACACTTAAAAGAGCACCCTGGATTGGTGCTATGCTGACTCAGTTCGCAAAGCCAGAATCCAGGCCAAACAGTCAAGGACTATGTGTTTGACATACTTCACCTTATTGTGTAGTTGTGTCGCTTTATCCTAGAGCGGTTTGCTTTATCCCTATCCCCTGCAGTTGTTTTAGTTTCATTGCATTTTGTGTGTGATTGTTCAGCATGTTGAAAAACTCAATAAAATGTTTAAGAAACACGATCTTTCCCACCAACATTAAAGAACAACAAAATGTGTCTCTCAATATAGAGCTGCAGGTCTCAATATCTGAATAGTTATTGCTGCTAAGCACCCATTCACATAAGAATACCTTCAGCCACTCCTGGCTTTTTCCAAGAGGCTGTTTTTATATAATTAACAGGCCAAACATGTGAGGCTTTTGGTGTGCTTTGGCTTACTGATGAATGGAACACTAATAATCACTCATTGTTTAAGAGTAAAACCCAAAAAGCCACCTGTTTGACACTGAAAGGCTAGAGAGTGGGACAAAGACTGGTAAATTTAGGACGAGCTCTTCATACATTTTGCTTCTGACCTTTTTTTAGGCGAAATGTTGCTGTTACCTCGAAATCAGGGATCACAATGAAAAGGCCAGAGGTGCCAAGGGGAATTTGCGGGTCTGGCGAACTCCTGTTGCCATCAGTGGCGTTATCTCAATCTTGTCAACTTTACAGTACAATGAGGCACTCTCTTTAGTTTTGATCCCCTCCCATCCCTTTGAGCCAGGAGGAACAAAAACCATATCACATGTATTTTTTACATATGTACACTGTGTAGATTGTACTGCTGAATATTGACAACAAAATACTGACCTACAATAATATCGACATCAAAACACAAACAGTTGTAATATCGACTGCCCTGTACATATAATTAAAACTACAAAAATATTGAATCCAAAATACCATTGTACTTAAAAAATATAAAGTTAAAAATATCAAAAGTAAAAGTAAAGATTACAACAATATTGACTCATAAAATTAACATTAGAAATAACACAAATTATGAAAACCAAATTATAGTTGAAAACATATAGCATATAATTTCTTTTAAATAGGAAATGTATTTAATTAAATTTAGTTTAACATTTTAAAAGATTCAATATGTTCTAAAATATATTTTATGCAATTAAAATAAATGTATCATGTAATTAATCTTTAAAAATGTGTACTTTGAATTACAATTAAAATAATATAGCTTCTAGATAAAAAAATATGTATTTACAAAATATAAACCGTTTTGAAAAGTACAATATTTTTTATAAACATCAATTTCTCTGAAAATATCAAAATTAAATATCTTCACAAATATTGTTTTAAATGTTAAAAAAGAAAGAATAATTAAATATATATCTGCAAACATATAAAACAATTTTAATACATGTAAATGTTTAAAAGTTAACGGATATTTGTGAAGGGATCAGATTTACTATTGTCACTCCAGGCTAAACAACATTAAGGAAAGCATTGGGCTCTGGAGGGGAAAGAGTTTCTGTTCCCACTCCAAACTGAGCAACATTGGGGAAAGAGTTGACATTATGCTGGGGTCAAATATACTAATGCCACTGTAAACTAAGAAACACTGGGGAAAGCTTTGGACTTTGGAGGGGTCAGGTTTGCTCTTCCCACTTCAAACTAAGCAAAATTAAGGGATTCATTAGACAGTGTGATGGTCAAATTGTCTATTCTCATTTCATACAAAACAACATTTAGGAAGGCTTTGGGCTCTAAATGTTTCAAATTCATTATTCTCACTCCAAAGTAAGCAGCATTGAGTAAAATGTTGGGCTCCGAAGGGGTCAGATTCACTATTCCCCTCCAAACTAAGGACCAGTGGGGAACATGTTAGACTCTGGAGGGGTAGATTTACTAAACTAAGAAACACTGGGAAAGTGCTAAACTCAAGGGGGGTCAAACATACTATTATTACCCCAACCTAAACAACATTTGGGAAATTGTTGGATGCTTTAAGGCTTCGATTTTCTATTCCCTCTCTAAACTAAGCAACTTTTATGAAAGCATTGGACTTTGGAGGGGTCAGATTTACTATTTCCACTCCAAACTAAGCATCAGTGGCTAAAGCATCGGACTCTGGATGGGTCAGATTTAGTATTCCCATCTCAAACTAAGCGACATAAGGGAAAGTGTTGGACTCTGCAGGGTCAAATGCCTGTAACATATTTGTGAGGTATAGGTGAGGAATTTACAATATGCCTGTTACAGCTTAAAAAATAGCAGGTGATAGAAGTTATCTAGCATGCACTGTTAAAGGAAAAATTCTTTTGGCGAGGGAAGAGGATGCAAATTTCAATTAAAACACAAAACCTGGCAGAAATGTTGCAAGTGCAACATAGATGTCATCCCACTTCTTTGAGAAAACAACCAGTCAGACAGTTAACAAGCAGTAAAATTACCTGAATGGACAGGTGCAGAAAATTGTGATAACTGTGAACGAGAAACTCCCCTGGCAGGCCCTACACAACATTTCCCATGAGTAATAAAAACTAGACACAGCCCTAATTAGAAGCAAATATTTCCTCCATGAGCCATGTAGTATGCTTCTGTCTTCCACGACTCATTGCAACCCACTTGAGCTCCTTGACCCATGCATTTCTTAGCTAATTTTGAACGTAGGCTCACTTTCTTATGGTTGTTTGTGAATGAAAGTAAATAAGCATTTCATAGGAGTATACCATAATGCCCACTGTCACCTTGCATCTTGTTGGCACCCTTATGAAAGTGGCACGCTTGACTGGCAGTAACTGGATTTCTGGAATTTTACATTTTTTTGGGCTAAAAATGTCCTTTGAAGCAACTGAAAGATGTCTTTTTAGCATTTTTTGAAACACTTAGATGGACCATTATTTAATTCCAGTTGTGGCATTAACAGGATTTTCACCTGATTCAGACTTTGATGTAGGGTAGTACCCTACCTACAGAAGAATATGTGCAAAAACAAAAAAAACAGAAGCATCATTTCAGAAATACCAAAAAGTGTGGAGGTGAACCCATCAAAGAGTCATTTATTTATAATAGGCATCGCCCAAAACCAACTAGATCATTTTTGTGGAATTGGGTTGCATGTACATTGTCATGTTTCTCTTTTATGCATCTGTTTTTTTCCTGTTTGAATCTAATCCGTGATTTGCCATTGACAAATGTGACCCCCAAAGTGTAACATCTTGCAAAGCGTCAATGTCTTTTGAGTTTTGTCTGGTTAGCTTTCAATATAAACAAATATAATAATAGTTCTCCTCAATCTGCAATTAAAAACAGAATTAAGGTCCTTTAGCGGCATGTAAGGGCAACGCTTCCAGTAAGGCATCATTCGAGTAGGTCATATTACATGCTCACAGTGGGCCCAAAGCAGTTATGAAGCTGCCAGTATTATTCTCGCAGGCCGGGGAAGGCCCGGGTGTGCATTTATGTGCATGTAAGGGCTGGAGGCAGGTAGGGAGCTGAACACATGCCTATATTTGGTCTTGTAAAGCCCGATCTGTAGTTACACTCGCACAGTGGACTCAAGGCAATTAGGAGGCTGAATGTATATCTCTAGTAGGCACAGTGAGGTCCAAGTGTGGTGAAAGACAAAGAGTGGGCCGAAGGTATTTACGAAGCTGCATGTCTACGTGTAGTAGGTCAGGTAAGTCCCAATTGTGCAGTAACTCGCACACAGTTATCCCAAAAGATGTGAATTGAGAGTCAAGGCAGACAGTTCATGTCTAAAAAGGTCCTACTTACAAAATTAAAATGTTGGGATATTTATTTAAGCAATTGTTGCCAGAGCAGCAATATTGCACCAAAAGTTGTGATGTCCTTCACCAAGCCTAAACAGATAGCATCTGAATAAATTTTAAAAAGCGGTTTAATTAAACAACAAATAATCCAAGGCTGCCCTAAGGAATTTTTTTGGGCCTTCATGTTTGGAAGGGCGTGCTTATGTTTGTAGTGTGTGCCTCTGGTGATTTATACAGAGGATGAACACCCAAAAGAAGCAGTGAAACTGAAAGATTGCAGTACGCTTCTGCAAGCTGCCAGATAGTTCAGTGCTTTAACCAAACACTGATTAAGCGTTTAAAAACATCACAGCTGATCAGGACTGAGCATGCCATTTCATTTGGGTGGCTTTCTTTGGGGTCTGTTCACAAATTGCATTTTATATTACCTGAACAAGTACTACAGTATTAATACTCTTACTACAAAATGCTATTCACAAATCTATGACAGAGAGCTCCGCCAATCCTATCTTCTCTGTTAAGAGGTCACCATCACATGTGAGAGATATCTGCACATGAAGGTCTACATTTTAGTAGTAAAATGTGGGAGGGACAGGAGAGTGGGTGGAAAATAGGGATAGTTACTACTAAATGTGTGAGGCTTAGAGAGAGGTAAGGAGGGGTTTAGGGAAGGACATGCTTAAAAAAAATACCAACCCACAAAGGTGTAAGCTCATGTCAGTTCACAAACCACACTTCTAAACTTACTACAGCCTGCAAAAATATCTCAAAAAAGTAGTCAATGTACTTATGCTCAGTCTTGGAATTAGTCAAGTGCCACATATATTTATCCACAGGTATTGCAACACACTCCCATAGAGTATTATAAAAAGGCTGGGACTTAGACTATGACCCAAAGGAAATAATGTTAAATACAATTATTTTGACTTTTAAAATAAACGAAGAAAACGATGATTTTTATATATATATATATATATATATATATATATATATATATATATATATATATATTATTTCTTCAACAGATGGACTGATAGCCATCTGACGGCTGCACCCATCCCATCACGTATCTCCCAAGTCTCGAAGTTAATTAAGTCCAAAGCGCTCGTATTTAGTTTATGAATTTATTTTTCTTATACAGGTAATTAAGAGTCCCAAGTGAGATGTCTGTCAACGCGTTTCGGCAAAACGCCTTCTACTGGACAGTTTGGCTAATCAGCCGACATCATTTTCATATAGCTGTTAAGTCCTACATTTATTTCCATAACACTGTGATGTGCTACAAACGCAGCGGCCATTTTGAAGTGTATAATCATAATTATTTAAATACAACAATTAATAAAGGAATGAACCTACATTGATGCCAATATTTACAGATAAGATCAGAGTTAAGATTAGACAGTCCTAAGGAATAAATATTAAATAATAAATATAATAGGCAAAAAGACAATAGCTTCCAATAATTCATAATGTTTGATCATATAAAAACATTAATCAAATAACAGGAACAGTAATAGTATAAATATAAACGGAGAAACTGTAATATCGTATTTTTCAATTTTTCAATATTTAAATTATCATTCGTTATATATACATATATTTATTAATAACTAATTAATGTCTTATATTAAAATCAAGTTTTGACAGTGACAATAGTTATGTTATGGTGCTATGATATATATCTGATGCCTGTATAATCAGATCTAATTCCTCACTGTCCTTATCTGTATATTAGGTAATTCCATAGACACACATATAAATATGTTGTGTTCAAATAAGGCCTTAGCATAAAGTGCAATGTGCTGAAAGACTAAACTAATAATAAGTGCAAAAGAGCATATAAAGTGCATAGAAGTGTTACAAAAACTCCAATTAAAACAACCAGATCTATTAATCTTTTGGTCCATGTGATAATCTAAATGTGCA
This sequence comes from Pleurodeles waltl, assembly GCF_031143425.1. Classification (NCBI taxonomy): domain Eukaryota; kingdom Metazoa; phylum Chordata; class Amphibia; order Caudata; family Salamandridae; genus Pleurodeles; species Pleurodeles waltl. The sequence goes on along the minus strand of NC_090444.1, from coordinate 1,098,692,483 downwards.
TATATACCTCTATGTATGATATTTAGTATTCTACATTCGCCAAGTTATAGGAGAATAAAATAAAATCAAACAGTCATCATCAGTGGTGCAGTACAGATCTATATACGAACTTACTCCATCTAGATTTCATCAGATTGTGATATGAATTCAAACTAGGGAAAGTTATTCAGTCATGTCCATTTTACAGATTTCATCATGGCACGATCATCTAAGTTAATTATGATCTTCTCACCCATCTTCCCAAAAAGGGAATATAAATAGCATACTACTAAATTGGCACTACTATTTTTAAGATTAAATGGCATAGGGAGTCTCTATCTAAAAAGCAATAAACAATGTATTTTCATCTAAGATGGACATGGAGCTCAGCATCAAGATTGTGCCCCAATGGGGACTCAGAACCCAATAATAAAATCATCTTGGATTCCATTTGTCTGAGCTCGAGCGTTCTATTACCACCTCTAGGATTGTTTTTAATGTGTTTGATGCCATAAAAAGCTAAAGTGCCACATTCTCCTTTGTGTACTTCCCAAAAATGTTTGGCCAGGGGATAGGTTTTATCCTGATTTTTTATGGCTCTAAAGTGCTGTAAGAACCTAACTTTTAACTTATGAATGGTACTCCCAATATATTTTTTCTGGCATCCACATTCGATGACATAAATCACAAATTCAGTGTCACATGTGATCCGGTCTTTGATCTCGCACTGACGACCATCAAAAGTATATATATATGTAGAATTTCCAAAAAATAGAAAGCATGTGCTCTTGGTGTTACGAAAATGTATTAATTATATAAGGATGTCTAGCCCCTGTGACGCATTTTGGCATAACAGCCTTGCTCACGCAGAGGGTGACTGTGCATCACAATCAACCATATACCTTTTGGTGAACAAGAAAAAGAAAAGAATAATTCATAATGGCACAATACCTTCCCCTATAAAATCCGCCATCTTGGAACATGCATACTATATACACAAGAGGAATGGTATTAGCGCATATCTCAATAGCTTGAATGTAAACTAGCATACAAAAGTCAGAAATAGCACATCAGTTATCAGAATATGTTAGTCAATCATGTGTAAACAGGAATATAATTGCCCAAATGATCCCTGTCCCTGTATATACTGTAAATGATCAAAGTTTCTGAAAAGTTACAAAAACTGGGATCTTTTAAATCCGACAAAATGAAATTACAAATGCCTATCTTGCAGTTATATTCCTATTGTTCAAATTCAATATTGAATATTCTCTCTCTCTCTGTCTCTATATATTTATTTATATATATATCTATGCATGTTTTTTGTTTTGCTAATAACTTTAGCACTGTTTAACGAATTGTCATGAAATTTGCAAAACTAGATTGTCAGTCACTTAAGGTGCTGTCTGGAAGGTTTCAGGGTGAGCCGTCAAGCGGGGGCCAAGAAAAAGGGGGGGGTCCCAAAACATGTTTTCCCCATGCAATTCCCCATAGGGATTTTAGACACAATTACAGATAGCTAGATCTTGGTCCAGAATCAGTCCGTCTTGTAATTTGGTGTAAATCTGTTCAGTAGTTTTGGAGTGAATAAAGTAAAAAGATTTATGTATAGATAGAGACACATTTCCACCGTGGATCCACTGCAGATCTGGGTGGATTCGCAGATGCATGTGCCAACAGCAATGCCGTGATTGGCTGGCCACATCCTGAGAAGAAAGTTGCGGCCCCCATTTTGTTCATCAGTACTCTGTTCCCAGCGGGAAAACTAAACTCTAAAAGTGATAGAAGGAGTCAGGGTAGAGGTACCCCTCTAAGAGGGACACCTCCTGGGCAACAAATTGTCGAAATTTTTTTTTTCCGTGTGCAAGGATCTGCAGATCCACTCAGATCCTCACAGATTTGGGTGGATTAGGTCCGCAGATCCAGATCCCAATAAAAAAAAACACATACACCCACTCACAGATCAACACACCTACTCACTCACACACCCACTCAAAGACCTGCACAGCACTCACACACTCACACAACCACTTACACACCCCCACAAAACCATTCACCCACCCACACAGCTACTCACACACCTATTCACACACCCACGGAGCCACCCCCACGCCCACTCACAGACCCACACAGCCAGCCACACATACACTTACACACCTATGCACTCACACACCCACTTACAAACACACACAACAACTCACTCACACGCCCAGGTTACAGGGACATTATAGTTAGGAAGTAGCATAAAACATGGAAATTCACTGAAAAAAACAAAGCTGACAGGGACATTATAGTTAGGAAATAAAATCTGAAAAACCTTAAAAATTCACTGTAAAAAACAAAGATTAGAGGGATGTTATAGCTAGGTTTAGATTTTACACCCACATAACCATAGAAATTCAGCAATTATAGGTATCTCAAGTAAATATAACGTGTGCCCTAAGGTAACTATAACTCGTGCCCTTGCCATGCACTGCTAATTACCCTACATATTACATCACTCATGACATCTTCTATGACATAATTGATAATATCACTGCAACATTTGCAATGAAATTATTGATGAGAAATATGTGCATGGCGGGCGCACAAGTTATAATTACCATAGGGCACGAGTTATTGTTACTTGAGATAACCATAACTATAAATGCTGAATTTCTATGGTTTTGTGTTTGTAAAATCTGAACCTAACTATAACATCCCGGAATATGTAGCAGGGTATCCCCAGTAGTTTCTAAGATGTAGGTGGAGAGCAGCTTCTTCATATGGAACACTCTACAATACCACAGACATTCCAAAACTGCTCACCTCAAATGTCTCTTTTTTAAGCAAAGGATTAGCCCAGTGCTATCCACATCGAGCTAGAAGGTGACAAAGCCTTTTGCCATTTTTACAGCACGGTATTTTAAAATGTCTCCGTCACCTTTAGTACATATTAAATCAGTGATGTCATCAATTATGTAATTTGACATGTCATGAGTGATTTATTATGTGAGGTCATAAGCAGTGCATGGTGGGGGCACAAGGTATAGTTAGCTCAGTGAACTATTACTGGTATATTTCAGTCATTTTTTGGCCTTTAAATGCTAGTTTTATCTTATTTCAATACCTAACTATGTCACTGTAACCTTTGTTTTATTCAGCAAATTTCCAGTTTTCTTTTAGCATAAGCTAAGATCTTATTACCATACCTAACTTTAACATCACTTTAACCTTTGTTTTTTCAGTGTATGTAATTCACACACACACAAATGCCTTTAATTTAATGTTAAAATGCATACATAATTAATAATAAGTATTATATTACTATAAAGTGTAATCTTAACACATTATATAATTACAATTTAAAGCACACTTTTAAACTCTGTAAAAAAAAATAAAAGGTAATTCCATACATAACTTTAAATAAATGCTAATACATAGTAAATAAATATAAACATTTTGAGTGTATGTGGGATTTTTAACAATTATTTTAACAAATAATATTTAAATTTTACATATATTTTAAATATATATACATTTATACATATATATATATTTTATGTATGTATATATATATATATATGTATATATATATATATATATATACACATTCATTGCTATGTAACACACGTTTATGTTAATGTGCTGTAGCATTTTTTTATTAGTTCAAGGTTTAAAAACATATTTATATTTATTTTATAATAAGATTTTAAATTAAAATAAGTTAACTAATTCCTAAAGAATAGTAAATGAAAATATGTTCTCTATGTTTTACCATAGGTAGACCTCTAGCAAGGTGACAGAGGTCTCCACCAAGGTGTGAAAAGTTATCAGTAAGTATTGTATGTTTATAAAACCTAGTGTAAGGGTGGAAACATGTGAGTCTGCACATAGTAGTAAATTTAAACAGCAATAGTGAATAGCAAAAAAATGTAATGTTACCACAAGGTGCAGTAGTAGATTTACACATGGGTAGATTTACACATCTAAATTTTCCTTTGTGGATAGACCTCTCAGTGTAAATTTCTATTATTTTTGTTCATGGAACAGTTTTTGAAATAGCACTACTAAATTCTGCTAGATTTGCAGGGCATATTACAATTCAGGTTCAGGAGACATAAAACCATTGTAGAGTAGCAGAAAACAAGGAATGTAGAAACGTATATTGAAAACCATACACAATGAACATATGTATGGAAAATATAACTGAGTAAGCAGGCACATCGTACATAGGTTGAGTGGACCTACATTGAAACAATGGTAATCGTATCAGTAAACCCAGTAAACAGGGTATGTAAGTATTAGCTAAGATATAGAATATACACATTGTGTTGGTCACATACAGTGGTAAGGCAATTTGGAATATATACAATATTAGCAATGTAAGTCTTTAACCATTTCAGTGTGTTAAAAGATTAGGCTGGGTTTAATAGGAGCTATTGTAGCTTGATTTTAAGATTTGAGGTCAAGGATGAGGTTTTATATTGATAAGAAGTGCATTCCATAGCTTTGGGGCACACTTGGAGAAGATACATTTGAGATTATTTGTAAACAATATTTTTTAATTTGTTAATAAGCGGTGTAATTTTGCTTGCTACTGGACAGTTTTTAACAAATAACTCTAGTTGTGGAGTGAGGAGGAGAAGCAAATGTAGCTCTATGGCCAAGATCGTGAGCCAGTCTTCTAGGCTTCCAGAGTATGAGAGTAAAGAGAAGGCCTGATCCTGTCAAATGTTCTTGCTTGGGTGATCACCATGCATGTAGAATGTAGTATGGCTCTCATCAATGCCTGGACAGAGATTTTTTTTCTTCTTCAAAATAAAAAGTCTAATGTTTTGGAGTAGCTTCAGTTGAAAACTGTGAAGAGGTGGTTGCAACAAGCTAGGTAGAGGGTTGATGCGTAGACATGGGGCACATGTTTGAGGATGGCATATGTGTTATCATTGAAGATGTTCAGACGGGGGGCAGGAGCAACTGAGGCCCAGGAAGGAGGGTCCTTTTCAGAGCCCTCAAGAGCAGCCCCGTTATTCAGGTTGCTCACAGCCTGTCATGAGATCATGAAGTGTTGATGCTGTGAATGAGGGGTAGAGTGCACTCCACATAGATGGAGTTACTGAGAGGGAACATCAGTGACATATGTGGTTGCTACACTCTTTCTCCAAGCAGGACTGAGTGATGCAACAGTCTAGATGTGCGGTTGTGGAGACTGGCCCATGTGCCATAGATGGGCGGTATTGGGCTGGCAACACAATGACATTGGATGCTCTGGAGAAGACAGCTTGAATAAGGTGCACCACTAAAAGACCAGGAGTGTGGAATTCTAAATGGCCTCCCTGTGTGTAGCAGCCTTTGATAATGTGAGGAAAGGGGTTTATTATATCATGTGGTTATACAACTTCACAGTTTAATAAAGTCACAATTTTGCATCAGGCCCAGTCAGGCTCATTTGTAAAACATTAGCTCAGTCCTGGGTAACTGTAGCTCAGAACAGTCAGCCCTTATCAAAGGAAAAAGTGTAAAGCATTTAGAAGTACTAAAACAGCCGAATAAGAAGAAAACACAACACAATAAAAATCCTACAACAATTTATAAAATAGGGTGTATTTTTCATCTTTAAATAAACAAAAATCTATAGCAGGGTTTCAGAGATATACATTTTAAAATAAATAATACATCACAGATTTTAACTTATCGCAATAAATCATTGCTATCTACAGCGACTCACGTTTTAGGGTTAGCCATGATAAGTTACTTGAAAACAGCTATAAAGGCACTTTTATAGTGACTAACTTCAGCATGGAGTCAGTCACACGGAACAGTAAGATCCAGTTGAACGGTTACCTTGCAGTTAAAGCAGTCTCCAGGCAGGTTCCCAGGTCTATGGGCGAACCACCATAGGAATCAGTGGAATGGTCCTGATGCAAAAAGTGCAGATTACTGAAGATGCTCAAGTATGCTGAGGATGCTGAGCCGGTGTCACAGGTCTTCCTGGGATTACCCTTTTGGTTCACAAACATGGTGGGGTGACTTTGGCCAAAGGGAGTCAATGTCCCTTGAAGTCCTGGTGAAGTCCTGCCAAAAAACAGTTGCCACTGGTCTCCGGTTCTGGCGAAACCAGTGGTTCCTTTTAACTGGCATTAACTTCCTTGTTGGGTGGTTAACTCTGATGACACTCATGAATCCAGCTGACTCAGGAGCAACGTTTCAGGACTGGGACTCAGTTTCCCAGGCTCCACGTCGACCATCAGCAGTGGTCAGAGGGTCATGGAAACCAACTTACCAAGTAAAGTGTCTTCAGCTTCTATGGCCCTGTGACTGTATCAAGGAGCCAGTCAACTGATTCTTGGAGTAACCTTGTCTGTCTGCTGCTTAAGGATGACTTTTCCTTGAGTGGAATGCTACAGGCACAATCCTGTCTTTGCCACCCCAAAGTGCAGCAGACGCAAGTCCAGCCTTTGGTGCAGCCTCTCTTTGCTGGTTGCAGGGAATGGTAGGGCAGTCCTTCTTCTGTTCGCTCCCTAGTATTGAAGTGATCTGAGGTCTGAGTGCCAAGGGTAGCACTTCATGTCAATTGCAAGCCCAGAGGGATGGGGTGGCTGACTAACTAATTGGGCTACCAGATCCCTCCCGCTTGATGACAACTTCCTGTTAGTTGTGTCATCCACCCTGCAAGCCCACAGGGACGGGCGGTTGACTAACCAACTAGGCTGTCAGGTCCTTCCCACCTGATGACAACTTCCTGTGAAGGGTGTCATCTACCCATCCCAGGGTACATTATTCTGCCCACTCCCAACATGGCAGATCCCTTCTCTTGGTGTGTGGAGCACCTTAACCAATCCCAGGGGTGTGGCTACCTGGGGGGTTACACGCCCATGGAAAAACACGATTGACAGTGGCTTCTCCCTCTCTGTCCAAGATGTGTGCCTGTCTGCTATAACAAAAGAGTAGCCTCTCTCGTATGTGACTACCATTTGGCATTCAAAGGTGACTTCTCCTTTGAAGCTCACCTTTTAGACTCACACCCTACATGTGTCGTAGTTGGACTCTCGCTCCTCACAAGATTGCTGGTTTAAGGGTGGCAACACTTCTGTTTGTAGGCAACTAGGTCACTTCTACAAGTCGCAACTGTCGGCCCACTCCTCCCAGCTCACAAGCAGTACCTCATCGAAACTCAGACAGTAAAGGTGATTTCTGGCAGCCTTATGCATGGACTCTAGATGTGACTTTTCAGGGGAGTCATGGTGGAACGGAAGTTACCATTTTCTCTTGTTAGCAATAAGTCTCATACACACATAGGCAATTAAGGAGATGCAGCAGAGTTTTCAATATATTTTGAAAAGACTGCAGTCTACGGTAAAATGCATGAATTGCAATGATTGGGATAATGAGCAATAATAAAAGCAAAATCGTGAAGATGAGAGTTGTGAATGTGAAACCCCCCACCATATTACAATAAACATAAGATATGAAATTCCTAACAAAGAAAGCCTAATCTCTACCCTAACAACAGCTCAGTGTGATAAACCCTAATCTGCTAGTACCATATCCATGAGAAGCGCCCCCCCCAGTTCTCATAATCTTGGAATTAAGTATTTAGGTCAGACTCCGTAGAGACAGAAAGGCTGAGTTCTGCAGCAAGGTGATGAGCAGCATAAATGGCATCTGGAAGGAACCCCTCCAATGACTGTCAGAGTCACCAGATCCTCGGGGTCTGTGCACGTTCCCAACACGTCCACCACTGAACAGCTCCAAGACTCTGATAGATAAATCACAGAGACTGAGAGAGTTCAAGAGGGGAAGAGGGGATTAGGAAGGGAACAGCTGGGAAGGAGACCTGTAGTAAGAAAAAGGTTAGAACACACAATATGAAAATTATATCTCCTGAAATCAATACTAGACTATGATTCTAAGCCTAGTCACTCTGAAAACATGAACAATCTAAGAGTTAAGTTTAAAATGACTAAGTTTCAAGATGGCCGGATACCTGTAGGGGAATCAAGATGAATTAAATGAAAACTTTCTTATTCAAGTACTTTCCTTTACATGAGAATCAGAAAAACATTCTGACTAAATTTTAAACCAGTCATATAAATCCTGTTTTGAGAATGTATATTAGGACCATGCAATATTGCATCTAGAAACTCCGGCCTTCTGTGTACTCTTAAAATGTTTCAACCCAAATTGCGCATATTGCAGATATATATATAGTAAACACCATAAAAGGATTGTGCACCTTGAATAACACAATATGAATTCAGGAAACAAATCACATAACTTGTCAACTCGAATATTACATAATAAATATCTTAGAATAGTGGCATACAATAAACAACATGAAATAAACTCGAGGAGAGAATCGTGCGTCTTGCCGATTCGAGTGTTACCATGTAAAATACCAAGAAATGGTAGCACGCAATGAATATCAAAGTCAAATCATCATTAATCGAATCGCGCGTCTTGCCGATTTGTAAAACACGATGTAAATGTCAAGAAATAACAGCTCACAATAAATAACAAGATCAAAGTACAATGAAACGAATCGCGCTTCTTTTGCCGATTCTTAAGCCATCATGTAAATGTCAAGAAATGGTAGCGCGCAATGAACAACAAAGTTAAATCCTCATGAAACGAGTTGCGCGTCTTGCCAATTCGTAAAACATCATGTAAATGTCAAGAAATAGTAGCGCGCAATGGACAACAATGTCTAAACACCATAAAATGAATTGCGTCTTGCCGATTCTTAAGCCACCATGCCAATGTCAAGAAATGATAGCACGCAATGAATAACAAAGTCAAACCTTTATGAAACAAATTGCGCGTCTTGCCTATTTGTAAAATATCATATAAATGTCAAGAAATGGAGCGCGCAAGTAATCTGTTACTCATTTAAGAATTAAACCAAGAATATGAAAATTCTCAATAACGGTGTCGGGACAGTCCAACCACCGTCTTACCGCCTTGAACAATGATCACCAATGAAGGATGAAGGGCCGAAGACTGGAAGATCCAAATAGGCCGCCGGGACAGGAGCTCAGGAAGAAGCTGCTGCTCTGCACCGGGACCTCTGAATAGTGAGCACTGGGAGTTGGGCTGGCTCTCTTTTATAGAGTCTTGGCCCAGCCCAGAACCACACCCAGGCATGTTGCAGGAAAAGTCTCTGGAAGGCCCTGGAAAGGGGCCACACCCTAACACACTCTGAAAACCTGCAGCAATACATTGCAAAGGAACAGTATTTGTAAGCATATTAAAAATAAGTTTTCAGGATTGAACTCTGCAATGCAAAAGGTTAAACCACAACATATCAGCACAATGCATAAATTACTTTGTTTTGAGAGTGCTGGGTTTTTGCATTTTTGTCGCCAATAGAGCACGTACTGCTCTGGTGTTGACAATGACCTTGCCCGTGTGAGGTGTATTTATACTGTATGTACCTAAAAAACTGATAATGTGGGAGACTTTTGTTGGCAATTACATAAATAATCCCAAACAAATGCGCATTATGTTCCTGTCAAACGTAAGTGAGAAAGGGACATTATGGCTATACCTACATACATCACTAATAATGATGCCTTCTCAGAATGGCACTGATAAGCAAAACATTTCTTATAAAAGCTGTGAAGTGCTAAAAGAAATAATAAAACAGGGCATGCTAAGTGGGTAAAAGGTTACTAGGTAAAAAGGACAACAGGCCTGCAAGCCAATGGCTAAGCTAACTCCTGTGCCCAGTGGGGAACTAAAATGGATTCACCACACTTGGCCTTCCTGTTGGGATGAGATCATACCTCTTGTCCTTGGCAGATCCTTTTTGTTCCTTCCTGGGAGCCATTCACCTTTCCCTAGCAAGGCGGGCTTGAGGACAGCAGCTTTTCTGCAACTGTAAAAATTTAGTAGAAACTTTTGGACAACAACTGGCAACTTTCTAAACTTGCCATTTGCCCAAGAAATCAGGTTTAATGCAACAATTCCTTTGATATCTTGAAATGCCATATTTAGTAGTCCCATTAAAAAGTTAGCACTGCTGAGTTGTCAGCATGTATCACTGTACTCATCAATTAAGTTACACGCCTTTCTACAGTAAAGACAATGTGTGTAAAACATGTCTACTCTTTAACATGCACCGCCCTGTCTTAGGGCTCATTAGGCCTGCATTGGGGTGATATATATATATTAAATAGGTATTAAAAGGAAGGTTTGGGTTTTGCCATTACTTGAAATAGCAAAGTTGAGTTAGTAGTTTAGAAACTGTTCTGCCTGCCTTCAATGGCAGTCTGAGTGTCATGTTTAACTTGTCACACTGATGATGGCAAAACCAGTGCTACAGTTCACAAGGGACACCTAACTCACAGGCCCTAGGTTCCCCTTCTACTAGGAACTCATAAGTAAATTAACTTATGGCAATTGTGGGTGAGGCAATTAGACATATACCTTTTAAAGGGTCAGAGTGCTGGCACTGGGGCCTATTTGACAGGACTCAGCTCAAGTACAGTGTTAACAAACCAGCAGCATCAGTCCAAAGTTACCAAATTGTGTGGCAAATAGTGATGGTGAATCCTGCAAAAAGCCATTTCTTTACAGGTACTAACTAAAGGTAAGGAAGTGTATTTACCACAACCCGACATCAGCCTTAAACCAAAGGACAGCAGGCTTGAGGGGTACTCCATGACTGCTAGCTCAACCCTAATTGAGCATTGCTGAATGACAGAGGGTACACAGAACAGCTGATAGAAGCAGATAGAAAAGTGCTAACAATAAAATCTGAAATACTGTAGACATCAAATAGGATTGAAAAAGTTGTAAGGGTAGTTAAGGGCAAATTAGGGATGCTCACAAAAAGAACAGCAGGAGTGTAAAAAGAACTTGCGGTGCTGGACAATAAAATGAAAGTCCTAGAAACCAAATGTGAGTAGACCTTTTCTGTGGAAGAAAAGGCATGAGGCCTTCAGGTCATAGGTGGGAGTATTAGGGGTCTCTTAGCAGTTACGGAGGAATTTTAGCAAAAGTAAATGGGACCTGATGGGCCTAGAGGTAGAAAGAATACAGCAGGTGGTGAGAGCTGTGACTAGACTGCCTTGAATACCCAGAGGGAACAAGCCAACTATAGGAAGAACTGTGTTGGTCACCTTGCAGTGTATCAAACTCAGGAGACAAATCCCGTGGGCTTCAGTTAAAAAGAAGAAAATAATGCTAAGAAGAGCAAGACATTTGTCCAACCCTGACTTGAACTTGAAACGCTTACTAGGAAGCATGGTCTGTTGGACATAAAACATAGGGCCTGATTTAAAAGTCTGCAAAGGGGAATACTCAGTCACAGTGGTAATGGTAAGATGGCAGATGGGATATCCGTCATGTTTGTGACGGAGTTTTCCCTTGGCAGACTTCTAAATCAGGCCCAGAGTCCGGCAGTGTAGGGTATCACATATTCAGCCGACTTTCCTGTCAGTTCAAGAGTAAATTACAAGGGTGGAATCAGCAAGAAAACGGATGGGGGAACTTCCCTCAGAGCCCCCTATTTGATGGGATGGGACTGCAACATTACCTTTCCACAAAAGGAGGTTGATGAAATGGAGACAGGACTACCACTGGACCGAAGTCCTCATTCAGGGGGTAATATTCTGGTCAACCTAGCTTTGAGGAGGAGTAGATCCCTTCATTCTAAATGAAATGTTCTTTGTTCCTTCCACCATTCCATTCCCCTGACCAAATGGCCTATTGAAATGAATCTGGAAAAATATTAGCGGTGAATGGCTTAAGCTGAAATTGCAAAGTTGCAATAGATTATTGCTGTTACCTATATTAAACATCCTTGTAATTTACATGTAATTGATGCATACAGTGTCAGAGTTTAATTGGCACTACATTTTAATAAAAAAATATTTGAACCAAAGGGTGGTTAAGTACAGTTTAGGGGTGTACAGAGACATTTCTTGGTATAAGCCAGACTTGCAAGAGCAGCTAGGTTAACCTTGAAGGAATTCCCAAACCAGTCACAAGACTCAGTAGGACTGGGCCAGGAAATCTTTGACATTGACACATCCATGCACCAGAAATGTCCAGAACCTATAATAAGCCTGAGGGCGAAATGGTATCAATACTGTGATCTTCCTCTTGCAGATAAGGAATGAGTGTATATTGTATATATATTTATATATATATATATACAATATTATGTGAGGAGGCATTTGGTATTGAAGTATATCATTTTTTGTACTTCATCTTGTTGTCCGAGCGTTCTTTGATACATTATTTGGAGAAACTATATATATATATATATATATATATATATATATATATATATATATATATATATATATATTAGTAATGCATGCCTCAGACCTATGCAAGTCATCTTCCTTCATAGGACTTAACTGAGCCCAGGGTGCTGCATACGATTTATCAACCTGGCACTGGTACATGCCCTAAATGTGGGGAGGGGTTGGTGAGATTCTTGTCTATGCTATGGATATATTGATGGTTACAATATTGAAAAAGGGAATGCAGGGAGGGAAAGATGCATCATGAATATAATTCCATGTACCAACTATTACCTGATGCAGGAGTACAAAAGCCTGGTTTGCACACTAGTGGTCCATGGTGAAACTTGCATCAAAAGGTGTGCTTGAATGGTCTGAAGCTGAAGAGATATATATGTCAAGAAACCAAACTGATGTTAAGTGGAGTGAAGATTTGCACAAATATTTACAGTGACTTCAGATATGTTGTTACCACCTGACATACTTCCACCATGAATCCAATTAGGAACCTAGCTTGACATTATGTCTGAAATCTCCAGAATTTTCAGAGACAAATTTGGCAAAGTCAGTGCAATATGGAACTTTAGGAGGGCGAATCATTATGACTATTGCAATGTGAGAAAGTGTTGCTGCATTCATAAAGTGCAAGTATGTATGGGGGAATACATGGTCTCATCTGCTCTGTTTACTCCACTGGGCCTGCCTCGCCTGCTGTTGCAATAATGGCTCCCTTGACTTACTGCATAGTTTATATTGATATAAATGAAAAAATATATATTATTTTGAGCATGGAGCTTTCATTCCCATCACTGGATCTACACCCACTTCGATGCAGACCCAAGAACTGACTTTCAGATGTAAATTTCCACAGTACTATGGGAAAACCTTTTTCCACGATTTCAGCAAGGAAAGTAACTGTAAAACATCTGAAATGTTCAAAGTTGTCTGGGTTAGCGTCACGTTTTTTTTTTTAAAGAGGACAGACAAAGCCCCCTTTCTGTGTAAAAGAGAAGGTGCTTGTGTAGGTTCTTGCATAGGATTCTCAGAGTAGGGTCATGGCTTGGGGCTAGAGCTGGCTAATTTTAAGTAATTTTCTGAAATACAGCTGAATTGGCACAGGTGACTGGTGCTTTCCTGTTAAGAGGAATATGCTCAGGATGAAGCATGGTGTGTTCTAAAGTCAACATCCTCCCTAATCTCCAGCATTTTCAAAGAAACGTTTAGCAAAGTTAATGCAATTCGGAACATTAGGAATGCACAGTAATTTTGTCTTGGCAGTTGCCTTCTACAAAGCTTCCTGACGTCACTGATCAAATTCTGGAATTTGGAGCTGACAATGCTGATTTTTCTATGAGTAGGTGTAGGAACGTGCCCTTTTTGGATGGTCACCCCTACACTTTTTGCTCTAGATGCTGTTGGTATAAACTCTGAAAGTGCACTGCAACCTGCTAAGAAGGCCCCAGTGCCAGTTCTACCTCCCTAAATTAGTAAATGTGAATTGGTATCCCCAATCAGCAAATACTTTAACCCCTTTTATAAGTCCATTGTATATGGTATCAGTGGTACCCAGGGTATCGGTGTTAAAGGTGTCACCAAGGCTTGAAGCAGTTTGTGCCACCCTGAGTGGCCCAAGTAAACTACTAACAGCAGGCCTGCCATTGCAGACTGCAGGAGCAGTGCAACCTGCTCATACTCGACTATGTCCACACCATGTGTGGCACAGCCAAAGCACTATCTTTAATGCATGTTAGTCACCCTTAAGGAAGACCTCCTGAGCCCAGCAGGTAGGGTGCATTTTATTAAAGGTGTGGATATATAAGAGCACGCTTATATGTCCCTATAGTGGCCTTTTCCATTAAAGGCTACTATAAGTGACCAATGGGCCATAAAATAACATGGGGGCACCTGCTAGCTCCAATATTGTATCGCTGAAGTGGGTCATGTTTGGTATCACACAACATGCTTTCTCACTCCTGACATGAATCTTGTGTCGAGGGTGATGTGGCATGGGTCCACTGAGTTAACCCAGTTTTCCTGTGCTCTGGCTGCCAGCTCACAGCTGCTGCTGCCAAGACAGGATTCTGATCCCTGGGCAGAGGTGTGAGCACTCTCAGGAGTCAGAACAAAGGCCTGGACGGGAAGGAGGTCACATCTTCCTCTCTTCATCCCTCCCTCCCAGGAAGGCTAGTAAAGTGGCATTTCAAGACGGTGAGCTCCAAAGGGCACACCACCACTGATATGCAGGCAAACTGACCTAGTGGAAGACAAAGCCCTCACCCTCCCTTCAGGCACATTTGTACCGGGACAGGTAAGAAAATTAGTTAGTCAGGAGGTGTACAGCCCCAGAAGGCTAGCCACTTCTGTATGTTGGGCAGCCTGGTCTGTACCCTAGAGGAAGACTTCTACCATCTTGAATATAGGGTTCTGGCTAGTAAAGGTCCCACAACCCACTGGATGTGGTCACCTTAGGGGCGGGTTAATTGCTAGGGCTAGTAGCCCATTGGCTACTTGCACCCACACCCCTTCTGCCCCTAAATATAGGATTTAAGGGTCACCCCCGGCATCAGAACTTCAGATTTGCATAAACTTTTGAAAAAAGGACAAGAGAAAACCTGCATCAATGACAATAGGAACCTGCCCTAACAAAAGGCAGGATACCTTGAACCTGTGGCAATCTTCCCGGAACTGCTTGACTGTGGCTCGTCGTGGACCAAAGACTGCTTCCCCCAGCAAGAGGGATCCTTTTGTGAGCCAAAGGCAAGACCAGACTCCCCTGAACTAGTGGCACTAGTCCCCTGCCCACGCAGATAAAAAGCACCTACTGGAACAGAATAGTCGCTGGCCATAGGGCCCTCCGAGGGCTCGTTCAAATGGAGATGGTCCAGTGCATAGTGGGAAGTTTA
This sequence comes from Pleurodeles waltl, assembly GCF_031143425.1. Lineage (NCBI taxonomy): Eukaryota > Metazoa > Chordata > Amphibia > Caudata > Salamandridae > Pleurodeles > Pleurodeles waltl. Next base: position 1,098,677,368 of record NC_090444.1, on the reverse strand, counting down.
GCCCAGCTCTCCACCAAGTTACAGCCAACTACCGTTTTCCCCAGCACCTCTGGAAGGGGAGATAGCTTCTTCTCCACCATACCGCTGCCAAGGCTTGTTGGTAGCCAGTCCAGTCATTCCACTTTACTCAACACTGCAACCTGAGGGCACCATGCAACACCTTCATCCGGAGTCACCAGTGGCTCCGTTGTTGAGTTTTGCATCATTTTCTTCACCTGCACATCACAGTGATAAAACCAACAACTGCAGCTCCTGTTCTGCATCACGGACAGCCAAGCACACCCCTACACCCAAGAAGCCCGAACTAGGTAGAGTTGCTCTGCCTGGTGAATCCTGGTCCAGGGACTCTCACAAGCTTAACCTCCCATGGGTTTGCCTGAACTCAACCTGCAAGTGACCGAGTGTCACAAGTACCATTTTCAGCACCTGCAGCTCCCGCGTTCAGCACCAAGGACAGCCAGGACCCCTCTGCACCTAGGCCCCACGAGCCAAGTAAAATTGGTCTGACTGTTGCAGCTTGGTCCTGAGACCCGCACAACCTTAACAACCAGTGGGTTTGTCCGAACACACCCCGCAAGTGACCAGGTGTCACTAGCAAATTTCCCCATTGATCACAATGGCAAACGTTTGACCACTTGAACTGCATTGAATTATTCTACCTTTGCAAATCCATAACTCTGGTTATAGGTATCTGATTTACTTTGTTTTTGTGTCTAGATTAAGATTTTAAAAAGTTGCTCTATTTTGATAAATTGGTGTTGGATTTCTTTTAAGTCGTGTCAATTACTTATCGCCCATGTTGATACTCTGAAATACTTAACAAATATTCCTCTAGTAAAGCCTGACTGCTCTTGCCACACTACCAGGACTGAGCTAAGGATTTATTATTGTGAATCCAAATGAACAAAGCTAGGGTATTGTGAGAGGATGACATAGTGAAGCATAACAAGCATCACTGCATATTACTCCACTTACCTACAGAACGAGATTTTACTAGGGCGTTCTTTCATTCTGTAGAGAAGTGAGTTTTGTGGAAGAAATACATTTCCTCAATCTCCTTTCAAATGCACAAAGGGTCATTCTCTGATTGATTTCCTGGTTGAACCAAAATGTAAGTTTTATAGGATTGTGTGATTTTTTAAAATTTTGATGGAACAGTTTTGCTACAAATCTTAGCTATACTGTATTTGTAATGATTTGTTATGTCACTGTCATTGTAATGATTTGTTATGTCAAGAAGATCTGAGGTAGAATGTCTGTCATTAGACACTTTGCCCTAAGATCGTGGACACATTTTTGTATCTTCTGAGAATTCATACATGCTTCTCTAATCATTTTGAGAGCTCGGACTTGAATGAGAAAATGTATTCTTTAATTTAATAGAGAAGTTGCAGTTGGTCGCCTTGAATGTTGTATGCATGCACGATTTTAAATGCCTTAGTTACCAAGGGACTCTCTTTTTGTCCCATGCAGTTTTAGGTGTGTTGGTGTTTGTGATTGTGAGATGTCCTTGATGTTAGTATTGTTTTGTGTCAACCTTATAGATAATATATGGATTTAGTTTCCCTCTATTTTACAGGTATTGAATCCAGTGAAACACGTTAAATGTGTTGTTTGTGATCGTATATTATGAGGTCATATCTGGGGTCGGTTGGATGCTGTTCTGAAAATTCTTGTGGGTAATTATAAATGATTAGTTAGATGCTGTTCTGAAAATTCTTCTGGATTGTCATGAAAGCTTAGTATACCTTCCGATTTAAGCATTCATTACAGCTCCTTGCATGCAGCTACATAAATATATGTTGTCTTAAAACATTCGTAAGTGCCCTAAATTGTCTGTCAGTGAGGGTAATACATATTACTGAGTCCTGTTGTTTTTAAAACAGGGACCATTTCACTGTTCCCTATTGGTGGCTTTCGGGTAAATTATCTGTGCAGATGCAGCCTGTGTCTCGTCAACTACCAGCTCAAGTGGCACTAACCAATATGGGTACTACCAGCACATAATAATAATCGGATGAAGGTTACTATACATTCACCAGTAAAAAGTAATGCATACGTTTTATTGACGGGAATTTTTATACGCCGTGATTCTACATATTCCCCCAGCAATGGAAAGTCCATAAGACTGCTACCCTCCTACACCGTGAAGAGGTTAAGTGGTGGCGGGAGGTTTGCATTGGATTGGCTCAAGCAAATCTCACTAATGTATGGTAAGCATGTTCTCTTTGTGGGCTAACACCTCCGTGTACACCTTCACCTTTTATTTCCTTAACATTGGATTGTATTATAGTATTTCTGTAGCACTTTCCTACCCCTTGATGAGACCCTCAAAGTGCTTTCCATTCATTGTGTAAGTAGCTACTCTGTTTGGCGTGCATAGACTGAATAGGGTTTTGGTTGAAGAACTGTCTTTGGGTTATTTGTTTTGGTGTGGTGCGTTCTCGTCTTGATGCTGACGCATGTAGTGGCATTACATGCATGGAGTGTCAAGAAAAGGTGTGAGAGATAGTTTTAGGCATTGCTATACAAACCAGTCAGACTTGAAGTATAAGATTCACTTTGCTTATGATTTTGGGACCAGCTAGATCTTTATTGCTTTTCTGAATTCTTGATGGCTATTGAAGGTTCATATTTTCTTTGGGAGGTTGTTCAACGTTATGTTTCTCTGTACTGAGCACTCCCAGTAATTACACCTTGCGTGTTTTTTTAAAACGCTGAAAAGCTTGCTGATAGAATTAATATGGGGAAGTGGCCGCTGGCGTGTAGCATTCATTGAAACATAAAAAAGAATTCCGCTTGTACAGGGGGGTCTCGGCACGCCGAATTATGAGCTGTACTACGTGGCACCGCAACTTCACTGGCCATTGCATTGGATACAGAACCTCTCCAATATAGCGACAACATTGGTGCACAACAGCCTGGGACATACAAATGTACTGTTGTGGCTGCAGGACCACACTAGCTCTCCACAGCATGGTAGTGCTGGCGTCGCTGCATACTTGGTGGGGGCTGGATCCCACCTTATTCACCCAGGATTCCACTGCTGGCCGTCCAAGAGGTGTGGAAATTAAACACTCACCATGCCCTTGAACCATGGCCAGAACTGGGAATACAAACAATAGGGAATCTATTTAAGGAGGGTAGCTTTATGTCACACTCTGAACTCGTAGACGCGCATGATGTAGGCCCAGGACGGTTCATAACCTACTGTGCATTGAAACAACTTATACGAAAAGTCTGGCGAAACGGAGACATTGAACCCATAACCTCACCCCTATTACATAATCTACTAATGGGCCTAGGATCACACCACAATATATCCCAGTTGCACAGTATCCTACTTGGGAACTTGGGATGGGGTTCTCCCAGCACCGCTGTCGCAATCTGCATGGATCACAGCGCTCAGCATGATCAAAGAAGTATCGCATAACCCTCCATTTCGCTATAGTCAGTTTAACTATTTACACCAAACCTATTTATCCCCACACCGGCTCCAGCGCATGTTCCCCCATACTAGCCACGAATGCCCAGGATGTGGGAACCGGATGCTACCTTTTACCACATGACATGGTCCTGCCCACCAGTCCTACGTCCTGGTCCAAGAAAGGAAAACAAGTACACAGGTGCATAGATATGGCATTTGTGCTAATTAAACGCCTTCTGGCAATGCAATGGAAAGCACCGAACGCACCGGACACGCGCCGTTGGCTAGTTGACCTTTTGAAATGGTGGAGGGTGGAAGCACAAGTTTTTCACTCACTCCAGGACAGAGGGGTGACCATAAAGGGACTAGGACTATGGGATGACTTCATAACTTTAATTGAGGCCAAGAATGACACTTGCCCCCACCCCTCTGAACTCATAAAAGGCGGTACCTGGCACGGAGGGCTTACACCCGGGTGACGTCGCCAAGATGGTATCTAGGTAGGGGGTGAGGGAGCGGTTACCAGATCGTGAAGAAATACACTATACGCCATAGATCCTCACAGATACACATCCCTGCATTAGTGTAGGAGAACACAGTCCCTACTCAGGATCCTGGTAGGAGGCCTGCAGCAAAGGGCCTGTATGGACAATTTGTAATCGTCACATTACACACACAACTACTGCCATTCACAGCTGATTGGGCGAATATTATGCACCTACAGACACGTCTGGCGCCTGTAACAATCAGGCATTAAGAGAGTCCTGCTGTTGTAGCATGTGCTGAGGTGATACCCCGGACTCATTGCCTTCTATTGTAACTTGACTGGGCTTGTGGAGGGTCTACATTGCATGTTAATAAATATAATGAGATGTGCTGTCCTCCCTTCTGCCAGAGACCCCTGCCTTTTTCCTATTATACATTGATTATTTGTAATTGTATTTGTAGTTGGTATTTATAAAGCGCGTTCCGGCTGAAGCATCGAATCGCTCCAAAGAGCGAAGTGAGTGACAACTAAGTTAGCTTGGGAACAAGCCTCCTAAAAGCCATAAAATTTTGTTCCTTCCTTATGCACAAAGGGAGTGAATTACAGCATTTGGCCGCTTCCACTGTAAATGCCTTATCGCTGCATCTAGCTTTATGAGTGTAGGGGACCTGAATCAGAAAGGATCATGTGGATCTAAGTTGTTGGTTGGGCCTGTACCAGCATAGCCTGGAAGATAGATAATCAGATCCGCTTCCCTGTGTGGCCTTATAGGTCAGACATAAGGTTTTAAACCTAATTTGGTTCGCCACTGGTAGCCAATGCAATTGTTTCAGGCTATCACTAGCAGAAGCCGAACACGGAAGATTGAGTCTGAAGAGAGCCTCTGTGTTCTGAATTAACTGAAGCTTCTTAAGTGATGCCTTGTCCAGATTAAGCATTAAGGCATTGCAGTAGTCCAGTTTTGACATGACCAATGCTAAAATGACTGTGACTCTCTATTCCATTTGTAAGTAAGGGAGAATCTTTTTCAGCATTTTCAGGATCCAAAAGCTGGTTTTAACCACATGATTAACATGCAGCTTAAAGGAAAGAGTATTGTCAAAAATAACACCCAGATTTCTAGTGGCAACAATAGGAGCCGGTACGACTCCACACTCTGACGGCCACCAGCAAGGGTTCCACAATCTCTTGGCAGATCCAAAACATAGGATTTCAGTTTTATCGCTATTTAATTTAAACCAATTTAAGCCCATCCACCTGTTGACTTCTTGCATACAGTTCTTAAAGTGATCTGCCACTTCCTCCCAATTCTTGGAAACAGGGATAATCAATTGTGTATCATCCTCATAAGAAGTAGGCATAAATCCAAAGGTCCTTTGAAAAGGGTTTGGCTAAGGGTGCGACATACAAATTGAAAAGCGTGGGACTAAGTGAGGAGCCCTGGAGAACACCACAGGGTAGGTGATAAGCTGGGGAGGTGAAGTCCCCACAAATCACCATAATCGATCTATCTTTCAGAAAAGATTCAAGAGTACTTAAAGCCACGTCCCTGATCCCTGCCTGGTAGAGGCGGGATATCATAATCTGAGGCGAGATAGTGTCAAAAGCCACAGATAAGTAATACTAAGAACTAATATGGCTCCATGTCCCTCATCCACCCTTCTACGGATCCTATCAGAGGTGGTGATGAGCGCTGATTCGGTGCTGTGTGCCTGCCTAAAGCCATGTTGGGAGGGATCTAATCCTCCTGAGGTAATTAAGAAATTGGCTAGTTCCTTATTAATATGTTTCTCAAAAATCTTAGTCTGAAAAGGGAGTAGAGAAATGGGTCATAAATTATTCAGATTGTGTCTATTTCCATCCGATTTCTTTTTTAATGGAATCACCGTAGCATCCTTCCAAGCAGAAGGGAAGATTCCAGAGGTGAGAACTTCTTGAAAGATCGGGGCTAGAGCTCTTGAGACCAGATCCGGAGCCAGTTGTAAAACATGGAGAGGGCACGGATCTCTAGGAGAGCCTGATTTAATTTCTAAAATTAGTTTTTTAATTTTCACTGGAGATAAAGGTTGGAAATTTGTAAGCAAGGGACGGCATATGTTTAAGCTGTTATCCACAGCCTCAGTTGAACCATCCATCTCTTCCAAAGGCTTAAAACTAGAATTAATTTGTAGAATTTTATTTTTGAAAAACCCCGCAACCTTGTTACAAAACTCTTGGGAGTTTTCTAGCTCCAATGGAGGGGTGGGAGTAGTCAGGGTACTGACTACCTTAAAAAGTTCTCTAGGGGTATTAGGTGCCTCTTTAATCTTCTGATTGAAATATTCAGATTTGGCTTTAAAGCTTGCCTCGTTGTAAGTTTTCAGAACATCTCTTAGAATATCTCTCTCAGCAGAATTAGGGTTAAGCTTCCATCGCCGCTCTTGTTGGCAGTATTTCCTTTGAAGCATCTTAAGATCCATAGTAAACCAAGGATGACTCTGTTTTTTCATGGCACATGAAGCAGGCGACTTAAGAGGTGCTAATTGTTCCATGGTAATACCAATTCCCTGGTTAAAACTATCTATAGCTGACAAGGATAGATTGTTTGTAGCTGCCCAACCTACTTCTAAAGCAGGTTCTAGCTGCTCCTTCTTGATGAGGTTCCAATGTCGAATAAGTTTTCCTTTAAAGCAAGGTTGCTGACCTGCCTGAACCTCAATAAAATTAAAAGTAAGAAGAGAGTGATCTGTCCCGCTCAGCAGAGAATTAGTCAATTGAAACTGGTCTCCAGAGCGGGTAAAAATCTCATCCAGTAAATGGCCCGCTACATGCGTAGGTGATGTGACTTTCAACTCCCAGTCTAAAGCTGCCATAAAACTTAAAAACTCTTCAATATGACGATTCTGAATGTCATCAAAATACAAATTAAAGTCCCCTAATATTATGGCTTTAGATGCCATAGTAAGGGGTTCTACTAAATTTGGTCAGTGCTGTATAAAATTCAGGTAAGGGCCGAGTGGCCAATCAACTAAAAGTCCTTCAAATAGTAAGACTCCATTTTGCCATATTTTAAAATACATTCCTTCACACGTCTCGGATAGAGGAATAATTCCATTCCATTGACATAAAAGATATGACCTACAAATGATGGCTAAGCCTCCTCCCCTGCCTAGCACTCTATCGAGTCTATAGTATACATATTCCCCTGGTGTGGCTTCTATAAAGTCTGGGTTAGAGTCATTTTTTGCCCAGGTTTCCGTAATCAATAGGCAATCAAATTTGTAATGTTCAATTAGGTCATTATTGTACGTTGATCTGGTTATTATGTAATGAACGCAGTGGCCCGGTCGGCTGTCGATTGTACAAGTTGTTGTATCTCACATAATAAAGAGATTTAAAAAAAAATGTTTCTCCGTACTGAGAAAGCGCTCCCGCCAATGTAGGTTTTTGAAAAGGGTTAACTATTGGTAACAGAGCCATTCTAGCACTGCCTTTCCTCATCTCTCTGTAGATTTTGAGTTTGGCCCTGTCCCATAGGCTGCTTAGTGGGCAGTGCAGTGGGCCTTGAGGAAGATTATTCTTTCAATTAGTAGCCAGTGCTTGAGCCTTTAGTGCCAGCGAGTAATGTTTAAACTTTTTAGCTGAGTCTTAGGGCTTGCCTACCTGTGGCATTCTCGATGCTTTGAAGTTTGCCTAGTAACAGCCTAATTAGTAAAGGTAATCTTACACTTTTACCTAAGTTTACTTTTCATTTTACGCATCGTTTTTTAAGACTGCTGTAACTTTAGGCCTGTCCTATCTTTCTATGTGCAGAGTTATCTGTCAATACTGGGCAGTCTCCGCAGTCGTACAATTACTATTAGCAAAATTAAACTCAAAGTTTGTGAATACAAAAAAATTGTAAATTCAAATCAGGCCCTTAGTGTAAAGCGGGTTCACTGTAGAGCCTATTAGTATAATCAGTACATGACAACAGTGGGGCTAGTGACGCCTTATCCTGATTGAGAGGCCTAATTAAGGAAAAATAAGTCATCCTGTTTGCATTACACTAAATGTGTCACTTTGTTGACTAAGGTTTGAAGTGAGAATCTATGATCACGCATAGGATCTTTTTACCCCAACTGATATGGTTAGCGAGAGCCTATGTTCGGAATTCAAGACGATATAGGATCATAATTTTCCTGTGTTACACAGGTGATTGACTCCGTTTTAGAAATGTTAAAGCTAAGAAGATTCATTAGCATCCATTGTAGAACACTGTAGAATCATCTGATAGTATTTCGGCCCTTAGGATAATCTGGATGTCATCAGCAAAGTGCTGCAGACCACCTTGAAGCAGTAGATGAGATCAGGGAGTGTGAACACACACCTCCATTGAAGTGGAGCAGGTCTGTGTTTTACTAAAGATATATGATATCAAGTGTTGTAAATAAGAGATCTGTTTTCAGTCCGAATCCTTAACCGTAGGTTCATCATAGGTGTTGACATTTTAATTCTCACTCCATTTAACTGTGGGTGCGGGTGTGTGCTCTCTTGTGTGAGCACGCTTGTGTCTGCTCGTATATGTGTGATTAGGTGGCTGAGACAATTTTCACTAAAAGTTCCCTTCATCCAATATGGCTGCCTGGAAGAGAAGTTGTTCATTATTAATTACTAGCATTCCAAATATTTGTCTGCACACTCTAATATCTGTAACTATTCTATAGAAATGAAATAGGTGTGCCCCCAATTCCCTTGTACCTTAACAAGATGTGCCATAGAGTCCATTGAAAATACAATGTTGCATAGTTTTCCTGGAGCTAGTTCTTCTGAAATCATGCTGCATTCAATCACAATACATTGATCTGACTGTATTTTTTATCTTTTTATCTTTTTCATAGAGCAACTGCCCAGTTCAACACCAGTTTCCGGGCTTCTCTGGTCTGCAAGGTCACAACTTTCTACCCCTGGCTCTTCAGCTCTGCAGAACTCTTCTCTGTTACCCAGGAATCCTGTTGTACCGCCCTGGCAGACTTTAGGTAAGTGCAGAGTGTGATTATTTTAGTCAGTATATGTCATAATTCCTTGATTGGTCCAAATTATGCCAGGGCAGTTGTATCGATGGTGTTTTATGTGCATCTCACAGGTCACTGCAGACTTTGTAATTCTGTAGTAATTCTATGTCAATTTCTGTTTCTACCTACTGCTATTTCTGCTTCATTGTTGTGTCTTTCAAAAAAGTCTATACAGCAAGGTGCTTGCAGAAAGCAACATTTTAATCGTCATCCCTTCATTTAGATTACTCAAGCTCAATGTTTATCGATAAATACCATTAATTGTTACAATGCTCCAATGGTAGGCACTGAGCTCACATCAAATTGTTCAATAACCATTGAACAGGACACAACCTGTGAGCAGCATCCCAAAATGCGACAAACAAGTAAAATTAATTAGAAAAAATGTATCAACAACTTTGTAACACATTCATGTACCTATGTATGTATGTATGTACATGTGTCAGCTAACCCGCCCTGTCCTTAGTAACAATCCTATATTCCCCAAATAAAAATATAAATGACAGAGAAAGTTACCCAGGGGCATTCGTTTGGGTTACCAAAAAGACTTACACTAACAAAAGAAAACCCTGGGCTCCTAGAGTTCAGCCCAGTAATTTAGACAACAAACTGTTAGGCAGTTGTGGGTGGTGGTCAGTTCGGGACAGGCTCAGCTGAGGGGTAGATATTTATGCACATTACCTACGAACCAACTCATAATATAAAAAAGCAGATTTGCACACTTGTATTTTGCCATCACCAGCAATAACGAAGCACCTAGCGACGAACCTAAACGGTGACTGGAGATAACTGCCAAAACAGGAGTGGCCAGGCAGCTGGAGAGGAGAAAGCTCAGGAAGAATAGCAATCCAGAAAAAAATGAGTGTGGAAGTAGAGGAGTTAGCTGGCGGGCAAAAGGCAAGGGCGACAGAACCTCGAAGTGGAGAGAATCACAGAAAAGCACAGTTTCACCATAAAAAAAAGAATATTCTTAGGGGAGTGAAAGAAGGGGAAAAAAAAGTGAAATACACAGATGACACGTACAGATGACAGTGATTGTGCCACTCAACACGAAGAGTTGCCAGGTGCCAGTAACACGCAAAATTTACCCTAAATTTTCCACTGACTTAAAAACGTGTAAGCCCTAACTGCAACTCAACTTTCCAGATGCAGGGCATCAACCCAGCCAACATGAGCTAACGGTCTGGTTCTTTCTACAGATTAAGTTTCCATATAATTTGCTGACAAAGTAGTGTAAACCCTAGCTAAAGGTAGCAGAGCGCTGTACAGTATCATAGGCAAAGATACAGTCCACAAGGGAATGTAGAGATAACTGAGCCCAAGGAGCAGTAGTAAACTGTTACTGCATTATGGTGTTCATTAAAGAGACGTGTTTTCAGCCCTTTCTTAAATAGAGGCATGCTTGGGGGTCCTGATGCATACATCACTGCCTTGGATGTCCACATGCACCGAAATGTTTCATGCTGTCTCACCAACAACATGTCTCAGATGAAGTTCCGAGCAGAATGGGAGGGATTCTCCTTGGCACTTGTCATATTCCACCTCACATCATTTGCTGTGTGCATTCCCAGACATATCATTAGCCATTGACCAACAGTGAATCCCAATATTGCCACATTGGCTATTGTTTCATCTGCCACAATGGGGACAAAAAAGGAAGGACACAGTTGGCCCACAAAGCTAGAATATTCTCATAATTGGACTCTGAACAATTGAGTTAGGAGGTTAATGGCTGTATACGTGAATGAGCAGGCTTCATACATGAGCTGAACACTTGCAATGCTACAAGGGAGTGGGGTCTTTCCAAGACCATAGAGTCTCAGGAATTGGCTGTGAATTTCAGAACACAAAACACATGTTGAAAAGGTACAGTGCCCAAAGTAAAAGGTGTGTATATCACGAAAGGGTCCTTGGACTGTTTAGAGACTGCAGGGTGTGGCCTGGATCAATGTGTTTAGAAAATGAATACCCAGTGGTCTACTTAATGGAGTGTGTATGTGTATTTATCTATAATTTCAACAACTTTCTAAACCCATACCTTTGAGATGCAAGAGGCTAAACAAGTTGATCATAGCAGATCATGCATATCTATCTAATCATCATTTGACAAATCATTAATCAGCAAGGTGTCAATATTGCGTACAAGGCAAGAAGTGTCCTCCATGTTTTTAGTGAAAATGTCTATCTGTCTATCTACCAATTTGGACTGACTAGTGCTTACCATAATCAGTGTGCTACTAACAATTTAAATATGGCAATGCATTTTTTGTGTTGATAATAACTTTGGTGCTGTTTGAAGAATCTCTCAAACTTTTGAAAAGGTTTCTCTTTTTTTGCCTAGTTTGTGCATGGAAAATTTTAGGGTGATCTGTCAAGCAAGGGCCGAGAAAAAAAAGGGTCCCAAAACGCAAAATCCCCATGCATTTTCCATAGACAATTTTTAGGCAGCGCTACCTCAAAAAATGCTGAACTGAATTGCACAGAATTTGGCAGGAATCTAGACCATGGTCTAGAAAGTGTGCTTTTTGTGATTTTGTGTAAATTTACTCAGTAGCTTTTGAGATAGCAAGTCTAAAAAATATATATATATCTGGAAACTTGGGTTTGAGGGACTCTCACAAGAGTCCCTCAAACCCAATTTTGAAAAATAGAGCATTCTAATTGACTGAGGGAGCTTTACATTTAAAAAAAACCTTAGGAATTCACTGAAAAACAAAGGGTAAAATTATGTTATACGTACGTGAACATGTCAGTGACACTGTAACATTTTTTACTTAAAAAAACACAGAAATTCACCGGTTATAGTTAGCAGAGCTAACAACTTGTGACCCCACCATGCACTGCTTATGACCTCACATATTACATCATTTATGACATTTTCTATGACATCATTTATGACATGAGTGGTGCAAATGCTGCAGTGATATTATCAGTGATGCCATAGAGCACGTCATGAGTGATGTATGTGGGATAATTAGCACTGCACGGCGATAGCACAAGCTATAGTTACTTTGGGGCACAAGTTATATTTGCTTGAAATAATTTTAACTGGTGAATTTCAGTGATTTTGTGCATTTAAAATGGCATTCTTCACTCACATTTTCACCTAAGTACAATGTCACATTAATCTTTATTTTTTCGGTGAATTTTTAGGGTTTTCTTAATGTAAAGTAATACTTTATTACCATGCGTAAAGCCAATCCCCTGCCTGCAGCCAAACCTATGCCACAACCTGCTAGTCCCTTCATCGATCCACTTGCAAGCAGCCAGTCCCACGCCATGCAGTCTTCTGGCATGGACAGCATGCGGATCATCTTGCAGGTCCTAACTGCACTTAGGGTGAGCTACTGACTTTGTTAAAGAGTCACCAAAATATAAAAAATGACCCTAGTATCATCTTTCTCCAAAAATCACCAATATGTTCAATCTAGCGTACATTTCAGTAATTCACACAATGCAATATTTATTAATAGTGATTATTATAAAAATATTGTATACACCTGTAATAAAAAAAAAAGATATGTTTGTGACTATAACTCAAGCCCTTGCCATGCACAGTTTTCTTATCAATAATTTTATTGCAAATGTTGCAGTGATATTATCAAAGATACCATACAAGATTTCATCAATGATATAATATGTGGAGTAATTAGCTGTGCATGGCGAAGGCACAAGTTATAGTTACCTTAGAGTGCAAGTTATTGTTACTTAAAAGAACTCTATGTTTGTGTGTGTGTGTGCTTTACATAAAAGGAACAGGTCCCTGAGCCTTTCTTTTAATATTTGAGCCCACAAAATGCAATCATAAAAACAACCACAAGAGGGCCTTGCATTGCAGCTGAAAAGCATTCAGTCCTAGTTTGGAGTGCTTTAAAAACATATTGTAAGCTCTCCTGGGTCATGTTTTTTATGACTCAGGAGACTTGCTATTTTTTTTATTTTTTTTTGCTGGGGGGGGGCTGCATTATAAAAATGCTCAGTGTTGGCCCTCCCTATTCTAGGGGCACCACCAAGCTTAAATAATTAATAAACCATTCCTGTTGTGTATATCAGCGTTTTTTGCACAAATGAAAAAGAAGTGGTGGTTCCATCAGTAACTTTTCAAATCAGCCCACCAGAGGGTAAAAAGAATCAGGAAAGAAAGAATCACAAAAATGAATTTGGATGTGTAAAGAACTGCAGGTACCAGCAGCCACTGTTCACCGCATGTATACTATAAGGACAGGAATACAGTAAAGTAAAACAAATACATTGTCATTGCATTAGATTAATTACGAGCCGGCATCAATGTTGTGATGAGTTTCCTGCTGGGCCACCCGTAATAGGGCCAGCAGGCAAAAAAACGTAGTGGTGGTCTTTTGGCCCAAAGAGTTTTGCAGCCGCCCGCCAAAGTCATAATGAGGCCCATATTCTTTTTTCTACATTGGCTGATGATTTAAAGTTTTGTGGTAATTAGTTAAGGTGGGCAAAGAAAAAATGGGGGTTCCAAAAACTCACTTTTCCACCAATGCATTTTTTATAGACTTTTTAAGCAGATGTAACAACAGAAAGGCTGAACGGATTTGCATGAAATGTGCCAGGAATTATTCCTTTTGTTGTTTGAACTTAATTGGTTCAGTTGTGTTTAAGAAATAGGGGACACAAATTCAGCGATATCTTGTGCTGCGGTATACCGTGTTACCTTTGGGACATACCGCAGTACATGGCAATGATGAAACATAATAAAACTGGTTAATCAAATCTGTTGCAAAATGAAAAGGCAGCCAAATTCTTTAGACCACATTTTGTCTTTGGTCTGTGTTTTAACCTCAAATATAGCTTATTTCCCTTTTTTGTAATGTATAGGAAGAAAAGAGGCAGTTTACCAAAATCCATAGAATCTTTTTTAAAGTTTACAATGTACTGCAGTACTTTCCTGAAAGTATCTAGAAAGTATTGCAGTAGTTATTGAAATGTTAAAAATATGTATGATAAAATAAAATTAGACATAATATAGGATGGCTCTTCAAAGAGCCTTTGAGTTTTTTTTTTTTTACAAAACATCTTTGTATATGTTTGTAAAGACAAACTTTTAGATGTGAAATGAAAATATGTTTTTCATAGGTTGAGAAATGTACACCCTGAGGACGATGCAGTGCTGCATTGCTATATTTTATATTTCATGAAAAATGGAAGACATTTTATGCCCGCGAAGAAATGCTGGCATTGCCTTATTCACATTTCTTCAAGTCTTTTCAAACTTAGCAGCATTTACAGTAAACCACTTCCACTTTTGTCTCTGACAAACAATTTGAGAACAGAACATAGGCATTAAGATGGAAAATGCCTCCTTCATCTCAGTTTCCAATTTAACTCAAGTTAAGTGTCCTATGTTATTGCCACAACTGTGAATAGCCATAAAGTGGGGCCACAATTGCCAACAAAGGAAAGTAGAGGGAGTAACTGATTTAATTTTAAACCTCTTTCGCCAATTCATGTCAGTTCAACTCCTTTCAAAATGAAATCATTTTTAATATCTCCTTTCTTAGAATATCTTGTACATAAACTAACATACAAGAATGAGGAACAATAGGCAGACAAGGAAAATTATAAAGAGCTAAATGATTCACTATTAGGAAACTACATCATAACAACTTAATTTTGAAAGGAGAACAATTATTGTCTTTAATACTATTTGTGCTAACAATGTAACGCAATACTACCAATAATTAAAATGTGGTAAAATAACCAGTCTGCAGCAATGACATTTAACAAATATTAGAATGGCATTTGAAACACACATTTCTGGTCACGTGACGATGGAAACTAATAAAGAAATAGGTAAGAAATACAATTCAGAAGTAAAGCATTATGTGATTGGATATTATCACAAAGTGGGGTATAAACGAAGCCCAATATTACTAAAGACCACTAACAACCATAGAGACTCCGCTGACTACTGAAAAGCAATAGAGCTCTACTTCTTCTTCAAAGACAAAACAGAGAAATTGAAAATTCTGGCTCATAACCACCATCTATATATTTCTTCATAAAACATGTACATTTCTGTATGGATGTGAAGGACTGTTCTAGGGAACATTACTTATGAGTTGAGTTGTAATTAGATGATTCAGGATATATGCCAGTATGTGGCATGGAAAGGGTGATGACATTTGTAAAAATATGTTCTGAGTATTGTTGTCTTCTATGGTTTCACATATATCAAATTACTTAGTTAGATATATTAACAATTGGACAAGCGCCATATCTGTGGGGTTTTCTCACAATCCAATTGATTTGTTTTCCCCAAGTGTTTCACACTGACTACTACCATATGATTATCTTGGAATGTAAATTTTCTAAATGATGACATAGTAGTGTAATAGAAATGGTAGTTTTGTCTCAAAACACATAAAATGAAACCAATGATGTATTGACTTTGTGTTATGTTTATTGAATACAATCAGATATCAATGTAGTTGTCTGTTATTAATTTACAATCTACAATGAAGCCCCCATAAGGGACATGTTCAACCTACCTTACACTTACCATTTATATCTATATTAAATACAATTTATTATTTCTGATATCTGAACAATTATGGTTAATATTGGTAGAAGCTCTTTGCCTTTTCAAACTTTTGGTTTGTTCTGAAAACTAATTTATTATCTTGGGTTTTTAGATTTTTTCCTGGAGTTTTTTTTTACAAGGTCAACATAACCACACATAGCAATAGTCTCAACAGGAAACAGGAGGACAACACAGGCAAACAAATAAAGCAGTGGGAAAGGGTATTGGTGAACAGTGGTGACTAGTGAACATTTAAAGTGGTGGGGCATAAATGTATAGCTTGTGTACAAATGAGCGAGCAAGCAAACTAAGTGAGCAAGTTCAACTCACTATAAAGGAGTTGGGGTGTTGCCCACAAAAATCATTTTGGGAAAGAGGGACAAACAATGCACAGACAACAAGGTGGTAATTTAGTAGTATTCTTCAGCAAATCAAGCGTACTACAAATCATACACCAGAGACACCAGAGGTAGACACATCCCAGTGGTTCATACTAAAATGTTGCAGCTAATTAAGATGGAGCTTAGAAGATCTGCAATTGCTCAGGCCTCATACTGCAGTTAAGATATCATATAAAGCTTTATCACTATAGATAAAAAAATGCCTCTCCACAAGAAACGAAATAATAGCAATAACAGTAAGCGCCTTCTGGTGCCAAGCAGCCAAAATCATAAATAAGCCTCCCTAATTTAACATTCCCTCTAAAATGCCAGCATTTAAATATATTTAGGAAATTCAATCATTTGCCTGAAATTTTCCAATGCTAGTTTCTGAAAATATGAAATACATAACTTTAATTTTGCATAAATTAGCACATTTCCCCTGAAACAGAAAGGGTAAGGTCCTGATTTAGAGTTTGGAGGAGGGGTTACCCGTCCACCGAAATATAAATCCCATAGGATATAATGGGATTTATATCTCAGATATCCCATCCACAGAAATTCAAATCCCATAAATTTTGGCAGATGGGTTATCCATCACCGTTGTGATGGAGTAACCCCCCGTCAAACTCTAAATCAGGCCCTGAGTGTTGTGAACACATACATAGTATTTTGCCTGATATACTAGATGTTCATTTTTACTGAATAAATATTTGATCACTAAAGAGCCGTTTGTCATTTTCACAAAGCCCTCACATGTACCATTGCTGTACACGGACTGATTCAGTGTCTTATACATACTTTTCATCATCATTCTTAAAATTCAATTGATGCTCATATTATGACAAAGATTTCCAATACCACTGTCAAGGAGACAGTCATAGGTATGTCATGAATGTCCCCATTAAGTCAATTGTATATACCATTTTGCAAGGCCTACCTTTGTGCAACTGTTGTACTCATTTCCAGAGCACCCACATATGTCAGTCATGGGCACCATGATACCAGGAATAGTTAGATTGGTGCCTAAAAACCCACAAGGTCATGGGAGGCATCCTTATGCCAGGGATAGCCATAATGAATCCAGAAATGCCTACTTTTTGTCAAAGATATGGTATTCTCCACCACACCACCACACAAACAACTTTCAAGC
This sequence comes from Pleurodeles waltl, assembly GCF_031143425.1. Lineage (NCBI taxonomy): Eukaryota > Metazoa > Chordata > Amphibia > Caudata > Salamandridae > Pleurodeles > Pleurodeles waltl. The sequence continues at coordinate 1,098,660,338 of NC_090444.1, read as the reverse complement.
TAACTAACTAGCTGGCACAAGCTGTTCCACCTCTCTTCCAAGACATCACTTCACCTAGGTAGGAGATGCAGAAATATGGCGTGTCTGATGTGTGTGTGGCCTGCATCTCGACTACAGGTTTAGCCTAGCTGCTGCTTTTTATTATGCCAACACTCTCTTTCATTTTCCATTTGTTGCCATGAAAAGATAGGTAAAGGTTTTAAATGCCTTTGTCTTTGAAGTAAAAGGCACAATTCATCCCTTCCCCAAGAAGATATGGTACCTAGCAGACTTTTTCCACAACAGGATCTCAGCCATCTACGAAAACTTTGAACACCAACCCTTTGCAACCGATAGCATCGGCCTGCATAGACTGAACATCATCTTCTATGCCGACTACACCCAGCTCATCCTTGCACTATAAGATGACCCCTCTGCCACCAGAGCCATCTGTCACAGATGCATGATGAACATCACAAGTGGATGAAGGACAACTGTCTCAAACTCAGCACAGACAAGATGGAAGTACTCATCTTCAGGAACAGCACCTCACCATGGAACGATGCATGGTGGCCTGCTGAATTCGGCCCTTAACCCGCATCGACAGACCACGCCTGCAACCTCATCCTGTACATCAAGCTATCCATGAAGAAACAGGTAAATGCAATCTCATCTCAATCAAGATCTTCAGGTGGATCCCAGTCAACACCAGAAAGACTCACGCAGGCCCTCATCACCAGCAGGCTGGACTATGGGAACACACTTTATGTAGGAATCACCGCACACAACCTGAAGAGACTACATACAATACAAAAATCAGCTGCAAGACTCATCTTTGACCTCCCCAGACGGACCCACAGCACACTCCACCTCAAGACGCTACACTGGCTCCCGATCCGGAAGCGTTGCCAGTTCAAGATGTTGACCAACGTACACAAAGCTCTGCACAATGAGAGACAAGCATACATCAACAAAAACATGACCTTTGGACATCCAACTAGACACCTATGATCTGCCTCCCTCTTCCTTGCAGACACACTCTCCCCCCCCCACCATCCCAGAATCCACTGAGCCAACAGCGGAGGACGCTCCTTCTTACACCTGCCTGCCAAAGCTTGGAACAACCTTCCTCTGTACCTCAGGACTGCCCCAACACTCAGCAATTCAGGAAAGGATTCAAGACGTGACTGTTCGAATGAACAGATCACCAGGAAGCAGCTAGCAACCCCAGGGCCTCGAGACCCTCACGGGTGATTTGCAGCGCTTTACAAATCCTGTTTGATTGATCAATTCATTGAATTTAAGGAAAAATGTGTTTCTTTTGATCAAATAAACAATGGGCCTGATTGAGATTTCGGTGGACAGGTTACTCTGTCACAATGGTGATGGATATCCCGTCTGCCAAAATCTAAATCCCATTGTTTTCTATGGTATTTAGATTTTGGCAAACGTGATATCTGTTACCTTTGTGATGGAGTAACCCCTCTGCTGAGATCTAAATCAGGCCCAATATTTTTTTCTTTGCTCTATACTTTGGTGAAAGAGTTACATACTCTCTGAATGCTATTACATGCTTTTTATAAAACAAAGTCCCAAATATGTGTAAGGTGCATGCTACATAAAGCAGGTCCCTTGGAAATTGACATTAGGCCTATTTTTAGAAATTGGGTCTCTAGTCAGGGTCAGTCACACATAATCCAAATTATTATGTGCCCACCCTCTTGTAGCTTGGCACCGAGCAGTCAGGCTTAACTTAGAAGACAATGTGTAAAGTATTTGTTCAATAACTCATACAGTAACACAGTGAAAACATCACATAAAGACACCACACAGGTTTAGAAAAACAGAGAATATGTATCTGAATAAAATACTGTTGAAACAATGAAAATCCAATGTACACAAGCAAAGTTATACATTTTTAAAGATTAAATTCAACTAAAGGGCCTAGAAGACACAATAGCCCCATCTGGGGCTATCACGGCATCATTGATGGAGTCGTTCCTAACAATCCGACACCACAGGTGCTGGTCACGGAGTCACACAGACCCCTAGGTACAGTACCTTTTAAAAACAAAGAAAAAGGACCACATGGGGACCGAAAGAGGTGTCAGTGGAGTAGGTACAGCGTCAGTCCCTTACGGCGACTGAGGAGAGAGACGTCAGTTCCGCACCCCAAGAGGCAGGGTAGAGGTGCGGTGTCGGCTCCGTCCAGATGCAGGGGGAAATGATGCACCGCCATACGCAATGCGTCGATTCCTTGTGTCCCGGCAGGGTTGCTGGTTCCGGTCCGTCAGGATGTGATGTGTTAACTTTGCAGTGTCACGATGACCCTAAGTGATGCTAGTGACGTCAGCAAAGTTACGGCGATGTTGGATTTGCGTTGAAGGCCTAAGTCAGTGCGTGTAGCAAAGTCCACGGAGTGAGAGCAGGCCACGGCATCGCTGAGGTCGTTCCGAAGTCGCTGAAGTCGGTGTACTAGCAAAAAGCTAGCAGTGGAGGTCTTTGTAGTCCCTGAGACCCTAGAACAGAAGGCAAGCTAAATCCAAGCCCTTGGAGAGCACTTTGGGGGCAAGGTGGGAGTCCTTCCAGCACAGTCAGAGGCCAGCAGGGCACCAGCAGGGCAACAGTCCTTTGCAGCAAAGCAGTCCAGAGAGTCCTTTGGGCAGCCAGGTCTTCTGATGAGGTTCAGGTGCAGGTCCAGAAGTGTCTGAGTTGGTAGGGACAGAGACCCAGTTTATATCTCCAAAAATGCCTTTGAAGTGGGGGAGACTTCAAAGAGTGGTTTTGAAGTGCACAAGTTTCCGTTTCAGTGAAGTCCTGTCTGCCAGGGTCCCAGTAGGGTGTTTGGCAGTCCATTGTGTGAGGGCAGGCCACTAACCTTTGAAATGTAAGTGTCAGGTCCTCCGCCCTTCCAGCCCAGGCAGACCCATTCAATATGCAGATGAGTGACTGAGTGTCCTGTGTTTGTGGTTGTCTGGGTGAAATGCACAAGGGAGTTGTTAATCAGGTCAGCCAAAACATTGATTGGAGACAGGCTGTAAGGCACAGATGATTTTTTAAGTGCAGAGAAATGCTCACTTGCTAGCAGTGGCATTTATAAAATAGTAATATAAAATCCAACCTCACCAATAAGCAGGATTTTCTATTATGATTCTGGCCATACTAAATGTGACAGGATTACTCCTTTCAGGTCAGAATCTACCACTCAAAAAGTATACGAGGGCAGACCTAATGCAAGCCTATGAAAGGAGCATGCCTCACAGTAGTGGAAAACGAATTTAGGGGTTTTCCACTTCTAAGACATATAAAATACATATGTACATGTCCTGCCTTTTACCTACATAGCACCCTGTCCTATCGGATACCTAGGGCCTACCATACGGGTGACTTATGTGCAAAAAAGAGGAGTTTAAGGCTTGGCAAGTACTTTTGAATGCCAAATCGAAGTGGCAGTGAAACTGCACACACAGGCCTTGCAATGGCAGGCCTGAGTCATGGTTAAGGGGCTACTTATGTGAGTGGCACAATCAGTGCCTCCGGCTCACTAGTAACATTTAATTTACAGGCCCTGGGCACATGTAGTGCACTTTACCAGGGACTTAGAAGTAAATAAAATATGCAAATTGGGCATGAACCAATGTTACCATGTTTAAGGGAGAGAGCATATGCACTTTAGCACTGGTTAGCAGACAGAGTCCTAAAGCCAGCAAAAACAGTGTCAGAAAAATGGAGGGAGAAAGGCAAAAAGTTGGGGAATGACCACCCTAAGGCTGTCGGGTCTAACACCTGTAATGCTGATTTTAGGAGACTTGATCAATCTGATCAAATGGTGCCTATTGCTTGATGATATGTGGGCTGTTGGCTTTTTCGCAGTGGCTGTGGCTCTTCTAATGTGTAACATTGCTTTCCGACTCTGTCTCTGACAAGGCGCAGAGTGCATTTAATGTGCATGTACCTCATTCAGATCCTGAGATCAGCTGTTTATTGCCTTCCTACGCCCTGTTACTAATTGTGGAAAAATAATTGTAGGTGCTATATCCGGTCCGTGCTGGGGAGTGAGGACAGGAAAAGACAGAAGGTCAACTACCCTTGCTGTGGAGTAGTTGACTTATAAGTATGGTTTATTTTAAAGTGTTGTGGTATGCTCCAACAACATTTCACTTCAGAAATGTAAACTTTTGATTTCAAGTTTTTGTTCGTAACCATTCAGCAGCATTGACTACTGTCTTGATTTTGGAGTTCCTTCTAGCGCAAACCAGGCCCAAGGGAATTAGAGCGCAATACAATGCAACAAGACTACACTTGCACACTGAGGTGGTCATTCTGAGTTTGTCAGATGGCGGAGGCCGTCCACGAAACTCTGCCCGCCACCTGACCGGTAGTGCTGCCAGGACACTGCAGGCCCTATTCCAAGTTCACCGCAGGGCTGGCTGGCGGAAACAGTGTTTCCGCCAGCTGGCCCTGAGGTGAAGAGGGCCTTAACATTGACGCCGGCTCGGAATCGAGCTGGGGCCAATGTGGTGGTGCAGTGGGTGCAGCAGCACCTGTTGCGCATTTCACTGCTCGCAGTTCGGGCAGTGAAATGTGCGACGGGGCTGTGCATGGGGGCCCCTGCACTGCCCATGCCAAGGGCAGTGCAGGGGGCCCCAGGCACCCCCATTCTGCCAGCATGGACTGCATGTCTATGGAGTTGGGAATGTGCAAAAGAGCTAAAATTAAAAGCGCCCCTCAAACATGCACAATCCATAGATGGAGCCCTGCAAATGCCCTCACCCCTCTGCTGCTGACATGCACAATCTGCCTGTGAGCAGCAGATGACATGGACATGAAAAAACACAAATAGAAAAATTCAGTCAGTTTGTGTGTTGACATTTCTGTCACTCAAAGCAGCAAACATCACCTTCACGTTCTGTCAGTACTGGCAGGGCAATGACCTTGCACCCACTAAGCACCAGCCACCTCTGCTGGTGAGACAGGACAAGCTCACGGTAGATGATCATACTTCTCTCTCCTGCACTATGTCACTGTACTGCCATATTGCTTACTTATCTCACAATATTATCTCAAAAGATGTATTAGCACCTCAGTACTAGGAGCAGGTACTGCTCAAGAAACACATTTAGCGGGTGTTAGTGGAAGTGATGATGGAGCACAAGAAGTAGTAGGTGCTACTGGAGGGACAGATGCAGTTGGTGGTGGGAGAGGTGCTGATAAAGCAAAAGAAGGTGTTGCAAACACTGCTGATCTTCATGCTTTGGCCTCTTCTATCTCCTTCTGATGCCTCATTACCACATGTGGCAGCCTGGTGTGATAAATTGCCTGCAGATGTTGTCTCTTCCTGTGGTACCGAAGGTGTATTGCTTGATGTTCCCATGGAAGAAAGCTTTGCTACATAAGTTGCCTGTAACAAGTTTGTAATTACCTTTTTTCCTCCAGGCGGCAAAGAAAAAAAATGTAATTTCTTTCTGAGTGCCACTTCTTCTTCCTCCTCTTGCAACAAAATAGGATTATCTTCTTCAGCCACTTCAGTTGTCCTAAACTTCCAAGGTGGCTTTGGAACAAACGATTTTCCCTCTTCCAAAGAGCCCAACCTTCTCCTGTGAAGATATCAAATTGAATGGTGATAAGTGGTATACACTTCCTGTTTCCTGCAATTGACAGAGTTCCAAGCCAATTAAATGTTGTTTTCCAAAAGCAAAAGTATTGCAGAAGTATCTCGATCCAAAAGCAAAAGTATTGTAGAAGTATCTCGATCCTACCACATCACTGTCACGGTACCCATATAGTTCACAAACACTTCTATCGAGGAACCCTATTGAAAGCAAAATGATCACTCAGACAAGGCTGATGTTCATAATGAACGAAGACCTATTGTGAAAGTATAGAGGTACCAAAACAAAAATGTACAATGATTAATGCAATAATAAACATTATAGCCCTCATTACGACCCTGGCGGTGAGTGATAAAGTGGCGGTAATACTGCCAATAGGCTGGTGGTAATTAATGCCAAATTATGACCATGGGAGTGATAACTCCCATTGACAGCCAATGTACCACACCAACCACTAGGGTGGAAGCAACACTCACCACGGCGGTAGCCAACAACAGCCAAGCAGAAGACAAAGTACCACCCTCCATATTAAGGCACTGCAAACCACCACCTTTTCTGGGGTGGTACCAACGGCAACAAAAGCCTAGCGGAAACAAAGCTGAGAAGTGAAAGGACTCACCATTGGAAACATGGGGAAGAACTATGTTGCCATGGAACCCGAACTGCAAGTCTTCCAGATGATTTCTTAGTAATGCTCCACCTGGAACACCAACTCTGACGAAGACGACAACAGTGAGTACAGCTGCCTAGCACACAAGGGAGGGAGGGAGGAAAATGAGAGTGACACACACACGCACGACACACACACACACACACACCATACACACAACCAGCTGCACATGTAAACCAACGGCACACGACACACAGCATAATAAAACACGGACCAGATTGCTGAAGTACTGACAATGTATTAGCATAGCAAAACCCACCACACAAACCAAATATATACAGATGTTCATAAAGGGCCAATGCCCAGTCCAAAATCATAAGGGCACACAAGGCCACAGGGCACAGTCCAAGGCCCAACCTGTATCCTGACACATCCGGAGAGAACACTGCATGGGCATCATTTTGCAAGTGGGAAGGCACCTCAGGGGGATGGGATGGGGGGCACCTCAGCCGAATACGAGAACTTCTCCACTGGTTCTGGAGGGGGCTCCAAGCCCATTGCTCTGTGCTGGGGAATACAAGGCCACAGTCTCTCAAGTGGGTGACTACCACACTGGTTCTGGAGGGGGCAACAGGCCCATTGCTCTGTCCTGGGGAGTGCAAGGCCACAGACTCTGGAGTGGAAGACTTTCCCACTGGTTCAGGAGGGTGCAACATGCCCATTGCTCTGTCCTGGGGAGTGAAAGGCCACAGTCTCTCGAGTGGGTGACTACCCCACTGGTTCCGGAGGGGGCAACATGCCCATTGCTCTGCCTTAGGGAGGGCAAGGCCACAGTCTCTCAGGTGGGTGACTTTCCCACTGGTTCTGGAGGGGGCAACATGCCCATTGCTCTGTCCTGGGGAGTGCAAGGCCACAGTCTTTGGAGTGGGTGACCTTTCCACTGGTTCTGGAGGGTGCAACTCGTACATCAGCCCCTGGAGTGTGGCCTACATGGCGTCCGCTGGTGGTGGTGGATGGAGGAGCCTCCTGGTCAGCCTCTGAACTGTCTGATGGCTGCACTGTGGTGGTGGATGGAGGAGCGTCCTGGGCAGCCTCTGCACTTTCTGATGTCTGCACTTCCTCAGCTGGCGGTGGGGGCCCCGTGACAACTGGTGGTGGTGGACGTGTCAGCCTGACAGCCTCTGCTGGTTTAGAGTGCTTTGTCTCCTCCAGTACATGGGGCGTGGATCCCTTATCCTTCCTGGCAGGTGTGGATGGGCTCTTCCCCTCTCTGCCTGGTGATGCAGGCTCCTTCCCCTTCCCCTTCTTTCCTGGTGCTGCAAGCTCCTTCCCCTTCTTTACAGGTGGTGCAGGCTCCTTCCCTTTCTTTCCAAGTGGTGCAGGCTCCTTCCCCTTCTTTCCTGGTGGTGCTGGCTCCTCCCCTTCTTTCCTGGTGGTGATGGCTCCTTCCCCTTCTTCGATGGAGGTGTGCTATCCTTACCACCACAAGTAGGTGGTGCTACCACTGTACATGTGGACAGTTTGGCTGAGGTGCTGGGCTGTGTCATTGGTAACCTGCCCATATGGGCAGGACGTGGGAGGGGTAGGGAAGAGGTCAAATTGGGAAAGGAAAAGCTTTTTAGGGATGGTTGGGTGGGAGGAAGGATTAGGGATGGTTGGGTGGGAGGAAGGATGAGTAATGGGAGTTGAGGATGAGGGAGTGGTTGTTGGAGGTGCATGTCTGCTGGACATGGGTGCAGGTGCATGGCAGTGTGCTGATGTGAGGTGGATGGCTGTTGGGTGTGTGAGTGCTTGCTTTTGTGTCCTTTAGGAGGGGGGAAAGACAGGGTGGGAGAGGACAGAGGGGACACGTGCATGGCTGTTGTGGAGGTGTCTGCCACTGAGGTGTGTGTTCTGCTTGGTGTGGTGATGCTGGTAGTGGATGTTGATGTAGTGTATGCAGGTGTGATTGTGGGCGTGACTGGGAGGGAAGTGGGGGAGCAGGAGGGGAGACAGGGGAGGCATGGATGTTGTAGTGTCTGCAACTGTATGGTGTTTGCGTGAGTGCTTGTGTTATGAAGTGTGGTGCCTGTGTTTGCCTGTGACACTCTTGGGTGTTGTCTTGTGTGCATGCTCGTCTGTATCTGTGCCTGGGATGGGTTGGGGTTGAGGAGAATGGGACTGGGAAGTGGTAGTTGTGGGGGGGGACAGTAGAAACAGGGACAATGGCTGCCATCAGAGAGGTGGCCAGAGCCTGAATCGATCTCTGTTGGGCTTGACAATTCACTGTGAATGCCCCCCGGAATGCATTGCATTGCTGCACCTGGGATGCATCTCAGGAGGTCAATAGCCTCCTCACTCAGGGCAGCAGGGCTGACTGGGGCAGGGCCTAAGGTGCCTGGGGCGAAGGTGATGCCTACCCTCCTGGGTGAGCAGGCACGGGCAACTCGCTGAGGGGCTACTGGGAGGGCGATGCTGGTACGGGATGGCGGCTTTACCTACAGCTGGGGTGGTCACAGAGGTGTCCACCACCACCAGGGAGCTCCCATCGGAGGAGAAGAGGTATCAGAGTCTGTATTGTCTTCTCCAGTCTCCGCCGTGGTGCTCCCATCGCCCTCTGTCCCACTGGTTCCCTCGGCATTGGTGGACTCTGCCTCCAGGGTCCTGTGGGATGCAGCTCCCTCTGTTGCCGGTGCCCCTGCTCCTCCGCCAGATGATGCTAATGCACACAAGGACAGGATGACAAAACAAGAAAGGGAGGGGAGACTAAGGATACACTTGGTCAATGACTGCACCAACACCACCATTGGCATACACATCACAGTCACACACACGGAACAGGCTTAAGCACTATGCATTGCACTACCGGTGATATGGCTAGTCACCAAGGCAAGATGAAGACCACGCACCACCAACTTCAGCACACCTCGGACCCACGATGCCCTGCCTGAAATGGACTGATAACAAATTAGGTTACATGTATTTGCCATGCAACCATTACCCTTCAGCTGCAATGTCTGGCCTGGCCTAAGGGGAACCCACTAACACATATCCACCACCATGATACCACCCCACCAGCCAAAATATGTCATGAAACCCCCTTGTGGCTGCTGTGATTCCCTCAAGAGCCCATCCAGCTCAGGGTAGGCCACCGCCAGTATGCGGGCCATCAGGGGGGCCAGGGTCCGATGGGCACCCCTTCCTCGTTGGGAGGCCATCCCCAGCTGGGCTTCCGCAGTCTTCCATGCCCAGTGTCTCAGGTCCTCCCACCGTTTCCGACAGTGGGTGATCCGCCTGCCGTAGACCCCCAGGGTCCGCAAGTCCTTGGCGATGGCACGCCATAATCCCTTCTTTTGATGGGCGCTGACCTGCAGAGATAATACAGACAGGAGAACTCCATTCAACAAACAGTTCAGCCATTTCAAGGGGGGAACAGGCCTATCGACAATTACCGCGTCACAGGTTAATAGGCACATACTTTGACATTTACACTGTCCCAATAGACACGTGCACCATGTGGACTGCAGTTGTGGTTTTGTTGTTTCAATTGTGACAGCCTACTCACTTTTGTGTCCCTTAGATACCTACCGCTGCAGATGAATAGGAGGTGGAGACGTGACCCCGTGAACAGACCTCTGGTGGTCTTGGCTACATTGGAGGACAGGCACATAATACTGACCTATAGACTGGACAGGGCCACAATCACAGAGCTATCTGCCCAATTGGAGCCTGACCTGATATCTGCTATCCGTCATCCGACTGGGATCCCCCCTCTTGTGCAAGTGCTATCAGTGCTCCATTTCCTGGTGACTAGTTCTTTCCAAGTGACAGTGGGCTTGGCAGCAGGAATGTCACAGCCAATGTTTTCAATCGTGTTGGAAAGAGTTTTGTCTGCCCTGGTAAAATACATGTGCAGCTACATTTCTTTCCCCCAGGTAGAAGATTTTGCCACAGTGAAGGCTGGATTCTATGCAGTGGGACATATCCCCAATATAATTGGTGCGATTGATGTTACACATATTGCATTTGTCCCCCTCCCCACCAGAATGGACAGGTGTTCAGAAATTGTAAGAGTTTCCACTCAATGAATGTGCAAATGGTGTGCCTAGCAGACCCGTTCATCGCCCACGTCAACGCTGAGCATCCTGGGTCAGTGCATGATGCCTTTGTTCTGAGGAATAGCAGCATCCCAAATGTGATGGGACAACTACAGAGGCACATGGTGTGGCTAATTGGTGATCCTTGGTCCCCACCCACTGAATGTCAGTGTATGCCTCTGGTGCCAACCCCATAGGATTGTGTGCGGCTAAATGTTGTCCCTCAGTACTCGCAGGTGACTCTGACTACCCAAACCTATCTTGGCTGCTGACCCCTGCGAGGAATGCCAGGACAAGGGCTGAAGAACCTCATAATGAGGCACATGGGAGGACCAAACGGATCATCAAGAGAAACTTCGGGCTCCTGAAAGCCAGGTTCAGGTGCCTGCATCTGACAGGTGGATCCCTGTGCTACTCACCTGAGAAGGTCTGCCAGATAGTGGTGGCATGCTGCATGTTGCACAACCTAGCCCTCAGCCGCCATGTACCTTTTCTGCTTGAGGAGGAGACTGGAGATGTCCTTATGGCAGCAGTGGACCCTGAGGACAGTGAGGATGAAGATGATGAGGATGAAGACAACAGAACATCAGTAATCCGTCAGTACTTCCAATGACACACAGGTGAGACAGTGTCGTTAGCATTCCTATGCCTATTGGTGTATTCTGTGTGGATGTGGCAAGATGGCATTCACTTCCTTTTAACTCTACTTACTGTCATCTCTGGTTTGTCATATTGCAGATGTTGGTGATATGACAACTGTGTACTGATGTGGTGACTACAGCCAGCTACAGGTCATCATTTCTATGGTCCCACAATGTACAGTACTTTTGCAATGGATGCAACTGTTTCCATGAATACACATTTCCAAAACATGACATACAAGGAGTTGAGTTGTGTTCAAGGGGGTTTATTTAAGTGCTAACAAATTAGGGGAAAGTGCAATGGAATGGGGTGATGATGGAGGAAAGTCCAGAGTATTGTTCCAGTCTGTTTGTAGCACAGGTACAGTGTCCAAGGGGCCATAGGAAGGGGAGCAAAGGCAGTTCAAAGTGGACAAGGTGACAGTGTCGGACACAAGGGGGACAATCAGGAGAGTCTCATTTCCTGGCGGTGGTCTCAGCAAGTGTCAGCAAGTGTCTCTGGCTTCTGTCTGGGTCACAGGGAACATTTGCAGGGCAGTTCACCTTCTGCAGGGGAAGGGGTGCTGATGGCCTGTGGGTCCTGTGGCGGGGCCTCCTGGCCACTAGCGGCAGCGGAAGTGGAGGGCTGGTCAATGGACTGGCTAGTGATAGGGGCCCGCTAGTGTGCTGTTACTTCCCTCATGATGTTGGCCATGTCTGCCAGCACCCCTGCTATGGATATCAGGGTGGTGTTATGGCCTGCAAGTCTTCCCTGATCCCCTGATACTGTCCCTCCTGCAGCTGCCTGTTCTCCTGCACGTTGTCTAGGATCTGGCCCATTGTGTCCTGGGAATGTTGGTAGGCTCCCAGGATCTCGGAGAGTGCCTCCTGGAGAGTCGGTTCCCTGCTCCTGTCCTCCCCCTGGTGCACAGCAGTCCTCCCAGTGTCTCTGTTGGCCTGTGCCCCTGTCCCCTGAACGGTGTGCCCACTGCCACTGACCCCAGGTCCCTGATTGTCTTGGGTATGAGGTATGGCCTGGGATCCCTGTGCAGGTGGGCACACTGCTGATTGACGTGTCCTGGGGACAGAGGTGTGGGTACGCTGGGTGGGTGCTGTGGTGTTGGATCCTGATGGGGAGGCTCTGTGGTGGTCTGTGAGTGGGCTTGGGTGACCAGCTGTCCAGTGGTTCCTGATGGACCAGGTAGGTCATCCAGATCCAGGAGTCCAGAGTTACTGTCATCACTGGGGGCATCTTCTGTTGGGGGACTGGATTGTCGTGGCACCTCCTCTCTGCTGACACTGGCTGGGATACCTGTGGGGGTGTAAGTGATGAATTATGCTTCATGTGTATGACATATTGTACATCCCTATCCTCCCCACTATGGTTAGTGTTGCCCTGCCACCTTTTGCTTGTGTATGGTGATGTATTGTGTGATTGTTAGTTCACCTATGCTGTGCATGCTTTGGTGATGGGTGTCCATGCAGGGCTGGGAGGGGTGCCCATGCATTGCTATACCATGCAGGGCTTGGCATTGGGGTTAGTCATATGTGTAGGTGCAGTGTGTGGGATCGAGTGGAGTGATGGGAGTGAGGGTGTGGGTGTGGGTGTGAGATGGTATGCAGATATGGGGAGGTATTAGGTAGTAAATGTAGACTTACCAGTGTCCAGTCCTCCGACTACTCCAGCGAGTCCCTCAGGATGCAGGAATGCCAGTACTTGCTCCTCCGATGCTGTGAGCTGTGGGGAGGAGGTGGATGTCCACCGCCAGTCCTCTGTATGGCGAGCTGGTGCCTTGATGCTATGGAACATACCTTCCCCCGTAGGTTGTTCCACCTCTTCCTGATGTCGTCCCTTGTTCTTGGGTGCTGTCCCACGGCGTTCACCCTGTCCACGATTCTCCGCCATAGCTCCATCTTCCAGGCAATGGAAATCTGCTGTACCTGTGCTCCAAAGAGCTGTGGCTCTACCCTGACAGTTTCCTCCACCATGACCCTTAACTACTCCTCAGTGAAACGGGGATGCCTTTCTAGTGCCATGTATGTTGTGTGTCTGTGAGAGTGTATTGGGCGATGTGGTGGGGTATGTGATGTGGGGTGCGTGAGGGATGTATGGGTGTCAGTGATGTGTTTGTAGTTGTCTCTGTGATGTTGGTGGCTTAATCTTGCAGTGTTTTGGTGTTGGCAAAGGGTTGTGGGTAATGTGGGTGTGTGTTTTATAGTGGTGTGGGTGTGTGGGTGTGGGTGTGTGTATGGGTGTCAGGTGTGTCTTTTTGGTATTGCCCAATGTGGTGTTGTTTTGTATGTGGGTGTCCATTCTGAGGGCGGCGGTATGTACCACCCATGGTTTACCGCAATTGAATGTCCGCCATGGTGATTCGTGGATCATAATGTGGTGGGCGTTGTTTTGTTGGCGTAACGGTATGGGTGTTGGGAACGCCACTTTTGCACTGTCCATTGGGCTGGTGGATGTGTGTTTGTGGCAGTATTCTGTCGGATTGGTGTGTGTGTGTCATAATATGGTTAACGGATATCCGCCACGGCGGCGGTATGTTGGCGGCTGTCAGCATGACGGTAAGCTGGATTTACCGCCAGTCTCATAATGAGGGCCAATATGATTAGAAGCACAATTTGAAAAAAAACATACAATTTTAAATAAAACATACATATTCAATGAAAAAAAGAAAGGTTTATTTTTTTTTACGCAAACCTTACAAACACAAAAGTTGTAGTTATAATTTATAAGTTATAATTTGCGCCGGCCCAAAAATTTACTCTAGCTTGCACATCTCTGTACACAGTGTTGTGAACTCGCTAGCCAGACATATATATATATATATATGTATATATCTTTCTATGCTATGCTGTCTGTCCAATACATCTACACATATGTAACAAATATATATATTTATATAGCTATAGGTAGGAAGGTTCCCGTTGACTATGATAGTCAGGATTGTGTCCTACACCCAAAGGCGGAAATTCACTTCAGTTCCATTAATGTTTCATTCCAAGAAGATAAATGTCTTTATTTTTCGGCCACACAATCCCTAACTGTGCAGTTGACACATTTGGGCCCTGTTTACAGTTGAAAGATTGTCATCAGGACAAAGAGTGACTCAATAAGGATTTGTTCCCTAGGGAGACAATGTAAAATAATAATAGAATATTTGTGCAAAAGGTAGTGCAAAAAAATTAACACAACTCAGTGTTATACAAATTGGCATATCACCATGTGAATGGCAGTATTTACTGGTGTCTGTGTTTTCAACATCTAGGGGGTTATTACAACTTTGGAGGAGGTGTTAATCTGTCCCAAAAGTGACGGTAAAGTGACGGATATACCACCAGCCGTAGTACGAGTCCATTATATCCTATGGAACTCGTAATACGGCTGGTGGTATATCCGTCACATTTGGGACGGATTAACACCTCCTCCAAAGTTGTAATAACCCCCCTAATGTCTAAAAGAAAAAAATTTATTAGGTTTTTATTTTATTTCGCAAAGGTTCAGAAAATAAGCTACACAGTGAAAGGGCTCTTCACTTCTTTCACCATATCCGTGGAAAACAGTGGTCCTGCTGAATTCTGGTTCCATGTTGATTGTCTAGAAAGAAGCTGAATTTGCAAATGAATTGCTGGATTCTTTCAACAGCATACTTGCGTCTTTTAATGCCACCACAAGTTTTTCTCAAGCGCCATTGTTCACAGCTGGAGACAAAAAACAAACAACATCCTTATCGTGCCTTCTGCAGTTTATAGGTCAAATGCTGTGTATTCATTGTGCTCCCAAATCAAGGGCATCTGACAGCCATCATATGCAGAGAGTTTTCATAAGGGTAGTTCACAGTCTGTTATAATACACTTCCTTCAAGTGATTTAAAAAAATGGTGCAAGAGGACTGCCTTTACAATTTCTTGGCACAGAAAAAAGTATTTGTGATTTATATCTGAGGTTGATGTCATCTTATACTATAAAGTTCCCAAGCTTCATTACATCCATTAGTAGTGGGATTAAAGCCCAGTGGAAACTCAGCCTTATTTACAGTGGCAGCTTTCCCATAATTATTTGGTTCTGCAAGGTGGATGCTAAAACAGTCCATTTCATTTCTTCCTCATTGTTGCTATCACAGGTGAAACATTAAATCAGAAAGTATGCGGTGATTTTGTGATTCAATAATGTATGTAGCCAGGTTCATATTTTGACCTCTTAGTTCGTCTTGCCAATATGCAGTTTATTGCATGTGTGTATAATGCTGAAAATAACATTCATGGTATTACAATTTGTGAAGGCCTCATGCTTGATCTTTATTCCTTCACTGTGTAAATTCAGAGCCTGTAATGGTTGAAGCAAGCGCGTGTCCCGCACCTTTGGTGCCCATAATATTGACTTTTGATCCACAGGGCATGGATATCCTTAGCTTTATTGCTCTCGGTTTGCGAACAAATTCCTGATTGTATGATCTCTTATGGCTTTGTTGTTTCTAAGCACTAAAAGTGGTTCATTCATAGGGCATTCCAAGGTCTGTAGTGTGGGACAGTTTTTCTGAAGAGCTTCTTAAATTTGTGTGTGGTGTATATGTTAATAGACACACCATAAATTCAGTTGCATTGGTTTATTTTCTGTCCAGAAATGTTGCCATCTGAACAAAACACACCTTGTCTCAGCTGTTTCTGAGAAGATTTTGGTATCATATCTGTTTTTTGGGTCATTGTATCAGGTTGTCCGAGTGCTAGTAACACTCTTATGTTGTGCAATTTCTTCTAATCCATAAAAGAAAGATTGTGCCCTACGTCTCTTCAGTTGAAACTTCTGTAATCTAATGTAATAAGCTCTTCCTGTCTATCGTCTTGGTTTGTAGTGACGATATAAGGATCCTGTTATCTACTTCTACCTAAATGGCCAAGACATTTATTTGTTGTTTACCCGTATGGATTGTTAATTTGAAACATGGCGAGTGGTTATTTAGCCTCTCTTTGAAGCCTTGTAGTGTTTCTTCCTTGCCTCTAAAATGCAGAAGATGCCATTAATACATCTTTGCCATGTGGCTATACGGGGCTTGTACAGGTAGTTGTAAAAGTATCCAGCGCTCTTCATGATGGGCCATGTAGAAAATTTCTAATTTTGGCCAAAAGATCATCCTATCGCCACTCCTTTGTTTGCAGGGATAATTTAGATATTATTTTGTTTTTCGTCTGTTTTGTGCTGATAATAAGTACTTTCATCCACACCTGCCTGTTCTGCCCTTTTCATTGTGAATCGCATTGTGAGTGTTTCTCTTTGTCCTGAATGGGTTTGGAAAATATTTTATGTGCAATCGATAATTTTCAGGTGCTGGGAACGAAGTTGTGTTATTCAAAACAAATGTTTGTTTCTGTGGCTTTTTTTATTTGCTCAATCGCATTCCGCTCTTTTCTCTGTGGGTTTATTAATCAGGCATATATGTTTATTTCTGATTGTCCTTGACACCCATTTGGGTTGACACAGTGCAATATCGACTAAGAATGCCCTGTTTGCTCAATTTTAGCTTTGTATTCATGTACAATCATTGGATTTGTATGGTATGCGCTGCCTAATAATTCTGTATTAGCAAACAAAGCGCCTGCTAATCTTGCTCAATGTCAATGGTTAATTTATTCCAATCTTCATCATATATTATGGTATGGGGAGGCTTGCTCCTGTGTACTGAGTATTAAGGGTCTGATTTATATGTGGGCTGTATGTATATAAACGACCAGCAAAATGATCCGTCAATTTAATTGCGTCCAGACCTTAAGTCTACTCTATCAGAGTCACAGCCAAACATTTCCAACGGTCTGACGGAATAAGGGCTGTTGGAGAAATAGCTACATCTCTCGCTGCCCACCCAATCAGGATTGGCAGACGTGTAGCCATTACTTTACTGTTCATCTCCGCCAGTCAAACCCTTGTGGTGAAGGACAGTAAAAAGCAAATAATGCACAATTCCCCCTACGCCCGGGCATTGGGAAATGACTCTTATGGTGACTGAAACGTTCATTGTTTTTATTTCCAAAAAGAAAATCCCGCTTCTGGATTTTCTTTTAGTACATTTTGTAAATAAAAAAAATATATATTTTTGAAGCAGGGTTGCGTCATGCTGAGGCTGCTTTTAACCAAACAGTGATATTTATTGACCAGACCCACCATGACGGCGGTTCCTGCCAGTGCATTATAAATGACCGCCTGCTTGGCCATCTTTTATAAATTTGACGTGCAGTCCATCATCCGACAATGGGATGGAGTCATTTACTCCATCCCTGTGGCGGAACGGCGTGCCATCCATCAAAAATGTAATCAGGCTCTAAGTTCCTAATGCACACAAAAAAGTACATAAACATTGGTGAATATACTAGAACATCTTAGCCAGTAGCTTCTTATAAAGTTTGAGAGGGTAAGATCCATGCCAGATCTTCAGGATGCGCACTAACTATGTAAAGGTTTGTGGTTCTAGGGTCTGATGAGTATTACATTATTCCAGTAATGGATTTACACAAATCTATAGGGCTACTAATTTATGAGAAACTCACTATGACAAATAAAACATTGGGCATTAGTCACAAAGATTTCTTTAGTAGGTGCAACAAAAACTTGGCATGGACCAACTTACTCATGAAAGGCCAGGAGTAAGACACACTTTTTCTCTAAACAAATTGTGAATTCCTGACGAGACCTGGATGAACCCCTCCTCAGTGCCTGACATCGCCATAGCCATCCCGGACAGCTACAAGATCACCCGAAGGGACAGCTTCAACAAACCAGGAGGAGGCATCGCCATCACCCACAAAAACACCCTCAGGATCACGCCCAAAACCGAAGACACCCTCAGCACTGCCGAACTCCTGCACTTCCAAATCCACACTGACCCAAACACCAGCCTCCGAGGGACCCTCATCTACCGGCCCCCCGGCCCACGACATCAATTCAGCGACTCCATTACTGACATAATCAGCACGCACGCTCTCGCATCCACTGACTACATGCTCCTCGGAGACTTAAACTTCCACCTCGAGAACACCAACGACAACAATACCACCACCCTGCTTGATAACCTCTCCAACCTCGGCCTCCAACAGCGCGTCACAACACCAACCCACTCTGCAGGACACACACTGAACCCTATTTTCTCTGCCAGCAATCACGTCTCTTTCAGCCTCTTTCAGCCACATCACCGAACTCCACTGGACAGACCACCGCGGCATCCACTTCTCGTTCAAGAAACCCACAACACACCACCACCCACAACAGATCCCCCACCGCATTTGGAACAAGGTCACCAAAGACCAACTTATTGCAACCCTCTCTCAGAACCCACCCATCGACACCACCGACACTGATGCAGCTGCCCGCAACTTCAGGCAATGGGTCAACACCTGTGCCAATACTCTCGCCCGAATCAAGAATTCCTCCAATAGACGCACCGACAGAAAGGCCTTCTGGTTTACCGCCGACCTCCACGAATCTAAGCAAAGCTGCCGAAGACTCGAAAGAAAGTGGCGCCAAGATCAGACTCTGGACAACCACACAGCCTTCAAAAATGCCATCCGCAGACACCACCAACTCATCCGAGCCGCCAAAAGAACCAACTTCAATGACCAAATCAACAACAGCGCACACAGCCACAAGGAGCTCTTCAACGTCGTGAAGGAACTCTCCAACCCCAGCTCCAATGCCAACGACATCCCAAGACCTCTGCGACTCCCTATCCTCCTGCTACCACCGCAAGATTGCAGACATCCACGACAGCTTCAGCACCCAGACCCCCACGGCACCAGCAACACCAGAGATTCACCTCTGACCAACCTCCTGCTCTCCTGGACCCCTGTCAACGACAATGACTCCATTGAAATCATGAACACCATCCACTCCGACTCTCCATCTGACCCCTGCCCCCACCACATCCTCAACAAAGCAAGCTCCATCATCGCACCCCAATTACGGAAGATCATCAACAGCTCCTTCGAGTCCGCCACCTTCCCGGAGAGCTGGAAACACGCCGAGATCAGCGCCCTCCTCAAAAAACCCTATGCGGACCCAAAGGACCACAAGAAGGTCCGGGCTATCTCCCTGCTCCCCTTCCCGGAAAAAGTAATCGAGAAGGCCGTCGACAGACAACTAACCCGCTTCCTAGAGGAGAACCGCACCCAGGACCCTTCCCAATCTGGATTCTGCAGCAACCACAGCACCAAAACCGCCCTCATCGCTGCCACGGACGACATCAGAACCATACTGGACAGCGGGGAAGCCGCGGCTCTCATCATCCTAGACCTCTCGGCCATGTTCAACACTATCTGCCACCACACCCTATGCTCACGCCTCAGCAATGCTGGAATCCGTGACAGAGCCCTGGACTGAATCACCTCCTTTCTCACCGGAAGAATCCAGAGAGTCCGCCTTCCCCCATTCCGCTCAGAGGCCACAAAAATCATCTGCGGCGTACCCCAGGGTTCATCCCTCAGCCCTGACCCTCTTCAATGTCTACATGGCCCGCTCGTTAACATCGCCCGATCCCACAACCTCAACATCATCTCATACGCCAAGTACACCCAGCTGATCCTTTCCCTCACCAAGGACTCCGCGAAGGAATGAAGGCCATCGCCGAATGGATAAAGAGCAGCTGCCTCAAACTCAATTCCGACAAGACGGAAGTCCTCATCTTCGGCTCCACCCCCTCCGCAAGGGATGACTCCTGGTGGCCTGCCACTCTAGGAACGGCTCCGACTCCCACCGACCACGTACGCAACCTAGGATTCATATTGGACCCCTCACTATCCATGACCCAGCAAGTCAACGCCATCTCCTCCTCCTGCTTCAACCCCCTCTGCATGCTCCAGAAGATCTACAAATGGATACCCACCGAAACCAGAACAAACACCCAAGCCCTCATAAGCAGCAAGCTGGACTACGCATCCAGAACGCCTCCGCACGCCTCATCCTGGACATCCCCTGCCACTGCCACATCACAGACCACCTGAAAAACCTGCACTGGCTCCCAGTCAACAAGAGAATCACCTTAAAACTCCTCACCCACGCTCACAAAGCACTGCACAACACAGGACTTACCTTCTACACCCTGACCCGGCATCTCCGCTCCGCCGACCTCGCCCTCGCAACCGTCCCACGCATCCGCAGAACTACAACTGCCGGTAGATCATTCTCGCACCTTGCTGCCAAAACGTGGAACACTCTTCCCACCCACCTGCGCCAGACCAAAGAACTCCTTACCTTCAGGAAACTTCTGAAACCTGGCTGTTCGAGCAGTAGCAGCACCCGCCCACCGCTTTCTCCCCCCTCCCCTCCTCAGCGCTATGAGACCCTCACGGGTGAGTAGTGCGCTTTACAAATCCCTGATTGATTGATTGAATTTGGCCAATTGTCTTCAAGTCAAGTTTACATGTATTTTATGTTAAACTATTTGTAATGATCTAGAATTAGGCATAGCAGTTGTTCATTGTTTGGGTGGAAACCGTTCTCCTCAAGATAATGGATGTGCAGTCCTGCCCTAAGTGGCCCAACTATACGGATATCCGGATCCCTATTGCTTATTTTTGTTGTCACAGGCAAACACGGATCATGTGTGTGAGCCATGACAACGGCCTGTCTCATGGATTGCGGCCTTGTTGGACAAGGAGGGGTCCCCAAAGTGTTGCTCTCATACTGGTGAGAGGCTACTGCCTTCACCAGGAGTTAAGGAGCACAAGAGCAGTGGTGGCAGCAAACCCTGTAGTGATCAGTGGGAGTGTACTGGTCCTTTCTTGTCCCTGGAGTGAGGTGTCAGGCTCATTCATTTAAAATTCTGTTGCTGTGTGCTTAACTCACCCTTGACCTACATCGGTTTGGTAGCTACCACTGTGCAGTGCATGAGTGGTGTATCCGCTCTGGGCGTATGTGTGCCTAGAAAAGGTACAATACAGGGATAATGCTGTAGTGTGCGTAGCTAATGTATGTGCTGGGTGTATGTGTGCCTGTAAGTGGTAAAATACAGCAAATATGTTGTGCTGTGCAGTGTGTGCACATTAAGGGGGTCATTCTGACCGCGGCGGACGGCGGTCGCCGCCCGCCAAGCGGTTCCCGCCGAAAGACTGCTCCACGGTCAAAAGACCGCGGCGGTCATTCTGGCTTTCCCACTGGGCCGGCGGGCGACCGCCGAAAGTCCGCCCGCCAGCCCAGCGGGAAACACCCTTCCCACGAGGACGCCGGCTCAGAATGGAGCCGGCGGAGTGGGAAGGTGCGACGGGTGCAGTTGCACCCGTCGCGAATTTCAGTGCCTGCAAAGCAGACACTGAAATTCTTCGTGGGGCCCTCTTACGGGGGCCCCTGCAGTGCCCATGCCATTGGCATGGGCACTGCAGGGGCCCCCAGGGGCCCCGCGGCACCCCCTACCGCCATCCTGTTCCTGGCGGGAGAACCGCCAGGAACCGGATGGCGGTAGGGGGTGTCAGAATCCCCATGGCGGCGGAGCGCGCTCCGCCGCCATGGAGGATTCTCAAGGGCAGCGGGAAGTCGGCGGTACACCGCCGACTTTCCGTTTCTGGCCGCGGCTGAACCGCCGCGGTCAGAATGCCCAGCGGTGCACCGCCAGCCTGTTGGCGGTGCTACCGCCGACCTCCGCCATGGCGGTAATTACCGCCAGGGTCAGAATGACCCCCTAAATGTATGAGCTGGGTGTATGTGTGCCTGTGAGTGGTACAATACATGGAGGATACAGTACTGTGCAGTGTGTGCGGGTTAAATGCATGTGCTGACTGTATGTGTGCCTGTGAGTGGTAAAATACCTACATTACGTAATGCTGTGCAGTGCGTGTATGTTAAAACTATGTACTGGCTGTATGTGTGCCTGTGAAATGTACAATACATGGAGGATAGAGTACTGTGCACTGTTGGGTGTATGTGTGCCTGTAAATGATACACTACAGGGAGGACTCTGGGTTGCATTGTGGGAGACCTTCGGCTGCAAGGTGAAACATGGAGAGAGGAGGTAGAGGGATCTCCCCAGATAAATTTGTGTATTATTGCATTCCTGTAAGGTGGGTGATAGAGACTGTAAATATTACCCCTTTATTATCTAAAACCTTCCCCAGATTGGTATACATTGGAGTGGGAATAATAAAAGTCATCCTTTTAGTGTCCAACACTTTCCATAAATTGGTTTAGATTGGAGTTGGGAATAGTAATTGTCATCCCTTTAATGTCCAATACTTTCTTTAAAATGGTTTACCTTGGAGTGTGATTATTAAATTTCTAAAAACTTTGTCAAATCTTTTGTATTTGTATGTTGGAGAAGTAGTTTGTGTTAATTAGTATTGTTGGTCATTAGAAATACATTAAAATAGTTCTGTGTTTGCAATATATAATATTACAAATTACTTGTTTATAGAATAAAGGCATGTAAAATATTTTTCTAAATGTATTTGTTTTCAAAGTTTACCTAAAGTATATTCTTTACATTTGTAAACATTTTTCAATTGAAAAATAAATAATTATTTAGAATAAATAAATCAAAGAAGTGTAATATATTTTTATTATTACATAAAAAATGTAAATGATATTTAAATAGTATTGCATGTTGTACATGTTCCAATTTTTTCCATTGTTTAACTTTTTAGCATTTCTTAAATTGTTTCATGTATATATTGTTTACATCATTTTGACATTTTTTCAGTATATGTTAAATAATTGTACATATGTTATACTGTTATTTAATGTGTACAGAACAATTTTTTAAACATATTTTTACAAACTTTTTGGCATGTTTTACATGTTTAATCTTTTCAGACGTTTTTTAATACATTTATTCAACATTTTTACATTTTTAGTTTTATTCAGCAGCAGCCATTGTTTTTTACTGCTACTTTTCATTTTGTGGTCTATTTTTAATCTATTTTCCCTAATCTAGGTTGCAGTAAGGTGCTGCTGTTCTTAAGAAAAAGGTACGTTTTTTAAAGGAGTTTTTATGGGTTTTGAGGCTAAGGTGTGTAGGGGAGAGGTCTAGACGTTAGTCATAGTGTTGTTTGTGGGTTTTGTGAACATGTAGCTGTATTAATAGTAGTGTTTTTCACTAGTGTGTAGTTTGAGGTTTTCAATCACTGTTTTACTAATGTATTGTTATGGTATATTCCATTGTGTTATGCTACATTATGATGATCAAGTGTAATGTATATGTATTGGGATTGTAATGTGTTTTGTGGGTGGGCTTTCTTGTTTATTTCACAGGTTTTGGTCAACGAATGTGTCCTATGAACATTTGCAGTTATCATATTTTTTAAGGAAATTACTTTTGGTTTATAATAAACCAATATTTATAACTTTGATTTCCTTTTTTGGATTTCCGGGATCATTTTTGCAAACATTTTTTCAGGGGCTGTATGGTTTCCAGATATTTTGGATTGCTTTGAGGGATGTCTATTGGATTTGGATTTGCTTTATTTTTACATTTTTTAGGGGGACCTTTTGGAAAATATGTTTCCAATTATTGGTAGATTATTATTTTTGACTATGTGGATACAGAGGAAGATCTGCAGCTCCAGAACAGTAAAGGCCTAATTACAAGGCTGGTGGTCACAATACCGCCAGCCTCGCAGTGGTGGCTGGACCGCCGTGGCGGTCCGATCGCCACATTACAAGTTTGGCGGGCGAACCCGCCGTCTCTGCCAGGATCCATGATCCCAACTGGCTAACGGCAGTCTTGGATATAATCGGCCAGGGCAGTGCTGAACTCAGTGCCGTCCTGCTAAGTACAACCTTGTTCTCTGTCAGTCATTTTTATAGCAGTTTCCCCACCATGAAAAGGCTGGTGGAGAACAAGTGCCAGGCGCATGGGCAGTGCAGGGACCTCCCTGGTTAACAGACAGTGCGCATTCTGAGAGTACTGGTCAGCCCTCTCCGTGCTATGAGATAGCTTTAAGGGAGCTGAGTGCTATCTCGTAGCACTGTTCCCGCCGATCAGACTCTAATTAGAGGTTTCTGCTGGTCAGCCATGTCAGGCTGGCAAAAACCTTGTAATTAGGCGGGGGCGGCCACTGCCTTAGCGGCGGTGTCTTATCCACAAGTCTGTCAGTCCTGCGTTGGGACCGCCAAATTCGTAATGACCCCCTAAGTCATATTTTTTTTATTCCTTGTGAGCAGGAAATTGTATATTTTATTGTCTGTGTAATTATGATGTAATTGTTTCTTGGAAATGGGTGATTTATGTGTTGCATTAATTTTAGGTGATGGACTGGGTTTGTTCTATGAGCTTTTTGGTTGGTGAGCTTCACAGTTTTCATGTAAATAATTCATACACTATTTTATCAGTCTTATTTAACATTGGAGTTTTAGGTAATGTTTAGACTGATGCCATAAAATATTATGTTTGGTATTTATATCAAAATAGATTTGTAATGTTGGTTTAGATTTTGTGACATTATTTTTGGGAGTTTGTAAGTTGTTATTTATTTTATAATATGCTTTTGATAATTATTTTCAAGTAACCCACTCCTTTGTTGTTTATGAAGATTGTAACTTTATATTGTAGCATGTCCTAAATTGTTTTGGTTTGTTTGTTAAGTTTAGTTTAGTTGCAATTTAGGTTACAGATTGCCCCATTCCATGTTTGTTTGTAGTTTTGCTGTTTCTATTATGCTTCTATAAATTTGAAGTGTGTACTGGGTTCTGCCTAACGTGGATTAGAAGGCATTGTGCCACCCTTCCAGAATGTTGTTTGTTTTGACTTCCTGTGCCAAGGTGCTGTCATAGACATTCAACCATTCGGAATTTGGTTTGGCATCTGTCTACCAACCCGAGCATCTTTAAAATAATCCATTAGGGGGCTTAGTTTGTCTTCATTTAACTGGTACAAAGGGTTTTCTATGAGTAAATTGTAGTGGTTAGCTACTTGTGTGACAGAGACGTAGGCTAGTGCTATCATATTGTTTTATTTCATAAGCAGATTGGCTGTTTGTAGCATATTTTACACTTAGTAGTGATTGCTGAAGGTGTCTCCATATGCTTTGATTGAAAGGATAGTAACAGCCTTGAATGGCTGTGTGGAAGTATATTTTTTAAATGATTTGAATCAAGGCTTATTCAAAGTCCATGATTATGTTTTGCTAGTAGTAGTCGTTTGTTCTATGTTTATTGTGGTTTAAGAGGTCATAGTAAGTTTTGCTTTTATTATTTGGTAGTAGGGCATATATAAAAGTGATATTTGTGTTTTGATAATCGCCATGTATGCTGTATGTTGAGTGAATGGTTTGAGACACATTTTGAAGGTCCCATCCATCATTCAGGTTTGATGATGGCATAGTTTTAGTAAGTTATCTGCTATAGAGAAAGTGTGCATAGATGGTAGTGGGCCTATGATGTGTTCAGGACCTTAAGGAGCATATCTTTTAGGATTTTGGTTGTGTGTTTCTTGGAGCTTGCTTCTCTATATCCTGAAATACTTCCTTTACTTCTAATCCTGTCACATTTTGGGGTTGTGTTCTCTTACATGAATTACAACATTGTCTTTTGTAGTGGCCCTCACATAGCATGCATTAGAATAGTACACTGCACATTTTCAATTCACATTTCCTGTCAATGTACTTTCTTGATTGTAGGTGCACCCATGTGACTTAGTAACTGCTTTCCCTTCTGGGATGTTATGTATTTCTCTCTCTCTCATTGTATCTGACTGTAGTGTAGTACTATTAATAAATACAATTTTTTAAAGTTTATACGTTTATTATTTACTTACAAAATTATGCATCTAGTTCTATTTTTTATATTTGCATGTATGTTATTTTTAGATGTTTTTGCAGCTTTTCCGCTGGGGGTGTTCTAATGTGGAGCAGGTGATATATTTTCTGATAAAAAAATCGTCAGTTTCATTTTAAATGTTATTTGTTGTTAGTGTGTAGAGTTTGAGGTTGTTAGGTATATTTTTACTCACTATTGGAATGATTATATATATATATATATATATATATATATTTTTTTTTTTTAACCTCTTTTTATTTAAATACACATATGCTCAGAATACACCAAAGATCATCATCCTTATATGGTTTACATTTGCTTTGAGAAGAGAAAAGGTGCAGTATTACCATCCAACATATCCGTAACTTAGTTCATTTACTATTAAGCCTGTAGTCTCTCATTAAACGTGAAACAGTAGCCCCTGTGTTCACTGCCTGCCACCCATAAGGTTTTTTGCTATACACCATGTCACATATATGTTCATCTACCTCTATATTTACGCCATGAGGACCAGATTTTGTTGTATTTCTTGCTAGAACTGTGACTCTTGTAGATCTCCCGTTCTACTTGGTGGCACCAATCCATGTTATATTTCCAGCCTCTAATGGAAGGAGGCTCACTCACACCCCATGCCTTAGCAATGTCTCTTTTGGCTACTCCCACTGCTAGCCTCAAACTTGTTGTTTGATGTCTGTGCCATCTTTCCTCCCCCGTGATATTTAGAATGTGCCAGCTGGCCTCCATCGGTACCGTCAGGCCTGTCACTCGTGTAAGCACCCGTGTTATCTGCGACCAAAAACCTTGAATGACTGGACAACTCCATAGGATATGGAAAAAAGTCGCCACTAGGCCACACCCCATGCCACATAGATCAGATTCACTTCGGCCCATGCGTTGTAGTAAGGGTCTAGAGTAATATGACCTATGCAAAAGCCTTAGCTGTATCAAGCGAAATCGTGCACGGATTCCCACTTCCTGGGGGCTCTGAAGGGCCTCCTGCCAATCCTCCTCACTAAGAGCCAGGCCTCTTGAAGTATGCGCAGTGTCCGGGATGTTATTAAGTCTCTTTTTATAGATCGGTGATACTGCCTTGTCTGGAAACGGCTCAAGTAGTAGTCTGTCTTCTCACGGGGAGGCATCTGGGGGGGATTCCTCTTTCTTTATATAATGGCAAAGTGCGTGTCTCATCTGGAGGTATTTATATCTCTCTGTGTCTGGCATGGAGGACTCAGTACTGAGCTCTTCAAAGGTAATACATTTGCCGTTTCTCCACACATCCCCAGCCGTTCTCTACACGAGCTGCCCCGTCCCATAGAAGGGTACGCATCTCCCTGTTGACTTTGCTAAAGAATTCTCTGGGCACTGGATAAGGGGTATTCTGAAGCGCATACAATAGTCGGGGAGGGTCGTCATTTAGAGCCGGGCCGTGCGGCCCATTAGGGATATCGGGAGTGATCGCCAAGGCCCCACATCATCACGCAGTCGATCTAATTGTGGGCATAGCTTTCTCCTGTAGAATACCTCATGGCTTCTTGTGATATATATTCCCAGGTATGTAAATCCCTGCTCTGTCAGGGGGATCGCACATCTGGGTGGCAAAATGCTCTCTCCTCCACTTAGCGAGAAGGCCCAGGACTACTCCCAATTTATTTTATATCCTGAGTATTGTCCAAAGGTGTGTATGATGTGCAGTAGCCTATCCATTGAACGATATGGTTTTGTGATGTATAGTAGGACATCGTCTGCGTATAGGGAGATCCAGGCTTCCCAGTTACCCCCTTCCCTAATGCCCCACACTAACAGGTCTTGCCGTATCCATTCAGCCAGTGGCTCCAGGACCAAGGCAAATGGGAGCAGGGACAGTGGACATCCCTGCTGCGTGCCCCTATGAAGCCTGAAAGAACCGAAACTGCTCCATTAACCTTAACCCTGGCCCTGGGATCCTGGTATAGTAGTTTGCCCCATGAGCGGAACTCAGCGCCAAAACCCAGGCTATAAAGCACTGCAAAAAGGAAAGGCCATTCTATGCTATCAAAGGCCATTTTCGCGTCTAGTGATAGCACCATGGCAGCCTCTGCCTCCGCTGCCTGTGTCTCATGTAGAATCCCATATAATAGTCTAAGATTAAGTCTGGTGCTCCTGTGTGGCATAAAGCCCGACTGGTCCAGGTGCACCAGCCTTGTTATAACTAGCTGAAGTCTCTTACTCAAGATTTTCGCCAGAACTTTTGCTTCCGGGTTAATTATTAATTATATAGGTCGGTAGGAGCTACATGTCGTTTGCAGTTTGCCTTTTTTATGTATCACTACAATCGTGGCATCCCAGAGATCTGGTGGGAAGTATCCTACTGTTTTGGCTTCTTGGAACATAGCCAGCATGTGCGGGACCACTATGCTTGCGATACATTTATATAGTTCAGTTGGTAGGCCCTTTGGGCCCACTGCCTTGCCTGACTGCAGCCCCGCTATAGCCTCCCGTACTTCCTCAGCTGTCAGGTCCTGGTCCAGTGTCACTCTATCCTCCTCCGACAAAACCTGAAGCTGGAGGTCTCCCAAGAGCTCCCCACAGTCCCTTTCCGTATGGACCGTCCTGGAGGCGTAGAGCCACTCGTAGTATGCGGCAAATGCCTCTGCTATTTCTGGGCCCAAGGTGTACCTCTCCTACCCTCCCCTCCCCAGTATCTCCGCCACCCAGTTGTGATCTCTATCCCTCTTTTCCAGCCAGACAATCAATTTACCAGCTTTATCCCCTACATCATATAGTTGTCTCTGCACTGCCAGAGTATGTTTGTTTGAGCCGGAGCCTATGACAGTCATCTATGGTCGGTTCTGTCTTCTCTGTCATCTGAATTTCCAGATTCACGAACCCTCTCTCTAATGTGTCATACTTAATTCTATTCTCCTTATTCACTCCCCCTATCACCGACTGTGTGTGTCCCCTCAAGACAACCTTAAATGCTTCCCAGAGAGTGCCTGCTGAGTCTACTGATCCAGTATTTTCTTTGAAGTAGTTTTCTGCCCCCTCTCTGATTTTCCCCTGCAATGTCGTCATTGAGGTAGCACATAGCAATTCTGGGAGGCAGAGTCGTGGCTCTAGAGGAGCCCCTGAGCACAACCACCACTGGGGAATGATCTGATACCCCTCGAGCTAAGTGTTTTGCCTCACTGAATCTACCTGCATCCACCCCATGTGTGAATAAATAATCTATATGGGATAAGCTACCGTGAGATGTTGAGAGGTGTGGAAATTGTCTGGCTTGGGGGTTATGGTCCCTCCACAGGTCTAGCAATCAAATGGAGTCCACAAAGGGCCTCAGCTGACTCACGACAGCCCCAGGCCTAGCCCTGATCAGTCTATCCCATTCTGGGTATATGGTGTCATTCATGTCCCCCCTAATAGTAAGATGCCCCTCAGCGTGGGTGGCACGTACACCGAGCAGATGGTTAATGTCTGGCCATTCCAGGTACCTGCCTGTGCCACATATCGACCTAGAGGATCGGTCCAAACCCGACCCGACCTGGAATGAATGGTATAGAAGTTTTAAGTAGAATCCCTACCCCCCAGGGGTTAGTGGTAAATCCAGCATGTGCCAGTAGCTTATACCCCATTCGATTTAGTGCCTTGTAGTTATTCCTTTTTACGTGGGTTTCCTGCAATAGGACTATATCAGGGGAATAGCGTTTAATAAATTGCAGTACCAGCGTACGTTTAATCTTGTTGCCCAAGCCATTGACATTCCAGGTCATTACCGTTAGCTGCCCTTTGTTAGTCGTCTGCATTTCCCTAGTGTCTCTGTACCGAGTCCCTCACTGATATCACAATTGAGTAACATCATCTCCTCCCTCCCATCCTCGACTCTTTCCCCTCCCTCCAGCAAAGTTAGTCTGAACAAAAAACAATGTACAATAACAAAAAAGAACCATTCCCCATAACACTCCCCCCTCCCTGCCACCCTGCTTAGTAGGTTCAGAGCTACCCACCCCAACAACTTGCAGAGCACCTGTCACCTGTTACTTAACATCAAACTATATTTAGGGTTGGTTAGCTTTGCCTATGGTAACTATGGAATAGCTACCGATGTATGAACCCTTTAGTTATGGCTGTTAGCCGGCTCCCCATTATGGATCATTACATGTGTACTGAACTGGTATGTTGAGTACTCAAGGAATTACAATTTCTTTGCCTTAGGGGCATTCCCGTTATGTGCGGTATACCCATTTTCACCCACCGCCGGTTCCATCTAGTCTTATCTGTCTTATGTGATCCCTCATGGTGGCTCTCAGTCCTTTACTGTGTCTGTTTCTTCTACATGGTGCGGTGGGGGACCATCCGCTCTTCTTGTGTTTTGTTCACTTCTCCCCATATCTATCCATTGGTCTGTCTTACTTTCCGCCAGCCCTCGAGCCAGTCCCACACCTCCTCGGGTCGGGTTAAGAACCAGGGTTTGCCATCTGCAATGATCCTCAGCCTCGCTGGAAACAGCATCATGTATTTGATTTCTTTTTTGCGCAGGACTTTCTTAACTTCCTCAAAGCTACGTCGCAGATTTTGGACCTGGTGCGTGAAGTCTCAGAAGATTCTGATTTGTGCGTTTTCATGGAGTTGGTCCCCGTGAGTCCGTGCTGCTTGTAGGATAGTGTCCCTGTCTCTATAATTGAGGATACGTGCTATAATTGTTCTTGGTAGAGCCCCTGCTTTCGGCGGCGGAATTGGCGCCCGGTGAGCCCTTTCCACCAAAGAGAAATTGGATTGGTCTTCGAGTCTGTCCTCCATGATGTGCTGTTGCTTGGTGAGTAATTGAACTTGTTCCTCTAACCGTTTAGATGTCGACTGCAAGGCCTGGATATTCGTTCCGGCTTTATTGACTTTGTCCGTCATCTTTTGAAGGTCTGTTCTCAGAAGGGACACATTGATTGTCACTGCGTCAAGTTTTGGTTCCTGTGTCTGTTTCAGATATAATAGTGGTTAATGAGGGTTCAGATGCATTAGTGGTGTCTGAGGCCTGGTTTCCAGATGCGGCCTACATCTTTGGAACAGCATATTTGTCCATTTTGTTGAGTTGCGCCTGGGGCTGGTTCTTCGGTTCGACCATAGCTCCTGTGGCACTCCCGCCTCTCGCAGTGGGTTGAATGCCCCCTTCACCTACTGAGGATTGGTGTCGGGCAAGGGGGGTCACATCCCCTTAGATCCGGGCTGCTCCCTCACACAATCACCTCCAAAGTTTCACTGTCCCCACCGGGACGGGTTGTGTTTATATCCCTTGTTCAGGGCCTCTGTTTCTCCTCATTGCAGAGGTGGTTCCCTTCGGCTCCTTCCTTGCCGTCTCTCGCCTGGCTGGAGAACCTCTCCCCTCCTCATGCCCTCGTTGTGGCCGTAGCAAACTGCTATTTCCTCTGGTTAGCTTTCCTTAGCCACCCCCCTTGGGCACTGATGTCCCGGCTTCTCTGCACTCGCGACCTCTGGCCTCAGTCAGACCTCCTTGCGGCCCCCCTCGTCTCTGCTACTGCCAAGGCTGTATATGTCTTTCCTGTCGGTTCTTTTCTTGCGGTCTTCTCCACCGAACAGGTAACCTCTCCCCTTCCCCCGACCTCCGGCCTTCTCCTTACTTTGCAGCTCAGGCTGGGCCGTATCGGACTACTCTTCCCTCTGATCTGCTTATCGCATCACACCACTGAAACGGGCACTGCGGCCGCACTCCATTCGGCGACCTCTGCCCCAGCCAGGCTTTCGCTTTCCGCGGCCTTCCTCGTGCCTGTCTCTGCCAGGTAGCTCGTCACTAGGCCTCTCTAGAGGTCGCGGCCAAATCTGTTGGAATTTCAGGGCCGGCTGGACAAATTGGCCCCCGGGATGGCTCTGGCAGGTCCTAGATGCCTCCTTTATTGCAGGCTTCCTTATTTCCCCTCAGGGGGCATCGGATTATGGACGGATGTCGGGGTTTCGGATGTAAGGCTTACCACACTCCGCTAGTGTGCAGCCATTTTTATTGCGTGCTAAGCCACGCCCTGTGATTTATATTTTTAAATAATTCATGTATAATTACTTTGTTTGCTGGTTTGTGATAGGTGTTTTTCTGGCTGCTTATCATGTTTTGAAGTCGTAGTGTTTTCTTTTAACAAAACACGTGGAGAGATAGAAGTTGGAGAGTGTTTAGTTAATTATTTACTATTATACTTTTTAGATTTTATTTGCAAGTAAGATTTAGGTTATATATCGTTTTACTTACTTGGTTAGGTAGTTGTTGAGATGTATAACTCTTCTTTAATGGTCTGATTAGAAAATCTAGGAGAGTTTTCTCATCTTGCAGCGTTTGTTGTTTTTGTAGTATTTAATTGCTAAAATTAGTGTGGCGTTTAGATTGTTGATTTAACTGTTTGTATGATTTTATTGGTTAAGGTTGTTTATGGCTTGATTTTATTAGTTAGTTTAGTTTTTGTTTGAATTATTTTTAACAGTTATGTCTTATGTTATATTATAATTCAGGTTTTATTTATAATGTTTGACATATAGTTTGATAGTTTCAAATATAATTGTGTTTATAAATATTTGTAATAAAGTTGTTTAAATGTTTGTAATTAATGGAAATATTTTTTGTTATATTGTTAATAATTTAGTTAAATGATTTATTGGGTAAATAGCTTGGTAATGTACTATATTTATTTTTAATTTAAACAGTGTATAAAATATTTTATATTTTTATAAATATTTTTATGCAAAAAGTTGTTTTTTTCATCTATTATTGATAATGTAAATATTATCGTGGTATTATTGTAGATGGCATTGTGTGAATCGTTATTTGTGACATTATATGTTTATTTAAAGGGGAAAATATTTTTACTTCGGATAAATGTGCTTTTGATATCAGTAGAAATCTATATTTCTAACAACGATATTAGTTTTCTTGATATTTGTGATTTTTTAGTTAAGTACAGGAAAGTCATATTTTTGTTAACAAGATTTCTTTTCCGATATTTTTGTCTTTCAATAGTGTATGCATCAATATTATGTCAGTTATCCAAGAGGTCACAGGGCAGGGCCTGGGCACATCTCAGGAAGGAAATGGGGAAGGAAAGGGATTCATAAAGAATAGGGCAGAGACCCGGGGCTAACCTTGTGGTACAAATATTACTGTGACTGAAATCAAAGTGTGAACTCTAGTTAGTCCTGTGACCTGTGTTGTTGGGCGATTAGATTTTGATTCACTCCCGATGTGGCAGACTACTTTCATGAGGAAGATAGGGCAAAGGAGTGGGTGTTTCAAAAAAGTAGACCCCCAACATAGACTTTGAAGACTCACGCCCTAAATCACATTTAAGAAGGGGAGCTTGAGACCCAAAAAATAGTCAATGAAAACATTCAACTGCCAAGTAGCCAATGGGTTATGTGAGGAAGAGATGCTCTGCAAGACCGCTGCTGTGACCAGGGACCAGCACTGCGGGCCAAGGCCTGCAATCTCCCTGCTGGGTGATGAGGCATCACCCAGAAAATCGAAGACACCCTGGCCTGGCGCATCAGCGCCTGCCTACTTGCCAAGACCATTGTACCCTCTGAGAAACATTAGAGCATTAGAGGGAGCAAGGTCTAGTGGGGAATCCTTTTGAGTGGATTCCCTTTGAAGAAACTGCACCTGCACCAGCCGGATTGTTGCCCACATGCAGGACAAAGTGGGCGACCCTTGTATGCCAGAAGCAGACCACTGTGAAGTGAGCTGTGGATATTGCTATGCCGATAAGGCCAGAATATGTGTGCAGTGAGGTATTGACAACCCCATATGCCAAGATGGACTACTGCAAAGTAAGCTCTCATAAGCACTGTGCAGATCAAGCCACAGCCCAGTGCAGTGAAGGATTGTCAACCGGCTATGCCAGGAGGGACCACCGAGAACTGATTTCTGTGTGGAGTGGGCCCTAGTCCTTGCACGGTAAAGAGCTCGCAGCCCTGAGCGCCAGTAGGGGCCGCATTGCAGGCACCTGCTTTGCCGATCGGGTTGGTACCCATGTACATTTGGGAGATGGTAGCCAATATGCCAGTGGAGGTCACTATAACTAGCAAGAAGTGTGTCCTGACCCAAAGCATCATGGGAGGAGTGAGGCGGCCGTGGAACTCCCCCCCGCACCTACACCAAGGATCAGGAACTTCGTATCACCTTCTCCTGCATGTCAGGAACTTGGGGATTGCAGAGTGCAGCCCCACATGCAGTGTGAACTCACCTGAACCAGCCGATCCGGTGCTTGCAATGGGTTAACACACAGGAACTATGGACTCTCCAATCTTGCAGGTGCAGGTAAGTCTTAGTATGGCCCAGTTGGCCAGAGGAAACTTGCTTGCTATATAGTGCAGCAGCGCTGGAAAACTTTAAAGTCTGATTGGACTCTTTAGACTCGGGCTACTAGTATTGCTTACACTGAATGTTGCCTATGGTGAATGAGACAGGGAACCACCTAAGCAATACTAGAGCCCTAACCTCAAAGGGACTTTGTAGTTGTTTGTAAATGTTGTATTTTTTCTTTGTGTTACTAGCTGCAGAAATAAAAGGCCTCCTTTTTTTAGAAAAGTAAGTATTTGGCTGGACAGTCATATATTGCTGCTGCTTCATGCATTTTGAGTTGTAAGCCTGTGTTTACTCCCATGTATCCACCTCCCCGCCAAGGGAGCTTTCCACTGCATGAACCACGCTACACCCTGAGAGTCAAGTGGTGAAGGGGTACTTGGCCCAGTTGCTCAGGATCCATAGTAAGTTGGCCTCAGGGTCATCAGGGGTAAAATACCTCAACCCCACAGGTGGGCCTGTGTGCCCTATGATCCTCTGAATCAAGTTCTGACAATTGGTGGCAAGGAGCAGAGCCTAACGTTTAGGAGCATGGAGACAGGTGTGGCATTGGCCAATTCCAGTATGTGTCAGCAGTACAATAAGTAAATTGTTTTTTTTTTTTTTACACACAAAGGCGACATTAATAGACAGTGAAAAACATAGGGTTGAGAATAGACCTCAGCACCACGTCTATATATCAGATGAAAGTTTTATGTAGGGAGAGAGAGTGGAGGATTCCCAGGAGTAGGCACAGAGAGATTTTTGCTAATTTTATTAGGGACAAGTTTCAGATACTGGATGAAAGGGATGAGACTGTAGTTGACTCTGGGGAGACAACCATAGTAGGAACCCAGGAAGTGAGTGCTGTGGATTGAGGCTTCTGGTTCCCCTTAAGACAGTTCTATCCCAGACACACTCCAAGTGAGTCCCCTAAAGCATTTCTAGAGTTTCACCAAGTCACTCGCCACCTTTAGCTTCTAAAATAACGAAGGTGTGTATACCACCTTGCGTTTCTAGGGCACCCCTGTTACTAATATCAAATCCAGGAGTAAACCCCTTGGGTGATGAGTTTAGCAGAGACTCTGAGCTTGCACTTGCCGCTTCAGAACACTAAGGCTAATGATGAGGGAGCCAGAGCGTTTGAGAGGAAGAAGCTAAGACTAGCTCATGAGGAACAAGAGGAGAGGAGGCAGGAGGGTGAGAAGGTATGGGCCTGGGAAGAGAAATTGGGAGGGGGTAGGAAAAGCAAGAAGAGTGGGAGAAGAAACAAGTAAAAGGAAATAGAGTGGAGACTGAAAAGAAAGCACTTGAGACAGAGAAAAATAAAGATGGCAGTAATGACAACCTCATCTGCAATATGTGAGTCTACATCCAGTTCAGATTAGGTTGTGGTAAAGGTTCCAAAAATCTTGAGCATGTGTATGTCCAAGGTCAGGCTATTTTGGAATGGTTTGGGAGCTTTGAAGTCTCTTGGTATTTGTTTCTGATCTCCATAAGCCATAAGTCTTTTCATTGAATGTCCCTCTAAGGAGCCCTTAGGTACACAAATCTGATTAGCAGAGATTTCAGTTCATCTTATCTATGGGCACAGCTGGGTATGGAATATAGAGCGAACTTTGCTTGTGGATGTTAACAGGACATTGAATCAGGACATGTGAAGAGAGGTGAGGAGAGGTGACTAGGTGTCCCAGAGTGCTTGAAGGGAGGAGGAGGTGGGAGCTTTTTATACAGCACCAGTCGTGCGCTACTTGAAGGACGCTTGGTTCCCGCTGCGCTGGACATGCGAGGAGAGCTGAGAAGAGGTGACTACATGCCCCAGAGTGCCTGAGGAGGTGGGAGCTTCCATACCTCACCAGTCGGGCCTTACTTGAAGGACGTTTGCTTCCCGCTGCCTGGGATGCACAATGAGTGGCAAGGAGTGGTGACAACATACCCATACTGCCTGGGGGGCTGAGGAGGCGGGAGATTCCATACTGTGCCAGTCAGACGCTACTTGAAGGACACTTGATTCCCGCTGCGCAGGACATGCGAAGAGATGCAAGAAGAGGTGACTACATGCCCCAGAGAGCGTGAGAGGGTGAGGAGGCTGGAGCGTCCGTACGGTGCCAGCCGGGAGCTGTTTGAAGGCAGCCTGCTTGTAGATGTATATAGGACATTAAAT
Organism: Pleurodeles waltl; assembly: GCF_031143425.1. Classification (NCBI taxonomy): domain Eukaryota; kingdom Metazoa; phylum Chordata; class Amphibia; order Caudata; family Salamandridae; genus Pleurodeles; species Pleurodeles waltl. The sequence goes on along the minus strand of NC_090444.1, from coordinate 1,098,624,239 downwards.
CAGAACATGCAAGGAGAGATGAGAAGAGGTGACTTCATGCCCCCGAGTGCCTGAGGGGCTGAGAAGGCGTGAGATTCCATACCTGGCCAGTCGGGCACTACTTTAAGGACCCTTGCTTCCCTTTGCATGGGACATGCACGGTGAGGTGATGAGAGATGACTGTATGCCCCAGAGTGCCTGAGGGGCTGAGGAGGCAGGAGCTTCAGTACTGTACCAGTCGGGCACCACTTGAAGAACACCTGCTTCCCGCTGCGCAGGACACGCAAGATCAGGCAAGGAGAAGTGACTACCTGCCCCAGAGAGCCTGATGGGTTGAGGAGGCCGGAGCTTCCCTACCATGCCAGTCGGGCACTTCTTAAAAGACACCTGCTTCCTGAGCCCGAGTGACAACCAAGCCAAGAGCAGGCCTATCTGCACCCGTGTGGGGCTCGGCTAAGCCAAATCTCTTTGTTCTCATCGCTTGTGAAGCCCACGTCCTTGGTACTGTGCTGTTGTATTTCTCTTGCTCTCTATCCTATTGCTTGCAAGGATGGTGAAGCAGAAGGCTAATCCACCTCCTAAATTCAGTGCTTCTACATTGGGTGGTTTTATTAGGAAGGCAGTTGGTGCCCTAAACAAAGCAATAGAAATTGCTTAAGTGCGCCTATCTGCCACATTTGTTTCTTCCCCACCTGTCTTATCCTTGAATACCACCAACGGGGGACTTTTTTATCAAAATGGCAGTCTACAATCAGCATCTCCTCACAGGAAATCTCAGAAGGCCAAATGAAAAAGATGCTTGGGGGCAAGAAAGGGGACACTATCGCCAGATCCCGATCCCATTCTGCCTCCTACTGTTAGCTCCCCTAAAATAATTACAAATGTGGACTTAGCGAGTATTCAGAGTAACCTCCATGAGGGTATTGAGGGATTGCTCAAACGCTTACTCTTGCTCATTAACACCTGTTTGGGTTTGATTGAAGATCTATTGCGTTGTACAAGGGTCCGGCATGCAGACTATTCAGCCCTCCCCATATCTCAACCTGGGACTATGGCCCTCATTACAAGTTTGCCGGGCGGCCTACGAACTCGTACCACCATCTGACCGCTCTAGCGCCCAGAACACATCCGGCCCTGTTACAAGTTTCCCTCTGGGCCGGCAGGGGGAAACAGCGTTTCCGCCTGCCAGCCCAGCAGGAAACAGGGCCTTAACATTGACGCCTGCTCGTAATTGAGCCTGCCGCAATGTGCCGTAATTCAGGCAGTGGAAAGCACAACGGGGCTGTACATGGGGGCCCCTGTGTTGACAATGCCAAGTGTATTGGCAGTGGAGGGGCCCCCAGGGAGCCCCCGATGCCCCCATTCTGCCAGCCTTTCCATGTCGGTCCAACCTCCATGAAAAGGCTGGCGGATTGGGGAGTCGTAATCCCTGAGGCGGCTCTGCATGCAGCGCCACCCTGGCGGATTACAACTGCTGAGACCGCAAGACTGTCAACTGGTGGAAACCTGGCGGTGTTGGCGGTCAGACCGTGGCAGCCCTGCCACAGTTGTAACGTGGCGGTTGGACTGCCACAACTTAAGACCGCCTCATAATGAGGGCCTGTATCTGTTCCTGTTACCCCTTTGATTCATGTTTGGCATGCAATTCCAATACATTGGATGGATCACCCACAAATGCAAGGGTGTCCCTCTTAGTATCCATCCATCAATTGCAATTACCAGTACCATCAAATTTGCTACCTGCATCATCTCCTGATAATTCTGCAGGGGATGGGATGGGATGGGGAGTGGTTGTGAAAGCTCTTCTAATAAAGGGACCGTGAATGGACCACCGGCATGTTACTCCTATGTGGTAGTGATGATCAATGTGCCTCCTTTGGCTCATGGTACAACTGACTATGTTGTCCAAGTAAAGAATAAAGTCATTCTCTGACTTCACTCCAAGGATATATTCATATCTAACAGGGCAGATCAAATCCTAATGGCTAGAAGAGTGGGATGGATTGGCTCCTCAAAAAAAGTTTATACAGGAGACTGTGTCATCATTAACTTTAGGTGGCTGAGATCCATGGGCAAATGTCTGTCTAGGGTGTTATTACCTGTTTCACCTGATGGAAATATTGTTCTCACCCAGTCGTGCTTCTTTTATCATCATTTGTTTGGCGTGCCCCTGCCTCTTGTTGGATGACTACCAGTGAGTGTCCCACGTCGCTTCCCCAACCAACCACTGATTGCCTTCAATCCTTTCAGTCCCCCCCCCCCTCCGATTTCTCTCTCAAATAGGTTCCAGGTTCTGGCCTCTTTGCAAGGCAATGATTGACTTTGCCTTAAGGATGAACTTTCCACCACTAATTCCCTAATTGATTATGTGGACTCTCTGTTGAGCCAGGCTGGAGATCAGGGTATTTTTGTTTTTCTTATGCTCCCAAAGGTGTGAGTTTTGCCCACTTCTCTTCCCATCAGCCTACTGCTTCTATTACTGCCACTAATAGTGGTTCTCCAGTTAGTCCCCAGCATGCCATGAATCGATCTCGAGATGATACCTGTCAATTTGTTACCTGTAATGTGTATGGACTTCACAATAAACTGGATCTGCCAGAATGGCTCAAAATCATTTTGGTCTCTGATATTATCTGCATCCAAGAGACTTGGTATGTGGACCCAATTCATGTTGAGGGTTTTCCTCCCACTTTTTGAGTGCTGTGCCATCTTCATCTGGGTAGGCTAAGGGGGGTTTAATTATCTTAACATCAAATACGTTATTTGTTACTGTGAAAAGGTCTATGTCTGTTCTTTCCCATTTCCACTTTCTTTGGTTGTCAACGATGGGTGGCCTGATGTTGTGGTGGTTAATTTTTATAATAATGTTTTCAGGCTCATGCACTTGATGTTGGGCTGGAAGCCTTTTTAAGTTTGATTCAACGTAACATTTTTTATAATTTGGGTGGGCAATTTTAATATTCTGTTTTGTCCCCTGTTGGCGAAGCGGGTATGTGGGGTTACAAATATGGAAGGGGCAGGCATCCCGCATTTCCCACATAATGTCTATGGTGATGCATTTAATTCATAAATTTTTAAATATGGCCACCTTTTACTCACAAATTGTTGTTCTGATAAAGGAGCGATGAACCCTTTTATTGGTGGAGATGCCAAGACCAACATTGATCATGTCCTTTTCTCTTTCACTGGTGTTAATTTGGTGTTGGCACAACTCCTGGGGCTAAAAATGTTAGAGTTTCCGAATGGGTTGTTAACATTGCCCCACTAAGGCCCAATGGTGTAAGAATGAAATGGGCAGGGATTGTTCCAAGTTCTGTCCTGCAATAACTTGTACAGAAGAACTCATCTGAGTTTAATTATTGTTTAGAGAGGGCGGTGGACCATAATAAGTTATTTGCCTCATTTGATAAGACCAGTAGGTCATTAAGAGTACTTCTTACTCGACCAATTAGATCTAATAATCTATATAAATGCGGGTAGTTTGGCAATTCATGTACTATAGCTTTCAAGCGCCTTAGGTTAGCTTCACATAGCACCCTGAAGGATTATTCAACTATTAGATTATTGCGGAAGTACTATAGCCGAGTTCTAGCCACTAGGAAAAAGGGGTTGCAGGAAGAGGCCTGATCTAATTTGTTACAGGATGCCGAGACAAATGATGCTAAGTGTTCTGGTGTATGGTTAATGCACCCTTTCTCAAGAGCGATAATATTCCTGAGCTTAATTCCTTTGTTTCTTGTGAGTTTTGAGACTTGGGTGGCACATTTTTTGAATATTTTTTATTCTGTCACAGAGGCTTGTCAACTATCCGAGGACCATGACTAGTTGTCACAACATCTTCCACTAGATATTACTCTTCAGGAAGTTCTCCTTGCCTTAAAACAAACTAGGGGTGGGAAGGCTCCAGGCCCAGATGGGGTCCCGGTTGATTCTTATAAAGGTTTGATAGATCTATGGGGCCCTAACCTGACTTGGGTGCGTGCAGCTGAGTGCAAGGACCCTCCAGGTTGTGTTGGTTGTTGTACCAATCTTTAAGAAGGGAGACAAGTCAGAATCTAAATGTTATCACCCCATCCCCCTCCTAGACTCTTCAGTGAGAGTGATGACTAGGATTCCCCTATCAAGACACGAGGAGTGGGCTTGGGAAAACACCTTACTATCGAAGGTGCAATTTGGGTTTAGTGGGGGTTTGAGTACAACCAAACAATGTTTGAACTTTGAGTTGTTGATCAGTAAATATACTGGGGCTAAGCCTGGGTCTTTGTTTTGCAGATTTAAATAGTGCCTTTGCTTTAGTTGACCATTCTATTCTCTGGTCTAACCTGATCTGTGTTGGTGCCTCAGAGGAGATCATTTGTTTCTTGGCCCATCTTTGTAGAAATCTCTCATCAAAGGTCCGGTATCGCCACAGTGGTGAGTGTTCTCGACTTTTCGGAGTGAAGAGGGGAATTAGGCAGGGCTGATATTGGCACCCTTCCTGTTTTCCCTTTTTATTAATGGTGTGGACATATTCCTCCAAGCTGTGCAGGCGGATGCACCTAGAGTCGCAGGTAGCTCTGCCCTTTTATTGTTATATGCTAACGACGCTGTCCTACTATTTAGGACATCAAATGGCCTCCACAAATTGATTACTGCATTTGGGGATTTTATGGAATCCATGAAAATGCTTATTAATAAAACAAAACTTTTGTTATGGTTTGTGGAAAAAAGTCACAGAAATGTAGATCTTTCTTTATTGGGAACTCACCTATTGTGAGAGTTAGTTATTTTTGTAATCTTAAGATTCTTTTTATGAGTCATGGTCACAACAGTCGCTGTTGTCAGGTCCAAGATGACAAGGAACTGCCAGGGAATTTGTTTCTCACATAAACTGGGCAGCCGTCCAGTTAAAGAGAAGATTGACATATACAAAGCCAGAGGACTGTCCATTGCCACATTCGGAGGAGGTTTGTGGGGCTATACTTCTAGCACCCCACTGCAGGTTGAGGAGAATTCCTTCCTGAAGTGGCTACTATGCCTGCCTACCTTAACATCAACAGTGATTACACACAGGGAGGTTGGGTTGCAATTTCTGTAAGACCTGCTTCTTGTAAAACCCCTAATATTGTGGCTATGTATTTGGTCCAAAGCAGAAACTGTTTTTTACAAATTAGTTATTTCAGATTGTCTTGCTCTGGACCATGTCTTAAACTTCCCCTGTCCCTCATATATTGGTGTGTCATTTAATATTATTTCTTTTAATATTTTTGTCTTGCAAGATCCTCTTAATAAAAGTTTAAACAAGGTATACCTCCTTAGTCATGGACAGGAGGATAGAATGTGTGTTGAGTTAAAGACGTTGACTGTTCTTTATTATATGTTATCTGCCCTATAGTTTGGTTACCAATATTAGCTTACACAACTATTGTTCAGCATTGCGTTGTACTGTCTAGATTTCGTGTGGGCACAGTACACCAATTGCTTGCAGTCGCTGCAATGAAGCTATGCCCTCCGGATACAACGGCATGCCCTTGTGATGGGCACACTAAACAAACTACTCAGCACTTTATGTTATTCTTTGTTTTTTTATGCATTTAAGGACTATGGTTTCAAACCAATTTTCCTGGCACTTTCTCAGTTTGAAGGTAATTCAAATGAGGAAAAAGGAGGGTCTGAGATGAGGTTGTTTTAACTAATATTTTTTGGCCATTGTGTATTTTATATCTACATTTTTTAACAATGATATTGTGTTTGTACTTTTATGGATATTTTTTTAACTTGATGAATAAAGTTATTAACCGAGTTAGTAATATAATAGAGAACAGCACAGATAACACCAGTCTTCTCAACAAAATATGCATCTTCCTTAGCAGGCCATACCATAATGGATGCACTGTCTAGACATATCAGACTTTCAATCAGCTTACCCATTCAATATTTCCTGAGTCTGCAGAGTTGGACCAAACCTATAGATTATAGATTCCACATTAACAATAAAAGTTTCAACATCTGCACATATATAATTTTTATTTCACACACTCCTGCATGTATTCATGCAAAAGTGTGTGAAACGTGCTCCTTGCATTGTAAAATAAAGAATGTGTGCTTTGTCCATGGGCTCTTCAACTGGCTGTAAAAAATAACCTTTACATGCATAATTTAGCAACTCAGACATTTTCTGCCAATCATGGAGATTTCCTCAGTGATCATAAATGTATAAGAATCCAACAGATTTAAATTTATTTAAGGACTGTGTAAGCTCTTCAAGAAATGTAGCAGAATACATCTGCTATCAGCACAAACATTAATTAGACAGCTCATTGGGAGGCTTTTAGAAAAACTGTGAAACCAAACATTTGGAAAAGGGACTATTTCAGGGTACATTTTTGTCCACCTCACAAATTTGGTGAAGTTGAATCCTCCAAATGTAAGTTACTTTGTAAACAATGAACTCCTATTAAGTGTTTTATCAAAAAGTATATTATTAAGAACCTCTCCTCGCCCCCATGTGCCCCTTCTCCCTCAGTAGATATTCAACAGAGTTCGCATAAAGCATATAAGCGTATAATCACTGACAGGGGCTCAAGAATGAGTTGCGTACTTTCCCACCTTTCCCTCAGGGGTCTGTCCCAAGCCCAGGGAGCAGACGGGACAAAGGTCTGCTCTGCATGACAAATGTCTTGAAGCGGCCATACCGCAGCTGAGGGGTCTGAATTCTAGCTGCCCGCCTCCAAATGATAACTTTCTCATAGATAGACACTTTAAACATGAATATCACTGATTCAGCCAATGAGAAAACACTTAGGCCCTCATTCCGACCCTGGCGGTCATAGACCGCCAGGGCCGCGGGTGACGGAAGCACCGCCAACAGGCTGGCAGTGCTTCCTTGCCCATTCTGACCCCGCCGGGGTCAGAATGACCCCCCTTAGACCCTGATTTATACATAGGCAGATGGACCTCTGTTCTGCCATAGGGACATAGTAAATTACTCCATCCCCATGACAGAGGGACTGCCCGCCTCATTTGTAGAGGACCATTAAGCAGGTGGTAATTTATAAAGATATTGACAAAAATCACTATGACAGTGGTTCCTGTCAATACATTTTACTCTTTGCTAAAGGGCTGCAGCAGCAGGATGCAGCCCTGTAGAAAATAGTTTATTTATTTATTTACAAATAGAAAATTCCAGAATGTGATTTTCTTTTTGTAAATAAAAAAGGTAATGCTACCCTCGTCATGAGAGTTGTCTACCATGGCCGGAGTGGCATTGCTTGAATTTTACTGTCCCTCACTTCAAGCTTTTGCGTGGCAATAAAAAACAGTAAAAAATGGCTATATGTCCGCCCATCCTAATTGGGCAGGCGGACATGTAGCCATTCCTCCGACAGCCTTTACTTCGCAGTGCAGTCGGAAAAGTAAGGCCACATCAGAGATGGAGTAGTCTCAGCTATGGCCAAATTCAAGGTCCCTGCCCTGCATTTAGATCGGGTGGGCCGACCACTATGTTGGTGGGGAAGGAACTTTGTTTCCACTGCAACAGAGTTTCCTTCCCACCAACATATAAATCACTCTATTAATCAGCTTATTCCTACTCAGGTTGCAGTCTGTCTCACCACCTCCGCCTCTAGGGCCAATAACCCCATTTCCCTACCCCATGCAGGTCAGTCTGTGACACTACCACTCCAGGGCCAATTGGAGTCAAGATTCCCTTCTATGCCCGTAGTCACATGTGGCTTCGTAGAGAATGCAAAATGCATTCAACGCCAACATGCTTTCCCTAAAGAAACTCACTTATATGGAGTGAGACACTGACATGAGCACCAAAAAAGGTCTAAGCAATGGTCACATCAGTGTCTGCTGCGATGGTTGTCCTGATGCAAGGACTCTGCATCGATCCACCAGACACTTTGGAACCACACACTAGGTGAAGCTTTTCCGGCAGAGGCCCTTGCACCACAAATCTCTCAATGACAGCAATCTCGACTACGAGGCTGGTTACCACATCGCAGCCTAGCAGCTCTTCTGAACTGATGGATTGTCTCAACTGCATACTGCATCATCAATGCCAGAGGTCGCACTACAAACCTTTGTCGGTGGGATCCTCGACGATGACACAAGACCTCACAACACAGCTCCTCAGCACCTCAGAACCAACTTATCGCCTCAGCTATGTGACACATCCTTGTCCAGGACCTCTCAACGCTCCACAAACCAGGATTTAAGATAGTCTTGTTCAGTGGGCCTAGCTGAGTCCCTGTATCTGACTCACACTCCACTGAGGTTGTCTTGAACTTGTGACTTTGTCCCATTACTTGCAATCAAATATCTACAGTTGGCACATTGTGCTTTTCGGTGCCATATTCAGTACAACCTTTGAAACTTCATATCTCCTATTCTACTGATTACATTTTTGTTGTTTCCCTCTTGTTTTATTTATTAAAAAATGTTCTATTTTTGTAGATTTTCTAAAATTGTCTTCTGTTCTGTTTTCACTTTATTACTGTGTCAAGTGCTCCATAAATATTTTACACATTGCTTCTAAGTTAAGCCTGACTGCTCTGTACCAAGTTTCCAGAGGGTTGACACAGGTTAATTTGGGGTTTGCGTGTGCTTCACCCTGATAAGAAGTTTTGTTGCTGATTGAGTAAGGTTTCACTCCCTTCAGCTAGTACCCCGGTTTTTACAACCATCAATGTTAAAGTGTTAAGGTTTCCGAACCATAGCAACTTGCTTCTGCTTTGTCCTTTTACTGGGCCAAACCCATAAAAGAATGAAAAATAAAATGTACCTTTAATGTGAGCAGGTCTACTCAAAACTAATAAAGCACATTATTGCCTGGAAACACCAATTACTGAGTATAAATTGACAATTAAATAGGATATGCAGGATACTTCACCTTCCTTAATGTAGCTTGACTAACACAGGATGTTTGCTTTCCATGCTGTTGTTCACTGACATAAATAATATAAGATGACTATAGACACCAGGAAGAGTTACCTAAACAACTAACTATGTAGTTGTCAATATTATTGCTGGTGCTCCCAGTCTGCTGATAACCTGAGAGCAATTTCCTGGACAAGGCCAAGCAGCCCAGAAGAAAATTGGAAGTGGGCAAATCTCATGTTGCCTTGTTAGTGTTCTGTCTCCCTCTCCGGTGTTGCTTTGATATGCCTCCATTGGGCACAGCTTTGGTTATAGAAGGGACCCACTCTGAAGGTCTGATCTTTTTGCCAATGTATACCCCAGCAGCCACGAGCAATCTTTAAAAAACCTCAATATTAAAATGAATGCTGTATTACACCACCTGGTGGTCAGCAGTTGACTGTGATCACCAAGTTTTGTTTTAAGAGCAGACATGAAAGAAACAGTTTCATATAAACTTTTATGGAAGAAGCTAACATGTACATGCATGGCCAATATTCTTACTAAGCTGCAGTGTGCATATCCATGGTCCATATTTCTGCTCATTAGCAAATCAGCCTCTGGAAGAGTAAACGTTCTTGGAGGGCGAATTGTGACTCAAAATACACCAGTGGTACTACTGTAGAGTGATACTGTTCAAAAATATACTCCACCCACTTTCCATGATAGAAAGAGAAATAATTGAGAGAGGGGAACGCACACATCCAGTTCAGTTGGAACATATGTGGGGTAATTCAGTCTTTTCAGTGTATGGCTTATGAAAGCTGAAGAGGAGATGTAAGATGTTACGTAAAATAATATTTGTTTAAGATTGTAATATTTCAAATTAATTTGTAGCTTTAGAAGTTGCAGTATTGTTACTTGCATTCCGAATGAAGAGTAGGAAGAGTTGGTAGTAAAATATAAGATGGCCACAGAGGTGTATGGCCTGCCGTCACCTGCCCCATAATAAGAGATTGGGATGATATTGTGATTAGGTTATTTATTCATCTGGTACAATGTTTGTGACCTTTTTCTGGAATGTCCATTTTCTGCAGTTTTTGCTGAATGACACTCTTTGCGTGGCCTGCTGTGTGATGACACATGTGGGCTTTGGGTTCACCTCCTTCTCTTCAGGCTCAGCATTCAGCAAGCTGTAAACAGTAATCTGTTAAAACCTCAGACAGTATAAACTGCTAAACAGAAAATAATAAGGTAGTTGCAAGCTGTTAATATGGATGCATTAACAAGACAGTCTGCTTTATTCAGTAATAGAGATTTTCAAAACACTGTGTCAGTTTTTCCACATATCTAACAAATGAATTACTTTTATTGAACATTCTGTAGTGTCTCAAAGTCAGGCTTATAGCTGCATATATTCTTGGCTGAAATTTTCTCCTAGTACACATAACCTTTGGCCATTAATACTATTGTTGTGAGACTATTTTGTATCCACATCAGTTTCAATATTTTTCTGGTTTTCTGTAGTGTTGCATATTCATTTCTACCTCTGACTGCCTCTGTTATCTTTTATCATCAAGGACATTCATGCCTTTCATACTAAATATTGACACTATCAGTCCAAATATTGCAAATATTCAAGAGACTGGTGGGAGGCTATCAATGAGAGTGCAGAATAACATAATAAGGTAAATATAGCAAGTGTATTATTGACCCTATTAGTATCACAGGTGATAATTGTGAATTTTGAGAATAAAAACAGGTAAAATAATTTACACATTTTGACTGCCATAAGTATTGACAATTAGAGCTTTAAAGCCTACCTTGAAAGCCTAATTCCGAATGCACTAAGAAATACGTTTATAAAGATATTTGAGACTGAAAAAATGCATCATATCAATTACATAGTGGAGCAAACCAAGCCAAGTATGTTATGTTCAAACTCTTGGGCATCTTCTTCTAGTGGCGATCTTAAAATCAGCAAGAGAAATACCATCCCTCATAGTAGAAGAAAACAAGATATACGTTTGTTATGATTTTGCTATGGATTTCTTGTCCATCCATGGAGTTTCCTGTGTTTAGAACTTGACTAGTGTAGTCTCAAGTGTTGCTTATTTAACCCATCTTCATCAAGAATATCAGAAATATAGCACTTGAAATTGCTACAGTTCACAGCTGACCTGATTGACTTCTTAAATCTATGTGATATTATATCAGTGAGCTCTGAGTGCTGACAGTTTATGAATGATTTTCATATAAAGTTTAGCCTTAACATTCTGAAAAATTCATACCCCCATAACTTATATGCAGTTTTTCTTGGTTTGCAATTAGTTCTTTCTGTACTGATCTTTATGTGGATCTCAAAATCTATTATGTTATTTAAAGCATTGTTTTAGGACATGTTCATCAATCACTGGTGGCACAAGTTTCTTGCACATAAAGAATTTGCATTATTTTGCAATTCACATTTACACACTCTGTAATTGAATACCTACTTTCTTCTAAGAATATATACCACATCATTTTAGACCATAACAGTGGACAGATTTACATTTCTGATCATAATCTAATGTCAATAGATGTCTAATTGAATAACTTTTTTGTCTCAATTCCAAGATGACAAATTAATACAGATTTTTTTTTTATTGAAGCTAATATGAATAGAATGTTAAATGCTATTGTGAGTTATTTTAATTGTAACAGTTTACAACATACTTCTAGAATAATTCACTGGAATTTTTTCAAGGCCGTCTTTAGATTCTCTGCATTTTCCCTAGTGGCACATGAAAATAACATTTTTATGATTAAAATATCTGCTCTGGAAAAGCAGACTGCTGAAATTCAAAGATTGTACTTTAAAATGGTGCTATAATTGTAATTTGCAAAAAGTATTTCATGGATACCCTTATCCACTTAGCAAATGAGCTGGTTTTCAAGTATCTGATTATAAAGCTAGATACTATGCCAACAGGGCAGGAAGATATTAGCTAAACATTTGCAAAGAAGATGAAAAACAACTTCATGTCTTCAGAAATTCAAATGGCAAATTGTTATGTTCCACATAGATATAGCAAACAGATTTTGTGATCGTGTTCTCTAAATTATATAGAAAACCAAAAGATAGCCACGTTGGTGTTATAGAACATTTGTTGGTGCCTTGTAATTCACCCTCTGCCTCACTAAAGGACAAATAACTTTTAGATGCCCCTATTATGCCAATTAAATTTGGACTCTAAATAACGCCCTAAAATTTGTTGAAGCTCCTGGACCAGATGGCTTTACAGCTGAGTTTTCAAAAGTCCATATCAATTGCTTCTTTTTCCTCAATTTCATGATAAAGTTTATATCTGGTGCATTTGCTAAAGCATTAATTATAGTTTTGCTTAAGCCAGGTGAAAACCACACCTAATTATTAACCTGTAGCAATAATAAATCAGGATTATAAAATGTATACATAAATCTTAGCAAACAGATAGGTACAATTAATAGACTGTATCGTTTATCTGATCAAACTTGATTTCTGAAAGATAGGTTATCTTCAAATAACAAAAGTATGGTCTGATAAAATTTACCTTCAGCTAGCTCAGTGAATTCTCCTATTGCCCATTCATCCCTGGATACTGAAAAGCATTAGATAAACTTAATTGGCAGTTTTTGTTCAATATGAGTAAAGGGTTATATATTTAACCAGCTGCCTAGTATGTTAACTGATTTTTTTCCAGTTCGTTTTTTCAGTGGCATTCCACCAACCTTTACCACTTCTTTTTTATTGACTATTAACCCCCGACATTGTTTTATTACTAATTATAAAAAAATAAAGGTATAACAATTCATGATGTAAGATTCAAATCATTGGCCTGCTTATTAGTAAAAAATAATTAATTCCTTTAAATGTAAATTGCACACCTGGTGGGTTAAAAGTTATTTGGGGTTGTAATGACATTAAATATCAAGGAGTTTAGTTTTCTATTTCCATTAAAAAGACAGTACATCTGAATTGTGAAACTACTTTTTCATAAATCAAAGAGATAACTGATATGTGATTTGATTTTTTTTAGATTGGTAGGTTAAAGTTGAGCTTCTTAAAATAATAATTGCTTCTGAGGTATGCACATGCTACCCTTCCGCTTCAAAGTATTTTCTTTAAAAAAAAAAACAGATAAAACTTTGCAAATTAGAATAAAAAAGGGACTAAGGAAACATTATTGTGTCTTTTTTGGAAGAAATATATTCCCCATCTTTTTTAATATACAAACATATTTTTAGGTGAGTCTGATCTTAAAGCTTTCCAAAATCTTTACCTGTTGCAAAAGTTTCTCATTTAGATGTATGCTTATATTCGTATAATTTATCAGCTCATGTCATCTCTAAAGCATATGACACGTTATCAATATGTGTAAGAAATTGGGTTACTGGTTGAGGGGGCGTAACCCTACTCAAGCAGAAACTATGTTCCTTTTCAGGGTGAAGTCACAAGCAAACCCTAATTTAAGCTGTTCTTATCCCTTGGGTGGCTTAGGAAAGAAAAGTCAGACTTAACTCAGAGACAATGTGAAAAGCATTTTATGCAGCACTCAAACTGTAACACAGTGAAATCACACTACAAAAAGATTCCTGCTCAAGGTTAGAAAAATAGAATAAATTTTTATAAATAAAATAAGACCTGACTTGACAAAAATGTAATCAGTTAAGTTTTGTGAAAATAGCAGCAAAATACGAAAAGCACACACTGTGGCTATCTCGTCAGGCTGCACCAGGATAAAGTCACAAGTTCAGGCCAACCGCAATAGAGAGAGGGCCGGCTATAGATACCGAATCAGGCCCAATGAACAAGAGTACCTTAAGTCCTGGTTGTGGAGCACTGCGTGGTCCCGTGTTGAGAATGCGTCGCACAGTCTAGGTGACAGGTCAGTTCCAAGAGGAGCTGTGAGGCTGCGATGTAATGTGCTGCATCATTGTTGAGGATCCCGTCAATGAGGGCTTGCGATATAAAGTTCGGCATCAAGGATGAATCGCACAGAAGAGGAGGTACGTTAGTTTTGAGGACCTGTGGGGCAGTGATGCAAGTTCTTGCATCATCATTGTAAGAGTTTAGGGCGGAGTAACACAGTTCAACTAGGGTGGTTTCACAATGGATATGTTTTTATTTTTCAGTATTTATGGGGTGGTCAAAGCCATTCTTATCCTCTGTTTGGGTTGGGTCTGGCGTGGATCAGCTCTGCGGGCGTATGGTGGTGTGGGACACTGTCTCCTAGGTTAGAGCCACAGCAGGTATTCCTTGTGTAGCCACGTCCCTCCTGGAACGGGGCTGGGCTGCTCTGTGTTGAGAAGGTCCGGGTGCCTCTCGGGTCTGGCCTCTGACTCTGGTACTTCCCGTCCTCTCTCTTTCTCACTTGTGCGCTTCCTCGGCTCCTGAAAACCGGGCCCCGCATCTTCTCCTCTTGTGGTTGTTGCTGTTGTGTCCTCCTCTGGCTTCCCAATTTGGTAAGTGTCTTCGTTACTCCTCTCGGGGTTTTCCTTCGCGCCCTCTTCCGGCGAGGTCAGCCTCTTTAGGTTGTGACCCCAGAAGTCTCCAGCTTCCCGGGAGATGGTTCTCCATCCAGTGCCCCGGGGGAACACATCAGGTGTTCCTCTTCCCTGTCGTGCCCCCGGGCTACTCATCGGTCTGTGCTTGTTGTTATGGGTCGTGGCCTGTATTCAAGACGGCTCCGTGACAATCATCAAGGATCTGGTTGATGAGGGTTTGTGATGCGAAGTCTGGTGTTGAGAATGCATTGAGCAGCAGAGAAGATGCATCAGCTCCATGGAGCAGCGAGGCTGCGATGCGGAGTGCTGGCACCGGAAGCAGTCCATGCAGCAGATGCAATGCATTGGTTCTACTTGGGGTTGCACTGCACAGAACAGGAGAATCGCTTGTTCTGTTGGATCCACAAATGGGCAGGCAGAGCATCTTCAGTCCCTCTTCCAAGGGTTGATAACTGGGGTGGTCCCACTTGGCAGGGTAGGACTCTCAGTTGCAGGGTGCTTGTTACAAGAGACTTGTAACCTAGAGTCATTCTGGTGGTCCTTGGTACAGATAGGTTGCAGGTCCAGTCCTTCTCACACAGGCAGCAAGGCAGCAGGCCAGCACAACAGGCAGTCCTTTAGTGCAGCTGTCCAACAGAGTGGCAATCTTTGCAACACCACAGCAGTTCTTCTTCCACAGGTCCAGAAGTGTACTAAAGAGTTGGTGCCTGAGGTCCAATATTTATACCTGGTGCCTCCGTTGAAGTAGGGGAAGCATCTACAGGTTTCCTTTTGAACTGCACAGGTTTCCTGTCTCCCCTGTCCTGGCTGCAGGCCAACTATTGGTGGTATGCAATCCTTTGTGTGAAGGCAGAACACAGCCTATTCATGTGTAAGTGGGACTGTGCATAACTCCATCCGGCCCATCCAGGCAAACCTAAGATCTCTATTGTGTATGGCTGTTTAGGTTCAATACACAAAGCCCAACTGCCAACTACATCCAGTCATGTGACCCGGAGACAGGCTGTAAGCACTACTGGCTTAGGCAGGAATATGCCAACTTTCTAAAAGTGGTATTTTTAAAATTGTAACCTAAATCTGACTTCCTCATAAAAAGAGGATTGTTCGTTACAGTTTCAAAGACAACACACACAAACTATTTACCTGTTCCTTTTTGGAATTTACAGCTTATTAAATGTAATAATGTAACGCAAATGTTTTTCTATGGGAGAGGTAGGCCTTGCAATTGTGAAAAACGAATGTAAGAACATTTCAAAACATGTAAAACGTAAACGTACATGTCCTACTTTTTAAATACCTGGCATCCAGCCTTGTGGGCTGTTTAAGGCCTGCCCTAGGGGTGACATATGTATTAAAAAAGGAAGGTTTGGTGCTGACAAATAGGTTTTCTTGCCAAGTCAAAATGGCAGTTTGCAGCAGTACACAAAGGCTGCAATGGCAGGCCAGAGACATGTTAAAATGCTACTTAAGTGGGTTGCACAATAAGTGCTGCAGCCCTGCTCGTAGCATTTAATTTAAAGGCCCTGGGTAGATGTAGTACCACTTTACTAGGGACTTATGAACAAACTAGATATTCCAACTGGGGACAAGCCAATATTACCATGTTTTAAGCAGTGAGCACATGCACTTTAGCATGGTTAGCAGTGATAAGCAGCACAGAGTCACAAGGCCAACATAAATGTGATCAGAAAAATAGGGGAGAGTATGGCAAAATGTTTGGGGGGAATACCACCCTAAGGCTGACAGGTATAACAAAACAAATATAGTTAACCTAATTAATGTTCACATATTTTGGAAGTCTGAATTTTCATTACAATGATCCAGTCAGAAAAGGAATAAAATACGGTCCTGTAATATTTCGGGTTGATATCCAGTCTCCCATTGCCAAACTAATGTGTGTGTGTAATATATAATTTCCAAAGGATGCCTTGCCAGTTGTTTAAAACTAAGTTGAATTCATTATGTCAAGAACACTATGCACATGAAATAATCACTATGATTGTTAACATTTGGCATAATATTTAAGATAAATTAGTTATCTGTATAGCATACACATTGTCACATTCTTTACCCATCAGAGAAGTGAAATTGTTCAATATTCCCTTTATCTTCAGCAATAAAACCTGTTATGTTTAATAGGATGGATGATATTTTGGATGCGTATTTTGTAT
The DNA here is from genome assembly GCF_031143425.1 of Pleurodeles waltl. Classification (NCBI taxonomy): domain Eukaryota; kingdom Metazoa; phylum Chordata; class Amphibia; order Caudata; family Salamandridae; genus Pleurodeles; species Pleurodeles waltl. The sequence continues at coordinate 1,098,607,722 of NC_090444.1, read as the reverse complement.
TGTATTTCATTTCATTAGTTCTCTTTTTCTTCATCAAAACTTTTGATATACTTACATATTTTAATCTATTTAATATTGCATTATTTGGTAATGGATTATGTTTGTCTCCTTACTCTTATACATTTAATAAAATATGTTTAACACAGATTGAAGACCAAGCATGTTTCATGTGACCCATGTGAACTGTAGTGGACAAAACAATGTTCCACTACCATTATCACTTTGCACAAAATCTGTTCTCTGGCTACATATCTGTCCGTTAAGCCTGATTGGTGAGAGCTCATTATACTTATCCTATGTTGGTCAGAAATATCAACAGCAACAAATCACGTAAGGTGTATTTAAATGTTCTGCGCCAATTAGAATCCTGTTACAGCAGATTGGCAATTGATTTCAGATCACATACCCGCCGGGGCTGAGATAAGGCAAAAAATGAACACTGAACCAGAAATCTAAGAGGGGCTCTATTTCTGTCATTTGCCAGCTGGAGAAAAACTGTTCCTGTGTGCATGTCACACCACAGCTGCAAAATACTGTCAATAGAAATCCCGTTCGTGACCCACGGACAAAGCGAGGTAGTGTATACTCTTTTTAACCATTGTAGCTCAAGGACAAAGACAATATTTCCTTCCAGGTGAACAACCAAGTGATGGCCTCCTACTTAGAAAATATCTTTGTCAACTATTTTATTTTTATGGCTTGCTCTATATAAGTTGACAAATACTTATCTTGCTTCTTTTTGATTTGGTTATTCTTTGCCAGTAAGACTCTATATTTGAATTTGTCACGCACAGGATGTAGTTTACATGTATAAAGCCACATGTTTAGATTCAAGCCAATCCTGTGGAAGTTTCTTAGATACACTTTATAGGTCACACCACTTTTAGAGTGCCACCTTTCTTATCCGTGTCAAGTGTACGGTCTTTATAATTTTGATTAAATTTAGCGCATGACATGGAAGGGGTTTTCAAAGTCATTTGGAGAGATTTAGGGCCATAATGTTCCGTGGGGACACAGGAAAAATTTGAACTTCCAGATTACGAACATTTGTTTTATCCACCTGACAAAAGACTCATGATGATGTTCTCCAGTAAGCTAAATATTTTCCATATTTTCTATAAAGTGACTTGCAAACACAGATTAAGCAAATATATATATATATATATATATATATATACAGTGTCACTGGAATTATGTGGCAGTGGAGGAGAAAATGATGGAGCAAGTTTGTCAAAATTATGCAAAAAATAGCGAAATTATAAAAGAAACTAAGGATAATTTATCTGGTATATTAATAAATTGAAGGCATTATATTGAAGTTACTTTTACATTTTACACACAGATACTAAATTGATTCATGCCCTTTAAAAATGCATAGACGTCAAAGGAAAGAAAACTATATATTCAACAGCTGTTCCTCAAAATATGATTCTCCAACAACTAATATAGTTTTTCTTGCAAGGAAGCAAATTATAGCGTCAAGGTATGCTTCTCTCCATAGTTAAGGCTGATGATGTGACAGAATAGAACAGGTGTTAGTTTTGAGTATAAAATAATCCTAGGAGGATTGACGATCACTTATCGGAAGATAATTTACCAAAAGATTTCTTGAATTCTACTCTGTGTATTACCTGTCTACACTGTTCTTCATCTCTGCATGGCAGTGCTTAAATTGCATCAGTGGTGGCAGGTTTTGGGCACTGTCACTAGTTTTTGGGGACCAGGACTTATTTTCCATCATCAGATTTTGATCCAGATCTAGAGAAAGAGAAGCAGAAAAGGTGAAAAATGAAAGATGAGAAAGAAACTGTGATAAAGGGAACACATATGAGAAATAACCTGATACAGTAAAATGAAGAGACAAGAAGTATAATGTAGTGGAAGAAAGCGGCAAAAGGTGGAATGACTGGCACTCAGCAACCCTGGCATTCAACACAGCAGGCAGCGGACTCCAAAGAAAAACTTTGAGCTCCTCCACTTAGCAATTTTTCTTACAAATTAAGCACTGTAACACAGATGGCCAAGTGGCAATGACATAGTTGCATTGAGGCAGTGAGTGTGAAGCTTGCAAATAAAGGGGAAGCTGCATTAATGAATCTGTTAATTCCACTGCCCACTCGGATTCACATGACTGTTTTTTTACGCTAGAGGGCATCATCCCACAAATGTTTGAATCTATGATGCCTGGTCTCTTCAGTTGTGTGCATTAGAGTGGATTCACAGTGTAATCTGCTAACCGAGCCATAGATGTTGAATCATCAAAATGTCAAATGTTAGACCTATCAGACTTAGGGTGGTCTTCCGCCAAACTTTGTGCCTGCTTTGCCTCTATTTGCTGACCTGTTTTTATTGGCCCTAGGGCTCTGGACATTTTACCACTGCTAACGAGTGCTAAAGAGCATATTCTTACTCCCCTAAACATGGTAACATTGATGTATTCATAATGGGTGTGTTTAATTTACTTATAAGTCTCTAGTAAAGTGCACCATATGTGTCTATAAATTAAATACTAATAGTGGGCCTGTAAAAGCAAAAAGAACAGGTGATGGACGGAATGCTGAATAATGTAAACACTCACACCCAGTCATAAAGATCTGGGTGTAATCCATCATTTTTTGCCCACCACCCCACACCAGTTTGGACCCAGCCATATGGAATTCAGTCTTGAACCTGCTTTCCATGGGAACAGTCCAGCCCGAAATGCCAAGCAAGATCCTCCCTGGACTGGAAACAAGCATCCTGGGACCAGTTTTGGGGTATTACCGTTCATCAGCCATGCTAGCTTGAATACAGTGGTGTAGTGAGCACGAACCCATGTCTGTGCATACTCTTCCCACTTAGGGCAACAAAAGCAAAAAGAACAGATGATGAACGGAATGCTGACAATGCAAACATTCACCTAGTCGGCCTGTGGCACTGATTGTGCCACCCACTTAAGTAGCCCTTTAAACACGTCTCAGGCCTGCCACTGCTGATACAGTGTGTGCAGTCTGACTGTCATGTCGACTTGGCATTTAAAACCCCTTGCCAAAGCCTCAAACTCCACTTTTATTACATATGTCACTCCTAAGGTAGGCCCCAGGTAACCCACAAGGCAGCGTGCTATGTCATTAAAAGGCAGGACATATGCTGAGTTTTACATGTCGTAGTAATAAAAAACTCCCAAATTAGTTTTTCACTACTATGAGGCCTAATGCGCTCATAGATTAGCATCGGGGATTCCTTATTACCTTTAATAAAGTGTAATTGCTGATTGGGAAGGAGTAGACGTATCATGTTTAGTACCTATGGAATTGTAATGATAAATCCGCTTTAATGGTAAAGTCGGATTTACTATTACAATTCTGAAAATGCAACTTTTGAAAAGTTGCCATTTTCCTGCTTGCTCTTAGCCATGTGTTTCTGCAGCCTGTCGGCCATACACGTCTGGGCTGGGAATGACATCTGGTTTCCTGCATTCCCTCTAGACAGCCTCACACAAAGGAAGTGTAGGTGTGATTTAATGGCCATCTGCATGATGATGAGTCAGATGGGAGGGAGGAGCTGAGACACCTGAATAGGCAGTGTCCTATTCCCACTCAAAGGACTGCTTAACCCCTGTACTGAGTCTGGAGCCAGGGCAGGAAGGGAGGACCTCTATGCACTTCCAAGACCCTTCTTTGAAGTTACCCTTCTTTGAAGTTACCCCCACTTCAAAGGCACCATTAATTGGGTATTAGAAAAGGACATCTGACCCTATCAAATCAGTACACTTATGGACCTGTGGATACTCTGCCAGGAAGAAGGACTGCTGTGCTACTGAAAGGACTACTATGCTGCTGGACTGCTGGTCTGGAAGAATAGCTTTTCTGCCTTGCTCACCTGCCTGCTGCCTGCTGGCCTCTTTGCCCTGGATTGAAGGACTGGACCTACACCACTTAAACCCAGATTGACTCCATGGTCTTGTCTGCTTGCCTCCTGTTCTGAAGTCTCAGGGACATCAAAGACTTCCAGCAACCCTACACAGCACCTGGACTCTGCCACCTGTGAGTCCTCCTCTGTCAAGTGGTGCCAATCCAGTCCTGGGCCCTTGTAAGTGGGTTTCCCTGTGCTGAACCAGCAAAATCCAGGCATTACTGTTGTTGCACCAGTTGGAACTGACAAATCTCTTTCGACAACGCCACATCACTGCTCAATGACTTCGCATTACTTCATGGCAAAGGGCTTGGTGATGATGCATCTCTGACAGGGCGGATCAGAACCGACGCATCACCTACATCCAAAGGGATCAATGCCAATACATCTCCTCCTCTGCTCCTCGTATCTGGTTATCGACGTTGACGCGTCCTCCATCCAAAGGTACTTTTCAGCAGGACAAGGTTGGTCCCTGTATACGACGCACGCTCCATCGTGGTGGGCTTGACTTTTCAGATTTAACCCAGACTAAAGCGACCACTTAGCTTTAGTCTGAGTTTGTGCTTTAAATTTCTAAGCACTACAGTTTCATTCATTCTTTCTAATGAATTTTTGTTGTTTTTGTCTTGTTGTATTCATTAAATTAAGCTCTATTCTTCTATCCTGGTTTGGATTATTTTTGTGTAGTGTTGTCACTGTTTTACTGTTTTGAGTGTTGCACAAATACTTTACACATTGCCTTCTAAGTTAAGACTGCCTGCTCTGTGCCAAGCTACCAGAGGGTGAGCACAGGTTAATCTATTGCGTGTATCTGACTTACCCAGACTAGGATTGTGGTTCCTGCTTGGATGGGGTGCATGTCTCTGCCGTCCACAAACCCCATTTCTAACACTAAAGTAGTAAAAATTACATCCCGCACTGTTTGACTCCAACAGAGCTCATGCGGTAGGCCCTGACCCCTCACATATCTGGTGACAACAATTATATTTAATGCTGAGGATGTAAGGGGAGGTCAAGAACTGGAGATTAGAGAACATAAATGAGGCTATTGACCGCTCTAGTTACAGGGACGCAGCTATCAATGGTTCTGAAGGTATAGTGGTACTTGGGCCGGGGATTGGGGGCCCAGGACACCCAATTTATAGCAGTATTTTGTCACTCATCCAGGATTGACAATTTCCCATTGCTTGTACGAGGGCCATGCTGTTTATCTAGTGCTCTTTTAGAACCTTTTCAACCAAGGATAGCAAGGCTGTGCCACTGATAACAAAGGATCAAACTGGGATAATAGCTGTTTCACTGACTAAACCTAATCAGTGTCTATGAACCAAATTTCTCAAGTATCGCACACTCACACCACCACTCCTATGACACCATACATCCAGATGATCTCTCATTTTTTTGTTACTTTTACAGAGCCTCGACTTGTTCCAGCACCTGTCTCTGAGTTTTTCTGGTCTGCACCGTCCCCGCTTCCCATTCCCAACTCCTCAGCCCTGCAACCTGGTGATCCTGGTCTGTACTCCTGGCAAGCACTGGGTAAGCACTGCCTATGGCTTATGTTACTTCCTCAGTTATGCCACTGTTAGGTCTGTGGGGAATTGCAAGGAGCTATAGTGATTGGTTGAAACATTTTAGAATTTACAGGCTATCCACCTTCCCTATGCAGACCAGTGAAGGCATAGTCTATCTCTTGTCAACTGCAATCCTATTTGTTTGTGGAAATCCTTATTTTATTGCATGTGTAGTTATTCTGTATCATTTTCTGTTCTCTTTTCCTCCTCTGCACTCAAACACTACCCTATTTCATACAAGGTTGCAGTTTCTTAAAATAAACACATCAAGGTGCTTTTGGCGGGTGCAGAGAAGTCTGCTTCATCTCATCGTGTGCTCAGAAGTTAACATTAAACAGCAAATCGTTGTTTTTAGAGCTTTAAGCTAGGGAGTTGGAAATCTGTCTTCAACTCCTCACCCCATGAATGGGATTTCCCCTTCGGGTATGTTTCTTATTATTCTTGTTTGTCATCATACTCCCTGTTATAATGACATATAGTGCCTTCATTCTACATATCTAGATTGGCATAATTAAAAACCACACAGTTCTTTCCAGTTTTGTTGTTGCTCTGTATTTCCATTGTTTAATCAGGTGCAATAGGCACAAGCGAGCAGGACTGGAGCATTACAATGCCAGAGTTCCTTTGTTGGACGTTACTGTTCTAGGAGAGCTAAGTGAAGCCTATAGGGCCCATTTAAATTGCTGTATTAACTGTCTCTTGGACGATAAGTGGTGGATTCCCTGTTACACCATATGCATGGTTTCCTCTGCCTCACTTTACAAATGAGTAAGCACTTGGTTTCCAATGGCACAGCCTCAGATAGTTGAAGCACCAGCTGGCAGCCCATCGAACACATGGCTACAGGCTTTACAGTGTCAGAAGGCCCGCCCATTTTAAGTAGCCCTTTCAACGTGTTTTTCCCTAACTGAGTCCACTAAGAATGTCATAGCTGTACTTTGAAGGTAGAAATAAAAATGCCCAGATGTAGGGAGAAAACTCCCTAGTAATCAGGAACATTGTTTATTGTTTTTTTCAAAACAAACTCCCATTTTGGAAGTTTGTTTTAGAAAAGAAAAAAAGAATGCTAACTTTTTTTTCAACTATGCTGTGGAAGGTGAAGGTTTGATTGCCTAGTTGCAACATTATTTTCCATTCCATTAATCCACAAATAAAAGTCTTTATTTATTACTTGTTGAAATCCCTATATGGCTATAATTGTACTTGACTGTATCTTTGACCTTTAGACATTGACAGGGACTGGTAACATTCTTAGTTAGATGGCTTCAATGTCCTGATGAGACCCACTGTTGCTCTTAGGGTCGAAGCGTCTACAACATAACCTGGGGTTGTTTTTGAGTGAATTACATGAATTCTATAACTTTGAATGATTTCTCACACTGACCTGTTATACAACCCATTGTTTATCTCTTTGTTTCTGTTTCAACCGTATATAATTTTTGCAGTGTAGCTGTGTTGTCTACACTCACGCCTACTTGATATCTTTTATGTGAATTTTTGAATGATCAATACAATTTAAGCTGTGAATACTACAACAGTGGATCTTTGTGTTATGTTTCAAGTCTGCTACACATACATGATTCCAATTTATTTGGGAGATGCAAGTGTTAAAGACTGTAAGACGTTTGTTGAATGAACCCTAAACCGCTGAGGTTTTGTTTTTCTGAATATGACCATGGTTCTGTCTTGGTATAAGGATTTTTCCTGTGTTTAATACAGTTTTGTGATGCTGCCATGACATTGTAGACCAGTTGGCATTCAAACTTTTGCCTTGTTATCATGAGCACTTGTTGCAGAAATCCCTCGCCACAACATCAAGGAAATCTTTACATGGTGCACTACAAGGCTGTTGGAGGTGTGACCTCTACTGGACCAGCAACTTGACAGTAGACTCCCTGGGGTGTAATTCACCTCCTATGCTCTTATGTTCACCTGATTGTTAGACATTACATGGTGGCAGGTTTTAACTATTTTCGTTCATCTAGAATGCTGCAGCATTGTATATGGTAATTATGTACATTAGGAAACTTTGCATGCATCAGAAATATTCCTGAAGACTCAAATTGATAATGTTCTTAATGTACCACAACAGGACAGGCTGCAATGAACAAGGCTTGTTTAATTCTATTCACAGCCTCCTACTTAAGAACACTAAGGGGGTTATTCTAACTTTGGAGGAGGTGTTAATCCGTCCCAAAAGTGACGGAAAAGTGACGGATTTACCACCAGCCGTATTACGAGTCCATTATATCCTATGGAACTCGTAATACGGCTGGTGGTATATCCGTCACTTTACCGTCACTTTTGGGACGGATTGACACTCCTCCAAAGTTAGAATAACCCCCTAACTTGGGTGACATTCCAAGCCCTGGAGAATTTGTGAGGGGGAAGGCAACTATATTGCCTGGATGGTAGGTCCATCTTCTAATGATAGCAGTAATCCAAATTGAGCCTTGGATCTTCAGATTGCCAATATGGGACGTCAGGAATCTCCCATCCTGTCATTTCCCAGGGGTTTTTGGCCTGGTGCATTTTCACCCTTGGCTGGCTTAACTGATGCTCATCACGTGGCATTTTATGTGGATGTACTGAGTGTACAACAAGAAAACCGAATCAGTATGTAACACACTCTAATTTAGCTTCATCAGAATTTAGCCTCATCAGCTATAAGCAGCAGGTGATATAACTCCTCTGTGAGTGGTATCATTTATATGAGAGCAAATAAGTATGTCATGTCATAGATAGTAATTTAGGGGCCATTAGGATTGTTCGACTATGGTAGAATCTCTTGTTTGCACTTACAGAACCAGTAGGTGAGCCCCAAGGCAGAACCAAAAGAGTTGAAGCTCGGAGGTTAAGAGTGAGGAGTAAAAGCATAGGAGTCACTCCCACCCGTGGTGTAGTTAAAGAATGGCCAAGGTGCCAGTAGAGGGGTTTGCAGATAGTGTTGATGCACAATGATGCTACCTGGGATTCATGCACCAAGTATGATTTGCCACTGATCATCAACCCATGTGACCACATTCACCAAGAGTTTTCTAATAATGAAGGGGGTTTTTCCCCAATCTAACCTCCTCCAACTAGTGATTCAAAAATAATATGGACTGGTTGTGGCCCGCTAATATCCAAGCCAAATTGGCATATATCTATTGACTCTGAGGCCAATTCACAAATATTTCGCTGTGATTTAATTATGTAGTACTCCTTGCTTAATACTGAACGACAAAAGTAAGCCAAGAGTTCTCTTAATGTACCCCTGGAATTCTGAAGTGAGCCAGAAGTACTACAAGAGTAAGAAACACTTATAGGAAAATATTTCTGAATCAGAACCTGAGTCTGTAGTTAATTATGCCTCTTAATTATTGTGTGTGCTCTTTGCTTTCATCTATAATTTTCTGTTAATGAAAAGTGGGAAGACACTAGTTTGCCCTCTTCCCTCTACGGAGGACACAATTTGGAGTTGTAGGAAACAAGAAAGAAATTTGTGACAGTTTGAGTGAGTGTGTGAGTGGTGAGTAACTATCTGAGTGGGTCTGAGTGGATCCGTGGGGGCTTGAATTGGGCTCTGAGTGAGTGAATGGGGGGGAAAGAGACAAAAGCTCTGCTGTTTGACAGCGGGATCTGCTTAAAAGGTCCCACTGTCAACAGCAAAGTGTTTGCTTTGGCTTGACTGCAGCTGCAGCGCTGCAGCCAAGCCACAGCAAACAGCTATGTCCCAGGGGTAGCAGTCCCCAGGGCCATCAGAGGCTCCAAGAGAGGGGCCACATGGCTCCCCTCCAATGAGAATAGCTCTGGGGGTAGTGATCCCTGGGGATCCCATTGGGACCCCCATTCTTTTTTTAATCATTTACCCCGGGGATGGTGGTCCCTCGGGCAACGGGGGGACCGTTCGGCCCCTGCAAATAAATAGCTTTTTGCCCTGGGAGGTGGTGGTCCCGGGGGAGGGTGCGGGGACCCCCCCTGCACCAAATAAAGTGTAGCCCCGGGTGGTGGTGGTCCCCGGGGTGAGGGGGGCCACAGCCCCCGCATTAATTAAATGGATAGCCCTGGGGAGTTGGTTGTACCCGTGGCTGTGGGGAAGGCCATTGGGCCTCCCCCACTTACTTAAAAACATTTTTGCCCTGGGGGATGGTGGTTTCCAGGGCGCGGGGGTCGTGCCCCTGCTCTTATTTCTACATTCGCCCCGCGGAGGTGGCGGTCCGCAGGGCTTATTAAAGCTCATGGATGGGGGCCCCGTGCTCCCCTCTCCTCTATGATGCTCCAGGGACCTGACCCACCGGGGGGCAAATAAAAATAAGCACAGGAGACTGCATTTTTTTTTAAACATTGGAAAAATTTGCGTATCCATCCGTGGATTTTTTTTGCCAATTTTTTTTTTTTTTTTATGCTTTTTAGCCCTGGTGGGGTCAGGGCTAAGGGGTCAGGGTGACTCGGCTGAAGCCGAGTCCCAAGATAGCTGCCAACACTTCTTTGCTGAAGGGTTCTAAGCCAATCAGGTAGCAACACGGGGACAGTTGATTCCTGGGAGGATCCACGTCCCTATATATCTATATTTTTTGCCCTTAAATTTCTCTGAAACTACTGAAAGGATTCGCACCAAATCACAAAAAACGTGATCTGCGGAACAGAATCTAGCTTTGTGTCAAATTTGGTGTAATTCTGTTCAGTGGTTCAGGCTTTAGGCGTGTCTAAAGGTTCTATAGAAAAATTAATAGGGAAAATGCGTTTTGGGACCCCTCCCCCTTTTCTCGGCCCCGCTGGACAGATCACCCTGAAACTATCAAGACAGAAGCTGAGCTTAGAAAAGTATAGTTTTGGAAATTTCGTGAAGATTCATCAAAAAGCGCCAAAGTTATTAACAAAACAAAAAACGCTTTTTCTATAGAAACTAGGTCCTAACTATAACTACCTAGTGGTGAACACGTATATATATATATATATATATATCAGTCAACAAATACCATCCCCAAACATATATGTCAGTAATTTAGTAAGTCAGAAACATTTTTGCACTTGATGGGAATGGTCACCCCATATTTTTGTTCATTTCTCCACTGTTGGCAATATTTCTTTGCAGTTCATACGGGTCACTGGTGTTCAGGCATGTACTTTGCGCTTTTGACACATGTCGCTACAGTTGATCTTTGAACCAGCATTGGTGTTTGATTTTATGCTTCTTTTCTCTGCATGGGATCATGAACTTTCGTCATGTAGGCATATTTTTTTTTTAATTCTTTTCTTATAAACAGCCTTTGACACATGTACAGGAGCTGCTTTTTGAAATGTACTTATCCCTGTCATCAAGTATCAAAATGTGATTTTCTTGTTTACTTTTTGCAGCCTTGAAAAAGTCACATTCGTGACGAAACACGTTTCGGCTGTCGAAGATCAATAGGAATTGTTAATAAAAGGATCTCAGTTTTACATAATCTTCTACGCATCCTTCTGTAATGAGATTGTTTCTGACTTATTAAATTACTGACATATGTGTGCAGAGGGTATTTGTTGTCTAATAATTTGCATTGGTCTCTTGTGGATCAGTAAGTTATTAGATCTGGGTAGTAGGGCTTCTCCACTTGACCAGCACCAAGTTAACTGTTGATTTGTTGTTGAGACTTCCCACTACACTACTCAGAATTTTTTTTATGTGGAGGTGTAGGATTTATTCCACTACTACCCATTTTGTGTCCTATTTTATATATATATATATATATATATATATATATATATATATATATATATATATATATCTGTCTCTAACATGCGGAAGAGTTTCAACTCACATCTTCAGTTTATATCACTGCATTGACAGACCTTTATTAAAACTGATAGTTGTAAAACATTGGCTTAGAAATATTTATGCCTTCCTGTGTCCTGAAGACAATGACTCAAATGAAATCAGAGGAAAGTCATTTGTCACATATACCCTATATGTGGCCTAAATTCTTATTATAAATGGAGCAACATTATAGTTTAATAAATCAAATAGAAGAGCTTTTTGTACAGTGCATTTGTGGGTCTCGTGGATTTGAAGGTACTCTCATATGTGATAATGAAGAAAAGAAAAGGCTCAGTGAATTGAAAGATTTGACTAAGATCAGACAATTTGTTTAAGTGGAGAAGCTGGGACTGATTGCAGATTTTCTGGTTTCCTATTGCGTAATTCATTTACTAGATAGGTATCTATTTCTCTTGCCCATTTTACATCAACAGCCATTGCTTTGTCGTTACTTCTTGGCGCACAAGATTAGAACATTGGGGCAGGTAGAAGCCCTGTGAAACCTCTGCTCGTTTTGGCCTTCTGGGTCTGAGAGGATATGAGGGTCCAAGTGACCCTGGAATGAGAGAGAGACAGGCATTTAGCTTGAGCTATCAGTGGCTCGACCACCTCCAAAACTGGGCCTGAGATGGCAGAACAGCCTACAAAGACGTGTGTGATGCGCAGGCAGGACCAATGGCATAGATCTGGTTAGGCACCTCCTAGTCACTCATTCCACACCACTACACCTAAAGAGCTCTAAGTGGGTTGTTCCTGCCAGGTTTGAGATGTGGCAGTAATTTAAAATAGATTTTGACATGTCTCCCTATTGGGTCATAATGTCATGTCTTTTACAGGCAAAAACAATACTTGATTTCCCCCACAACAACCACAGAAAACCTTGAGGCAACTCATAACAGGGATGAAGTCCCTGTTTACGTTTGTATGACATTACCATGCATGCATTTACAAAGCATGCCTTTACCACACATCCATTACAATGCAGTGCCTTTACCACGCATTACCTTTACCACGAAAGCCTTTACCATGCATATACCTTTACCACGTATGCCTTTACAATGTAAGATAAGTATATATGAGTTAAGTAAAACCGTATTCCATTACTTACCCCTAAGCCCTAAAAACACCCTTACCACCCTATTCCCTTACACACCTCTAAACCCTAAAATAATCTTTACCACCCAATTCCCTTACCCAATCCTAAACCCTAAAAACACCCTTACCACCCAATTGCCTTACCCACCCCTGAACTCTGAACACATCCTTACTACCAAATATGCTTACCCATCCCTAATTCCTAAAAACACCCTTTCCATCCTATACCTTTCCCACCCCTAAACCCTAAAAATGCCTTTACAACCCTGTTTCCTTACCCACCTCAAACCCTAAAATCACCATTACCAACCAATTAACTTACCCACCCTTAGACCCTAAAACAACCTTACCACCTATTCCATTACCCACCCCTAAACCCGAAAAACACATTACCACCCAATTCTCTTACCCACCCCCAAACCCTAAAATCAACCTTAACTCCCTATTCCTTTACTCACCCCTAAAACCTAAAAACACCCTTACCAGCCTAATCCCTTACTCCCCTAAACCCTAAAATCACCCTTACCACCCTCTACCCTTACCCACTTACCCACCCCTAACTTACCACACCCCTAAGTCCTAAAAGTTCCCTTGCCCTAATACCTAATATACACACACACAACTAATTACCTTGTGTTTTTTAGGGGTATGTCTATTTTTGTGGTACATATCTGGATGAAATATCATGCAGCCCAAAAAAGGCACCCACATACTGGTCAACTGGCATGCTTTGTAGAACACATGATTTAAGTTTTCATGTATTAAGCCAAATTTTTACGTAAATAGGCCAGGTCTCTTGGAAAGTATTCCTGTTTACATCTCTTTGTCAATAACCCTTTCAGAGACTCCCCACCTGTTTCATCCAACTTAAAGCTGCAGCTGCCTGGGATGATGACCACAGCGATCTGATCAATGCACAACGCTGGAGCTGCACACTCTTCTCGGGACTCATGTGTGCTGCTTGCACACGTGGGGCACAGCAGTTCAGCAATTGATATTGCCTGCTGCAGCATTGGTTTTCCTCTGTCGGAATCCCCTCCTGTATATGAGAATAATCAGACATTTATCCGCATGCTAGTGATTTCATCTTTCGCTGTTGGGTCCTAACAAAATCCAGCTTTGTTCACTTTCACTAGTTTCAAGACAGATTTTCAGGTCCCCTTGCACTTCACCACCCACTTCCATTAGGTTCTGCTGGGCAATAACCCATCTGTCTCTGGAGTGTGACAGTGGGTCACGGTGCAGAGTTTGTGGTGGTTACATATCTATATGAGAATAGCAACGCAAACAGGTACACTTTACTGATAGTTCATCAGCATCCCAAAGATTAGTTCTTAATGACATAAGTATTTCTAAACACACATTCACCCCTTGGTACATCTTGGTGCTGAAATAACAGATGTTTATATTCAACCATCCATACGTAATCATTTTACTTGCTTAACTGTCCATGCACTTACCTATCTCCACAACCATACTGAAAAATACCTACCAAATAGGCAAGGATGTTTGTACATCTGCTGCTGCAGAATGTGTTGTACCTGTTATTTGAGAGTTGAGGCTTCACTGATACTTCCTGTTGTTGACCTGTTTGTGACAGTAGGGTGCTTGTATTGCTGCTCAATTGTCAGGGAGGAAAGCTTCCTCTGCTACTTTTACTATGCTGTACCTGATGCGTGAAGGAAGGAAGCTTGCACTTCTGTCCATTATGTTTTGCCTCCACGAGGAATGCCCATCTTCACCTATTTTGTGAGGGATTCATTTTTTTGTGAAGATGGAAAGCTTTTCAACTGATGCACAGGTGTATCTCTTTTATTGGAGAATGGAACTTGCACTGCTAATACCCATATGTGCCTGTTCTGTGGGTGACACTTGCACTGCTGATGGTGTCCTGTACCTACTCTCTGAGGGAGAAAAGTGTGTTCTTTCATGTTTCTGAAGTACTAATCACAGCTGCTGTTGTGTACTTGTTTGTTGGTGCCATAAGGGTGCACCTGGATGTGGGTTCAAACAATAATCATTAACATCCAGAAGGTGTCTTGTATTCTTTCAAAACCTGTAGGAAGGATCGCCACCTTTCTCAGAGAAGAATACAAAATATTTATATGTATGTTGATTTATGGAAGGGCCAGGAGATGGTACTTAAATAGCAGGTTCGGTAGAACTCTATGTATTATTTTGTTTTTGCATAGTAAGTCTCCCTCTATTTGTATTAAAACATAGTTAGCAATAGTTTAGACAGCTACAAGATTATTTTCACGTGTTCAGATTGTATTTGCTTCTTTATGCTGTATTTCGAAGGGGGATATACTTGATTGTGACGCTTTTCCAGTTTTTTACCCGACTTGGCATGTAAATTCAGGCCAAACCAACTGTCAACTTCAGTCCTCATAAAATAGCTTGGATGGTCAGAGTCCTGCACCAGAGTTTTGCATATAATCTTAGAGCTTACATTTGTAGTCCAATTACGATAGCTTAGTGGGAAAAAGCTTTTGCAATAGTTGCCCCTGCTTGCACCTTTTTTTCTGTGTACCTACATGCCCCTCACCACCTTCTGCACAGGGCTAGCGGTGGAGTGTTGATTTGCAATTGTTTGTTGGCTTCCATCCGCTTCCTGCCGCAGCCTGGCACACCTACTCCTTCTATTGTTATCTTTCTAAAGTCAAAACACTGGTGTCCTCTCAATACCAGAGAATGAGGAAAAAAACTGTTAGGGTTATAAATGGGCTACAAAACATCTAGATGGTTCTGTTTCCTCGATCAGTATTGCATTCAGCTCGAACTACACTGAAATATCATCCTACAACTAAAGTACACATTAAACACAAGTGAGCATAGTATACATAACACAGCTCAAAGCTATGCAGTTGTCTGAGTGGTTCCTTTGTCAGCGATACACCCTTTCAAGTTATATCAATAATTCACATATCCATTGTGAAAATGTTAGATTAAACCTGCTACATCCACAAACACTTGCAATGGCATCAAAGCCATATAAATTAGAAAAGTAGCTCAAAACGTAACCGCTTGAAGCAGAGCACTTTCGTAGAAAAAAACAGAAATTGCAATGTCCTTTAGCACACAAATCAATGCACATAATCTTAAAATCTTTAAAGTTGTGATACCATGACTACTTTTTGTAATAAAAGGGAGGAAAAGGAGAGATCACCATTTCTTTGCTGTGTAGATTGTCACAGTGTACAACAGTTGTATGGTCCAGTTGGTTTTAAACGTTCCTTTCCTTGAGGTGCCTTAGGTCATTACATACTGCTAGGTAATCTGCAGTATCTTCCACTTTTTTCAGCTTCCAGATCTCCCTCTTCTTCCAAGCATGGCCTGCAGCTGGGCCTGGGCTACTAGAAGGGCTGCTCTTGCTGCCCAGCCTCAGCCTGGTCTCCTCATCTTAGGTATGGGTTTATGCTAGAGTGCTCACCTAGGCCGTATGTTGCTGTGCGGAGGAACTGGACTGGAGAGGTCCAGACTATTTTACTACGGCCCTATGCTGAGGGTGTTACTTTTCCAACCAGCAGAATCCTAATCTCCTTCTGCTCTGTCCATTACCACCATCAGTGGCCTGAGACCACCCCAATCCGTTTTAATTTAATACATCTTGATGCTAGTTGGACAATCGCAGATTCACACCCCCCCCCCCCCCCCCCCAAATATTGACTGAGCTACGCCCCTGCACATGTACTTGACATTTCTTCCTTGACCCTGGTTCATTGCTAGATTCTTCTCGCATTCATTTGCGCATGCCTATCAACTCCTGGCTTTAGCCTGCTGACTTCAGTTATCTGCCTCAGTTTGCCATATGTTCCCAGCAGTAGCTGGCATTTCTGTGGCTCTTGCTCCATTTGAACTTTGATCACCTTTACGCCATGCTGCACAGGTCCCTCGAGTTTCTTGCTCATATATTTTTTGTGTTTATTTTTTGCAGTTTTTGTATAACACAAATCTGTCCCAAGGGCCTTGCAGCGCTTTATATGAGAATCAAATTTCACTACACATTTCTTTTGACATTGGGTAGATTAAATGAGTTGCGCAGAATCACAAGACGTTGAGCAGAGGGCGGGGCTCGAACTGGGTTTCCTAGTTCCACATTCGGCAGAGCTCTGACTGTAAGTCCCACCACCCCTACCACTAACACTAAACTTCCTTAAAGCTCTTTTTGAATATTGAGAAACAGCCTGACTGCATACAGGCCCAGGAAGACTTAGCCTCACTTGCTGACCTATTTCGTAATGCTTGTTGTTGCAGTATAACTGCCAAAAATCCATAGCTGTCAGGCTGATTATCCACTCCACCAAACTTTGTCTTTGAAGAACAGAAAGGTAGGGGAAATGTCAATAGTGGTGGATGTGGGAGTAATGGTGGTACTTGTGTTGTCCCCTTACCCATTTGGTAGATGAGGTAATGAGAGAGGCTAGAGTAACAAGCACTGGTAATGCCAATAGGTCTAGCTTTAATGTGGCAAAACATCCAAGCACATGCAAGCACAAATGTTGTGCTGGTAATGGCGATGATGTTGTTGTTAATAGTGGAGGTGATGGTGGTGGTAGTCGTAATTCTGGTGGTAGTGGTGGTGCTAGTGATAGTAAAGGTGGTGGTGATGGCTTGCATTTGAGTCCCAGCAAAACCATTTAAAATAGCCTGCTGGAGTCTTAAAAAATATATACAAAAAATATTGCTTTCTGTAGAAAATGCATGTGTGAGCTTAAGAATTGGATGTGTGATAACTGCATGTCTGTCACTATATTATTCATAGGTAATATGGTTCCTCATACATTGCAATTCAAAGCAAGCATTCTATGAGAGGTGGAATGATTCACCAAACTGGCAACAGCATGAGTGGAAAGAGCAATACTCCTTTAGGTGAAGACAAAATCCACGTTATGTACATTTTAAAGGAGTTATAACACACACACTCAATCACTGATCAATTTGATTTTGTGGCAATCATGATCGATAAAAGTGCAGTGCCTAAATGGAGATTCTCAAATGAGCTGTGACCAGTAGCAACTCTCTTTTACTAATTGGATCGAAAAAGATTTTACAGCATGCACGAACACATCTCAAGTCAGAATACTCAGCTTTCTTAAAATCCAAAACTCATCACGGAGGAAGAAGTTGTAAGTAAGTTTAAACATGCACAAAGAAATGTAAACCTGCAGAGTCCACTGTTCCTGAGAAATTGGCTTTGCTCACATTGTAGAAGGAGTTCTGTGGTTTTGGTCAGAAATGTGTAATGGAGGACGCTTTGTCACCAGAGCATGTCACAAGTGAAGTCGGTTCATTGACCATTTGACGCATTTGCAGTGGACACGGTTGGTCATTTATTCGCCAGATTGCAGTGGACGCTGGCAATAAATAATGGGACCAAAAAATTATGTTAGATTACCGTAAACTGTACACATAACTAACTCTTACACCCACATCTTGAATAGCTGTTTTTGGTACGAGAAAAGTTTCCAAATCAAGTCATTATCGGAACAATTGCTTCTGCTTTTCCATTTTCAGAACATTTGTCAGAGGCTGGGGCAGATCACCCTTTCAAGCACCCCCATCTCAGCTTTTCTTCAGCCCATTAAATCTGGCACAGGTACATAAATATAATGGATGAACCGAACGTCTGACGCGGGCAGTGATGCTGAATAAAACTCCTGTTTCTGTGGATAAACAGAGCTCTGGAACCTCTGCTCAAAATGAAAAAAATACCAACACTGGGCTGAGAATGGTTTCCTTTTATTGGAGACACATGTTCCTCCTCCTTCCCCACTCTAAAGAGGGAGATCTCAAAACCATCTGTTCTAGCGACTGCTCCCCCCCCCCCCCCCTGCCTCCTTCGGACAGAAAGTAAAAATAAATGTCATTAACGGACCACTCAAAACGGGGGCTCATGAGTACATCCAGTCCAGTTGCTTTTAAATCAAACTTCTTGAATAATTTCAAATGTAACTGTAGTAATGATCCCAACCAGTACATTCTTCCGGAACATAAATAGTTTCTGATCTGAGCTCTCGATAAAACCAAAGATGAACTTCATTTATTCGCACGGAGTAGTGCAGGGAAGTGTGTGATTTCTTGCCAGGCATACAGAAGCAGAGAAAGAGGTAAATCATTTCGAAGTTAATTCCAGAAGAAGCAAGCAGTACAAAATGTGCTCTTAACTTGCAGATTTCGTGACCAGAAGCCTTTGGTTTTCTTTTTGTCTCCGCCTTACTGATTGACAAAAATTGTGAGTGCCCACTTAAGATTTGGTGTGCACTAAGGTCACATTCAGTTGGTGTTTTATTTGCACACTAAGGCACTGATTACGAGTTTAGGCGCTATTTATCGCATCTGATAAACAATAATATCAGGGGCACATTTTTGATTGAGTGTGATAAATAACACCTATTGTAAGTTGGTGGGGAACACTATCTATATTTTAATGTTGAAAGCACCAAAATCCGCATGATACGGTAAATACCATATGCTTTGCCCGTTACACTACGGCAGGTTAAACCTATTGTTTTTGGATGTGTTAAATACCTACTAACTCGTAATTCAAGGGTTTACGCACAGGTCGGAATATACTAACCAATTTGTAATCTCGGCAGGTCCTGTGACCAGGAAGTAGGGCATTCCATAGGCCACCCCTGTACACAATATCACTAATGCTTTTTCAGCTCACAGTTGAAAAATCTCCCCAGTGGGTATTGGGGGCTTGGGGATTAGGGCCAGGGGCTTTACAGTTGGGATAGGTGAACACCTCAGTCTGGGTTAGCCGACACTTCGGCTAGGGATACAATATGCTATTTTTGTGTTATTTTAAATAGTGACAAACTGTGCCATCCTTAGTGAAAATGACATGGGGCCATATTCAGAGATTTGCAGATGGGGCACTCCAAAACAAATATGGCAGATTTCCGTCCACTGTATTACAAGTGCTCTAAAGTGCACTAAAACCTTAGGAAAGTAATATGATGGACGTGATTTCAACCAAGCTTAGATAGAGTATCCCCTCGGCTGAACTCTAAATAAGTCCTACAGCTCAGCACTTCCACCACATGTGTATTTTTTCTGTTAAATTGGTACAGATGATTCATCTACATGACACAGTTTGCTCTTCCATCACATTTGTAGTTTTTTTAAAATTTAAAATCATGTACGGGAGGGGAAATTAAAGAAACACTTGTTTTAAATCATTCTCAAACTCATGGGGCATAATATTTGCCCTGACTTGCAGAGAGTAAAGCAAATGAGCCCTACTTCATCCGGAAGGGGCAAGGGAGGTGCCCACATTGTTATCTCCATGCCTAATACGTTCACAGTGGGGGTTATCCTAGGTCCCAAGCCCAGTGCCTGATGTCTGTCGTACAAAAAGTTAGTACATCCTCCTTCTAGTGTATTAAAGTGCTGCTAGGCGCTGAAAAAAGCACAAGTGGCACTGAGTCCCCATCTCAACTGTAATGCATGGCAGCAGTAAAATGCATATTATTTTTATAAAATATTTGTATTACTATTTATAACTTTTTTCAGATTTTTGAAGAAATGTTTTAATAAATATAGTTTAGTTTAGTTATTAAAAGTATAACTGGGTATTAATTCACTGCCCCACCCAACACCCTGTATACCTTACATCCCATCCCTGAAGATTAGTTTTCTAGTTTTCAAAATGTTTTAAAAAATAATTTGAGCAATTAAAACCTATAGTTTCATGTTTTAAAAATAATTCTCAGGTACTTAAATTAATACCTCAGTAGTAATAAACGACCCCCAATGCCCCTTTATCATGTACATCCCCTCCCTAAGGGTTAATTGTCTCATTTCTAACACATTTATTAAAATTAATATTGGCTTTAAAAAACATATATGTTTTAAAAATGAATACTCAGGTATTAAAGTTAGTACCTGAGTATTAATAAATTACCCCACCCAGTACCCCTACATCTGTTACATCCCATCTCTAAAGGTTAGCTTTGTAGTTCATCCAATATTTTGTAAGATTAATTTTTGCAATGAAAACATCAAAATTCATATTTTAAAAATGAATGCTCAGGGATGAATTTTAATACCTGGGTATTAATACACTTCCCCACCCAACACTCTTATATCCCTTATATCCCGTCCCAAAAGGTAAGTATACTAGTTTTTTAAAAATCCTCATTAATAAATATGATATATATATATATATATATATATAGAGAGAGAGAGATAGATATAGATATATAGATATATAATATATATCTGTAAATAAAATAGAACATGTATAAACTCTTTTAAAAATATTTCCCGAAACACACCAAACATTTGTAATCAGACACCTGCCCATCGTTATATATACTTTCCTATATACTTACGCAATAATGCATGGTAAAGGTATGTGTTGTAAAGGCATATGTGGTAAAGCCATATGCGTTGTAAGACTGTGTGGTAAGTGTAATGCATGGTACTAACTGTGTGGTAAAGGTTGTTTACCCTCCCAGATCAGGTTGTCACAAAATGGGCAAAATGGAGATCAAACCCCAACCATTAGCATGTCAATCGGGGCATATTGGGAGGGTGTGGTTGGGGGAGTGGGCAACATCCTGTATTATTTATAGACAGTCGGGGAGCATGACCAAGGCGACTGACTGCTCGGTCCACTAAGCAAGTATTAATTCTAGTATGTAAAGGGTGGCAGTCCCCTGGCTGCTGCATACATTGTAACACAGCCCAGAATACTGGATTGATCTGAAGTCAGCAAAGTGCATGGATGGGGCACTGTGACCGTGACCTTAGTGATACTGTGCAATGTCTCGGGGCACCAGTGTGCTGGGCTGCAGCCAAAACTTCTGTGCAGGACCAGTTTGACTCTCTGTCACATCTGTGATGCCTTCATTGCCTTTTTGAGCAAAAAATTGGTCTGTGAAGGAATCGGTTATTGCAAAGGAAAGGATGTGAAATCGGAAGAGTTGTTCTTAAAAAAGTTTAAAAGAGTTGAGGGAAGGATTATGGACACCTTAAATATGGAAATGAGTGCACAATATTTTGGAATGGAGGATGTTGGACTCTGGAAGGATGTTTTGGTGAAGAAGGAGACTATATTTTATGGTGTTTTTGGGCTCCCCTATCTATCAGTCCAGATGAAGACCCTGATGGAGCATTGATTTGCCCCAGGAGCGTTAAGGGGTCGAAACGTCAACGATATTGCTCTGGCCTGGATTGGTTGGATTATTTGTGGAGAGAATATAGAATGGATGATAGGACTCCATTGATATAATTTTTCTGGAGAAATAATATGTTGATTTAAATGTGGTGAAAAGTTTAACCAACAGGCTTTTTTGTCTTTTAAGTGTACGTTTTCAAAAGTTGCTTCTTGGAATGGTGTGAGGGTTCCAATTCTTTTTTTTTTTCTTTACTATTGCACATGAGCACTTTACATCTTTTATACTGGTTTTCTCTTTCTTTGTTCTGTGATAGAATGGGGGGTTATGAATTGTACTAAATGAAATTATTTATGTGATAAATTATGATTAAAAATATTTTTGGGGAAAGAATTTGAAGGGTAATGGTATGTATGTATGTGTAAGTGTTTTTCAGTAAATTGCCTGGTGTTGTTTTGTAATAATTTTTTTTTTTTTTACATAAATCTGTTTATTTAGGTTTTACAACATTACAACGTATGCATGAATAATCAGAGTTTGAACTTAGTGCGTTATGCAGCAACAGTATTATTAACCACTGTTCAATTACAGTTTTATATAACTTTGCATTTTAAATAAGTCACGTTACACCATGCAAATCATTTTTATGTTTAGTTTTAGCCTCAGGCCATCTGCAAACTGAGACCAGCTGCATTTGTCCCTTTAGAATATTCAGCTGGTAGTTTCTTAGTGTGTCGTGTGAGTCTAGTGTGAGGCGTTGAACTCAATATCGAGGAGGCAAGCATGTCATTAGGCAACATTCACTTGTGCAATGGTTTTACAAACTTAGATTCATGAGTTTAAGTGTCATTGTTGAGTAGACAGATGTTATTAACACTATGGCCCTCATTCTGACCTTGGCGGTCTTTTCGCAAGACCGCCGAGTTACCGCCGCGGTAAAGACCGCCGACCGCGGCGGTATGCCGCTGCGCGTATTCCGACCGCTGGGAGCGTTCCGCCGGAATACCGCCAGCAGCCACACTGGCGGTCGGCGGGAAAGTGGAGACTGGTCAACCTCCACCGCCACGCCAGCAGAACACCGCCCCCAGAATTACGACCCACATTTCTGTGTGGCGGTCTTCTGTTGGCGGTCTTCTGTTGGCGGTCACGTCCCTATGGCTCCCGTCGCCTCCCGGAGGACCAACGCACAAGGTAAGTTGATCGTCCGTGAGGGGAGGGGGTGGGGGGGTGTTGTGTGATGTGTGCGTGCATGGGGGTGTGCGTGTGAGTGTGTAGAGGGGGTGTGTGAGTGCGTGCATGCGGGCGGGGAGTGCTGCTGTGCCTATGGGCAATGTGTGTAGTTCGGCGGGTGTGCATGTCGGCATGTATGTGTGCGGGTATGTGTCCCCGTTGTGTATGTGTGTGTAGGGGGTGTGTATATGTGCATGTTGGGGGTGTGTGCATGTCGGGGTGCATGTATGTGCATGTCGGGGTGGGGGTGGGGAGGGGGTTCGTACCACCTCTGGGGGGTGGCAGGGGGGTGGAGGGTGTGGGGGGAGGACTCGGGTGGGTAGTGGGGGGTGGGGGAGACCCCTATCAGTGCCAGGGAAGGAATTCCCTGGCCCCGATAGTGCTTACCGCCATGGTTCGCACGGCGGTTCCCGCCCGCAAGAAACCGCGGCGGTAGGCAGGGTCATAATACCCTTGGCGGTCTTGGGACGGCCGCCGGGCCGGAGTGCGCAAACTCCAGCCCCACGGTCATGACCGCCGCGGCGGTCGGAGTGGAGAAGTGGCGGTCGGTCGCGGCGGGGACCGCCGCGGTCAGAATGCCATTTTTAATACCGCCGGTCTGTTCGCGGTCCGACCGCCGTCTCTCCGCCGACCGCCAGGGTCAGAATGAGGGCCTATGTGCCCTAACCGTGCAAACTGAGAACAACTACTGGTTGCAAATAACTACATTATTATTTACACATACGTGCTTTCCGATCAAACAGGAGGGCCAAACTGCTTCATTTAAACATGTCTGTGAAGGTGTAAGGTCGGGTGCACAGCATAACATACTATGTCTTGCAGTCTTCTAGTGGAGCACGAGGCTCATCAACTCACTCATCTAATCTCCTAGCACGGTGCAACACCCCCCCCCCACTGGCACTTAGGAGAACTAATCCAACCTTCCCTCGACAGGGTCCCCGCACATGTTCCGCAATCTTATCATCATTTCTTCCCAGCTAATAGACAGGGGAAATTGGCGTAAACCCAGCGCTTCCTCCCTCCTCAGCGCCGCCTCCTCTGCTCCAGCCCATACCTCAAGAGAGCGCCTCCAGGCCTGCACGGGTGGCGGGTCCGGTGATTTCCACCTACAAGTCACCAGCCGTCTTGCCACAATGAGCCCTAGGTCAGTGAAGCGTACTTCCGTTCTATGTCGCTTGCTTCTAGGGAATAGTCCCAGTATGTTTGCTTCCCAAGTGAAGGGGATCCGACAGGCTGTGTAGTTTGATAGGTTATCAATTACCTCTTGCCAGTAGGGGCCCAGTCTAGGACAAGACCATACCATATGTAACAAATCTGCACAGATCTCCTGACATCTAGGACAGGCCGCGTCCCGACGGGCAAAGTATTTGTTCACGCGGGCTGGTGTGAGATAGGCCCTGTGGACCAGGTAGTATTGTATGAGGCGAAATCTGGAGTTGCGGGTATGTTAAGGTGCCCCAAAAGTGCCACCCCCCACTGTGCTTCTGCAATTGGAGCACCCGCGTCTGCTTCCCATGCCGCACCCAGTGCTCTGCTATCCAGGGCTGTGTGAGTGCGCAGCGCATCTGCAAGCCAACTAATCAGGCGACGACCCCGACCCAACACCTGTAGATATTGCATTAACAAGTGGGTGGGAGGAACCGCCGAGATGTCTCTCCACCCAGTCCCCAGGGCCCGCAGCAAGGAGTTGTATAATAGAAACTGTCCGGGAAGTAGACCCATGTCCTGAAGCCTAGAGAACGGGATCAATCGGCCTTTTTCATAAAGATCGCCCAAAGTGAACAGTTCTGCTTCGTGCCATGCCCGCAGTTCCGAGTTTGATGTGACCCTGGGGCCGCGCGGCGTGCCCGCTAATGCCAGAGCCGGTGCAAAAGGGGTCACCTGTCTCGTCAGCCGAAGGGATCTACGGAAGCATCTATGGGCCACTGTAAGGAACAACTGTTGTGCGATGGTGCACGTGTAAGCGGATGAAACAGTTGTTGAATCCGCAATAGTGGCCAGGGACCACTTTTCGACGCTGTGTCAGCCAGTTGAACCTCCGCCAGCCACCCGGGTATCCACTGAAGTTGGGCCGCCAGGTAGTAGTGTTCCAGGTTAGGAACCGCTAGGCCACCCTTATCAGGCGGAAGGTACAATTTCCTCAAGGCGACTCTACATCTGCCACCATTCCAAATAAAGTCTCTCAGCCCCGTTTCCAGGACCCTGAAGAAGCCAGGAGGAACATAGTGTGGGAGGTTTGAAAAGAAATAAAGTAGGCGCGGCAGGACGACCATCTTCAGGAGTGCTATCCTGCCCGCTACCGATAGCGGCAGTGTCTTCTAGAGCGACATTTGGGACCTGACCGAGGACACTGCTTTCGTGAGGTTGCCCTCAAGCAGATCCTCCTCACGGTGGTAAATTCTGATGCCTAGCTATCTGAATGTGCAGGGCTGCCAAGGAACGGGGCTCCTGGCTAAATTGATCCTGGGGTCCGAAAGTCCCGGATCGAAAGGGAAGAGACATGACTTAGACCAGTTTACCCTAAGGCCGAATAGCCTCGCGAAGCGCTGCAGGACTGTCCCGACCTCTGGCGGAATTCGCGTGATGTCCCTGAAATACAGAAGGAGGTCATCTGCATACAGCGACACTACGTGCAGACCGTCCCCCAGGGGGATTCCCCAGTCAGTCTCCTTTCCCCACAGGGCTGCCGCCAGAGGTTCCATGGCGAGTGAAAACAGTAAAGGCAAAAGAGGGCAGCCCTGTCTCGTGCCTCTGTATATACGAACCGGCTCCTATATCGCAGATCCCAGCTTTACCCGGACCTGCGGCTTGGTGTATAACAGTTTAACCAGGCGGGAGAAGGAGGGTCCCACTCCAAGCTGTCGAAACACTTTGAACAGGAAGGGCCATTCCAGAGAATCAAAGGCCTTCTCCAAGTCTAGGACAAGGCAGCCCGCCCTTGGCCACGCCCGACCCACATACTTCATGACTCGGAACAATATTCTGATATTATTCGATGTGTCTCTTTCCGGGACAAATCGGTTTTGATCAGGGAGGACTAAACCTGGGACATTTGGCACCAGTCGCAACGCCAGTACCTTCGCTAATATTTTGTAGTCAGTGTTTAACATTGCTAGGGGCCGGTACGATCCCATCTCTGCAGGGTCCCTCCCCGGTTTAGGAAGAGAGAACAACATTGCCTCTCCCTGAGTGGTTGGTAAGTAACCCCTACGTTCGTCGTCCTCATACACGCAAAGCAGCCTGGGTGGCAACTGCAACGCGAAGGCTTTGTAGAAGTCCACCGGTAGTCCGTCCGGGCCCGGCGTTTTGCCAGATGCGAGTTCGCGGATGCTGGCCTTTATCTCTTCAAGGTCAAGTGGTGCCTAAAGTGCCTCCGCCTGCTCTTCCCCTAGGCGTGGCAGTTCCACCTCGGAAAGGAATGCAGCACAGGGATTATCTCCAGGAGGGGCTTCCGAAGCATAGAGCGCCCTGTAATGCCTGACAAACTCAGCTAGTATTTCCCGGGGCGCGTATACTAATCCCCCTAACTGTGAGCTGATCTCCACTATCGGCCCCCTCTCGCTGTCTCGGCGGATCAGCCAGGCTAGTAGTTTACCACTTTATCAGCCGATGCATGAGTTCTTGCCGAGTGCGTAGTGGAGTTCAAACATCGCAGGCGCTCGAGGAGTGACAGGTGCTCAGCGCATACAGCTACCAATTGCCGGGACCCAGACTGACCGTCGGTTGCCTCCCCCTCTGGCCTCAACAAAACTCGCTCCACTCGGGTCAGGTCACGTTCAACGGAGCGACGCAGGCTGCATTGGGTCCCCAGGCAATGCCCCCGAACAAAAACCTTGAATGCGTCCCACTCTACTAGGCTCGATGAAGCTGTGCCATCATTGAGCTCAAAGTATTCCAGGATCGCAGCACCCAGTGAACCCCTGAACTCTGCGTCTTCTAATAGTTCCGGCCTCAGCTTCCAAGTAGGTACAGCTGGTTGGGAGGTTTCCCAGCTAAGGCTTGCGAGTAGCGGGTTGTGGTCCGAGTGCGTGCACCCCATGTATTCCGTGCTTCCTATTACGGAGGCTAGGTTAGGAGCGCAGAGCATTCTGTCTAATCGCACGTGTAAAGAGTGTGGAGCCGAGTAGAAGGAGTAAACCCTGTCCCGCGCATGCCGCCATATGTCTACTAGTTGCCATTGCTGTGTCCAAGTCACTAGTCCGTGCGAGGTGGTCACCACCGGCGATGTGGGCAATGGGGGGAAGGGTCGATCCAGGTCCACATCAAGCACACTGTTGAAGTCCCCGCCTAGCAGCCATGGGAGGTCGCTCCAGCCCGCCAGATGTTGAGACAAGCCATGTAAAAAAGCTGTCTGGTCTGTATTCGGAGCATATATAGAGCATAGTACTACAGCGTGTCCCGCCAGTCTCCCCCGTACCAGTACAAATCGACCCTGTGGGTCCAGTATCTGCTCCTCTATTGCAAAGGGTGTGCCAGCCCTGATCCAAATCAACGCGCCCCTAGCGTAAGCTGAGTGCCTTGTCGCGTATAGTTGCCCTCTCCAGCGCCGACGCAACCGGGGGATCTCCGGTCCTACCAGGTGCGTCTCCTGTGAAAATGCCAGGTGAATTGAGTGCCTCTTAAGGTAGGAATAAATGGCATATCGCCGCTTGGGGGTGTGTATGCCTTTCACGTTCCAGGTAATTGCTGTATATGATGACATATTGTGAATAACAAAGCCTCTTTCATCTCCCATCCCCTTCGCATAGCATCGTCTTGTCAAATGCCCATTCCCAGCTATCGGTTAGGTGTGTAATAGGCGCAATCCAGCAGAACCAAAACTTAACTAATACCATTAGAGCAGTTAGACAACAGGTCACCGCCCAAACCCAACAATGAAAACAGTAGCGTGTAACCACACAACCACACATAATGTATCCCCACTAATAGGAGTATGGGGTAGGCCAATCCTACAGGTGAGCAGTTTCCACACAGGCCGTGCAGCCCGGTCATAGCTAATAATAGGACTGTGGAGGGTAGCAAGGGGGAGGGCCCACAACGTGGATCTACAGGGAGGGGCAGCGCACGAGGGGCGGCGCGACGGCGGCCGCGCACACAACCAATCAACTTACTTCACATTCCCCTGTAAACTAGACCTGCCCAATGTTCGCTTCTTCAAACATATTAATGGGGTTCTATTACATCGACAAGGGAGTTCCAACAGTGTATAGTTACGCCGTATCACCTAATAGTCCCTTGAAAGAGCTCGTCTGCCGTGGCAGGCATCACAGGAGGTCCCCCGGCGAGG
Source organism: Pleurodeles waltl (assembly GCF_031143425.1). NCBI lineage: Eukaryota > Metazoa > Chordata > Amphibia > Caudata > Salamandridae > Pleurodeles > Pleurodeles waltl. Next base: position 1,098,579,735 of record NC_090444.1, on the reverse strand, counting down.
CTCAGCTCCGACAGGCGGTCCGGGGTAGCAGGTCGGTCACTTGTTGGTTGTGACAGTTCGGTGTCCGATTCTGATACTAGTGGGGACGTGCTTATAGCTGCAGCAGATTGGATTGCCTCTCTCCTCTCTTGTATTAATTGTTCCAGATCAGGTGCTCGTGTCTTTCCTTCGGGCCCGCCTAGTCCTGCCGCGCCTGCCCTGGAGCAACGATGCTGGCCTCTCAGCGACTCCACTCGTGTCCAGTCCTGATGATTCGAGCCACTCCCATGCCGTCTCAGGCGGGGTGAAGAAGTGCGATTTGCTTTCCGCCACAACTCGTAGCTTGGCAGGGAACAGCAGGGAATAATTCAAACCGAGAGACCTGAGTTTGCGCTTCAATGGTAGGTAGGAAGCCCAGTGTCTTTGCACTGCTAGAGTGTAGTCCGGGAACAACAAGACCTGTGTTCCGTCCACTCAGAGGGGTGAGTCGGTTCTCACAGTTCGCAATACAACGTCTCTGTCTGCGTAGTGGAGGAGACGAATGATGAAGGGGCGAGGAGGACTCCCCGGTGGCCTCGACCGTGTGGGAACTCGGTGGCCGCGCTCCACTGAAAAGAAGGGGGTGAGTCCGCCCGTTGGTACCAGGCCTCTCAACCAGTTCTCCGAGTAGGCCACCGGGTCTTGGCCCTCCGCGCCTTCCGGAAGACCCACTACTCTGATATTGTTCCTCCTGGAGCGGCCCTCCGCATCCTCCACTCGGCGCTCCAATTCCATCACCCGGGCCTGTCCCTCCTCCATCTCTGATTTCAGACGGGAGGTCGTCTGTACCAGTTCCTCCACCTTCACCTCGATCTTGCCAGTTTCGTCCACTAACTTGCGGTGATCAGCATGCAGTAAGACAAGATCACTTTTTACTCTGTCTATTTTGGCTTCTGTCAGAGTCACCAGATCCTCGGGGTCTGCGCACGTTCCCAACACATCCACCACTGAACAGCTCCAAGACTCTGATAGATAAATCACAGAGGCTAAGAGAGTTCAAGAGGGGAAGAGGGGATTAGGAAGGAAACAGCTGGTAAGGAGACCTGTAGTAAGAAAAAGGTTAAAATACACAATATGAAAATTACATCTCATGAAATCAATACTAGACTATGACTCTAAACCTACTCATTCTGAAAACATGAACAACCTAAGAATTAGGCTTAAAATGACTAAGTTTCAAGATGGCCGGATACCTGTAAGGGAATCAAGATGGATTAAATGAAACTTTCAAATTCAAGTACTTTCCTTTACATGAGAATCAGGAAAACATTCTGAATAAGTTCTAAACCAATCATATGAATCCTTTTTTTAGAATGCATACTAGGACCATGCAAATATTGCATCTAGAAACTCTGCTCTTCTGTGTTCTCTTGAAATGTTTCAACACGAATTGCGCACATTGCAGATTCTCATATATATAGTAAACACCATAAAAGGATTATGCACCATGTATAACACAGTATGGATTCAGGAAACAAATCACACAACTTGTCAACTCGAATATTACCTAATAAATGTCTTAGAATAAATGGTATACAATGAACAACATGAATTAAGCTCGAAGAGAGAATCATGCGTCTTGCTGATTCGAGTGCCACCATGTAAAATGTCAAGAAATGGTAGCACGCAATGAATATCAAGGTTAAATCACCATTAAACGAATCGCGCGTCTTGCCGATTCGTAAGCCACAATGTAAATGCCAAAAAATAACAGCGTGCAATGAATAACAAGATTAAAGCACCATGAAACGAATCGCGCGTCTTTTGCCGATTCTTAGGCCACCATGTAAATGTCAAGAAATGGTAGCGCGCAATGAATAACAAAGTCAAATCATCATGAAACGAATCACGCGTCTTTTGGAGATTTTTAAGCCACCATGTAAATGTCAAGAAATGGTAGCCCGCAATGAATAACAAAGTCAAATCATCATGAAACGAATCACGCGTCTTTTGGAGATTCTTAAGCCACCATGTAAATGTCAAGAAATGGTAGCGCGCAAAGTGAATATGTTAATCATTAAAGAATTAGGCCAAGAATATGAAAGTTCTCGATAACGGCGTCGGGAGGTCAGCCCAACCACCGTCTTACCACCCAGAACAAGGATCACCAATGAAGAATGAAGGGCAGAGGCCTGGAAGATCAAATAGGCCACCGGGACAGGAGCTCAGGAAGTAGCTGCTGCTCTGCACCGGGACCTCTGAATAGTGAGCACTTGGAGCTGGGCTGGCTTCCTTTTATAGAGCCTTGGCCCAGCCCACAACCACACCCAGGCATGCTGCAGGGAAAGTCTCTGGAAGGCCCTAGAAAGGGACCACACCCTAGCACACTCTGAAAGCCTGCAGCAATACATTGCAAATGAACAGTATTTGTAAACACATTAAAAATAAGTCTTCAGGATTAAACTCTGCAATGCAAAAGGTTAAACAACAACATATCAGCACAATGCATAAATTACGTTGTTTTGAGAGTGCTGGGTTTTTGCATTCTAGTCGCCAATAGAGCGCGCACTGCCCTGGTGTTGACAGTACTCCCCTCTCCCAGACGCGTTCTAGGGCCTGGTTTGCCTGGATTAAGACGATGAAAGCCTCTCACAAGTACTGGAGCATGAACATCAGATGCGGAAACCCATGAGTTACTTTCAGGACAATAACCTTTCCATGAGATTAAGTACCATAGATTACGCCCTCTCAGTTTAGAATCCAACACTTTCTTAACTTCGTATTCTTCTTCCCCTTGTACTAGAACAGGAGCTGGATGAGGGTGGACCTTTTGGACTGCCTTCTTCAAGAGGGAAGTGTGGAACACTGGATGAATCCGTAAGGATCTGGACAATTGTAGTTTATAGGTCACCGGATTGATTTGCTGGAGGACAGTGTAAGGACCTATGAATTTGGGGTTAAACATGTGCTTCTTCTTGAAATCTATATTTTTTATGGAAAGCCACAGTTTGTCACCTGGTTGATATTGCGGTCCCTCACAATGTTTTTGTCATAATGCCTTTTGTATTTTTGTTTGGCTTTTTCTAAATGCTGTTGAATCAGTTTCTGGGTTTGATGCAAATGCTGAATGGTTTCTGACACAGCTGGAGTAAGAGAACTTTCTTGAGGAATTGTGATGGGCAAGGTGTCAGGATGATAGCCAAATAAACCAAAAAAGGGTGTAATGCCAATAGAAGTGTGGAATGAGTTATTGTAGGCTAACTCAGCTAACCAGAGCATAGATGTCCAAGAATGAAGTGCCTTTTCAGCGTAGGCATGTAGGTATTGTTTCAAAGTCTGATTTAGTCTCTCCGTTTGACCATCTGTTTGAGGATGGTGACTAGTAGATAGTGTAGATGTCACTTGGAGTGTTTTACACCATGTCTTCCAGAAATTGGAGGCAAATTGCGACCCTGATCGGAGAGGATAACTTTTGGCAGTCCATGATAACGAACCACTCTGTTCAGTAAAATAGTTGCCAATTCACTAGAAGTGGGCAATTTCTTACAGGCAATGAAATGTCCATATTTCGTGAGACTATCTACTACCACCAGAATTACTGAATGCTGTTGAACCACTGGCAGACCGGTAATAAAGTCTAAAGAAATGTGTTCCCATGGACGACTTGGGGTTGGAAGTGGATGTAACAACCCTTTTGGTTTTGAATGACTTGTTTTAGTGCGAGCACAGACTTCGCAGTAGTTTACCATTGCTTTTACATGTTTTGTTAGGGTAGGCCACCAAAAATAGCGTTGAATCAGTTCAAGAGTTTTAGGAGTACCTGGGCGACCTGCCATAGGTATAACATGCAACCAATGAAACACTATCTTGCAAAGTTTGGTAGTGGGTACGAACAAACGAGCATCATGAAAGGGTAGTCCTTGTTCTATTGACCTTTTGGGGTCTGCTTGGGCCCATGTTTGCCATTTCTCAACAGTGAAAGCGTTGCAAATTTCTTCAAAGAAATCTTCAGTTTTTATGATACATAGAACCTTGTCAGAAGCAATGATAGCTCTGGAGGCTTGAAATGCAGGCAACGTGGTAGACTCTTGGTGGGACAAGGCGTCAGCTTTGCGATTATCTTTACCAGGCGGAAGGTTACTACAAAATCAAATTCAGCAAAAAACAGCATCCAGCGTAATTGCCGAGGAGTCAAAAGTCTTGCGGAACTCATGAATTGAAGATTACGATGATCAATATATACTGTGGCAGTGTATTTGGCACCCAACAAATGATGTCTCTATTCTTTAAAGGCGTCACAAATCGCCAGAAGCTCTTTTTCAGCAATGACATAGCTCTGTTCGGCTTCGTTCAACTTCCGAGAGATATAAGCTACAGGATGGAGTTGACCAGTGTCTTTATTTCGTTGCGATAAGACGGCTCCTATTGCTACATATGAAGCATCAGCTTCCACTATAAAAGGTAGATTCGCATCAGGATGAGTCAAGACTGGGGTAGTGGAGAAAGCTTCCTTCAAAGTAGAGAAGGCTTTGTCAGCTTCTGGGGACCATACAAACTTTTCTTTCTTTCTTAATAGCTTAGTGATTGGAGTCACTGTCTGGGAGAAATGATTTATGAACATCCGGTAAAAATTTGCAAACCCCAGGAAACATTGTACATCACGAACAGTCTTTGGGGTGGGCCAATCAGATACGGCTTTTACTTTCTTTTCTTCCATCACCATACCTTGAGGGGTAAGAATAACCCCTAAAAACTCAACTGTGGTAACATGAAACTCACACTTGGTTAGTTTGCAATATAAATGGTGTTTTCGAAGGGCTGCAAGAATTTTCTTGACGTTGGACATGTTCGTTTTCATTGTCTGAGTAGATCAAAATGTCATCGATGTATACTATGGCAAATATGTCGAGGTACTCTCTAAGAACGTCATTCAAGAAAAATTGAAATGCTGCTGGAGCATTACACAGACCAAAAGGCATGACGGTGTATTCAAAAAGGCCATATCTTGTCTTGAACGCTGTTTTCTATTCGTCACCCTCTCTCATTCTGACCAAATGATAAGCACCTCGAAGGTCAAGCTTCGTGTAGATTTTTGCTCTCTTTACTTGTTCCAATAAGACCGGAATTAGGGGTAAAGGATATTTATTCTTGATGGTGACTTTGTTCAATCCCCTATAGTCGATACAAGTTTGAAGTTCTCCATTAGCTTTTGGAACAAAAAACAAAGGCGAAGCTGCAGGAGACTTAGAGGGGCGAATGAAACCATTCTCCAAAAATTGATCTAGGTATTTTCGTAAATGTTGATTTTCATGTTCTGACAGGGCATACACACGACAGTTGGGAAGTATCGCACCTGGGGCTAGATCAATTTGACAGTCATAAGATCTATGAGGAGGTAGGGTCTCTGCTCCTTTCTCATCAAATACATCTTTGTAAGATGAATACTGTTTGGGCAGCTGAATTTCTTTCTCCGCAGCATTAGCTATGTAAGAGTTGCAGACTTTTGGTACTTGAATCTTTTGGAGACATTGTTCTTTACATAGCACAGATGAGAACATGATTTTTCGTTCTGCCCAATTGATCTCTGGATTGTGATGAGTTAACCATGGCAAGCCAAGGATAATCCCATATTGGGGAGCATGGATCACGTCAAGGATGATTTTCTCTTTATGTTTCTTTCTTTGATTCTTATCTTCACAAATCATCGATAAGGGAATAGTCTGAAGAGTTACTGGACCTCCAGTCGAGAGTTTTCCATCGACTGCCTGGATAATTTCTGGGGTCTTCTTTTCAATACATGGGATCCCCCATGCACGAACCAATTGGGCGTCAACAAAGTTCCCAGTAGCCCCACAATCGACTAGAGCTTTTTTTAAATAGATCTTTTTCTTCACCTGAACTCTTATTTCCAGTTTAAGATGTCTAGATTGTGAAGGGACCACGGTGACACCCAAGAGCAACCCTTCTCTGCATCTTGGGTGTTTTAGTTTTCCAACTCGACTGGTGCGTTGGCTGCGACCTTCTGAACTGGACCTTACTTGCTCTTTGGTTTGATTGGGCAATCTTTGGCAAAATGACCCTTTCGCCCACAATAAATACATTGTCAATTTTTTCTGCATAGGTCCTTTTCATCTTTGGTCAAAGGTCTTCTGATGGTTCCAATTTCCATCAGTTCCGGCGTTCTTTCTTTCGGAGTTCTTGAGTCTCTGTTATCATGAACACGCCATGAATATTTTTCAGTCTTTTTGCGCATTCCTTTACGTTCTGATAAACGATGATCAAGCCTCAAGGCAAGGTTTATTCATTCTTGACAGTCTGTAGGTTGTGGGTCGATTTGCGCTAAGATATATTTTAGTTCCTCTTTGAGTCCATTGTAAAACAAGACTGCTTGTTTTTCTTCAGGCCAGGATGTCTCGGCAACGAGCCGGTTAAAGTTGGCTAGATACGACACTAGGTCGTGATTCCCTTGGCGTAAATCTAAAAATTCACGATCTGCTGACTGTGTTACAGTTCTATGATCAAAAACTCTCTCAAACTCACGAACAAAATTTCTCCAGTTGTACAACAAGGGACTATCTTTACGCACACGAGGAATTGCCCAGGTAGCTGCATCCCCAGACAGATATGATAACGAGAAAGCTACTTTGGACTGGGCATCTGGGAAAGTATGTGGTCTACAGGAGAAGTGTAGTTCCACTTGAACCAGGAAAGATTGCGCTTTCAAAGGGTCACCTGAAAAACGTTCTGGGGGAGCTAAAGGAATTGCGGAAGGGACATTGAGGATAATGCTTGTCGTATTACTTCCAGAAGTCTGAGAAGAAGTACCTGGCCAAGACACACCTGTGGGACTTTGTTCCTTCTTCTCTACCTTATCTTGTAACCGACTCACTCTCTCAACTAGGCTAGTTGTCAATTCTTTGGATGATACCACCTCTGCCTGGAGCTCGGTGATAGCCTTGACTAACTCGTCCAGCGTGGCCATGCTGAGAACATCCACAAACTAGGAGGATAATAATTTGTGGGCTCACTATTCTGTCAGAGTCACCAGATCCTCAGGGTCTGCGCACGTTCCCAACACGTCCACCACTGAACAGCTCCAAGACTCTGATAGATAAATCACAGAGGCTAAGAGAGTTCAAGAGGGGAAGAGGGGATTAGGAAGGGAACAGCTGGGAAGGAGACCTGTAGTAAGAAAAAGGTTAAAACACACAATATGAAAATTACATCTCATGAAATCAATACTAGACTATGACTCTAAGCGTAGTCATTCTGAAAACATGAACAACCTAATAATTAGGCTTAAAATGACTAAGTTTCAAGATGGCCGGATACCTGTAAGGGAATCAAGATGGATTAAATGAAACTTTCAAATTCAAGTACTTTCCTTTACATGAGAATCAGGAAAACATTCTGAATAAGTTCTAAACCAATCATATGAATCCTTTTTTTAGAATGCATACTAGGACCATGCAATATTGCATCTAGAAACTCTGGTCTTCTGTGTTCTCTTGAAATGTTTCAACACGAATTGCACACATTGCAGATTTTCAAATCTATAGTAAACACCATAAAAGGATTGTGCACCATGAATAACACAATATGGATTCAGGAAACAAATCACACAACTTGGCAACTCGAATATTACCTAATAAATGTCTTAGAATAAATGGCATACAATGAACAACATGAATTAAGCTCGAAGAGAGAATCGTGCGTCTTGCCGATTCGAGTGCCACCATGTAAAATGTCAAGAAATGGTAGCACGCAATGAATATCAAGGTTAAATCACCATTAAACGAATCGCGCTTCTTGCCGATTCGTAAGCCACGATGTAAATGCCCAAAAATAACCGCGCGCAATGAATAACAAGATTTAAGCACCATGAAACGAATTGCGCGTCTTTTGCCGATTCTTAAGCCACCATGTAAATGTCAAGAAATGGTAGCGCGCAATGAATAACAAAGTCAAATCATCATGAAACGAATTGCGCGTCTTTTGCCGATTCTTAAGCCACCATGTAAATGTCAAGAAATGGTAGCGCGCAATGAATAACAAAGTCAAATCATCATGAAACAAATCGCGCGTCTTGCCGATTCGCAAGCCACCATACAAATGTCAAGAAATGGTAGCGCGCAATGAATAACAAGATCAAATCAGCATGAAACGAATTGCGCGTCTTGCCGATTCGCAAGCCACCATGCAAATGTCAAGAAATGGTAGCGCGCAAAGTAATCTGTTAATCATTTAAGAATTAGGCCAAGAATATGAAAGTTCTCGATAACGGCGTCGGGAGGTCAGCCCAACCACCATCTTACCGCACAGAACAAGGATCACCAATGAAGAATGAAGGGCAGAGGCCTGGAAGATCAAATAGGCCACCGGGACAGGAGCTCAGGAAGTAGCTGCTGCTCTGCACCGGGACCTCTGAATAGTGAGCACTTGGAGCTGGGCTGGCTCCCTTTTATAGAGTCTTGGCCCAGCCCACAACCACACCCAGACATGCTGCAGGGAAAATCTCTGGAAGGCCCTGGAAAGGGACCACACCCTAACACACTCTGAAAGCCTGCAGCAATACATTGCAAATGAACAGTATTTGTAAACACATTAAAAATAAGTCTTCAGGATTAAACTCTGCAATGCAAAAGGTTAAACAACAACATATCAGCACAATGCATTAATTACGTTGTTTTGATAGTGCTGGGTTTTTGCATTCTAGTCGCCAATAGAGCGCGCACTGCCCTGGTGTTGACAGCTTCCAGCGACGTACGGGCGTGCTCCAGCGAGTCTCCAATGCGTTCCACTGCAGCGAGGACCGCATCTAGTTTCTGACTGTCCTGCGCCACCGTGTCCTGTGATTTCCCAGCACCGGTACCAGAGCGTAAGCGCCCTGTCCCAGCCATGATCCGGGTTACCAGAAATCTCCGCCTGTCCGCAGATCGCTGTGCACTGCCTCACTAATTCCTGTTTCCAGCTCGCATTTCTGGCCGGAATTAGATAGGGCAAGGGCACCGAATGAGCTGTCATTCGGGGAGTGCATCCGTGTGGCGACTGGGATCACCAGGGCCCGTTTCCAGTTTCACTCCATGTGCCTCTTGGCGGGGCTGGCTCAGTAGCAATCAGCACCGGGTGCGCCCTCTATGCGTGGGTCCCTTCGCTGCGCACTGGCGGCTGAGTGCCGAGACCGCACTGTGTCCCGCTTCCGCTCGGGGGTCCAATGTGTTGGGGCAGGTTGGGCCCGCTTGTTGGGTTCAGCAGCTTTCCACCAACCGACAGCACGAGCAGCCCGGCCCCTCACTCCTCCAGCCAAACGACACTCCCTCCGATCCTGTGAGGCGTGACCAGAGCACACAGGCCTTCAGCCGGTCAGGTAGCCACCAAATAAATATAGGCGCAGTTCGGCCGCTCCCCAGGAGCCTGGGCAGTTTCCAAGTGCCTCCTGCAGGTGGCTTCACATTTACAATTGGGCAAAGGGGTTCAGTGCTTCAGAGGGTGCCCTCCTGCCCCCCTCGCTGCTGCAGTGTGCTTCTTGTCCCAGGCACTCCTTGGGACTCTGTGCTGGGGTGGCTCGAGGCAGTCCTCAGCCCTTAAAAGGGCTCGCAAGGACTGCGCTTCTGCTCTGTGCTTCCCTACCCCCAGGGGCACGTTCTTACCTCCTCGTGGGGTTGCCGCCAGACGTGCATCGCACTCCGAGGGCGTCTCACACTCGGAGCGCAGTCTCCACCTCAGGAGCCGCGCCCCTCCACGTGGCCGCTCCGTCCCGCGATACGGCCCCGTAGGCCCGGGCCGACCAGATGCGGCGTGTCACCGCCGCGGTGTCGCCAAAAGTGCAGGTTTCGGCCCCAGTGAATTACGGGACCGTGGGGGCTCAATTTTGGTCGCCCGTCGGGCGGTACCGCTCCCCAGTCCCCTCCTAATCTGGTGGATTTGCCGGGAGCGACGCAGAGCTCCAGAAGCTCGCGTCCGCCATGTTAGACGGCTTGGCCACGCCCCGTTGTTTTGTAATTCATTGCGTTAAAGTCAGACAGTTAGACTGTCATCAGAGTCGCATGAAAGGAGTCTTTCACAGAGACATCCATCCAATTCCATTCTTTCTGGAGGCTCTGGTTTAACATTCAGTCAGGTCTCTGCATGCCCAAATATACTACTTCAATCATGCAGTAAGGCATGGGGCTGCCTAGTGGTACCTCGGGACAATGATTGGGTCTGCTACTCTGTTCCCATAGAAAAAGTATATCTGCCACATTAAGCAAAAAGTCTTCAATGGTGTGTGTGCATGGGGGGTGTAATTGTATGTACATGAGTGTGTGTACATAAGTGCGTGTGCAAGTGAGGATTAGTGCATTTCGATATGCGCACACATTGGTGTGTGTGTGTGCATGAGTGTTCGTGCATGTGAGTGGGCAAATGAATCTATAAGGGTGTGCCTATGTATGTGAGCCTGTGTGCATGAGAGTGTGTGTGCATGAGGGTGCACACATGATAGCGTATTTGCGCATGTAAGTGTGTATACACGTGAGTGTTTCTATACATGTGCACTTGTTTGTCTGTGTACAGATATTTGTGTTTGATTAACAGTGAGTCCACTCAGCCTTTCATCCTTCTGAGGATGATATAAACTGAGTTGTGTAACAATAAACATCTGTTATTCATTCCAAAGATACCCTAAGTGGTGAACGTGCACATTTTCAAATACACATTGTAGACCTGATTCACAAAGGTAAATTTACACTTTCATGTAAATTTACGATTGTTTGCTATTAACAAAGGGATTTATGAGTATTAGCTTTACAAGTGCGCTCTCAGCACATTCACTCTGCTCTTTTTGAATTCCAACTGGTGTAAAATACAGGATTTTATTCAATCTTCTAGCTACCACCTATACTGCCTTCGAAAGCAGTGGCTAGGTGACCTGCAAAGGTTACTCTGGGACATAAAACACCCTAACTATATGCCAACCAGTGTCACAGAAACATGGTTTCCTGGTTGTCTTTGCTCTTGAATCATCCCTGAAAGGGCAGCCAAGCGGGCTGGCTCTTTCGAGAACTCTTAAGATAGACTGTTCAAACAAGCTTTTTGCACGTGGTGCTTACATTTGCCCTAAAGACCTATGCTCTCCAAGTGGCGAGGTCATCAACAGAGATACAGTCCATTTTAAACAAACTTTCCAAGACATTTGGTGTACTCATAGGTCACATTTGTAACTCATCTAACACTCCAGGGATTATACACTTCTTTAAAGGTGTTGGTTCTGGTTTTGTCAGCACCTCCTCCTCTATATTTAGCATAATACCTTCAGCCATACACTCTATTTTTTGGAGTGTTTTTGGGGGGATTCTCTGTTATTCTGGCGTAAATTGGTGGTATTTTGCTGTTGCCATTCTTTCTTTGCAATGGCTGCCCTGTCTCAACAAGGAGAACTGATGGTGCTTCCACCAGCCCAACTGTGTCGTGAGCGCATGATGCAGTATTTCGGAGCACCACTCCTGGAAGAACAGGCGTCCAACTGGTCTTTGTCAGTTAGACCAGTTCTGAATTGTGGGCAGTCCGTCTTTCAATGCTAGTAATGCCCATTTAAACATGCACCAGAAGAGTGTCTTACCATGCAGTGCATGCCTTCTTTGGATGCTGGTCTGTTGGTGTTCTCGATGAGGGTTCATTACCAGACATGCACATTGAGATTACAATTGCTACAGGAAGCTTGCTATGAGCTGTCATTTGTGGATCAAGTGGCTCTTTGTCCTAAAACACCTGGCACTGCACAGGATGCTGCCCTGTTGGCCGGAACTATGTCTGAGGCAAAGGAACATGTGTGCTCCCTTGCTTTCCTGCCGAAGTGGGGTCTTTCCTGAATTAAATAATGGTTGAGGACAATGGCAATTTTCTAAAAGACCATTATTATTGTTGATTTGCTGACATTTGGCTTTAACTGATGTTTGAATTTTGCAAAATTCTAAATGTCCCCCTTTTAACTTTGGCTCTTATTTTGGTGTGTTTTGCTTGTCAACACGGGCATTTAATCTCATTCACTATATTTTAGCTTGCTTTTAGTAATCAATGTAGGATAAGTGATTTTAGTATTAGGTTTTACTATAGACCTCTACAACATTGAACTGACAATGGGGAGGGTGTTGTGAGGTTATTTTAGCATTTTACATGGGCACATTATTTAGCTCTGGGCCTGAGGCCTGTGCCCTTTTACCTAGTTACATTTTACTTTTATTCTGTTTATTTGTACTTCCTTGCCGAAAATGTTATTCACTTCTTTGCACAACATTTTCATCCTGTGCTCAACCCAAAGCTGTACACAATGTTTACCAGTATTGTCGTTTCAAAGCGAACATTATTTACCCTACAAAGAAAAATATGTGTTGTCACATCAGGGCAGTTCTTAGAACAATATATATCCTATTATAAAACATCAGACTACCTACATCATCTTCGAGGGAATATTCCAGCCAGTTTGCCATCTTATGCTGCACGTCGTTGCAGTTTCTGCCAAAACCTTTTGGTTCCTCTTCATCTATGTGGGAGGACTCTCAGCAGACTAACAGACCTCTTCTTTACCTCTGCGCTGGTATGGGAGTTGGGCTTCCTTCCCAGGACCAGAAGGGCGGATTAGGACTACCACTGCTTCTTGCTCTCATGTAGAAACTTAGTAGTGTAGGTAGGAATGTTAGGCACACTATTATGTCAATGTGGTGGGACTCTTCTTGTGTTTCACTTTTTTGGTCACTGTAGCAATAATGCACTGTTTCATTATCCTCATAATCATAGTTCAAGCCTTTCTACATAGAACACAGTTGCTTCAATAAAACCTATTGAACCAAGATCCTGGTTCTGTTTTGTCCTTGTATGCATGAGACTTGTATAACTGAGAGAAAGGGGTAAGATCTGTTCCATCACGAATTCCCTTAAGAGTCTGTGTGTCATGCGATAGGCTGCTACAAATCACTTCTACCTCTGGTACTTGTGAGGTGCTGCTAGCTAGCCGGTAAGGGTTAGGCCGACAGCCGTCACACGGTGTGGGATCAGACTCAGTCCCCCACACTCGGTGGTGCTGCTACCCAAAATCCAGCATTCTCGTTACCATAACAGGGGTTTATGGCCTCACTAAAGAAGCAGCCCAAAGTCAAGGGCATGCCTCCCCTCCTGTGATTTTGGGATCAACTCCCAGTTTATACAAGAACTTATGAAATTGATGTTGACATTTGGCCACCAAACACATTTTTACTAACAATGTAAAGCAAGGTATTTTAGGAAAAAACGTTTCGATTTCTTTTCTTCAAAATAGTTAGCTTCTGTTTAGGATTGTTTAGGAGAATCAAGTTTATTTTGCAAAAATGAAAAAATTTGATATGATAGCAAAATATGTGAATGTTCATAAACAGAATAGCTTATGTCCGGGGACAAAATAATTGCATTGATCATGTTTTAAATCCTAATTTATAAGATTAGTTTGATCCACCTGCTGTAGGAACCTGGAAATTCTTTACAACCCGAGTGACAGCACTGCTGAGCCTGCAAGGGCATTCTAGGCCTCTTGTACTTCCCGAGATTGCATAATGTGTGTATTTTTAATTTGTCAAAACTTCATTGCCTGAGCACATTTCTGGATCCCACTAATACTCTGCACAGTTGTTTGACCTGTGACCTTGCATTTTTTAAACTAGGATCCATATATAAGAAACAAGATTAAGAAAACCTGCAAAATTCAATCACCATAGCCAAGTACCCAACATAGAACCGAATATGGGCAATGCTATGCCTTCTGTACATGCTAGTTTCCACCATGTGAATGCAGCTTTTTATTGAGCCACTATGTTAGAGTGTAGGCTTTGTCATGTGCTTGGCTAATGTCTATCACAAGGGTCTCCATCATTTTCTGCAGTGAGAGTTAACTTTGATCAGTGAAACTCACTGTGAGCTACTGAAGGCTAATCTACTCGTGCATTACTAGATGCCCCTGCACCCAGCTTAATTGACCTTAAGCCTAATGTCCATAGAGCCAGATACTATACTTTGAACAAAATACTTTGATTAGAGACACTATGATAGGGCTACTATGTGTGTCAGTGAGAGTGCGGCCTTTGCGGATGTATGAACATGTGTGCATATGAATGGGATATGTATGTACAGGTGACTGAGATAGTGTTGTATCTACATGTGGCACAGGACATACCTTTCGCCATATAGAGCACCATTACACGTATAACACAAATACAGCCACGTTTTTTAAATAGTAAGAATTTAAAGTTCAGAAAAATGTTCTTCAAGAATGTTCAGAATATGGAACAGTTTGGTGCACTTCAAAATTTCTCCCACTAAAAGTAATGGCTGTATTTTCCACTTATGAATATGCCAATGTTTGAGCAATCCTAACTGAAGAGTTAACTTTGTTTATATGGATTCCCTAAAACTCATCATTTAAATTTTCTCCCATTTCCAAGTGTCGCATTTACAAACACCAGGCATCTTTCTCCCAGTGGCCTATAGACAGTTTTCTTCACTTTAAAGTTCTTCAGTTAAAAAAATACAATTTTTCCGTTATAAATATGGCACGGTGTCTACTGGCCACTGGAAGCAAGATGACTGCTGCTAGTAAATACGAAACTTTGGAATGAGAGAAAATTAAAATAAAAAGATAAGCATTAAGGTAACTTTTCATTTTACTTTTCTCCTATTTAAAAGCATTAAGAAACATCATTTTGCTCTCATGCTTCAATACGGGTGGACGAGGACTTTTATTCAAGAATTAAATACTTCAGTTTTTTATCTTTGTGCCCCATCCTGGCCCAGAAATCTGACTGAGCGCAGCAAGTTATCAGGCTCTGCTATCTGCAGCCTGCTGATAATAATGTAAAATGAACACGGCCTTCCCTTAATTTTAAAGTAAAAATGTGACCCTTGGCTTATTTAAAAATGAACTCAATGCTGGGAGCTACTCTGAAGGTGTCTGGGAGTTACTGGTAGCTCGCGAGCAACTGGTTGGAGACACTTGAGCTATCAGGTATTTAATACCAAATTGGTCGCTGCAGTGTGTTCTTGGTGAAGGATGCACAAAATAGTTTTGCCAGCTGATGGTTCTGTGTATTTATAAATACTACAAAGAATGTTCCTTGCTTTTCCAAACTCCTTACTGATTCCCCTAACTCAATGTCAACCTAAACCATACCCTAACACGCCCATTTCCCTTTTTACCCGGGTATATTACATAGCTAGTTGGGAAACCTCAGCCTGACACCCCCTATCATTATGAACTAAGCTACGCCCTTGATGTCACTGTCTCTGTTGTGGTGCTGCTAATGAGAGATTGCAGGAGAAAATGGAGTAAAGGGGAGAATATTTGAGTCTGAGGTAGTCTGAAGATTCACCACAAAATCATTGTTGTTACTCATCTTGTTGATAGTACTAGCAAGCAATTTCAAAGCCTATATCTCGGGTGTGGTTTATGTGTATGGTTGTTGTAGTGTGAGATGTCTGGAGTAACAACAGAAATCTCAGAGAGGCACACAATTATTGTATAGGTGGCATTCTGAGAGCACAGGATTTTGTTTCATATGTTTCAAGACATGCTATTAAGCATGTGGTGGACCATGCCGAATGGAAAGGATTCCTGGTTATACTTCTTTGGTCAGATCACTTTTGGAGACCCCCACCTTTTTTATTCCCCTTAAAGTACTTTCACATACCCTCTCAGGCGTGCAGGGCAGGAGTACGGCATGCAGGCCCTAGAGTCTCTCAGGCAAATGCCATCCGAGTGTGCCCTCAGCTCTCCAGTTCATGTGGCACTCAACTACACTATGGCTCAGGGCAGACACAGTCTGCCAGCAGCAACCCTGCCGACTCTAAAAGAACAACAGGTGAAGAATACCCTGCATGTTCCTGCTTAAGAGTGGTCCGTAGCTGTCTTCTATTCAGTAACCCTTTAATGGCCCGCCTTGCTTCTTCAGCCCTGTCTAGATGTTGTAATTACTGTGCCGTAGCAGATTCAGTATTGTGGCCATGAATTAAATGGACTCATGAAAAAAAAATTAAAACTGAGCAGGCACTGGCTATCTTATTTGTTAGACTTTTCATCCTTGGCGTGGTCTCCCTTAACATTTTGCCTCCTTTTCCCAGGTTGTTGATGTGTGCTGGACTCTGTTTTTGCTGCTTTTGTTACTCTGGGCACTTTACGACAGCTAACCAGTGCTAAAGTGCAAGTGCTCCTATACAAAATGTGTATGTAATTGGATTATCCATGATTGGCATATCTGATTTACTAGTAAGTCCCTAGTAACGTGCACTAGAGGTGCCCAGGGTCTGTAAATCAAATGCTACTAGTAGGCCTGCAGCATTGGTTGTGCCACCCACATAAGTAGCCCTGTAATCATGTCTCAGACCTGCCACTTCAGTGTCTGTGTGTGCAGTTTTTAACTGTAGATTCGACTTGGCAAGTGTACCCACTTGCCAGGCCTAAACCTTCCCTTTTATTACATGTAAGGCACCCCTAGGGTAGGCCCTACGTAGCCCCAAGGGCAGTGTGCAGTGTATGGTTAAGGTAGGACATATACTAATGTGTTTTATATGTCCTGACAGTGAAATATTGCTACATTCGTTTTTCACTGTTGCAAGGCTTGTCCCTCTCATAGGTTAACATAGGGGCTACCTTTAAATATGATTAAAGTGTAGATTCCCTTTGGGAGCGGATAGACATGTGGAGTTTGGGGTCTCTGTGCTCACAATTTTAAAATACATCTTTTAGTAAAGTTGGTTTAAAGATTGTGTGTTCGAAAATGCCACCTTTAGAAAGTGGGCATTTTCTTGCTTTAACCATTTCTGTGACTCTGCCTGTTTGTGGATTCCCTGTCTGGGTCAGTTTTACAGTTGGCCTGTTTGCACCTCTCTCTAGACAGTGACACAAAGGGAGCTGGGGTGTAGCCTGCATATCCTGATGAGCCATCTGTTCTCGGAGGGAGGGGAGGAGTGGCCACTTACACCTGAAAGGCCTGTGCCTGCCCTCACACAATGCAGTCTCTGGTGTGTGTCTGGGGCCTGGCCTGGGCAAGGCAGGATTTCACAAACAAGAGAGACTTTCCTTTGAAGTAAGCCTACTTCAAAGGCCAAAATGGGTATAAGAAGGGCACCCAAAACCACAGACTTCAGATCACTTCTGGACATCAAGAAGAACCTATGCCTGGAGAAGAGCTGAGGAGGAGTGCTGCCCTGCCTGAGACTGTGCTTTGTGGAGCCATCCTGCAGTTGCTGCTTCTGCCTGTGCAAAAGGACAAAGACTGGACTTTGTGTTGCCTTCCTTCTTGTGAAGATCTCCAAGGGCTTGATTTAGAGCTTGCCTCCTGTTGTTGAAGTTTCAGGGACGGCAAAGACTTCTCTCTGCCAGGACCTGAAGCCTCTGGAGAGACTCCTGCCCTGCCAAGTGGTGCCCATCCAGTTCTTGGGACCCTGAAAGGAGAAGCTGGCAAAACAAGACTAAAATCCACACACAGACTGCTGTACAGGGAAAAATTTGACGCACCTTCCGAGACGTGGCTGAAAAACCACGCGCCGCCGGCTTCGCGGCAGAAATCGACGCTCCACCGGCATTGCGGTTGGAAAATTGACGCACAGAGCTGGAAGAACGGCGCTCACACGCGCTGACGGAGGCTGTTAACGTCGCATCCCACATTGCGCGGTTTTGCGGAGACCGTGCGGCAGGATTTTCAACGCAAACCTTGCTGGGTGCAGAAAAATGACGCAACGCCTGCCGGGACCCAACTGCTACCCGGATTGACGCATCGCTCCCCTGTGGGGAGGAAAAACAATGCACACCGGTCTGACCAGAGAAAGAGAAACGACGCACGAGCTCGCTTGCGGGTGAGAAATCGACGCACCGCTTACCTATTTCGTCGCAAACTCGCACGTGTGTGTTATTTTGACGCTACCCAGGTACTTTTTAACGCTAACAGTGTTTTACCTGTTTTCTCATGGACTTAAGACTCTTTTTGCTTTTTAATCAATAACTTGACTTGTGTATGTAGGATTTATGTTGTTTTGGTCTTGTTTCGTTTAGATAAAAATTAGCTATTTTTCTAAACCTGTGTTGTGTTATTTTGGAGTGTTTTCGTTAAGTTACTGTGTGTGTTGGTACAAATACTTTACACTTAGCACTCTGAAGTTGTCTGCCTGCTCGTGCCAATCTACCAAACGGGTGAGCGGGGGTTAACTGAGGGTGATTCTCCTTTACCCTGACTAGAGTGAGGGTCCTTGCTTGGACAGGGGTAACCTAACTGCCAACCAAAGACCCCATTTCTAACATTATTAGTACTTTAAACCTTACCTTTCAGCATTCTCATTCATTGTCTATTATATCTTATGACACTTACCCACCCTCTCCTCTCCATCTGCATCTCTGTTTCTACCTGTCAGCTTTCTCTTTTTCTTTCTGACCACCTCTTTGTATGTGTATTTTCCTCCCTACTCTCTTTCTTTCTCTCTTTCTCCCTTTATTCTTTTCCCATCTGTCAGGTCCTTGGACCCCCGACTCTTCCTGTGATGAGATGGGAGAGGGGAAGGTGACAACTGGTTGATGAATAGCCCCAGGCTTAAGCCAAAAGGGCTTGGGTTGTCTGTAATGTGCCACACTAATGGAGGCGACACCTAGGCATGTTGGGCCCCTGAAGCCAGGGCTGGGACTTTGTGAGCATTACAATGTTTAATGGCCAGCAATCAGACACATTCACATTGGAAGCTGCTGTTCAACTCCCAATTGAGATGGCATTTCTATTATACTAACAGTGCATAACAGCACATTAATCCCTACTGGAATATGTTAAAAAGGATAGGAAGCTAGAAGGATCAAGCATAAGTATCTTTGCTATGGCCCAACCAACCACCATAGACCCAATATACTCATGGCCACCTGCAGTGTAGAGCTGCTCTAAACATTTTTTACCGGTCTAATTTGTGTTTCAAGCCCAGCGCTGTCAGAACAGACAGATCACTTATTAAACACAATGACATTAACTGTTGTGACTATGTTCATCTGGAACCTTTACTTGATTTGCACAGAAATGGTTGAAGAAACTCCAAAAGTACTATGGGGAAGTACAAATGGCAGGAGTGCACTATACAAATGATAGTAACTGAAACAAACTGGATTTTCTGGGGGGTGGGTAGCTACCCACCTCACGGAATAATCACAGCCCTTGTCAGGATAAACCACTGGTAGCTGTGGTAAAGAGCAGACAGGCTTAGCACAGGGCAATGTGTAAAGTATTTTATGCAGTACAAAAAGAGCATTAAAGTCAAAATTCAAAAGAATAAAAAATCAAACAGAATAGAGTACAATTTAGTAAGCACAATGACACCAAAATGTCAACGTATGTGCAGTTTAAGGCCTACTGTGATGTATCACGAGTTGGATACACCAACCAAATTTGTCCTGATGAAAGAATTTACCTTCTGACTTAGGGCCTGATGTAGAGTGTTTGGCGGACAGGTTACAAAAAAGTGATGTATGTCCTATCCACCATATTACAAGTGCATTCTATCCAATGGCATTAATACAGTGGATGGGATCTCTGTCACATTTGTGTGAGAGTAACCTGTCCACTGAGCTCAAAATCAGGCCTTTAGTCTTTTAAGTGCCAATCCACCATAGGAGTACACTTCTAAAGCACACTAGGACCTCAAAGGAGGCACTTAGATACCCCTACGGTGTCAGGCATGTACACACAGCAGGGTACAGTCAAGGTGCCTATGGTCAACTGGGTGCATCTAGGAAAAGGCACCTTGTTGTCATCCTGTAGCCACACAGGAGGTCAGCCAACTGATACTCTGAGCCCACCTCTTTTGTAATGGGTACAAGAGGGAGCAGTCCTTCAGGGACCTTTTCTTGTCACTGATACAAGGTCCAGTCTTCTTCTACCGCAGGTCCACAGAGTATTCTGCAGTAGGTGCCTAGAGATGCCATATTTATGCCTGGCATGTGATAGTGGGTAGGGGTGACTCCTGGCCCCTCCTTAACCAATGATCTACCTACTTTTGCAGTGGCGCCTATTTGACTTGCTGCAAAAATGCCGAAAATGGCATGTGTCAGGAGATTTTTATGATGGCACAGGTCTTGGGCCTCACTAAACTTGGGATTTTAGGCTGGGTTGTGTGTGGGAAGTGTGTAGGAAGTGTATTATGATAGTCCTAGTGTCCTCCCACATCTGACACTAAAATCCATTTTGGAGCAGGCACTGTACCACCACAACCCAAGAGAGAGAAGTGTGGTAAGATAAAAGCAGGTTCTCCAGCAAATAGACAGGCGGTAAACAAGAATTGTTTTTGTGTCCTGTTCTCTCCCTTTCGAGTGTTCCCTAAGTGTTACTTGTGGCTCAACAAACATGTCAAGCATTCTTTGACACTTTAGTGTCAAGAAGGATACCCACCGACCCCACCTAGCATATTCTGTCCAGTTCAGAGGAGTCATTTCTGCCTATGTAGGCCAGCCTGTTGTTTGCTCCTGGGAGGCAGGTCACATCTATTCACACATATTTAATGCCAAACAGCCTCCAGGACCTTTAGGTGAGGGAAGGGTAACTTTCTGAAATGTACTTTTCCTTAATATTTATTAACCACCGAAATTCACCATAGAATTGTATTTTGAATAACTGGTAAAAAATAGTTGTTTATTTTCTATCTCTGCCCATTCCTGAGATACAATATTAGTATTTAATATCAATTCCTAGTGTTTTTCCATGGGCAAGCCAGCCTTTTTATAGTGAAAATAACTTGATGGTACTAGTCAGTGTAAGAACATGTTATCATTAAATTTCTACATGCCCTACTTTTAAATAACATGCACAAGTCCTACATAGGGGTGACTTATAAATATTGAAAAGTGTAGTTTGGACCGATCAAAGGGGTTTATTTTGTCAGGTTAAATTGCAGTTTTTACACTGCTATAGTCAGATTACAATGGTATGCCTGAAGCCATGATTGCACTGTAACTTTAGTGAATGGCACAATAGTTTCTGAAGTCCACTAGTAGCATTTAACATCCATGCCCTTGGTACATTTTGTACCATAAATAACAGGGGGTTTACAGGCAAGTTAAATATGCCACTTAGGACCATGCCAATATAATAATGTTTAAAAGGGTAGTAGATGAGTTTTACTACCAGTTAGCAGGGGTAAAGTGAACAGAGTTCTAAAGCAAGCAAAACAGATAAGGCAAACATCTGGCGGGACAAGACACCAAAGAGGGTAATTTCCTACAGTAATACAACGTATATATTTTTATATATGAAATTAAATAGTAGCATGATGCCTATCTCAAAGTGACACATGAATTAATGTAGTCTCAGGGAACACTAGGACTAGTAATGGCTTCCTCTGTGTGGAAATGTCTGGAGCTGAACAAGAATTGCTACCTTTATAGAGAGTGCCATGTTCAATGTCCCTTCCCTAGTCCATTGTACCCTAGTGGTACACATGTTGTTGCAACTGCATGGTGGAGTAAATAGCTCTCACATCACTTACCACGCCTCCCACTTAACCAGCATTCCTACCTGGAAATTACATCCTCTTCTAGTACCTCATACCCACTTCTTCAGCGAATCAGGATATGAATGAGTCACATTTTTCCAGCATGTGTTTCCCTGGTACGAAAAGAGAAATAAAAATGAGGCAATATTTTACTACTATTTAAATGTCAATAGGATGTAAAGTTAATCTGGGGGTATATATGCATTTTGATATGTGATAAACATATTAAACATTGAGATGTATTTATTGAGACATTTGTACATTCCACTCTTCTTTCGACTTGGAAGTGTGAGTAGGATTAATTTAATAACAAACAACACTTGTTCCATTAAAATGACTCTTAGTATGTCTATTGCACACCTGCAGTGATTTGTGAGTACCTTGTAACTCAACGGTTTGAATCCCTGTCTCTCATTCATATGTAGTGGGTATATTAATTGGATGGAGCTGGGTAATAATAACATTTGTTAAATGCGCTTAGAAATATTTCATGACAATAACAATAAGATTAATGATTATTACTATCTTAAAGTAAGGGAATGTGACCTAGTCTTTTCAGTGTGGAACTCCTAGGTCCTGATTTTACTCCACGTTTTATAACTTGAGGGCCTAGGGTGATCTGTAGCAATTTACTTCATTAGCCTCTCTCTTGATTCTATTGTCTGCAAGGATGTTGAACTCAGCACCCCAGAGGGGGAGGTTCTATTTATTCCATCTGCTGAAAATCCGATAACCCGGGATTTGAAATATATCTGGTGTGATAACTTGCAACTATTGCATCTGTTTAAGATTTTTGGGGAATAAATATGTAGATCTTGGTCATTACCACACTAAAATCAGTTTGTTTCCCAAATTGTATATCATAACGCCCCCTCAAACGGGTCTGGACCAGTTTCTTCTTTATCTTTTACAGATCCACGCTTCTGAGGCAGATGTGGGACGGAGAGGACAACATTAGTTTTAAGAATCAGAAAGACAACCATGGAGCAAGACACATGTTTCTAAAGGTGTACTGTAGTATGCAGATATAAAAAGCTTACTTTTGTAACTGAAGAAAGGGGTCATTTAAAAGAAGGTGAAGCAAATATGCAAGATATGCAACCTTTCAACCAACCCATTCCTTTAGGGTGGTAAGGCATGGTGACTTTCATGTACAATGACATGAAATTGGTACCCCGCTCTAATACCATCTCCTTGGGGAAATCCACACGGGTAAAGATCCCCATAAGTGCTCTGGCCACGGTGGGCGCAGTCACTGTTCTCGAAGGGATGGCTTCCGGGTACCGGGTGGCATGGTCCACCAAGACCAGGATAAATCTGTTGCCCATGGGTATCTTGGGATCCAGAGGCCCCACAATGTCAATGCCCACCCACTCAAAAGGGGTGCTTATGAAAGGAAACAGTTGAAGAGGAGCCTTGCACCTCTTCCCAGATTTGCCACACGCCTTGTAGGTTTGACAGGTCTTGCTGAATGCATCTGAGGCCTTCCTCATTTGGGGCCAATAAAAGTGGGAGACAAGCATATTAAAGGCCTTGTCCTGCCCCAAATAATAAGTTTCTTCTGGCATCAGCTCCAGGTATTCAGCAAAAGAAGAATCACAAATTAGTTTCCAGCAGTTCAACATCATTCTTCCTCTCAACAACATAATTGTCATTGTACTCCGTGCGTGACTCACCAAAGCTAAGAGGTGTGCTATTCTTAACAAATAGTTTCTTTGTGTGTTCAGTACAAGTATGTGGTGCGTGTGTAGTGTTTCGTAAGATTGCTTATGTAAGGAGAGCACGGTGTAGACTCAAGTACATTGAATGAGAATAAAATCAGGAACTAAATAGCTCTCCCCGGATGTAACGGGGCTGCGCAGGCACACCTGCTATAGTTTCATGACACGATTTTGAGCTTCTCAGCAGGACAACCTGACTCCTAATGTTGCCCGCTCAACAATGTTGTTATTTTACTGAAATACATTTCCACAAAACTAGAGTTTGCTACATGAAAAAACTCAATGAAGCTGATGCGAAAGGAGTTTTTTTCCTTCTCCATATTAGGGTCACTGTTTGTTTAACCTACCTGCGAGCAGGCAGGAAAATCCAGTGATAGACCCTCACATACTTCACAAATGTGCTCTCTTATTTTAATCAAATATTACTGTCACCACATAGTAATGCAGTCATACATTTTATTGAACAGTACCAACACTTATCAACAATATAACTACAGTTTTAATGGTGCAGAACCAAAGCTTCTCAGTAGGAGTGCTATACCTTTAACAGCAAAAAAGAGGTTCCAATTTATAGGCAGCCTTAAGTGAGGATCCAGTTAAGTTAATAAATAAGCAGAGAGTGTGACCTCCCCTCTTACAATCCTTAAAAGGTGCAGATGGCACGTTTCACAATCTCTCCCAGGCCAAACGTGTGACACGTGCCTGAATATAAGCTGTCAACCTGTTATTTTTCAAATTTAAGGCAACAATTGTTTTTCAGGCCTTATATGAATTGCAGGTAGAAAGACTTTGGCATGAGGTGGGAAAAGATATTCCAGATTCATAAGCCTTGCAGCCGAAGTGATACTCAGCTGAACCTTTTGCACTTTGTAGGAAAATGTCTAGTAGGTTCAGAATAGCCACATCTGTTTTGACAGTAAAATGACCGTACTGGCTCGGACCAAAGTGATGTAGGGTTTTGTGAACAATGAAGATAGTTTTGAGAAGGGCCCTTTCCTGTACTGGGAGCAGGTATAGAGACTTTATGGGTTCAGTTAAAAGAGAAGATTCCTTAAGTCCAATACCAGGGGCCTCATTATGACCCTGGCAGTCACCATACTGCCAGAGTCATCGTCGTGGTCGGACCGATCTGACTGTGACATTACGACCATGGCATAAGCGCCACGGTCGGACCGCTGCCACTGCCACTTTTAAGCTGCCAGACGGCCTGGCAGGTCCCAATCTGCCACAGCATCTCTGCAAGCAGCGATGCCCTGGGGATTATGAACCCTCTCTCCGCCGGAGTTTACATGGCGGGGGTCCCTGCACGGCCCATGCATTTGTCATAACCCCATGGCGCAAATCACTGTCTGCTTTGTAGACAGTGATTTGCGCGATGGGTGCTGGTGCACCCGACGCACAACAGCATTGCCGCCGGACGTATTAAGAGCCGGCATCAATGTTGTGCGTTTCACACTGGCCCAGCGGGAAAGAGATCGCACTGGTCTCCTGACCTTTGGGAGTTTGGCGGGCAGGCAGCCTTTTCTGTCTACCAAACTCCTAACGAGGGCCCAGGTGTGCCAGCAGCTTGCCAGTGAGTCTTTGAAGCATATTTAGGGTCTTAGCTTAAAACCAAGTATAAAGAGCTTTGCAATAATCGAGAGAGGTCTTACCCACTGCTGTAACCATCTCACACTTGTGGGGGTTGGTCAGGTGTTGTAGTGTTCGTTTCAGAAGGTCAGAGGCTTTAAGTGCTGGAGAGAACTGTGAAGATCTTCTCTGATGTGCCAGAAGATGATGAGTTTGTACTTGGGAGTGCTTAGAGGAATGCATTTGATTGGATATTTGATTATCAAAACAGCTGGGCCTGTAAAATGGCACATGAAGAACGGAGAATGGGACTTTGCTTGTTCTCTTTGTAGAATGTAATAAGGATGTGATCTGGCCAGTATGTTTGTTATCTGAAATGTGAAGTTTCTGGATGAGCTAGAACGGCGGGACCAGGTTCAAATCTTCAACAGTGGTGGATCAGTCAGTAAGTCTGGAGAAACGTAGGGTATCAATGTCATCTCGAATGCTTTCAAAACTACAAAGAAAATCTTTAAAACATTGGTTCCCCCAACTTCCATTCAGATTGAATTACTCTCAAAATCAAAGTGCACCCTAGTTGTGCGCTGTGATTGTGAGATTAATACACTACTTAAGGATAGTAATACACTATTTACGTATGAACATCACTTAAACTCCAATAAAATTTGGGGGAATAGCTTGTGGCTCTACCTGGACAGTATCATAACTTGTATAGTGGACAAAAACTCAGTCTATTGTGTTTGTAAACATTATCTGTGATCTGGTCCATTAGCTCTAGCACGAGATACTTATATCGAAAAAGGGCACGCACACATGTGCACAACCATTATACTTATGTTTGCTATTAGTTTTAAAGATTCATGCATGCTTACTTTTAAAGGAGATAATGACCATAAAAACAACAATTATCATCAGTATTTTTGTTATTATTATTCTTGTTGTCGTTAATAATATTTGTATTGTCATTATCATTATTATTAGTAGTAGTATGGTTATTTTATTTTATTGCTAGTAGTAGTAGTGGTAGAAGCAGTATTAGCAGTAGTACTAGTTGGAGTCGCTGGTATTATGTGACAATGGATGGTTACATTTTGCAGGAAGAAAATGTAAATTATGTGGCATACTCTGATAATAAAAGCAAATTATATGGCACATTCTATGTCGTTAAAGTGAAGTTAATTAAATATATCAACACATGCAATTAGTGATACCAAAGGGTCCCCAGGGCCCTAGAAAATACAGACATTTCTTAGGAAACAAAACTGTACAAAGGGTCTTATTAAAAGGGATTGCATGTAGAGCAATGATTTTGTCTTGCTTGAACTCTGAGGAATGCCTTTTTATTAACATTGTCCTTTCTTCCTCTCAAGGTTACGTAATGTCTGTGACACTTATCAGAACACAAAAAATCGTGGAATAAAAGTGTTTCTCTTTAATTCTGGGCACCCCTGCCATATTTTAAAACATGTCTTGTGGAACTTGGCTTTGGATTTATTGTGTGCCCATACTAAAGAGCCTCTGGAAGTGCATCTATCTAACAAGAAATCGCCCTGAAGACGAGTATCGTACATCATTAACTTATTGTAGTAATGTCTTGTTAAGAGGTGCTTTAAGATTTAAAGAATTATGGGCCTGGTGCATGAAAGCGTTCAAATTTGCAAAGCCAGAGAAATTGACTTTGCAAATCTACACTCTCAATTCACAATATATATAAGCAGGTTTCGGACTGGGACAAACAATAGTCCTGGGCACCAAAATAAAAGTGGCCCCCATTAGCGAACCAGTTAGCTAAAAAAAGTCGGACACATTTGCTAATCAGGCCAGTTTTTAGCTTGTAAATGCACTTGGTATGCTTAATTTTCAAGGTATGGGAGATTAAATGCATTAGTGTTTGCTGGAGGGAATGCTTTTGGTGATATTATGGAAATCCAACGGTACAAACCGGCCCACCAGATCATAAAACATGCCCACAAAACTGCTAAAAAAACAGTCCACACAATGATCTGTGAGACCAACCCATAGAGCACTGGCTGATTGCTCCGTGGGTCAGTCCGACCATTAGTGGTGGCTGGTGACATTTGAAAGTATTGGGGCGTAAAAGGTGTAAATGAGTGTTATGTTGCGAGTGAGTGAAGCGAGTAAGTCCAACAGACAAAAAAGGGTTTACCCAAAGAAATGTTTTTAAAAAATAGCAGTAAACGGAGCATTTCAAAGAACATTTGTGAAAACAAGATGGGTTTTAAAGCAGTTGTGAACATGTAGCCCTAAAATATTTAAACACATTAAAAACTGTTCCATAGCTTACTACATTAAGTATGGTCAACAGTTATTGTAGTCTGCAAATAGTACAGTGTAAAAAATAAATAAATTTAAAAAAAAAGTTTTTTAATTATCTTACCTGAACACATGGCTTTCTCTCTGCACTACATCTGACTGGTAAAACTGAAAGAACTGAAAGATCTGCATGCCATACTGATGATCCTAATAACAAGCATGGCCATTGCAAAATGAGTGCAGAACAAACAGATGCATCTGTATGATAAGCAACACAAGAGAGGTGCATGGTGCACCAATCCCCAAGCCTCAAGAGCAAGCTCTGTAGCCAGATTTTAGGACATTTAATACATGCGGGCGAGCCATCAAATTAACAGTGAGAGCTGAGCCAAGAGCCAGGCTTGTATCTTGGAGCTCATCCAGGAGCTGAACCCTGAAAATATTTGCTATCTAAATCATACAACAGACATAAGGTAAAATAT
The DNA here is from genome assembly GCF_031143425.1 of Pleurodeles waltl. Classification (NCBI taxonomy): domain Eukaryota; kingdom Metazoa; phylum Chordata; class Amphibia; order Caudata; family Salamandridae; genus Pleurodeles; species Pleurodeles waltl. Next base: position 1,098,552,218 of record NC_090444.1, on the reverse strand, counting down.
GGAAGTATGTGCAAAACTGAAAAAGTGTATTTCTTTAATGTGTAGAACCTTTGAAACTAATAAGGCACTTCGCTGAGAATTACTTATTCAAAAGACTAGATTTGTACAACTGGTAGTCTGAATTCAGATATTTCAAAGTGCTATCATATGCGATAATGAAGAAAAAAGAGTTTTGGTGAAATAAAATATTTGTCCAAGATCACACAATTTCTACAGGGAAGCTGTGATTTATCCAGCTTTTCTGGTTTCGCTTTGCACAACTCAGGCAGGAAATAGGTATTTATTTGTCTTTTCTTATCTTGAGGATTTATTTTTACCTCTTAGTTCATTTTTTGGCTGTTTTTAAATGCAGCACGAATTCGGCAGCTTGTCATCCTCTTACATTTATTTGTCTGTACCACATCACATACTTGCGAGCTCAATGAAACAAAGGGCCTAAATGTCAGGGCCCGACTGATGCTGTGTGTGCTGCCCTGCCATAGCACAGTGCTGGGTGAGACAAACAACATAAGAGCACCATCTCTTGTATTTGTATTTAGCTGCATCGCATGGATGTATTGTATTGTATTGTAATAGTATTTATATAGCGCTTACTACCCCTGACGAGGCGTCAAAGCACTTTTCGGCGAGTAGCACGCTACTCCGGAACCCAACAAGAATTAGAGGTGGATTAGTAGAGGGAAATATGAGTACAGTTTTAGTATTATTATGAGTTAATTTGAGCTGTGGATATGAGAGCTTGTTAGTTAGATTGACTGGAGTAATGGAGGGGTGGAGGAGAAAAGAATCCAGAAGTGTTAATTGGGAGTTTATGGTAATAGGATTTAGGCTTGGGATGAGTAAAGGGAGGATGGAGGAGGGGAGAGTCTGTGGAAGGGGTTAGGGAGATCATAGTAGCAGGGTGAGATAAATGAGGGAGAATATAGTAGGGTTGTTTGGGAGATCATGGTAGTAAAGTGAGGTTTGGTGAGTTAGATGTGGAAGCGGAGGGAAGAGCTTAGGCAGAGTTATTTAGGAGATGAAAGTAGTAGAATGGATTTGGGATGAGTCAGAGTGGGAATGGAGGATAGATTGATAGGGACATGACATATGGTGATGGGTAGATAAGTGTGGTATAAGATGAGAGCAGGGATTCATAAGTATCTAGTATAACAACTTATCTAGGAGTTATGCAAAGTCCTATGAACATGTTAAGCATAGAATAACATACACACACACACACACACACATATATATATATATATATATACATATATATACACACACATACACACATGAATACACACACATATGCACACATATTTGTACATACATATACATATTTAAACCATGAGTAAATGTACTTAGTTAAACAGGTTCAAAGAGTGTGTGTGTAGTTTATTGTGCCACGATTATCCGAGCAGCACGGTCCCAAGCCTATATTATGCAATCGGAAGGAAAACACGGACTCTAGTGAAGGCTTCGTGTCTCAACAATAATCTAGACTGTCATCCATCTTAGACTTTACAGTGTAAGGATTTCTTCAACATATTGTGACGTATGGAGGGTTGGCCAGTATGCATGATATTTTAATTTTGAAAATGCAAGAAGAAATTGTAGTAGGTGCTTTTTTTTGTTTTAGTTATATCATATGCCAAATCTACAGGCAAAGCAGTGGCGGCCGGCAGTTTTAGGAGGGAGGGGGGCTGGCGGGAAGCACACTCACACTTTCACACACACGCTTGCACGCACACCCACTAACAACACTCAACATTCAAACATACACGCACACACCAAACATTCATTTAAAAAGATCACACACACACTTACCTTCAGCCTCGGAGGTCCCAGGAGGGTTGGGACTGCTGCCTTCCCTTACTGGCTGACCTTAGGTCAGCCAATGAGGGAAGGCAGCAGTCCCAGCCTCGTCACAGAGTGGGATGGGGTCAGTGAGACTGCTGACCTCACCCCACACTGTGACAAAGTGTCACTGATTGACACTCGCCCTGGACCTGAAGCGCCCAGGTCGTAGTCAATGGGTGACGCTTTCCTCGTCACCCGGGGGAGGGCCTCGAGGCACCTTTGCTGAGCCGAGGAGGTCATGCCCATAGGAGCTGTCACCTCTTCAGCCCAGCAAAGTTCAGCTCAGGCAGCCAGGAGTCTGCTCAAATCGCGCATGTCTGCTCCTGGCTGCCTGACCTGAACATGAAGAGTGTCTGTAAGGCTGACCTTTGCTCAGCCTGACAGACACTCTTCATTCCGGAGCAAAGGGTGGGGGGGGGGCATGGCCCCTCCCCCCTAAAGGACGAGCCCCGCCTAAGGCAAAGTCGCTGAGATAATGGAACATGGCCTGTTTATTTATCTAGTTTGAAGAAATTCGAACTATGGAAGAGGGGTGCAAAACCGCAGTAAAAATTTAAATAAGGAAAATATGAAATACATGATTTTAAAGGGGACATGTTTTTGTGCAGGGCTCAGTGTTTTTTCTCTGTCAGCAAAGTCTACATAATTTATGATACATAAATTCCGAATGTCAAAGGTACAAACTTTTGTTCCAGCCTAACAGGAGACCTGTTTGAAAGAAAATGGTTCACCGGAGACATTTTCTTTCGAATAGTCCTCAGCCAGTATTTATTGTGATTTTTGAACATGGGAGGCCAATTTCATAGGCAGAAGGCAGCACAAAAATGTGCTTCTCCTATGGAATGTTAGCTGTAATTAATTGATCGATGAGAGGGCTGGTGATAAATTGTTGATTAGCCATTTTAGTTATAGCTCCATGCACGTTATTTTAGCATACTAGGCCTGCCGCTGTGCACTTTAACTTAAATATATTTTATTCAGCTTCATTTATTATTCTTACAACAGCCACTTTTGCGGTCTTGTTTTATTTCTCTCTATCTAGCTGTTTTTGCCTAGGCCAGCACTACGTTCTCAAACAAGACATTCTTGCTCACTCTGTGCTTCTTTCAAGGCTACAGTTAGATATGTTGCTGGTGAACGAGGTACAAGTTTTGTCTCTGACATTCATAGAAAAACACACATCCTTAAGTAGGGACATTTTCTCAAAACATCAGCTGTTTTATTATATAAACACTTCCCTGTCCCTTACGCTTTAGAGGGAGATTCCAGCCAGAGAACCACGACTGTATGCTGATTGCTGAATGCTTCGCTACAGCTGCTTATGCAGACTTCAGGCCTTTGCTCAGGTATGTGGGATGATGTCTTCCCAGGGGAACCTGAAGGGCAGAATTAGAGCTTAACTTGCTGTGCTCTAATATAGCCTAGAGAGAAATTAGTCTAATGACTCTAGTGACAATATGGTAGCGTTATTTCTATGCTTTACTCTCCTTGTCACAATTTTAATCTTGTCATGCTGTATCGTCCTGGTTATTGCAGCCCATGCTTTGCTATCTGAGATGCAGTCACTTCATTAAAACCTTATTGAAACATATAGGCCCTCATTCCTACTTTGGCGGGCGGCGGTCGCCGCCCGCCAAGCGGGAACCGCCAGAAGACCGTACCGCGGTCAAAAGACCGCGGCGGTCATTCTGACTTTCCCGCTGGGCTGGCGGGCGACCGCCAAAAGGCCGCCCGCCCGCCCAGCGGGAAAGCACCAGCAACGAGGAAGCCGGCTCCGAATGGAGCCGGCGGAGTTGCTGGTGTGCGACGGGTGCAGTTGCACCCGTCGCGATTTTCAGTGTCTGCGAAGCAGACACTGAAAATCTATGTGGGGCCCCCAGGGGCCCCACGACACCCGTTCCCGCCAGCCTGGTTCTGGCGGTGAAAACCGCCAGAACCTGGCTGGCGGGAAGGGGGTCGGAATCCCCATGGCGGCGCTGCTTGCAGCGCCGCCGTGGAGGATTCACAGGGGCAGCGGGAAACCGGCGGCTTCCCTTTTCTGACCGCGGCTTTACCTGTTGGCGGTGCTTCCTCCGTCCCCTACCCTGGCGGTCTCGGACCGCCAGGGTAGGTATGACCCCCATACTGCCTCGGTTTGTCATTGTATATGTGAGGCTAATGTAACTGAGAGCAACGGATAAGGCCTGAGTGACCACGATTTCCCTGAGAAATCTATTATGTTAGGTGCAATCATCCCTGCTCTTGGGTAGAGATGAGGCACTGCTAGTTAGCCGGAGCAAAACCCGGATTAGGGCAACAGGTGTCACCTGTAGTGGGCCAGCCTCAGTCTCCCACACTGCAGGCGATTCTACCGCTCAAAATCCAGTAGTCTCATTAGAATAATGAGAGCCTACGTGACATGGCACCACCAACATTTGGTCAGGCTCCAATTTTCGGGTCCTCCTGAGTATCTCTGTCTCACTATATACAAAGACACCTCAGTACTATATATGGAGACGTCCGTAGTATTGAAGATTTCCTTCTCAGCTAAGTAGGGCATACCTATCTGATGCTGGAGGTTGTTCAGGCTTGAACCCTGAAAGGAAAATCCCCATTTGGTGTGCTTATCACTGAACAAATTTACCATCTAATATGGCGAATCCGCAGCAGGTGGCAATTGCAGTCAATATGAGACAACCCCTGACTGCACCTTTATTGGCAAATGGCCTAACAGCCCAGGGGGGTCCAATCTCATTTGTGGTGGACGCACATGCAACTCATAGAACAGAAGTCTTATATTCTTGGGTCATATTTCCAGCAGTTGATGGGAACATGAACACATTTCATCACTATACACCTGCAAACGTACTTGGACAATACAGAGCATACGCATATTTAGAAATACCTTTATCTTATCAAGAACATAATAATTGGCTTGATGGCGCCCTACCCCATATAATTTTACCCTTTGGGTTAGGTCCTCTCAGTAATGATGGTCCTACCTGGCCTTTATTGGCCACTTACACACCGCACCCTGCAGTAGCAAATCTAGCGGTAGCTGAAGTCCATTGCTTATACATTGAATTGATGGCAATATACAGACGACTAGTACAGTTTGTAATGCAAACATTAAATACCAACCCAGCATGTGCTGCTCCAGTGCAACCACATGCAGTGACACCAGGCAATAACCCTGCAACAGTACATTTGATCATGGGTAAAGTACCCGCCAAACAAGAAGAAATTCAGTTTTGGTTAGCTCAAAAAATAAATGCAGTGGAAGCAGTATTTCCCCATACGGACCTCAGGATGAACACAGAATACTAACAATGTGCTTGCCATTTGGGATGGTTCCCACAATAGATAACTCTAAAACATGGGGCACGGTATTTGCCGCGCCCTATACTACAGCACATGGTACACCAACACTTGCAAACTTACCAGAAGTGTTGAAACTGATTCAAGACTAATATGGGGCTGCCCCGGCCCGGGTTTTGGGGATGCAGTTAATGGGCAACTTTGCCACAGTATCCTCAATTATTTTAAGTAACCTTAAAAGGGAAGGGGTCGCATTAGCGGTGCGCATGCGGCTCCGGGATGTTCCTGAACAGGATCAAGAACGTGAGCTGCCAAAGATTATAGCGGAGACCTACTCGAGTATTGGTCGAGATAGTCTGGGGGCCAGACAAATAAAACCTCAACTACAAGATAAATCTAATTAAGATTTTACCAAACAAGCTCCTTAGTGTAATAAGAAAGGCTGGGATAAAAAACAACAAACTCCTAAAAAAGAAAAGGGAGAATCTCCGTGCACGGAGACCCCGCAGAATAGATATAATCTCAGAAATAGAGATAATATGAAAATGCCTGACAGATATCAATATACTGATACACGCCAATCTTGTTCCTTTCAGGACTCATCGGAAAAACGCAGTGAGAGAGGTGGGCGGTCAGAGCGAAGAACAGAGTATGTGAAACCGAGACAGGAATCACAGCGCTCAACAGAGGTTTCTGTTAAAAAGGAAGTGAAACCGCCCCAACAAAAAAACCAATTTAAAAAGAAAAAAGTGGCAGCAGTTGCAGTTTGACTTGCCACTCAAGAAGAGGGTCCTCTTGAAGAATGGGAAGTGGGCACTAGCGCTGCTAGACAGTGTGGCAGAGGTCACAATAGTTCACTGGAATCTTCTAGAGCATCTGGAGGTGAAAGCAACTGATGACTTCCTACAGGTAGAAACTGCGAACATGTATGTCTCCACGCCTGACAGGGTGTACAAAGTAACGGGCACCTGAAATTGTCTGTACCTGCCCATATGGGGAAGATGTTATTAAACCTTCTTTCTCTCCCCTTGTTCCAGAGGAGCTCGCACAATCCTACGCCATCGATTGAGCATTGGCGCTGGCACCCGTGTTATATCGCAACCACACTGGATGTGACAAAGAATCCCCCTACCATGTAACTCCTATTAAAAATCAACCCCAACCTCAACCCCAATATCCAATAAAACATGATGCTAAAGCACCTGTGAGGGAAATCCTCACACAACTGGAGTACTAGGGCGTAATTGAACCCTGCGTCTCCCAGTGAACAATCCTTTATTCTCAGTAGGTAAACCGGACCATTCATACAGAATAGTCTTAGACTACAGACACTTAAACAGTCATATACGCTATACATGCTATACAAAACTCACATAGCACAGCACTTATGAACAACATAGGGGGTCATTCCGACCCTGGCGGCCGGTGGTATGTTGGCGGTAACACCGCCAACAGGCTGGCGGTGTTCCGCCAGCAATTCTGACCGTGGCGGAAAAGCCACGGTCATACCGCCGGCCCCTCCACTTTCAGGGCAGCAGTGCAAGCACCGCTGCCCTGGGGATTATGAGTCCCCGACCGCCAGCCTGTCCGTGGCGGTAAACACCACCATTGAAAGGCTGGCAGTAAGGGGACTAGGGGTGCCCCTGGGGGCCCCTGCACTGCCCATGCACTTGGCATGGGCAGTGCAGGGGCCCCCAGGCATAGCCCCATCGCGCATTTCACTGCCCGAATTTCGGGCAGTGAAATGCGCGACGGGTGCTATTGAACCCGCTGCACATCAACATTGCCGCCGGCTCTATTACGAGCCGGCGGCAATGTTGATGTGCCATTTCCGCTGGGCCAGCGGAAATGTCGGAATAGGGAGGCATGAATACCGCCGGCAATGGCGGTATTCTGTTTCCCCCGGCCTCGGCGGTCTGGAGAAAAGACCGCCGAGGTCGGAATGACCACCATAGTGTGCAAAAAATACAAAACAACACTGGACATTTCCAGTGGTTTCTTCTGCAAGAATATAGCGCCTGAGAGTAGAGACTTAACAAGTTTCAGCACACTAGGCTCCCAGAAAAATTATGTTGTGTACCCCAGGGGTACAAGAACAGTCCAGGACTGTTCGCGGCTCGTGTGTCTTCAATCTTGCACGACATTGATCCTGAAGCATTGTCCTATGTAGATGATATCTATCTCACATATGATGATTTGCTGCAACATTTAAGACGGGTAGCCCGCATTGTTTTGGGATTTGCTGAATTTGGCTACAAATTCAATTTTAAAAAACAAAAATAGCCTTCCTTAGCATCCTGTTTCTGGGATATGAGCTATCGAGTGAAGGAAAGAGCCTAGCGCCACAATTCTTAGAAAAATGTGCACAATTACAACCTCCAAATACCAGTAAAAAACACCAATCTCTATTGGGTTTCCTAAATTTTGGCAGAACTTACATTCCTGACTATGCAACACACATAAAACCTTTATATGACTTAATACGTCCCGACTTTTCAAGTATATTTTGGACAGTTGAACATACACGCATTCTCAAAGACCTGCAGACAGACATGATTGCAGCACAACGTTTACATACAAGGGACAACAAAACACACTTGGTCATCAGCGTAATTGCTGGTGCCATTGGTTTCACCTATGTAACCTTTAACGAGGGTGAGACCGTCCCAATTGCATACAAATCACACTTGTACTCAGCAGCAGAACAGCGCTTTGCTCCCACTGAGAAAATTCTCACTGCTGTACAGATGGCTGTCATTAAAGAAAGAGCTCTAGCCCAAGGCAAATGCATTACTGTTGTCTCTCCAATCCCAGCACTTCAGGCTGTCAGCAAAACCAATGTTCCAAATGCTAAAGTATTACATCCACGTTGGATACAATAGGCCACGTCTCTGACAGCCACTGATGTAGACTACATTTTTGACCCAAAATTACAAACTCAAGAATTTTTGCAATATGAACTAGAATACCCAGTTCCTGCAAACACACTGCCTATTGATCAGTATCAAAGAGTTATGTACACCAATGGCTCAGCGCAACCTGCAATTGGCACAAAGCATCAATACTCCGCTGCTTGCACAGTCTTAAGTGGCTACATGGAGGATAATAAATGTTGTCCCCAACATACATACATGCAAACCCTAGGGGATTGCACAGCACAGCTAGCAAAGCTAAAGGCTCTGGTGACGGCACTGGAACATACGGATCCTGCACAGTTAACACTGATTGTTTGTGATTCGTGCTACTGTGTCCAGTCCTTCAATGAACACCTGCATTACTGGCGCCAGAATGAGTTCAGAGATTCTAAACACAGATTCTAAACACAGACTTCTGTGGGGGAAAGTAGCGGTCTGAAGGAAGCACCACCAAATGTCCATGTTGTACATACACTTGGACATCAGCGTGTTGGAATACACGTTGCTGGGAATACACTGGCTGATGAAGCTGCAAAGTCAGCAGTGGCCACAGCCACTGTTGCTGCAGTAACCCGCTTAGGTGCGAAACCGGACGAGGATATATGGGCTGCCGTGAAAGCTACGGCTGAAGGTACGCCCTATCCAAAAGCATTTCCTGCTAAATATTCCTACCGAATGGGAGGATGCCTAAACGTGAGGTTAAGATACCAGGTGTAGGGGTTCGAGATATTCCCAACAAAGATATAAGACCAGAGTTGATTAACGCAGTGCATGAGGGGGCAGCATCTGCCCATGCTGGTGTGGCGGCTACAATATCATTGTTACAAGCCCATTATTGGTGGCCAGGCCTATACAAGGAGGCCAAGCATTAAGTCCTTTGTTGTGACATTTGCCAACAAATTAAAGTTTCCACTGCTAAGCGCCCACCGCAAACACCCCTCCTAATTTCCTACAAACCTTTACAATGTGTGTACTTGGACCATTGTGGTCCCCTAACACCGAACAGTGTATACAAATACATCTTAGTCGCTGTTGACTCTTGCTCCAGATTTCTATGGGTGTGGCCACAATGCTCGGCTGACACTCGGACTGTTATTAAAGATTTGCAAGTCTTTATCGGAACATATGAGGTTGCGGCTTTCCACTCGGACCAGGGCCCTGCTTTAGCCTCAAGGGCATTCAGGGACACCATGGCTTCATTGGGGGTCCAACTCCAGTACGCGTCTCCATTTCATCCCGAGGGAAATAGTGTTGTGGAGCAATGAAACTGTGATTTAAAGCAATCCTTAACAGCCAGAGTCTTAGGTACAGGTTGTAGTTGGCTTAATCACCTGTATGGAGTCCAGAGAGCACTTAACAATCTGCCTAGAAGGTCCCTGGGGGTCGGACTTCCTTTGAGTGCCTGTTCGGAACTCGAATGTATGTTCCAGATCTTGATGGTCCTAGCGTGGAGGCGGCAGAAACACCTTTTGACATAAATGAATGTGTCACTGTCTTACAGGAATTGCAACAGTTCCAGTGCCAGTGCTGTCTCCACAGGAATTAAGGATGTACCTGTAATGCCTACAGGCTGGATTCCTAAAGTTGGGGATCTAGTACGTGAAAAGGTTGCTGTGAAAAAGGAGTTTGGTCCTTCTTATTGTGCACCAGTCCTAGTTTTAGGAATACACGGTACCAGAACTGTCATTCTACCACCGTTGGCTGGTGCCAAAGATAACCGCTTTGTATCTATTGACAATATCAAATTACACCATGTGGCCGATTCTGCACAGCCCACCAAAGGAACAGCCAGTAGTTCCGGAATCCCTCTCACTACTGGTCAAGACGTTCCTTTACAAGTTGTAAGCAGCAACACTGATACCTCTCCGAGCTTGGGGAGTTGTAAGCAGCAACACTGATACCTCTCCGAGCTTGGGGAGGGTGGAAAATGATCTTGCATTGGTTCCACTGACATCAAACAATACAGAAATTACTGATCGATTTGACACAACTTCAACACAGAGGGATGGCGACATCTATTCTGAGCCACCGCAGGAAAGACCCACTCCACCCACAAACACGGCTCCAACTTTTGCACGTACTGTTTCTGGATACTTTGCCGACATCAACCACAACGTTTCGGACTCATTCGCCTCTTCGACACCTGAACTGTCAAAAACACAGAAGCTGATAAATTGGCTTAAAACAATTTACTTTATTCTTACATGGAACTATCTGTGGCTTTCCTTGACTGTACTGGCTTTCCTGCTTTGGATTGGGTTTGTCATAACGTTCTTTTTATTAATACATGGTCATTTTCTTCCTGAAAAATCAACAGTTGAACTGGTGGATGAGGTCCTAAAACCACATTTTTCCTCTCACAAGTTCCGCAGAGATTTGTCTTTTGTGAACGTTTCTGCCATACCAATTCCTGATGGGATTGTTTGGGATAAAGTAACGTTTGATATATACGGCCCCACAGAGGTCATTCAAATACCATATGTGTTTAAACTTTCAATGATCGATATACTAATACCCGGAGTTGTTTCTGATGATTGGGATGTGAAAACAGTTGATTATATGATGACTGAATTGCAGTATTACACTGTATTTGAAAACGAAGATGTGTATCAATCTAAAGAAAATTATGGTGATATGTTTTGTTATAATTATTATGGGCACCATTTCATCCACAGAGCAAGTACCCCAAAGACTGTTTTTAATTACACACAATGGGAACATTGTCCAACTCAACCCGAAGGGAGTTCTAAAACATACTCTGAAAAGCTTACATATTTTTCTGGGCACGATGTTAAAAATGCTGATTCTTATTATTTTAAATTGGCACCTACAGAAAATGTACGCATATTATTGACAAATACAAAATGTATTTATTTGGATTCTTTTTTTCCCGGTTGACTATAGAAGGCTATGAATATTGGCTGAAATCGATTGACTTAAAAAGTGTGTGGGGAACTAGACATTGTCAAATACGGGGGAAGGAAGCATTGTTTAGAACATGCCTGATACCTGTTCAAATGATATTTTTAAATGAAACTGTACAACAAACAAGTTGTTTAGGCTTAGCAAAGATGGACTTGAACACGACCAGTATTCCTGCTCCTGCAAAATTTCATAAATGGCAAAAATATATAAATGCAACTGAAGATCAGCTCGATTAATGGGTCCAGAATGGCACATTTAAGGCTTCACTGTCACATCCATGCGGGTGGTTATTGTGGCCAATAGATACCAATGGGTGTCATAAACGTTTTATAAATTCCTCTGGGGGTTTTAGGACTAGTAGGCCGGGCCCTTGCTATATATCTTCCGAACATGCGGGCACAGTAACATACAGTGTAGGGAAACTATGCCAGCAATGGTTAAAGAGTTCCTCACTAGATGCAGTTAGAGAACTCCTCAGTCTCCTGTCTAATAACACTGACTTACAGGACTTCCTGTTAGGCCCCAGAAAACAATGCAGAAATTGCTTCTTATATGAAGCATATAATGAAATTTGGAAGCTTTCCTGACGAGAAGCTGCTCCCTGGTTAAGGCAAATAGACCAGGAAAATTTACAGAAGGCATTAGCTTTTGTAGATAATGGGATTAATACCCTGTCTAACCGGATATACACATTAAATAACATTGGGGGTTATTCTAACTTTGGAGGAGGTGTTAATCCGTCCCAAAAGTGACGGAAAAGTGACGGATTTACCACCAGCCGTATTACGAGTCCATTATATCCTATGGAACTCGTAATACGGCTGGTGGTATATCCGTCACTTTACCGTCACTTTTGGGACGGATTAACACTCCTCCAAAGTTAGAATAACCCCCATTGTCTCTTCTGCTATAGACATCATACAAACAGATATGTCTTCCATACACCGTGGACAGAGTCAACTAAGGTCATTATGCAGTTGGGTCGGACACTTCAAACACTGAATGCAGGTCGCGTTCCCTGGCAACATGTCAGCGTAAGGGAAATATTTTTTACATTGAATTTAACGCAACAGCAACAACTAATGGCTAAAAAAGAAGCAACTTGTGTCATGCTAAACATCCAAAAATTAGAAAAGTTGCCTTTTACTGTGGCTGAAATACCATCTGCAGAGTGGTTAATACACGGGTCATTAATCTGCCTATTTCCACACTTCAATTCACCTCCTGTTTAAAACACATTCCGGTAAGCAGATATGAAAGGCTGGAAGATAGTTCCATCCATGAGGTGTGGGGGCTGCCCTTCTCGTACAAATGTCTCAGTGGCATGAAAGAAGTCTTTCCTAGCGGAAGTGAATGCAAGACTTCTGTCAGCCATTCGATGGTTTGTAAGCAGGTGTCCTTGCACGGGGCGTGTAACGCTTCGGCAGCAAACTTGGCTTGTTATCTGAAGGAAGTTCCAGTCCCCTTGATTAGACCTGTGTTCCAGGTGCTTTCAAACAGCAGCTATGTTCTCCTCAATGGTGAAGATTGTTGTGAGATGCGAGCCGGAATAATTTATGTTGTTTCGGTCTCTAAGATTGTTACATGCTGCAGGAATGTACTTTTTTTTCCAACTAGAATAAAAGAGGTAGCTGACATTTGGCCACATATTTCTACTTCTAATGTGAATTTTGACAAGTTGAGCAGACTCAAGGCCTTACGGTTTCAAAAACATGTGGCTCTCACATCTGCATGCGGGACCTACGCACTTCAGGTGGCAAGGTCGTCAGCAGAGATACAGTCCCTTTTGAGTACCAACTTTCTGAGACAATTTGGTGAACTCGTGGGACGAATATTTAATGCATCCCGTACTACTGGAATCGCAAATTTCGTTAAGGCTGTTGGTTCTGGTTTCGTTCACACCTCCTAAATTCGGTTTAATACCATCAGCCATCCACTCGATATTCTCCAGTGTTTTCGGGGGATTTCCAATAACTTTGGCTATAATAGCTGGCATCTTGCTGTTGCTGCTTTTCATGCTCAATTGCTGTCCCGCCACAAGAAGGAGGATTGAAAGCACTCCCACCAGCCCAGCTGTGTCGTAAACGCATGATGCAGTACTTTGGAGCAACACTTTGGCAGGAATTGGAGTGTGACTGGTCTCTGTCATTTAGACCGGTTTTGCATTGTGTGCATCGTGTTTCGGTGCCTTTGATGGTCTTTCGAACATGCACTGGAAGTTTGTCTTTCTACGCAGCGCATGCTTTCATTGGACGCTGATCTGTTGATGTTCTCGCTGAGGGTTCATTACCGGACATGCACATTGAGGGTGCGTTTGCTACGGGAAGCTGCTTATGAGTTGCCCTTCCTGGATGCGGCTCTTAACTCATTATTGAGCACACCAAGGAACGCTGCTGCCTTGGCTGAGGTTCAGGCTATGGAACACGACTGCTCCTTGGTCCTTCTCGGCGATGCCTTTCCAACTTGAACACCTGCCGAAGTGGAAGATTTTGTGTCCTCCATTGTCCCGGATTCAATTGGCAACTTTGAAAATGACTCTGACTCTTGAAATTCGGTCCTTTTGGTGCCACATGTTAACATTTTAAATTGTTCTTTTAAATGCTCATGTGTCCTTTTAACTTGTCATTATTGACATTTTTTACATATATATATATATATCTTAGGTTGAGTCTTAGTAGCTTTGGGGGATGATGTCTTCCCAGGGGAACCTGAAGGGCAGCATTAGAGCTTAACTTGCTGTGCTCTATTATAGTCTAGGTAGGATTTAGTCTATTGACTCTAGTGACAATATGGTAGCATTATTTCTATGCTTTACTCTCACTGTCACAATTGTATTCTTGTCATGCTGTATCGTCCTGGTTATTGCAGCCCATGCTTTGCTTTCTAAGATGCAGTCACTTCATTAAAACCTGATTGAAACATATACTGCCTCGGTTTGTCATTATGTGAGACTAATGTAACTGAGAGAAACGGATGAGACCTGAGTGACCACGATTTCCCTGAGAAATCAATTACGTCATGCGCGCGGCTGCCCAATCATCCCTGCTCTTGGGTAGAGATGAGGCACTGCTAGTTAGCCAGAGCAAAACCTGGATTAGGGTGACAGGTGTCACCTTTAGTGGGCCAGACTCAGTGTTCCACACCGCAGGCGATTCAATGCTAAAAATCCAGTAGTCTCATTAGAATAATGAGAGCCTACGCGATAAAATCACTCTGTAGTCGTGACTGAGTCAGGACTTTACTCACCATGATACAGCTGTGGATGAAGATGCTGGCGTTCAGGCTAGTAACTTTCAGTCAGTCTATCAGGCCTAACCCTCGTCTTTTACACCCCTGCTCACCTCTTAAGCAATGCACTGGACATGAAGAGGAATACATTAAAAACTACAGCAAGGCATAGAAAGTGGCCAGTCACTGCATGGCTTCAAATAAAGCCATACAGTGATTGGCCACTTTGTGTGAGATGAAACCTCTGGCCTGATGCTTTCAAGAGACTACTAGTACTAGGCCTGCTCATGTCCTTGAGCTAATCCAGAGGCTTCTTCTTTGCTGTTTAGGTTAGCAAACAGCATGAAAGCACTACCTTGATTGGCCGGAGCAGGCACAACGAGTGCTGCTTAGGAGTCCGGGTAAGCTGCAACTGTGATCCCTGGCTCAACAAGTTGTAAAAATAGGGGAGGCCTCCATTGCGCATGTCAGATTGGTCAGAGACAAACACCTGTCCAAAACGCCATGCGCACTTACGCATACAGTAGAGCCAGCCTGCTGTGCTGTCAATAATTAAGCCCCATCCCCACCAGCACACTCAATGATTCTGCACCCACAGCCTACCTGCAGTGAGCACTGTCACTCAATCCAGACAGCCTGCGGCTGAAATAAAAGCACCACACCCAGAACAATAAAAAGTGTTTTCACTTATTAACATCAATAATATTTCTATATTTTAAATTATATTTTACCAGTGGGTGCCACAAGGGCAACAAATACAGGAGGTCAATGCCTCAGTGCCCCCATTGAGGAACCGCCCGTGCCGACCGTGTACAAAACTAAATTGTGATCTGTACATTAAGAATCCCAATGTCGCAAGTGAAAGGGCCTTTACTCTAAAATTGATTGGAAAAAACTTTGAATTTCTTTTACACCCTGTCTTCTATTTGAACCCCCATGATGCCATACAACATTAGATTATATGTTAAAGGCTGAGATGGAGAAATAGAAAGTAGTAAGCACTAAGCAATCCAATCATCCACTTAAAAATAGAGAGTGGTTTAACAAGGATTGTTCGAAGGCCAAACTTACACTAAAGCTAGCCATTGTGTCCCGTTCCCTGGGGGCGATTAGAATAGCCAGACTAGCCTACTATAAAGTTATAGCACAGGCAAAGAAAAGCCGGGATGACTCAATCTGGCAGAATTTGTTGGATGCTGCCAGACACAATAACAACATGTTATTTTGGGAAATTACTGTCTGATAGACATAGAGAGGGCAAGAACATAATTCATACCCATATCCAACCTGAGAGTTGGGTCGATCACTAATCTTTATTCTATGCCCTGTCATTTTTCCCCTTATAACCTTCATTCCCAACAGTCAGCTGCAGTGTGCCTACCATTTGGTGACCCGGGAACGGATGTGTGCAAACAGGTTATTGTTTTTACCCTGGAGCAAACACTAGCTGCAATTAATTCCCTGAAACCTTCTAAAGCCCCAGGTCCAGATACTATACAGGGGAATTTATACAAGTCTGAGCCAGTGATCTGGTCTAGTTCATGATATCTAACGCAATAGCAGCGGGGGTCTGATACCCAGTACTTGGAAAGGGGCTGAAATAGTCCCCATCTACAAAAAGGGAGTGGTGAGTTCTCCTGTCAATTATAGACCTATTAGTCTCATTGACAACCTTAAAAACATTTTTGCCAATCAACTCCTGGAAAGGCTTTTAGATTGGGCTGACATGCATTATGAGATGTCTCCACTTCAGACAGGTTTCCGCCCCAAAAATAGTACAGTGGATCAGGTTTTTAGGCTGGCACTTTCATACTGGAAATATGTAACGCTTGCTAAACAAAAATTGTATGTTGCTTTCGTGGCCCTTCGGTCTGTGTTTGATATGGTTCCTAGAGGAAAATCATGGGATGTTCTATACAAAATAGGTACTCCAACAAATATAATTCATCTCCTACAGCGGTTACATGAGGGCACATATGCCCAGGTGAGGTGGGGCAATCAGGGTGAATTATCAGACCATATTGCTATTCGACGGGGGGTTCGTCAAGGATGTGTTCTGGCACCAACTTTATTTACTTTATATATAAATGAGGTGGTACAAGCTGTATCTCTTTGCCAAAATGATGCCCCTTCCCTAAATGAGCAAAAGATTCCCATACTCCCATACTGCTCTTTGCCGTCGACTCTCTCCTCATTTCCAAGACCCCAATGGGTCTCCAGACCCTTGTGGATAAGTTTATAATCTTCTCTACTGACCATAGGTTGGAACTAAATGCTAGCAAAACTAAATTAATGGTGTTTAGCCCAGGACCAGTCAGGAGATGTACTCTCACTTTAGCTGGGGCTCCCTTGGGAGAAGTAAGCTCAACCGATTATCTGGGTGTGAGGATTTCTAACAAATTGCTCTAGGAAGAACAGATCAACAAGAGTGTGTCCCTTCTCCAACACAGATCTGGAGCCATTCTGCGCTTTTATAAGAGTATAGCTACAAAAGCTGTTTCTCCGGCTATAAAGATTTATCTAGCTAAAGCACAAAATGCTGCTACTGATGGCGCTGAGGTGTGGGGCTTTTGTAAAACCTCTAAATTATCGGTTGGTGAGAATAACTTTGCTAGAGCACTACTCGCGTGCCCAGGTAGCACTCCCCTGATTCCTATCTTTTTGGACCTTTGACACCTAATTTATGTCCATGCTGCAATACTGTTCCGGAATCAGTTGAACATTTCATGTTCTTCTGTACAGCGTATGACCACCCCCGACGTAAGTGGATTCGTCCAGTTTGTCAGATGCTCGGCTTTAGGCAATTTGCCATTGTCCTTAGGATTTTAAAGAGCTATACCTCTGTTATTTTGATCCATGCAGTTAGCAAGTTTCTTGTGGCTGCATGGTATATACAGAATTGTTTTTTTAAAACATTGTCATTTATAAATACGTATGCCTTGGGACATGTATTGAGCAATTTTACTGGGCTTATTGCTAACAATGAATGATGCTTTTATTGTTTTATTATTTATTTTTTACTAGTAAAATGTACTTGTATATTGTAACTATATGAAATATCATTTTTTTTTGCTTTGATGGTTTAGGACCGAATAAAGCTTGTGTTATGATGATGAAAGAAGTAAGAGCAAAATATTTAAACTTTACCAGGAGCCCCTTGGAAGGTGGGGGCCCTGGGCAATCGCCCATTTTGCCCATGCCTTAAAACGTCTCTGACTGTTAATAATATCCTTTACAGCAGGAGTCCTCAAACTACGGCCCGCCAGGGTCCTGGATCCAGCCCGCCAGGGTCCTGAACCCTAGATGAGCCTTTGCTTCAGGGGCCTGGTCAGCGCGGCTGGGACCCTTTAAAAAATTGCAGCCGCAAGGTAATGGGAGGAAGTGACAGCAAGTCACTTCCTCCTCGCTCCCTCCGCATGGGAGGGGCCCGGTCAGCGCTGCTGCATAGCGCGACCGAGCCCATGAAAAAATGCAGGCTCAAGGTAATGGGAGGAAGTGATGGCCGGTCACTTCCTCCCAGCTCCCTCTGCGCAGGAGGGAAGAAACAAACCTTTGCCTGTCTGGGGCCCGGTCAGCGCTGCTGCATAGCGCGACTGGGCCCATTAAAAAAATGCGGGCCCAAGGTAATGGGAGGAAGTGACGGCTGGTCACTTCCTCCCCACTCCCTCTGCGCAGGAGGGAAGAGACAAGCCTTTGCTTGTCTGGGGCCCGGTCAGCGCTGCTGCATAGCGCAACCGGGCCCATTAAAAAAATGCAGGCGCAAGGTAATGGGAGGAAGTGACATCCGGTCACTTCCTCCCAGCTCCCTCTGCATGGGAGGGAAGAGACAAGCCACGAGGACAGGAGAGCCACGCTGACTTCCATGAGCCACAGCCACCCTGTAAAGGTAAGAACAATTAGCTGTGCGCATATGCATGTATGTTAGTATGTATGCCAGTATGTATGTCTGTATCTGTATGTATGTATGTATGTGTTTGTATGTCAGTATGTATGTCTGTGTGTATGTATGTGTGTCAGTATTTGTATGTGTATGTACGTATGTCAGTAAGTGTATGTGTATGTCTGTTTGTCAATATTAATTGCATCCAGCAAAATCAATTGCCACAAGTGTGTTCCCAATAATTGGGCTTAACACAAATGTTGATTTTTACTGTGTTTGATGTATTTTTCATTAACTTGATCCCACTCCCCACCCTCCATCCATCCATAAGCGCTTCCTGTAAACGTAGGAAGCGTGTCCACTATTAGAGGCTTCTTTGGCAAGCAAGCTAGGACAGTGATAAAGCATGACACCCAGGGGTGTGTGTGGGGTCATTCTTTAAAAAAATTTGTGATAAGTGCCTGCTAGTGAGAGAGCTTGCATGTGTGTGTGTCTGCTAGTGAATGAGCTTGTGTGTGTGTGCCTGCTAGTGAATGAGCTTGTGTGTGTGTGTGTGTGTGTGTGTGTGTGTCTGCTAGTGAGTGAGCTTGTGTGTGTGTGTGTGTGTGTGTGTCTGCTAGTGAGTGAGCTTGTGTGTGTGTGTGTGCCTGCTAGTGAATGAGCTTGTGTGTGTGTGTGTCTGCTAGTGAGTGAGCTTGTGTGTGTGTGTGTGTGTGTGTGTCTGCTAGTGAGTGAGCTTGTGTGTGTGTGTGTGCCTGCTAGTGAATGAGCTTGTGTGTGTGTGTGTCTGCTAGTGAGTGAGCTTGTGTGTGTGTGTGTGCCTGCTAGTGAATGAGCTTGTGTGTGTGTGTCTGCTAGTGAGTGAGCGTGTGTGTGTGTGTGTGTGTGTGTGTGTGTGTGTGTGTGTGTGTGTGTGTGTGTGTGTGTGTGCCTGCTGGTGAGTGAGCTTGCGCGTTACTGCTGAGCGCTGACCATTTGCGTTACTGCTGAGCGCTGCCATTTTTCATTTTTGTTTAGTCATTATTGCTGGTACATTGTTTTTATAGCTGTGTATTTTGGGTTATTTTACTAATAGCAATTTTTAATCCCTAGGAAATCATTATGTTAACAAAAAGAAAAATTTACTCTGAGTGGAGGGTATTCAAAGAACAGTGGACTTACGATTACTTTTTCACGCAGTACAAAGAAAGAGCTGTTTGTCTAATATGCCAGAATTTAGTGTCTGTGTTCAAGGAATACAATTTGCGACGACACTATGAAACTCCACATAAAGATCAATGTGATTGTTTGGTCGTACAAGTGAGAAAAGATAAAATATTAAAACTGAAAAATGGATTGACAACTCAGCAACATACTTTTGTGAAGCAAAAGCAGCTAAATATATCATCATTGCGAACAAGTTTTCAAGTTGCCAAGCTCATAGCGCGCACTGGCAGACCATTCGTAGAGGGAGAATTTGTTAAAGAATGCCTTCTTTCTGTTGCCAAAGAGATGTGTCCAGAGAAGGCTGATTTACTTAGTACAGTGAGTCTTTCAGGACCTACAATTACACGAAGGATTGAAGAAATGGGGGAAAATTTGCATCTGCATTTTCAAAACTCCTCAAAAAAACGTTGCTATTTTTCATTGGCACTCGATGAAAGCAATGATGTTTGTGATTCTGCACAACTTCTAATTTTCATTTGTGGGACAAATGATTATTTCAAAGTCACAGAGGAGCTTGCTGCACTGAAAAGCATCAAAGGAACAACAACAGGAGAGGATATCTATGAGAAAGTTTGCCAAACTGTAAATGATTTGGAGCTGGACTGGGCTAAACTAGCCAGTGTGACAACTGATGGTGCTCCTAGCATGGTGGGATCTATGAAAGGAGTGGTTGCACGCATAAAGGAAGAGATGGACAAACACACCCATTCACATCCAATAGCCATACACTGCCTCATCCCCCAACAAACACTGTGTTGTAAATCACTGAAGTTGAACTCTGTCATGAAAATTGTGGTATCTTGTGTTAACTTCATTAGAGCTCATGCACTAAACCACAGACAGTTTCAGGATTTTCTGTCTGAGCTAAATGTTGTCTATGGAGATATTCTGTACCACACAGAGGTCCGCTGGCTGAGTCGAGGGAGAGTTTTGAAATGTTTTTATGACTTACTTCCACAGGTTTCTGATTGTATGCTTTCAAAAAACAAAGAAGTACCAGAGCTCAAAGATGTAGAATGGAAATGGCACCTTTCCTTTCTGACAGATATAACAGAGGTACTCATCAGTTTCAATATTCAATTTCAAGGAAAGGGGAAGCTCATTTGTGATATGCATTCACATCTGAAAGCATTTCAAGTAAAATTAGACCTCCTCATTAAACAAGTGAAGGAGGGAAACTTCTGCCATCTCCCCACCACTCAAAACCTATTGGCGGAAAAACCAGCAGTTGCATTCCCTAACAAAACATGTGTGGATTCACTAGAAATGTTTCAAAAGGAGTTTCAAACTAGATTTAAAGAGCTTCATCTCCATGAACAGGACATACAGCTTTTCTGGAACCCATTTTCTGTTGACTTTGAAGTTGTTGATCCGATTTACCAAATGGAATTGGCCGAACTACAGAATTGTGACTCTCTGAAAGAAACATTCAAATCAAGCGGCTTTGCTAATTTCTATGCATCTCTCCCCTCTGAGAAATATCTTAATTTCAGGAACCATGCACTCAAAATTGCAACCATCTTTGGCAGCACCTAAATCTGTGAACAGACTTTTTCCCGAATGAAACATCTGAAATCTCCAACCAGATCCAGACTAACTGATGAACACTTGCATTGCTTGCTACGGCTAGCAGTGACAAATATGGAACCGGATATTGACCATCTCATTAGCCAAAAGCAGGCCCATACTTCCCATAGAAATAAGTTTATGTTGATTAAAATTGTTCTTCATTGCATTGTTTCTCCTGATTTTTGTGCACTACAACTAAAATATTTGCAGTGTGCATAGGAATTTGTTCATATTTTTTTTCAAGCTGTAGTCCGGCCCCCAACAGTGTCTGAGGGACAGTGAACTGGGCCCCTGTTTAAAAAGTTTGAGGACCCCTGCTTTACAGTATTGGAGTCTCAATCCAAGCACATTACTAATACAAACGCTGGATGGAGTTCTGTTGTCTCATATAGACTTCCATTGCAGCTCTCACTATTTTTCTCAGAGGTTCACAACTCAATTTGTGTCTCATTAACATTTGACTTGTTTTTTAAACATTATTTGTGGTGCAAGTTATTCAAGCCTCTCTCCCACCACAAAAACGAACGTGTTACAATGTAATGAAAAAAACGCACTACGAACTACTTCTTTTGTGCATCAGGCCACATAACATAAAAAGAGATGCAAAATGTTTTTGACTCTTGAGAACCCAAATATTCATCTGAAAATAATTATTTTTTGAGGACACTACAATGTGAACATGAATTTCAATAAACAGTGGAACAAAACATTTTATGAAAAATGTAGATCATTTTTATCCTGGTTGAATGTAAATGTGCAAGGTTTTTGCTTTCTGTAGACAACCCCCTTTCACTACTACTAACACCATCAAAGAAAACTCTTATCTTTTTAATGCCTGAATGCTGTGGGAAGTCCATCATTGACAGAAAATACAGTAGAGGCAGATTAACATAACGTAAGTGATTTTGTGGTGGTAATAGAAATTAAGAAAATAACTTGTATTATCTTTTACATTTTTATGTAATGTTACTTACATGGATGTTTGTTTCACACATGATCACCGAAGGTTTGTGCCCTTCTTACCACTTGTGCATTACAAAGCGACCATGAACAGATGATTAACAAGAAGGAGTAGATTCAAAATTGAGCAGGAAGTTTTCAAGGATTTTCTAAAACATAGCAGTGACATCTGCATTCTTAGCTGGAAAGGCAGGAAATTGCAAAGTTTAGCTGCGGGGACTGCCAGAATCTCTTGTCAAAGGTAACTATTATGAATCTTTGCAGTTGAAGTAAGAATTTGTTCTCTGAAAAGAGTTGTCAGTTTGGGGTATTAAGTCAATTTTTTCAAGGAATGTAGTTTTTTAGAGAAGATAGATTTGGGCACAGTTATCAAAGCTTTAAACATGATTCGTCTGTACAGAAGTGACTAGTATAAAGTTTTGAGAGCAGGGGAAATACTATCATGTTTGTTAGAATCGCACAGCAGTCGGGTCGTGTAGCGATAGCTAAAATGCTCATCCTTCCAAGGTTTTTATATTTTTTTGCTGCCCTTCGGCTGTGTCTGCCACTGACGTTTTTTAACAAACTGCACTCATTATTAACCGATTTACTCTGGGGCAGGGACAGACGCAGAGTAGCGTTAGCTACAACACAATATCCGCAAGAGGCAGGCGGTCTGGGTATGCCCAACTTCGAGAGATACTACGCAGCCTCTCAGCTGATGTGGGTATCCACATGGCTCAAAGAAATCCCCTCCCCCGAATATATAATGCTGCAGGCATATCTGGCCCCGCAAACGATACTGTCCTCACTTTTATCTGGTCCTAGCCGCCTACCCTCCAAACTTATACTGTTAGACGCAGCTCGTTTCTGCTGGCGCAGATACGTTCAAGGTAAGTCCCCTTCAGCTCCTTACTCCCCTCTGTTACCGCTGTTCCAGTTGCCGAATACCCAAACACTATCATTAAACCACGATACACGGGACATAAGTACACTAAACGCAGGCGACTACTACTCTAGCTCTAAAATGCGTACTTTCGCGGACCTAGTGGCTGCTGGGGTTATGCACACAGGAGCCTTTCTGATGTATAACGCCATTAAACGTCTACTTAACAACCTTTGGGGATCTGGTAACATTGAACCACCTGAATCCCAACTACTCACCGTTATTCTTACCATGGGTAGCGCAAAAGGCACCATAACTAAACTATATAAAGTACTGTTAGCGGAAGTCTGCTCTGCGTTACCGCTCGCTAAAGCACGCTGGGACTCTGTCCTCCCTTCACCATTACCACAAAAAATATGGACTGCGGCTCTCACAATGATTAAGTCAATATCCCGCAACCCTCGGTTGCGGTACACCCAATTCAATTATATTCATCAGGCATATTTATCTCCGGCCCGCATTCAAAGAATATACCCGAGTGCAAACCCGTCATGCCCTAGATGTGCTATTCCAGCAGCAGATTTCCACCACATGGTATGGAGCTGTCACCCCATAAATTCAGCTTGGCATCGGGTTACAAATGCCACAGCAGACATCTCATCTCATACTCTGTCGCCCACCCCAGACTCTTGTTTACTTGGCATACGTCAACGCGCCAAAGGCGATAAACATCGGCACAGATTTATTGATTTGGCATTTGTTGTCTTTAAACGCTTAATAGCCACGCACTGGAAAGCCCCACACGTACCATCTCATTCTGCCTGGCTTCGAGACTTACACAGCCGCTCACAAGCCGAAGCTCAGACATTACGCTTACTGCAACACAAAGGCCTACTACAGGATGGCCCAGAAATCTGGGACACTTTCGTGGTAGCGATTGAAAAAAAGGATGACACATACCCCCCTTAATAATAAGGGAGAAAAGAAAGAAGTGAAAAGAGAAAAAAGAGGGCAAAGAATAATAATATGTTTTTTTTTTTAATAAAATAACAACGGCAGAGGCATTATCCTTCGGTTTAATAATTACAGTATGTTATCCTCAGCTGCCCCATCTTCAACCATTCTGTACACTAACCTCCTCATACTCCCTCCTAACGTAATGTGGTGGCACTATTGGATGCTCATGCCGGGGCCATGCCTTCATGCACCTTAAGCCTTGCTTTGTTTATCCCTAAAGCGGCTCCATGCCTTATTATATTCTCACAACCAACATCTCAATTGTGTTGCCCCGTCCTCCATCCACAACAATCGGATCTCCTCTTCATCCCTCCCACCTTCCGGCTGGTGTATACAGTATCATGAATAATATTAGCGGTGCCTAGCTGTGACCTTAGTTAATTAGTTGCATAATTTTCAGTGGTGTTCTTGGAACTGTACCGCGCAACTGCGCTGTAGTGACTTATAAATGAGTGTAAACAATTTGGAAGGTTATCAATAACTAAATGTGTTGTTGTGTGTGCACAATGTTTAATAAACAGATTTAAAAAAAAAAAAGAATCGCACAGCAGTCATCCTGCTGCATTGTGGACAATTTTGAAATGGGCAATCAAGTCCTGATACACGTTTAGAAGTATTGCATTGCCATTATACATGCACCAGGGCAGGCCTTTAGCATGTGCAAGCTGGGCCCACATCTAGGGCGCAGACCTCCAGAGTGGTACTGAAGTTCCATGCAACAGTCTCACTACGACTTAGGTCCAAAGAAGAATGTATGTAATTTTGTTTTTTTAAGGCTGCTGGTGCCATTGTCTGCTTTTTTTGTTTCTTTTATGACCCACCTAATTTCATCCCTTCACCATCTTCCTACTCCTCCCAAATTTTCAATCCATAGAGAATTCAAGAGGACGTGTGGGTTGGGGCACCAAATTTGGTTTCGCCTAGGGCTCTCTGTGACCAGTGGCCAGCTCTGATAGGCACAACTGAACTAGCACAACTGTAACATGTTCTTAGTGCCTTATACAGATAAGGAAGGAAATGTCATTAATTTCAAAGAGAAAAAAGCATTTGCAATGCCAATAGTCCTGGCTTGAAGAAATTGTATGGTAATGTGAAGCATTACAAGTATATGGCATGCAAATGGATATGTATTTGGGTAGAAGCAAATAACTTTAGAATAATATTGGTGCAAGTTAAAAGGTGAGGTGACAGTTGCACTTTCAAGCCAGACCTAAAAATCTGTGTGGATTAATAACTGCCCTACTCCCCTCTGTGTTTCTGCCAGAAAAAGACACCATAAATGATCGGGTTATCTAAGTGAACTTAATAGCATGTGAGTGCCTTTGAAAGGCAGCAGGATACATAAACAAAATGATCACAGCTGTGTGGAGAGCAAACACTTTTTTGGGGAAGCATTCAACTTCTGACCAATCAAAACATTTACTCCTGGCTCCCAACATGTGGGTGGAGCCAAAGGTCCTCTGCTGGTGTTCTCACATAATCGTCTGGCGACCGCTGTGCTGTCAAGCCAGACCATAAAAACACATCCTTAAACCTTTTGTAACAATGGGACTGAAGTTTAAGATTAGCGTCTATTTGAATACCCATAATTACACATTTGTGTGGCGATAGAGGAGGAACACACAGAACTCTAGGCCAATTAAGGATCTTCCTCTGGATCTTTGTAAAAGTTGAAAGTATTTTTGCTTTGTTTGCATGTTTAAAATAAAAACTTTCGAGGACATTCATATGGGAGCCTAGAGTGGAAATCTGACTGAGATGAGAAGTGAAAAATTAGCTTAGTGTTATCAGCAAACGTGTACAATTTGACACTCACCTGGTATAATAGGAAAGCCTATGGCTTTACATACATGTTAAAATGCAGTGGCAACAAGGTTGACTCGTGGGGTACATCACAACTAGTCATTCTATTCTGTAAAATAAAAGGTTAAGTCATGACCATTTGCTATCTTTTACACAGAAAAAGTTTCAACCAGGTTCAAAGCCCTGGTCTAGACTCCACTATCTTTCAATCTAGGAAGTAGAATGTTATGATCAGTTGCTGTGAAGACTGCAAAGAGGCCTAAGACGAATAAGCCTCCAGGCTCTTCATAGCCATCATTTATTGAAGGTCATCTAAGGCAGAAACCACTACCAGTTTTGCACTCATAGCCTGCCTGAAGCCTACCCAGTTAGGAACTAAAACATTATTTATTGTACAAAGTCTGCTAACTGAAAGGCCTACTTTCCCTATTAATGTAGACAGATAAAGGTTGTGTTCGGCACTGATCTGCTTCCTGATTGTAGTTATTTTATCTGAGGAAACACTGGCCACATTCTCATAGACATTTGAAGAGGTTGTGATGTCATTTCGAACATAAATTGGATTCTGCAGCTATCTGAAAATGGAGAAAAGTTACTTCGATAAAGGAGGAGAAGTTGGCTTTTCTAGTTTCTTTTACTTTTTATGTGATATCCCTTTGCTTTACAGATACATATGAGCTTAGAATCTGGGGCATAATATTTATGCCATTTACCCTCCTCCAGGCTTAAATCCAGCCTCAGCTTCACAGTTCAGAAAGAAACTAGGGATTTCTCTCCTTTTCTGTTGAGTAGTTCCACATGTTTGGGGGCAAGGATCCGTTTACTGTACTGGGTAAACTTGTATTAAAAGAATTAACTAATGCTAAGAGGGGGCTGGGATAAAATTGGCCTTCACAGTTACATTTCAAATCTTGGCAATTTTGTCGCTAAGATCTGTGATGGAAATTTCCTTCCAAGAACAAAGAGCCAATACCAATGCCCTTGGTACAGTTTTCTTTATTAAAGGAAGAAGCATGTCAAATGGAACGGCACAGTAGTCTGTCCAACATCGGGCCACAAGTTTACCGATTGTTATGTGGTACTGGGTGGAGAAAAGTGTAATCAAGAACATAATCTTTGTTAGCTCACTCAACAGTAGTTATAATGTGAACACTTAAATACTTACCTTGAAGTGAAAAGATAGACCTGTAGGGTTTTCAGATCACAAGTTGAGGTCCTCTAGCAGTATGATGTTATCCCTTTGAAGCCCCGGATCATTCACTTCAGCCATTTAGGTATCATAATGGTCAGAAGGAGATTTGGGAGGAAGGAACACTGGGATAAAAGTAATTTAGGCATGTTTATTTTTTAAAGTAACAATCGTGTTGCAGAATAGTGAAGGATTCACTCTGCTTCAGATTCAGGGTCTCTTGATAAATAATCACAGATGTGCCCCGGCTTTTTCCTTCCCTCATAGCATGGGTAATTTTACATCCTTGGCGGACTAATTCATTTAAGATAACTGACTAATCAGAAGAAAATCAATGTTTCAGTAATGAATAAAAGATGTAGGTTAAACTAGTGAAAGAGATGGCAAATTTCTGTCCTCTAATTGGGGCCCCTCACAGCTAATTTGACACTCCTCAGTCTCAGCAGCTTTTTGGGTTAAATCAGCATTTGATCACCTAAGGAGATGGATCAAACTTGAAATGAAGGTCAATCAATTTACTTTTGTATTAGTTGCATTTTATGGCATAATAGATGATCCTAAGGAGATATATGATTTAACGTCTCAACTAGCAGGATTTTCAAAAAATATAATAATCAGGGGTACTTTAATTGTTTTGCAGTTGACAGAACTATATTTAAGCAAACACTCTAGTTCACAGCGGAAGCAATCACTAAACGTGAGGAGGAACACAGCCTGCTTGATCCTTCGTGAACTGCTCTCTTAACTGTAGACAGCATACTTTTTGTCACCTCTGTATCAATCAGCCTCTAGAATTTATTTTTTTAATGTAAATTAAAATATCACATGTTCTAGCTTCAATCATCTTGAATTCCTTATCTGATCATGTTGCTATCTCTCTGGCGGTTGCTTTTCCAACTACTTATGTCCCCACTTATAGTTGGTCTTTCAACAGAGCTTTGCTTGCACAAAGCTTCTTGTGTGGTCAGATGAAGGTCAGAACAAGGCTATTTTTCAATAAAATAAGAACTCTTCTCAATAGTGAATATTTGGGAAGCATGTAAATCAGCTGTGAAGGGTGAGATAATAGCTTTTCAGTATAATTTTAATATATTGGAAAACATTAACTATAATTCATTAGTTGGTGCTTTTTCGCTAGTTTAGCTTAAGCTTTCTAAATGGGATCATCAGTAGACTTATTTAGCAAGGTAAACAGTTAAACAGGAGCTAAGGCTGTTTCTGCTTGAGAAACAAGTACTCAATGCTTGAATCTCCGGATAACTGTTATACGAAGAGGGGTAAACCGTTGGCTTGAAGAACTAGAGTCTGGAACTCTCAAAACATGGTTTTGAAAATCAGATATCCCTACAATGTGCATTTGCTTATTAATAGTCAACAAAATGAAAACATTTTTCCAATATTTCTCCAAAATTGATAAAGACAGGCTGAATCCTTCAGAAAGTGCGTTGGAGATCTAATTTCCCAGTTTAGAATCCCAGCTTTACAGCTGAGGTAGCTGAAAACCTTGTTCGTCCCATAGAGCTTCATTAATTGAAACCGTGTTTAAATCTCTCTCTAAATGTAAGGCTGCTGGCGAATATAGGGTTCTGTCATAATGTTACCAACTTTTACTTCCTCAACTGAAATATCCACTTTGAATCTTGTTTAATCAAATTCTGAAGGTGGGTACAGTTCCGTCCACTTTTCGTATATGGCTCCTTACTTGTTTTTGAAAAAACTATAAACACCTAGAGTATGTCAACTCCTTTTGTCCAATCACTCCGCTAAATGCAGATTATTAAATCTTTATGAACATCATTATCATCACTTTACTTTATTTCGGTAAAAACATACCATAAAAGTACAGCACAAAACAATCCAGAGGGAAGAATATAAAAAGAAAAACAAATAAAATTAGAAACAAACTCTAAGATCAGGAAAATTTAAAACAGAATAAAACAATAACTAGAATATTTACCATAAATATCAAATGTAAAAAGGACATGCAACCTCAGCTGGATAATAAATACATTAAACTGATGTCCATACACTTATATGTGGCAACTATACACTATAGTGCCTACTTCTAATATCTACTACTAAGTCTTGTTCTTTAAAATCCCAAGTCTAAAACGCCAAATAGATTCGAAACATTTTGCCACAGGGCACATTATTTGTACGGATGAATCTGACTTGAGTACTCTCAAAGCAGGTAAGCAGTTCCTAAAACCCATTTGTTTGCATAGAGGGATAATCCAAAGAGCCCTCTGTTTGCAATATGCAGGACATTGAAAAAGAACATGGGAATCAGTCTCTTTATTCTCACAGCCCATCGGGCATGACTTAGACCTATTGGTTGAATTGGGCCATTTGTAAGTTAAAGAACGCAGAGGAAGAGACCCTATTCTAAATCTAATGTAGAGGGCACGCGCAAATGGAGAGAGTGCTGCATCCATGAAGAGCTCAAGCTCATAGTGGCATTTAAATTGGAGAAAACTGTCAGTCATAGAAGAGGGCAAGACTGCGGCCAATTGCACAGTTTGGACATGGAGCCAAAATGCGTCCTTCAAGATCTGGGCGGCATTTTTAGGGATAGAAGAGGGATCCTTCCAATAGGACCCCAAGCCAAGATGAAATAAGGACCATTCAACATAGGCGCACCACTTAAATCTGGTATTAAAATTGGTGCCCACCAAATTGGTCAACCCGCATCTAAATGGAATAAGAGCGTCTGATGACCACAAACGTATCCAAAACAACAGTGGCCTTAAGGCGGCAATCTTATTGATTGGGAGGAGATTTAGGTCCATTTGGATGGGCAAAGAAGGGGTACTTGAAGGGACTCTTAGCAGCATCTTTAAAAACAAGTTTTCCGCCCTTACCAAGTCCTCCAGATTGCAATGGCCCCATAGCTCAGCACCATACAAAGCCCCCACCCGGCTTGAGATTTGTATATTTCAAGAGCAGGAGTCAAAGCAAATCTGGGGGATCTGGTTGCGAATATCACAATACCACCAGCCCTTTGTTTCAGACACGTTAATGATTTCTGGAGGTGGGCATACCAGTTCTGCGAATCTTCTAGATTGACACCTAGATAATCAAAAGTGCCCACTCTTTCCAATATGGCACCCTCTAAGCGAACAGGTCTTTTCATTTTATGCTTTTTGTCTCCAAACACCATGTTTTTTCGTTTTTAGTGAGTTAATTTCCAGGCCATGGTCTTTACAAAACTCCATAAACCTCGCAAGCAAACTTGAGAGGCCCATGGCTGTTCGAGATAATAACAAAGTATCATCAGCAAATAAAAGACATGGAATCTTCTGCCCTCCCAATTATGGGGGCATCGCTGGAGCAATCCAAAAGGTAAGGAATACATGTGTTGATGAATAAAAGAAACGAAGTGGGCACAAGTACACAACCCTGTCTCACACCACGATCTGTAGGGAATGCTGAAGTCAGTTCACCTGCCAATCCCCATCGTATTCTGGCACAATTGCCTGTGTAAAGATCTCTAATTATGTTAAGCACGGAGCGGGGAACTCCAGCTTTGCTCATAACTTCCCACAGTTTAAGACGCGGGACAAGGTCAAAAGCGGATTTCAGGTCTACAAATGCCACAAAGAGATGGCCTGAATCCACATCTACAGTTTTCTACTTTATAGTAGTAAAGCGGAAAACCTGATCGATAGTGCTGACCTTGTCTCTGAACCCTGCCTGGAGATGGCTTAGTGCCTGGTTGTTCACAATCCATTTCTTCAACCTACTTAATAACTGATAACAAAATATTTTTTGTAAGTTATCTAATAGGCTGATAGGTCTATAATTCCCTGGAAGGCCTTTCTCACCTTTCTTATGTATTGGCACAATTATTGCCTCCTTCCAAGAATCAGGATAGGACCTATTAGACAAAACAATATTCTAAATCCTGTTTACATACGGGGTCCAGTTGTTCAAATCTGATTTATACAAATCTGAGGGAATTCCATCCGGGCCAGAAGCCTTCCGTGGTTTTTGGGCAATAATTGCCAACTCAGTTTCTTTTAATGTAAAGGGAGGCAAAGGAATCTCTGGTGAATGAAATAGCAACATCTCTCCAGAGCTGGTGGCATCAGGGTCAGATGAAGCACCATACAGCTCCCTAAAGTAAGATAGCCAGATGTCAGGGGCAATATGGCACTCTGGGTTGAATGAATGATTTTGGTCTCTACGCACGACCAAAAGCCAAAAATGTTTAGCGTTGTAGGCCCTAGGAGCCTCAGCCAATTCACCCCCATAGTCTCTCCTCATACTTGAGTTTGCACATCTTACATATAGAGGCATAATTTCTTCTTGCCCTCACAATGTCTTCCCTATCTTTAGATCCTAACGCTTTAATCAGAGTACTTTTAGCCTCTCAGCACCTCTTGTCAAACCACTTGTTGCTAGATTGAAAGGGGGGGTTGCTTCGGTGCGTAACAGTTTTAGAGAACAACTCCTTGAGGGCGGCAAAGAGGTCCACATGGGAGGACATAACTTCCAACGAAGTTAATGAAAGATGGTCGTCAAAAAGCTGATGTCTAGAAACTAAAACACGAAGTTTGTCCCGTAACTTGTTGGACCTCTGGAAGAAATCCCATCTCACTGTGTGCCTGTTGCTAGATAGCTTCAAGGCGCCATGAAATTTGGAAACAGGGAAAGACACAGCTCCTGATAAAAGGGTTCTGTCACATACAATTTGGAGAGGCGCATGATCACTGGTATATGGTGGGCCCACTTTCACATTTATTATAGAATGCCATACCCTTAAATCCAAAAGAACATAATCCAGGGTACTACTCTATGATCCCCTAAAGAAGGTTGGTCTAGCAGGGGTATTAGCTGGAAAGCGGCCATTGCCAAGACGAAGACCATGGAGTATTATAAGATCTGTTATCTGCAGCACCCTACTACAAACGGTGGATGACACTGGCTGAGTTAAAAGAAAGGGGAT
Organism: Pleurodeles waltl; assembly: GCF_031143425.1. Taxonomy (NCBI): domain Eukaryota; kingdom Metazoa; phylum Chordata; class Amphibia; order Caudata; family Salamandridae; genus Pleurodeles; species Pleurodeles waltl. The sequence continues at coordinate 1,098,520,574 of NC_090444.1, read as the reverse complement.
ATTCCATACTTCGTCTTCAATCTGCGTAGCCTCAATAAAGGCAGAATTAAATTCAATTGGCGCATTAAGGTCACCCGCAATAATAATGCGATATTTGGGGCGCAGGTCTAAAATTAAGGTGTTCAAGAGATCTATGGTGGCAGACCAATGGTTAGGAGGGCCTGGTCTATTATAAATGTTTATACATAGGACAGGGGTTCCTAAATTTGGCAGAATTGCTATCGCCAAAATATCAGGCGAATCTACGTGTATCTTCTTTACTTCACCCACATCTGTCATCTTAACCCAGGTACTTAATCCCCCTATTGCCCTGCCTGCAGGAGACTGCATAGCATTTTTGATATAAGAGCAGTACCCCTGCCTATACACACTGTGCGTGGCCCATGTTTCCTGAAACATGCAAATACTGAAATCTTCAACATAAACCCCCCATTCGGAATCGACTAATTTACTGTTGATACAAGCCACATTCCAGGACAAAAGCTTCCTAGTTGAGTGTACAGTGGAACGAATAGGTTCACTAATTAAAACGTCTGGGAAGTAGGTGTTAACATGCTCATCGAGAAATGCAGAATTGAGGTTCATGATAGAAGCAGATTGAAGTTCCCGTAAAGGTGCAACTCCTGGGCTTGATAAGTTTTTTAAATATAATGGGGCCTGTAGATCAAATCTAATACTAGAGTTGCAGGAGCTGGGAAAACATAGTCAATCAATGTCTGAAGTGACCCCCTGGAGCTCAGAATCACATACAATGGTGCTTTTAGTAACAGAACCCATGTCAGTCACAGAGGCTAGGCCGGATGTTGGTCTGGTGGGAACATGATAACCTGTATTTGATACCGGCATGGTCGTGCATGATGGGAGAATCGGCCTCATGTTTCCCGAAGCGGGACAACTGTCACTAAAAAATATATCATGTCCCTTCCTCATATGGTTGCGTGCTTCCATCTGCAACAGGCCCGTCACCAGATGGGGACTCATGAGATTAAGTTTTATAGTATCCCGCCCACCGGATAGGCCACTTGACCGTTCAGCCGATACGATGTTGGCATAAATAATTGAGCCACAGCCTCTGTCATGGCGAATCCAATGTGAAACCTTGTTGATTAGTGAAGATTTATCTTCCTGCGATTTTGCTGGAAGCGGAGGGACATTGCACATATAAATGCAGTTGTCGTTGATCGTGTGAGAAATCTGACCAGATACTAGTGTGGTGTTTCACTTCGAGTCTAGATGGAAAATAGAAGGTGTAGACTTTACAAGAGGGGACACAGCGGCTCTACTATGATAAGTCCTTTGTTTATGAACATCATAGGAGACAGAATGGCTGAGATAATTTCGACCATGGTAAACTATGATGAGACCGAATTATACTGCCCCATCAGCTGTATACCTACACTCATTATCTACTTGAAGCTATATATTACTTTTCAACAAGCAGGACTCCCCCAGCAAAACTGTCCATAGACGCAGAGAAGGTTTTTAACCTTCTGAGCTGTAATTTTTGTATTTGAAATTTTGCTGGAAATGGGCTTTCTGCTCCAGCTCATAAGGTCAGTTGCCACGATTTATGAGGGGTCAACTGTGTCCGTAGTCTTGAATGGAAGAGCCTTGGATCCGATAAAGATCACCAGTGGCACTAGACAGGGGAGCCCCGTTTCACTTGCTTTTTGTTATATTTATAGATACTTTAGCCCTTTTACTGAAGGAAAGCAAGGAAATTAAGGTAGTAGTCCCTGGGGCCCTAAAATGTAAACTACATGCTGACGATCTGGTATTATTTCTTTGACCTAAAATAAGTGTCTTTGATAATCTGTTTTACATATTTTCATGTTTTTCTGCCTTGTTAGGGTATCGAGTCAACATTTCTAAAACAGAAATTATGCATTTTAACACTCATGTTAACTCCCTGCAACATTGTTTTCAGACATTCTGTCACAGTAATCCCAACCAGTATCTTTGAATCAAAGTCTGAGAATTACAAGGATTTATACAAGCTGAGTTACTCTCCCTTAATTTTTTAATTTAAAAATATACTAGAATGGTGAGGTAAGTTAACAATTTCCATTATCAGTAGGTTGGCAATGGAGAAAATGCAGATTTTACCCAGTTAAAACTTTATTTTCACATCAATTCCATGTTCATTATCTAATAATTTATTTTCAGAAATTAAAATGACTCATTATTACCTTTATTTGGAACAAACTTCAACCCAGGATTATTCCCGAAAAAACTAAGCTTCACATGTGAATGAGATGGACTGAATAAATTCAAGGTTTCATCGATTTTATAAATTTAAGACATTGGATAATTTATTTTTAAGAAAAAAGAAAGTCAGGACTCTAAAATTGGTAGGGTATCAAACATTAATTATTTTCAAGCAAAAACAGAAGCAGCTATGTCAATAGATAAAGATCCCCAACATTCATGCAGAAACCCACTTGAATGGATATCCATGGTTAGCTTTGCAAAAAAACACAATGGGAAAAATGTAATATCTGGAAAGTATGGGGATTGGTTCACTTACAACCAAATTATTCCAGTTGTGAACTCTATTCTTCTTGGTAGCTCTAAGCATTTGGGGTTTCGACCAAGAGCTGCACATTTCTGATGGGTTCAACGCAATAATGTTAGCATGTTCTGTGATCACTACTTTTTGGAGATCTCCTGAACAACCTGAATTCTGATTGTGACTTTAGAATTTAAATAGAGTTTACATCAAAGAAAATGTGTATGTCAAGAGGGTGGGGTGGTGTTCTAGGATTTGGAAATATGATATGTGCTTTATAACCCATAAATATTCTTGACATACTTAAACTGGAGAATATTTTAAATACTGAGAATTAATTTGATATATCTGTCTTGAATTTGATCTAAATGACTTATCTGTTATAGTAAATTGTAAGTATTAAATTAACTATGCATGCCATATTTAAAAAGTAGAATTTTTTTTTTTTTTTTTTTTAAAGATGCCATGGGCCCTGGTGCAAGCAAGGTAAATGCCTCATTTGACTGATGTTGGGTGGTAAAATACAGCATTAGCTGGGTTCAGTGGACCCCTCAGGACCCCGGGTCCCGGTGCCACTGCACCTGATGTGCCTATAGTGGCAATGACCCTTCTTGGAAGGTCTCTAAACTGCCAACCAGTAGTACCACCAAGGTGGTGCTGAATACGATTACACGATTTAAAATCTCCCAGTTTAAACAACTCAACCCAACATTTAAAACAGGCAATCACAAAAAAGCCCCTCCCCCCACCCCCAACACTGGAAAATAATGTATTCTAGGGTCAAAGTACGTCGAAATCTGGAACATGTTTATTCTAACAATGAGGTTTGTAATAAAACAGGACCGATAGTCACATTTCAGAAATCAAGTGGGTGTCATTCTAATTATTATTAGAAGCAGTATAACACTAATAATAATAATGTGTCTCTCGCTGTGAAAGTCAGTGGCACGATGATAATCAATGTTCTTAATCCGTTGGACTAGTAACAAATTCTGAGTCTCTAAATCCCTCCATTTCCTTCGGTGTTGAAGCTATAGTATATAGACTGTAGTTTTCTAAAAGCAGGAGCCTGATTGCGCAACGGAGCAGGGGCGAGCGTTTCGCATGAAACAGTAAGTGGCTGGAGCCGTGAGTGCGTGTGGCAGTGACAGTGATGCTGGCAGATGAGGGGTTAACAGCGAGCCACTAGCTGGTTCCAGGGGGTGGTCGCGTGTGAGGCACGCGAGGTTCTGGACTGATGTGCTTCTCGCTGCAGCACATGGGCACATTAAGCTGGGCCGTCATTCATGAAGTGCCCTGGTGAGCTTCATCTTGTGTAGAATCTCTCGCAAAAGTTAGCGAGGTGCGTTCTCTAGTCAGAGAAGTGGTGTTATATACCCTTCTGTCGCACTTATTAGTATTATCTTGATTTATTTAGCAATTGACACCGTAGTGTTGCCTATTCTAAGCGCTCTAAATAGTGGCCGTGTGTTATATTTATAAACGCTGAGTCGTAAAAATGGGTGAGAGAGCAAATAAACAAAGAAAGCAGACCCAGAACCGAGCCAAGGGACTGGCTTGGCTCCAAGAGACAGGAGCCAAGCTATCAACTTATTTGGCATGCAACACAACGCGTCAAAAAAATACCATAGTCTTCAAGTTAAAAATGCATCTAACTTCCAGAAGAATTTCACTTTAAAGCATTAGAATGTATCACTACGTTGAGTACCATTTTTTTAGAAGTAATAGTTTCGAAACCTACGTTTAGAAATATCCATACCCCCATCTTTGTCCTTATGACGATGCCACTAGTGAACAAGGAGACAAGTCAATTGTCCCCTGTCTAGATGAACCAATAGTAAAGTCAAACATCTGCGAGAAAGGTTTTTGTACAGTTAATGTATTTCAAGGCGCTCTCAGAAGTGACAATAAAGGGAAAGGACGCACTGTGAAATATGGTAATTGCCTTGCATTACACTATGTGGTCAAGCACAGAAGCTGTGATTGATCCCACGTTTCCTGGTTGTGCAGTTCAGCCACTAAATTGTGACCTCTCTCTTCCATTATAAATCTATGGTTGATACTTTGTCTTTAGTTCTTGGGGGATTTGCGTTAGAACACCGATGTAAATGAATACATGTATTTCAAAATAAATGAATTTGAAAAAAAGGGTGTTTCTAGAAAATAGTGACTAGGGTAAGTGAGGAGCAGAAACCATGCGAATGATTGACTCGTTTTGGCTCGAGGGTTTAGGAGAACTTCGAGCTGAACTAGGCATGGGGCTCGAGCTTTCAGGCTCGTGGATGTCGTCCTTTCAAGCTTCCATCTGCTAGTACAGTCATAATCAAACGCTGAACCAGTGCTTTAAATGGGCAGGTAGTGTCCGGTACTGAGTACATGCACTTCTTTTATTTGAAAGGCAGAGTACTAGCACTTCTCAGCAGCAAACGGGTACTCTAAATAGTGAGTACCTGCACTTCCATATTTACAGTTAAAGCACTACGTCCAACTCGCTGAGACATCTTGTAACTTTCCATAAACGAGAGTGGCAGAAGAGACGTTCTGTCATAAACTGGCTTCGCCTTATTATTTCACTCAAAGGTTAGTAGAACCCACCCCAGCTCTCTTCTAGCGGGTAATAGTCACAGGGAACGATTTTTGATAGGTGCAGCATGACTGTTGTTTAAGTACTGAAAATGCAGACACCGATTAACTTGCTTTTATAAATTTATATTAGATTGTTGATACATGTTTCGCCTACAAGGAGTCGCCATCTCTGTGCAGAGATTTTTTTTGGAGTAGTAGGAGCCTCGCACAGATTGGGGGGGGTCGGGGGGGGGTGGGGGGGGGGGGGGGGGGGTCGCGTCTAGCACCGTGGATCAGGTGACGAGTTCCAATAATGAGTATGTTTTACAAACATGTAATATAGGCAAACATCCGATATATTCACATTACACCTAAAACAATCTGGGGCACATTGATCTGCCCAAAACCACGAAATATCTTCTTGAAGTGCCGGCGCCAGCATTAGAAGTGCTCGGATGCTCAGGTTCCAAATTGAACTATTTAGCCACTGCATAGTAGGCTTGGTGACGCCTGTCGCTTGCAGACACGGGAAGCTGGTAGTAAAAAACAAGGGGTCATCACTGCACATCGTGAAGATTAACCTCCCCCGATGCGGCAGCGATCTTCTGCCCCCCTGCCGGTAAAATAGCACCACCAATCAAGGGCAAAACGAAATGATTATAAGGCATTCCACTTTTTTATTTAGGAGAAAGCCTGCGAGTTTACAAATTGAAAAAAATGTTTGCAGTATCTAACGTCACACGAAGTTGTATTTGCAAAGTAATACCCTCACGGAAACGCGCGCTTTAGACCATGACCGCATATAAATTATGCAAAATGGAGAAGTTCGATCAATGGCCGCAAGTTCCAGTACAGACATTCACATTTGATTATCAGCAATATACGCTTATTTGCAAGGTGCTTAACCACCTCGAATGGTTAAAGTACTAATAATAAAAATAAAAAAAACACTCGGACGGCGTGCTATCTAGTATTGTCTCTATTTATTTTGCAGTTTTAGCGCTTTATATGAGCATCAGTTACATTATACAAGAGCACATTTTTGGTCTTAGGGAGATTACGTTACTTGTCCAGAATCTCAAGAGGTTGAGGCAACACCTGACTGAAACCTGGTTCCATAGCTCCAAAGCCTACAGCTCAGGCTAGAATGGCACATACTCTCCCTTTGCACCTTCGCCCTCCCTGCTTTAGCAAACTGTTGTCTAACCGACGCTACAATCAACATCACCTGGCACCTCAGGCAAAGCGTTTAATAAGCGCTGGAGTTTGCAGGTGGTGGCCACCAGTACTCATATTTCGAGACTGACATTTATTTTTCATCATCCAACTTCGAGCAAGAGAGAGAGAGGGAGAGGGAAGAGAAAGTGTAAGACGAACAATGACAAAGAAAGGAAGCAGGAATGAAACGAAATCGCAACAGCAAGGTAAAGAGACAGGAATGTGTATTGTAGCACGCCTGCTTGGACACCACCACCTACAGCCCCTATGCAGGGGGATTTACCTGCATCCCCCCGTGAGCGTCCTGACCTTGGTTCATCCTGGCGTCACACGTCAGGGTATCTATAAATAGAACCTGTTTTGGCGGGTTCTGGGATTTAGTTTGATAGTACAGCGTGTTCTAGGGAGTTCCGTTGGCAGTAAAGCATAGCCTAGTGCCTATGTCGTTATTTAAGCGAGGTTCCGCCCCACACCTCAGGAAGTGTAGGGTGATGTAAGACAGACACCCCGTGAATGGCGTTCGCACCCCCTGCATTTTACTATTCTGCCTGCGAACCCCTTAAGACCCTGCTATCGAATTTATTACTCTGAACTGTACATTTTTTTTCAGCTTGCTGTATTTAATTTTCTTCTGTGGGTGGCTGAGCTTACGTCAAATGCTCGCTTTCAGGGGGTGTGCAGCTAACTGGAGCAGTTTGTTTACAATGACGTATAAAACGCGCCTCTTTTTACTTGCCACTGAGCCGCCGCTGCTGCTGTCCCTGTATCGTTAAAAAAGATATATTTTTGGGGGGTACAGCAGCAACTTCATGTCATTTCTTTTCATTTACAACATTTGAAGAAAAAGCTGGTAATATCCACGGTTGTGGCTTTTGTGAAGTATAAGTGCGTTTTACCAAGTTTCACCAACACAAATACAGAATGGGACGGTGCAATGCATGCTGCCATGAAACAAAAAAAGAAAAAGAAACCAATAAGTATAGGACAGTAGGAGTACAGGGCTTGTAAGGCAGCAGTTCACATTTCGTTTACATACAGAAGACTTACAGCATAGCCAACTGTGAAAGTAAGGGAGAGAGAAAGGGTGAGGTGGGGCGAGGGGGTATGAAGCAGAGAGCAGAAGGTGCATAGGTGTAGCTTGGTCAGTAAGATTGGGAGGTGAGCTTCAGATTCTCCAACAATCACTCAAGCATATAATGTTAAAATATATGACAAGCAGGGTGCATTAAAGCGGCTAAAGGGCCATTTGAAAGGGAGACTAAAGGGATAAGTGAGAGAAAACACAATATAGTGTTAAATAACCAATGTTTTTGAAGGGTTTCCAAATGGGGAGGGAGTGTGTGTGCATTTGTGTTGCCCAAGGGAAACATTTTCTGATTATTGAATCTTCTTGAGAGCCCAGCTATGTCCAACGCGGAAAAGGCACAGATGTAGTTTCACATTTCTTTGGTGAAGATGTCACAAATGAATACATTTTGGACTACCAGGCCTGAATCTCTGTGAGCAAGATAAGAGTTTTGTGTTTATTTTTATGAGTAGTTCCTTCCTGAGTTCATAGAAGATGGCTAAACAAGCATTCCCCATGAAAGTATAGTTCACTGAACCCTTTGTAACTTCTAGGTCAGTGGTTCCCAACCTGTGGTCCGGGAAACCCTGGGGCTCCACAAAGTTTCCTCAGGGGGGGGTCTGTGGCTGCGTGGAAAATGAACTAGAATTAACAGATTAATAAAGTGTATATAAATAAGGTGGCTAAAGATACAATTGAACACTTTAAAACCTACTGTAAATGTCAAGGAGTTTGAAATTGGAGGCTACAAATTAATTTAGTATCCTTAGATTTACTTGTGGGAGCAGTGCAGGTACATCAAACAGAATACAGTATGAATGATTTGTGGCTTCAATTGGATTTTGAAAATATCCAACCTTCTGATTACATTTTATATTTTTTTGTTTTATTTGTTTGCAAATTAAATAAATGTCATCACTTATGTATGTGTTTGATTGAATGCTTGTTTCTGTATTTTGTGTGTATTGTTTTGTGGTTCAAATCATCAACAATGTTTAGGCCTGGGTCCCCGGCTTCCAGTAATGATCAATTGGAGGGGTCCCCGGATTCCAATAATGGTTCAGTGTGGATCACCCAGTTCCAGTAATTATAAAGTGGGGGTCCACAGAAGTCAAAAGTTTGGGAACCATTTATATAGGTGTATTGCAAATGATCTCAATTTAACTTCTTCCCCGTAGTCTTTGTGAGATTCCCCTCTGATTTTACCTGGTGTGACATTCTTGCCCATCGCTGTTTTTCTTTTTTTTGTTGATCTTTCACAAAAAGAACACCAACAACCTAGAGCAGGGGTCTTCAAACTGGGGGGCGGGCCGCCCTGGGGGGCCTCAAGTGATCCCAGGGGGGGGCGCCAGGCTCTGGCTAAAATAAGCATTACACAGATAACAGTGATTTGTTTTAATCAGAAACATGTTATTGCTTTTTTAAAAAGGCAATAGTACTTAACTTCAATGTTTAAATATATCTAGACATATTTAAACATTGCCATTTTTATAAAATAATTGTGAAAAATTCTGAGGGGGGCCCAATGTTTTTTATTTTTCAACTGGGGGCGTGGCATTAAAAAGTTTGGAGACCACTGACATAGAGCCAATTGCAGGGGTAAGTCAAATACAGTCACGTACGGACGGCCGGTGGCAATCAGATTTGTTAATATGCATCAACTTGCTCTGGGAGATTACTCATTCAAATATATATGTTGTATTTGTCCATAAGTAAACACATGATAAACCAAAACATTCCCCTGATCCAAATCCTAATGATGTTGTTAGGAGAATTTGGAAGTATGTGAATATCTTCATCATTTTGGCAAGCAGCATCAATGAAAATCAGATCAGTCCTCATATCCTCATCATATTGACTGCATTTTTTAAAATAAAATAAAAGAACAAAGTACAATGGCAACGCACACGCACATTGCAACAATCCACCATGGTTTCGGCTTCTTTTTATGTATTTTGTGTCTTTGATTGAAAGCCGTTATATATATGCAGTGAAAAAGTACACATTAAAGAACCAATATGGCAGGCTTTAAAATCTCAGGTATAATGTTTAGTGCGGTGCTAGACTGGGCCTGTGTCTTTTATTTAGTTAGTTCTTCCCTTCAGACATTTTTTTTTAAACAAAATACTTTTATGTTGTATCAGATTACTTCTGCGGTCTGTAGTTTGTTTCTAGGGAGTGGACTGCCGTTGTCAATGTAGTGAGACTGGGCGGAAGCAGAAAAAACACATTTACTATAAATAGTTCCAGAAAATCTCATTTGCATTATCCCCTGATAAGTGAGTGCTTTTAAAATAAAGTTGAGCTTACACCACCTTCAAACTGAAATAAAAGAGGTTTGCTGTTCTCATTTCTGTTGGTCGAAAACACTTTCGAAGAATTCTTGGGACTGTAGTTTTCACCTTTTTCCTGGCCTGCTTCTTTGTTAAAGGTCACATTTAAAAGCATAACAATAGTCACTGATGTCATCATACCACACAGATAGTTCGACTGTTGGGTTAACAGATCAAATACACATGTATTTACTGTATGCACAAATGTATGTATACATCCATTCATTTTCACTAAATAGCTGAGGTTCAACAATATGAATCGATATACATGCATTTCATTTTTTATCTAGATCTGCACACATGCAATAAAATATACATTCGCCATGAAAAAAACGTCCTTGAAAGATTTACCTTCATAATCACGACACTGAAGGCAAAAAACTCTTGGTATACCAAAAACATGAGAAATGTGTGAATTATTTTTCTCGAGGCATGGGTATACCAAAAACCCACTGCAGTGCAAAAAATAGAGTAAAATACCTCTGCAGCACATATTTTTAAAATGGAATATTGCAGGGAAGGCCATTCGATCCAGCATACTAGCTGAATAACTGTCCCTCTCTGGCTGCACCACATACAACACAAGCTATACGAAACTGGTGATCAATGCAGTGACAGAACAACGAAAACAGGCCTTCTGATGCCGTGCCCTGCTACTGATTCATCTGAGACCGGCCCACAGACTCTTGCTCTTAAAAGAATTAAAACGTTCCTCTTTTCCTGATACTACGCTGTCCCTGTGTAGAATAACATTGGCAGCTTGAGTGTGAATACAAGTTGAGTGGAGGTCCATTGATAAGTCAAAATTAGTAGTACTTATTGTTTCAATGACATGAACCTTATTTTCCCTCTCCACCCTTACTTAAAGTAGAAATTTGCAGATATCTACTACCTGATTTCCATTCTCACCCTATGGTCTTCTGTAAATGTCTATTTATGTCTTTATAAGCCAAAAACATCTGTGCATAACCCTTTTACCATCTGAAGCACTTCATTACCCTTGGGCTGGCACTCCATAAATAATCCAATATATTGAATATAGAAAATTCAAAAAGATTGGTGGGGGATTGTGCAGTGCTGTATATTTGTTTAGCTGCAGCAGAAAAAAATGTGATTGATATAGATCTTCGAGAAATGGTATGTATTGTAATTATAATTACACATAATAACTACTGAGTTGCATTTATTGTAGTCCGCATTTAGCACAACAGTAGTCTACTGGTGCACAGATATAAAAGTATCACATAAATAGGATAGGTAGCATAACAATGACAGATTAAACAGAAATTTGCCTTGAGCAGCTGGCAAAACATTAGAATATTTACTTCCCATTGCCCAAATTTCATAGGGCAGTGACTTATAGAGGCATGCTACAGCCACCAAAATTGAAAGAGTCCAGGATCAAAACTTCTTGATGTAGAAAGGTGGGGCAAAAAGCTACGTACGTCTAAGAAACTGATCTAGAGTTGCAATGATAGGACCCTAGGATTATCAAAACTGAGCCAGAGACAATTTTTCATTAGAACATCTGGACGGTCATATGGCCTGATGTAGAACTACCGTAACAACTATGCCGCCTACTTTAAAGATACACAAAAGTAATAGACAGTCAGTATCTCAAAATGAACAGAAAGAGCTGTGCAGAAAAAACATCTCTGCTTCTTTTTGACACACTTACTTTGGATTTTTTGCCCCGTTGTTCTCTTGGGCAAAGTCTCCTCCCAGGTTCACTACTTGTCCTGGAACTAAAGCCTCCGTTTCCTTGAATGCTTGCCTCACGCCCTTATGCCTGTGTGGCTCCCCTTCACCTTCAAAAGACTTACTGTCCTGCTCTCTTTTCTTGAGCTATGATCGAGGCCCGTCTCCTTCGTCAGATCTCAAAGGCCTCTGACGTGTAGTACAGGCAAAGTGGCCATGCCTATCTCCAACCTCCCTGTAAAAATAGGGCACTTGGTTGGAGCTTTGCTTATTGAAAGAATTGAAATACCAAGCTGAAGAAATGGTGTGGCTTTGACAAACCTCTCACAATACTGTTAGGAGGGCCTCACAAAACTAAACCAAAGAACTTTCTGAATTTCCATTATCTGCCCTTTCAGTAGCATGTGTCAACATCAAGACTTACTACTATGGAAGGTATAGTGCAACAGTCAACAATTCAAGCAACAAATAAAGCGATAAAGTAAAGACTAAACTAAGTTCCAGGGTTAATCAAACACAAAATCACAGTTGATCTGTACAAACTACACTATCAGCAGCAGACATTCTCAGGGCGTCTTAAATAGATAAATCGTTGGTTAAGATCACTGGCTGTTGTAAATGGTTTATCTTTTAATTTAGACGCTCTCTTGTATTCCATGTTTTAGTTAATGCATGTCCTTGTTGTGCGGATCTGGATTCACTGGGATTTGCATACCCTTTAGAGAGAGATGGAAGATCAAATATTGAATATATTTACTTTGTTAGATTTTATAAATTGATCAAAACTTTGACTTTCAAGAGCTAAAAGAGTCTGTCAATTAAGAACACTTTCATGAATGCACATCAACACTTATTCAATGAGTGAGGTAGGCCTCATAAGTTGACTGCACAAGCCTTTACCTTTTACAACAGCTTATGTAAGTAACCAAAAATAAAGTTTCATAAATAATTAAATTGGCATTTTACTATTTGTCTTTATTTTACTGGGTTAACATAGCTAACATGGCACCACTGTATGCAACTTTGATAATGGCAGTGGAGAAGATTTTATAGTAAATGGGTTGTTCGGCAATGCTGTTTACACACTCAAGGGAAAACATGCCATTATATTTATGGGGGCTGGTGGATTTCTATGAATCAGGAAGGAAGTAAGGATGATAGGAGTAAGTCATTAAGTGGTTGGTGATCAAGCCTGCAGTGGTGTACAGGACAGCCTTCAGTAAGACCATGGGGTGTCTTCAAGACCAGTGAAAAGAAAGTTATTGTAGCCTATGGGTCACAAGATGATAGCCTGACTGTATAGTGGAAGAAAGCAGTAACCCTGTACTCCAGATCGAATAGGGATGTTGTACTCTTCTGCCCAGCATCACCACTGACCCTCCTCCCCAATAGGAATATATTAGCTAGTTGTAAAAGGAGTGGAGGGAGGAAAATCGAATAAGGGAGAAAACAGACAAGAGTTAGTACCATTCTCATTCGTTCCTCTTTTGGGCCCTGATGTCTTCAGGTAGATCACTGAAGAATGTCAATGGTGAAATTCTTGCAGATCATTTTGGAGTGATAATTACGTGGTGGTCAAACGAGCACACGAGCAATGGGCCTAGAAAAACACAGTTGAGATGTCAAAGGCCCAACAGATGACAACGTTCACTTATTTTATCTGTTTTGAATTAGGTCTGTAGTATTAGCTAAAGTGAGCAAATTATGTTAATTGAAGTGTTTTCCCCTGACTCTTAGGATATTTAAGTCTGTAAAGCAAAAGGCTGTTGGTGTTGGCAGTGGTGATGGTGACAGTGGACACAAAGTCTGTCTGATAATTCTGCTTTGAAAAAATTGTTGTGCCCAGGAGCGTAGTATATTAGGTAGAATTATATTGGCTGCTGGAATGTGAATGCAAGTTTCATAGAGATCCATTGATAAGTCAAAATTAGTAGTGCTTAGTGTTTCAATGACGTGAACATACATTTAAGGATCAGGAATTACGCAAATGAGATTGTACCACTGTCTGAGGAAGAAGTGGTGATGCATTCCCTCCAAACATTGTAGTTGGGTGTGATGTGATTTGGGGAATTTGTGGCACTCTTTTATTTCATTAACTTGTTCTCTTTTGAACCCACATTATGACTTTGTAAAGTATGTATTACTTACATTTTTGCTAGTGATTTGCCAAATGACTGTGCTATTGAAAACAATTCTTTTAAAACTAAAAGTATTGGAGAAGTTATGGCTTTTTTTTGCTAAATGCTATGGTTTCTCCATCGACCTTTGAATCAGTTTGCATGTGTATCTAAGGGTCTGTTTCTGCTAGGTGAAACCTGTAATTTGTTCCTTAAATTTGTGGGTCTCTGTTTTCTTTTTCCTCCCTTCACCATAGCTCTCCTCTCAAGAGGGCGACAATGGATCTTAAAAATAGGCTGAAGTGGTGTTATTGCAGAAGGTTCCTAGCATTCGCCTGTCTTTATTTCTGAGTGCTAGCAGAAGCTACCTGCCCAAAGGAAGTTTGCGAATGGTGGAGCTTAATTTGTGCAGATAGTTGTCAGTGGTCGGTACCAGTGTACTTGAGGCAGTTTTTTTTTAACCAGAAAATGATCATGAGTAAAAGAGAAAAACAGAAAAGTAAGATAAAAGGCGGACGGGGTGATCTAGGGACACACTGACAAAAGGAGTAAGCAGAAACAAATAAGAACTTGAAAGGGTGAGAAAACGAAAAAGAAATGTAGGTTGGGAATATAAAGAGATATGAGGTGGGATCAAGGCTAGGAAGTCATGGTGGTCAACAACCCCGGCTTTCTTAGCATGCGTCATGTTATATTTAATAAGCCCAAATATCACCATCCATGAAACTGACCGTGAAGTTTTATATTAAAGTGCAAATGGAACTTTGTAAGGAAACATTTTCTGAAAGTGATTGGTTTGGTGGTGCTGCAGCGCCGAGAAATCCTAGCTATTATCTCAGACCAAAATAGTGGATCTCGTGCCTTAGGCCGATGGACCAACACAACATTGATTATAGAGGATGTCAATAGTACATATCATAATCCTCACAATAAACATCAGTAAACAGGAAATTGGCAATCTGATTTCACTGCAGTGGGCACACCAGTTTATTAAGAAGGTTTGTTATTTTATTTCCCTATATTAACAATGCTAAAGTCACGAAAATAATTCTCAAACACAAATGAATCGTCAATAGTTGGTTAGAAGACCTTATATATCTGAGTTTAATCGAATCAAACAAATTAACTCAAGAGTTATTACACAACTTAACAGCACCAAAATCTGCGCCAGGGAGATAATATACATTGAAGCAATGGATCAAAGAACGTCAATATGAATCATGAGCATGTAAAGACAAACTCCCTCACTAACCACTAATTAGCATTAACATGTTGGGCTTCATGTAAAAGTTTTAGAAACACAAATTTAGAAAAACATACTAACTCGGGTTATAACAAAAATAATATTATGCAGCAATTAATTCACGAGTTGCAGCTGGTACCTGTAAAACAAAAGACACATATAAAAATTTGCAATTTATACATTAGCCATAAGATTTATGAATAACGATATGAATCACTTCAGCAAGGGGACATCATCAGTAGGAACGATCTGAAAATCTCTCAAGTCTACATGACTGCAAAACTGCCTCATTATTCTAAATTAAAGTCTCCTAAAATCTCTCATATCTGAACCAAAGAATCAGTGACAGAACGTTATATTAATTTTCACAAAGCACACGATTGGTCAGGACATGGTGTGTTGCACATTCCGCCAATAACACTACGGTTAGATAACTAAAAGTTACACATTCATAGTACACTGTTTTAATTTTCCATGGCTTCATTGACGAAATAATTAGCTAAACACAATTTATAACAACTTCTTGTTCTCTTCTGTCTCGTCTGTGGCTCCATTGTTCCATCTCATCAAAATCTCAGGTTCAGGAAGAAAGTTCTAACAATGTTGCATCTACTTCCATCCTCGAGGAAGAAACCACATGTTAGTGACATTTTCTAAACAATAGGACAGTCAAACTCAGGCAATGATTCAATAAATCTGACCTTGTAAGGCATAACACAAAATTCTACTAGGGGTAGCTGTTTACATGTCTATAAACTATTAAACACACTCTTTTGAGTAAGCATTGAGCAATGAAAAACAACTGCCTTATAGGCTAAGTTAGCCTAATTAGAAAACAAAATGGATTATGGTGGCCATTTACAAAAGTCACCTGTTTTGTTAGCCTTCATTAGAAAAATCACACATTAGTTCATCAAGATCAATATATTATTAAGTATAAATTTCATCAGTAAAATCTCTGCTCCCACAGTGGTTTCAATTATTGCTTAGTGATACCACCTTAACGTTAAACTTCCAGGCTGTTCAGATTTTGCCTTTGCAGAATGTAGCTCGGCTTCTAGTGTGTTTTTAAGTCACTGCCTGATTCTCTCAGTGGCACTGAGCTGTGATTGAATTAGCATTGTGTTCCAAATGTTTTTTGGATGTATTCATTGTGTCAGTAAAGTTGTTCATGCATGACCTGGATCAAAATTTGTGTCACTATGCAAAGATCCTGATGACAGATTAACAATTATAATAATAATGGGAGAGCCATAAATAACATGGCCTCTGTTGTGTATCCTTATTGAAAAGTTAAAAAAATGAAAAATACTTACCCTCCATCCATGACCAATCCTCAGCACCTTTTCTTCCCCTTCTGCAGCTGTTCTTTCAGTTTTCATTCGAAGCAGACAAGCAGAGTTGCACCTACAGGCTAGAGAGCCCTATCCGCCTGGCCTGGAAGTTCTTAATAACTCAGCAACAGTGGGTGACTGGTTTTGTTATCCACTGTTGCTACGTCACAGGAGTGAGTTATTGGTTTTAGAAACTGAAATAAACAATAGAGACTCTCTTTGAGAGCCACACATAACACAATTACAGCATACTAATATACCCAAAAGGTTGGAGTAATATTTTAAACAGGGCGCAAATGTTATTCAGTGTGGGAATTGATTCGGTGGTCACGGGTACTGAGCAGTTATTGGGCACCAGTTGTATCAAATGAAGCCTTTTTCAATGGTGTAGCAAGGTCACCTTACTACTGGACACAACACTGAGCACCAACCACACCCCTGTAGCACTTAACACTCAAGCTTGCGATAGTGGTGAAAGGCCTACTGGTAGAGGTTGTGGCTAGGGACTTAGAATTCACAGTAAATAATGGCAATAATACTACTAATCCAGCCTGTGCTTTTACTTTGAAAAGAAAAGTACTTTATTCTACAAAGAGCAAAAATACATATGGAGAAAAGTCAAGCAATGTGAAAGTGGGATTTCCTAGTCTACATCTTTTGCCTACTATAGGTACTAAAGTGTTTTCACAAGAAATAGACCTTTACCTGTTTGCTCTAAGAGGGGATGTTCACAATGAACAAACCTCTGCCTACACACTTTCAGAAATGATTTTGGACTATGTCAGTGTACCTTTTTTCAGAATGTCTCAGAATAAAAAGCAGTGTTAATCGTAGGAGACAGCCAGACTTATGTTCAGGGTGCTCTTTGTTATTGATAATGTTTCATGGATTTTAACTGAAGCTTGTGCACCAGACAGGCCCCACAAGTTAGTCGACAGTCTTCTTCATTGTCTCTGCTTGCACTGACTGTCCATGCGTTCACAAGAACATCTTTTAGCTTTGTAGCTGGTCAGGTCCATACTGAGGAACAAAATGCAGCCTTAAGAAAAATGCTCAAAACAACCCTGATTTGTCCCCTCATGCTATCTCTCTCCTTCCACCATCCATTCTTCTCCTCTTCTCTCCTTTTTCACTCTCTGATCGCTTTCTTTCCCCTCCCTCTCATTCTTTCTCTCTTACAGCCACTCCATGCCTACTGCAATTAAACTCTAAGAGCTGAGACGTAGCTGGGTTTCAAAATTGGCCTCCAAGACCTCCAGCCCCAGGAGAAATTCCTGGTGAAATCAAAGGCCCTTTCAGCCCTGGAGCTGGTGGTCAGGCAGGGAGGCTTGTTGCTAGTGATATGCAGGGGGAAGCAAATTACTTGCTCAACACAGTGCCAACAAAGCTTCACAACGCTATCCTGCTGCTCTCCTATCACTTCCTCAGGCTCAGTGACCTCATCTGAACAAGTGAAGAGCCCATACCAGGAAACATAGTCACCAAGAATGGCGAGGTCATAGGAATGAACACTGCTCCGTTGCACTTGAAATGCTCTGAGCTTCAAACCCGTTGAACACGGCCAACGTCTCCACTGTTGGAGACACTACACAGAGCTAGGAAGAGTGCAACAGGCACAACGTGGCTCTGACGAAGCAGGGCTTTCAAGTTAAATATCTCTGCAACAGCAGGGTGAATTTTTAAACAGTTTATGGGGAACTACTCAGATTATCCTTGCCAGGAAAACTGCACTGACCACTTTCAGGAAATGAAAGTGGCCAGAGGAAGCTCAAATCCTCCTGGGTGGGGTGGGTCAAAAGGGGTACGTAGGGCACGCACAGGGGTCTGGGGACAAAAGTAGCTCACTGAGGTTGCCACCTGGCTGTTTTTACTGGCATGGCCAGTATTTTTATGTTGTAATTTGTACAAAAAGTATTTTATTCCCTTATCAGTACATACAGTACACATAACAAGGAATCACTTTAAAGTGTTCTACAGCTGCCTTAATGAGCCCTCACTGATAATTAAAGTAACCAGAGAGAAATGGCATGTTAAAAAGTTAAAAATTAATAATCAAGGAAAACTTATATAAAGTTCTATTTAAGTATGATGCCTGAGCCATTGCAGAATCTTCAAATGTGAACAAATGGGCAGTGTGTTTCTCTGGGAAAGGTGCCAACCCTATTCATCACAGAGTAACTTTATAGAGATTATCCTTCCTCTTGGCCTACTGTGGGGGTGATATTTCCTTGTCAGTCGTACACACCTCCAGTACACCATTCAGCAGTAAATTGGAGTGTTCCTTCAAGGCAGAGGCAGCCTTTAAGGGTCAAGACTGAAGTCTATTGTGCAGCTCCTAGTCACCAGGCAGCCAGACTGATGACTAAAAGGCAGGATCGCCTCGGGCAAATTCAGTAATCACTCCCCTTATTCCTGCAGGCAGCTCTCCTTTGAAGAGACAAGAACATTCCTTAAAAGAGTTTTGCCATTGGTGTCTCCCCATCATGAAAAAGAAGCCAGCAATGAAGCATCTTGGCTCTGGCTCACAGCTGACATCTCAGTCATACTGGCATGTAACTCTTGTACCAAGTCATGAGAATCTCTGGCATCCCGGAGGGCATCTGCTCAGTGTTTATTTACCATTTGTGAAAACAGCATAGCAATAGCCACATTTTGAGGGCCCTCCTATCATACCATGCAGAATGCAGACTATTTAAAGGAGCCCCTCTCTGGATCCGGTTCACGACCAATTTTGCGTTTTTGTTTAGACTTGGAATGGTCCAGCCAAAGTCTTTGATAAGGTAATGCAGCAGGAATAAGTGCCCTGGAAGGGGCAGGAGGTCTACGCTACAAAAAGGAAAAAAGACTCCCAGTACAATAGCTACTGACTCCTGACTACAGTTACAGTCCTTGGAGTGGACAGGATGTTTATTGTCGTCATTGCCTAAGTACATAACCCTTTCAGGGAACCTAGGGCCTAATGTATGAAAAGACAGATGCAAACAATTATGTCCTATGGGGATCGTAATACAGCGGATGGGATATCTGTCATGCTTGTGACAGAGTATTCATCAGCCAAGATCTAAATCAGGGCCTTAGAGTTTAATGAGAATAAAAAATCCTCTTGCTTTTGAATTAAGAAACAAGTCTTGAGGAGAATCCGCCAGTGCAGTTTCCTCATCCATAAAGGCAATCTGGTGGAGGACATTTTGCCAGTGGATTCTCCTCCAGTTTCAGTACTTCCTCCAGGAATCAAAGGACTTTACCTTATCTCTCTAGACTAACTCAGACTAATTGTGTTTTTACATCGGTAGACTTTGTTTTATTTTGTACTGTTTTCTTTATTTTGTGCTATGTAAATACAGTTCATCAAGGCATTTTGGGGTTTTATAAAGTAGTAGTATTCCTGTAGTATTCATTTATGTATTCCTACATGCTTTTGTGAATTGGCCCCAAGACATCTAAAATTGGAATACAGTGGGAATATTCACAGAAAAGTCATATACAGTTCGTACAAATAAAAAGGACTGTGCCTGCTTTGCACTTTAATAGGGAATTGAATATGTTGTAACTGAATCACAAAGGCATGTATGAGCACGAAAAATGATGCTTCCCCCACTCCTTCTGGTGATTGTGAAGAGATACCCCTGAGTCTTCCATACCTCACAGGTATTCATTGGCTTTGCGCTGATGGGGGGCCCCCCTAAAGCATTGCAGGCCCCCAAAGGTTTGTAGGCTGTCTAAAATATTTCTGCATAAATACTTCCCATAAAACGCTTTTATAAATCAGCTATATTCTGCACGGTCACAATTTTCCTCTTATTTTCTGTAAAAATGTTTATTGTGCCTAGGTTTGCAAATACCTTAATTGCTCTTACAGTGCCTCACTCTGGATAAAGAGTAATCAGTGCATGAGATGCACATACAACAAAAGTGCACTGATCATTTTTAAACCCAGTTTTTACAAAACTGCAGAAACTTAATTTGAACTCACCACAGTTTTAAATTAAATGACTATCACCCAAGCCTTTCGGACTGTTTTCAGTTGGGTGATGATTTGTTTTTTGGCATTTTAAAGACTTCTTCCTCAGCATGTTCGGGAAACATGCATGGTCAACCACGCAGCACAAGTTTCACTGTCTGAAGCAGAAATATGTCTACAGCCAAATAACATTTCCTGGAGTTCGATGATGACGCATGCCTTTGCTTTTTTCTGCCAAAAGCATCACAATCATCATTTGTTTCAGAACTTCGCCTTCACTCTGAATGATCTTATCACGGAAGTTAACATTTTGTTGCAGTATCCAAGTTTAGTTGATCCAGAGATATTTGTCAGATATCACTAGGCACGGGGCCAGTCATTGTACATGCTGTGCCCTCTCGATAAGGGTGAACCCTTGTGTAGGCCCAGCCGTCTAGCTACTGAATGTCCATTAGTGCTGTTGACAGCACCAAGCAGGACGCATGCATTGGCATGAATGCTCTAAGGGATGGGATCTTGGGACAAGAACATTCAAGTGAAGGAAGCTCTTTAAATCTATGGGCTAATAGTGGCATACTGCAGGCATTGCTTTACAGAAAAGATCAACACCAGTTTAGCACTTTGTTTAAGGTCAGAAGCAAAGTCATGTGAACAAGGGCCTCAAAGATAGACATGCGGTCAAGGAAAAATAGGACCGTTACCTTTCCAGAGGCAAAAACTGCAGTCCATTTGCATGTCCAGGTACAAAGAAGCAGGGCTCAGGAGCAGGCGACAAAGGAGTCCAATTTTTGTAGTACCAGAGTAACACTGCTCATTTACTACAAAATACAGTTCACAAACCTACAGCAAGAGGTCTCAGCCTCCCCAATCTTTTATGTGCCAAGGTAGCACAGATCTCAGCACATGTGAGAAAGACAAGAGGTAGTAGTGGAAAAATCGGGCGTGATTACTACAAGAAGGGAATGGTGTTACGGAAATTTAAGGAGGGGATTATGGAGGGACATGCAGACACACTCATAAAGAGTGAGGCCATCTCTGTTTATCTCTATACCATCTATTTATGAACTACAATTATAAAGTCACTATAGCCCTAATGGGGTCAAAACTGGTGTAAATGTACCCCAGCCTAGCCTTGGAATAAGCAGTGGTGTAACAAAACTTCAGGGGGTCCCCTGCAAGGTTTACGGAGGGCCCCACTCTGAACTCACTCAGAAGTTCTCAGCCAGGATACTGTGCTGAGCGGGCCTCGTGGAGCTTGGACCCCCACCCTCAACACCGCTGGGGCTGCGGGGGGCTTTGTTACACCACAGGGAGAGAGTCAAACCAAGCACCTGGCCAATTACTTGTACTGAACAGAGCCACAGAATATAATGGAGACATGAAAATCAAATCATAACTCATAGGAACTAATGTTAAAAAATTGCATTTGTTCAATATTTAAATCATAAATACATATTTTTGTTAATGAAAAATTAAAAAGGACAACTATTTTATCATTTTAAAATGCACAAATACACTTAATTATAAAAAACTAAAGTTTTATTAAACACTTAAATAGTATGTAAATTAATAAATGCATAACATTCAAAAATGTTTACTGTTAAATTAAAAAAAAGTGTTAATTATGTTGGATATTTTTGTAATTATTGTTTATTAATAACAAATTAAACTAATATATTTAGAATTATTGTACCTCATATTGTTGAGAGCTGAAGTGCAGTATTAGGCAAGTAGAATGCCACACCATGGAAGATTGCATGATTGAAAGAGTTGTATTTGTTGTGTACGTTTGTCAGAAATGTTTTGGTGTTGTGCATGAGTGACTGAAAAGATGCCTAACAATGTGATGGAAGAGTAGGTTTGAGAAATAGATATGCATCTATCATTTTAATTGATTTGATGGTTATAATTTACTCGGCAGGTAATGTTTGATTTTCTCTAGTTTCAGCTAGGCTTCCAATTCGTATAACATGCTGACTACATCATTTGGGTCAACCATCCCGCCAAGTTTGTTTAATCTGGTAGGAGACCAAGTGGCGAACGCAGGAAAGTGAAAGCAAAAGAGGCAAATGTCTGCATAGAAGGTCTGTTACAGGTATAAGCAGTCCATGCAAGAAGATACAAAGCACCAGCATGGTCAGAGGTGCAGCAGAGTGCTTTGAGCATGTAGAGGCGTTATCAGAGAAGGCCTGGCAGGCCACATGTAAAGATGAGCAAGGCATAGATGCTATGTAATGAGTAAAATATTCCAAATGGCCACAAGTGAAAGCTGATGTCTTGAGAAGTTGCCATGGAGCATTTTAAATGCAGGGATAAGGTGCACTACTGTTCGAAGACTCCTGATGAACAAGGAAAGAAGTGGAAGAGTAATTGAGTTTGGTAACTTCAAAAGAAATTACATAATATGGGGTTGATGGCTGTCCAGTTCTTGTTGGTTTTGTTGGTTGTTTGTGTTTTATTGCACAAACTATCATCTCATTATGGATTCCTTATACTTAGTGAGCTTGTCTCCACCTGTGATTTTGGGAGGACCCCTGGTTGACTGACTCTGTGATTTCCCCGACTATTCATTTTTCTTTTGCGAATAAACCTTTCAGTCTCTGAACTCGACTTGCTAGATTTCTTGGACACTACAAAAGATAAGCATAGGTGGACACAATTTCCACCAAGCTACTTTTCCTAAACTGACAATGGAAGAAGATGAAACAGCTTAACGCTGTTTTAAGAAAGGGAATGTGGCTGACTATGTCTATACTGTGAGCAGTGAGGCACATCTAATGCAAGGCTTTACAGATGTCCTACAAGATCCATGAGCGAACCTGAGAACATCTAATGTGATATCAATGCCAAATCTAGGCATGGTTATTTGCACCAAAAATAAGACTGAAAAGTTGAAAACACTTTCCTCAGACCCATATCTATGACCTAAAAGAGCAAAGGCTGAAGAGCACCCCTCTGGTATGAGGATCTCGAAAACAGGTCTAAGTGGGGCACTCTCTGCATAAAGGTATTTCAGGAACAGGCCATAAAAAAAGGACACTGAAATGTAAATAATGGGCATGTTTGCTTTGGTCGTTCATGACAACACTACACCTTTCAAGCTAAAAAGGATGCATAGAATGGATTCCAAAATTAACAAAACTCATTAGAAAGGTACAGTGACGTACAGACCTCATTCAAAAACTGCACTTTTGAGTAAGTTTACACTTTTGAGTAAGTTTACTACTTTTCGGTATTCACAGACTGCATTTTTGTAGCAACTTCCATTTTTGTAGTAACGTATACTTTTTTTGTCCTCATAGATCTCGAGTCCTAAGTTAGAGAACTCCATACTGCCATTTTCTCAACCTCTCATTGCAGGAATGGCCTGCGTCAGGGGAAGAGAGGGGGGGGAAAGACCCAGTCTCTCTCACTCAGCCTTCCCTCGAAAGAACCAAATGCCTGGAGAGTGGGAAAGATGTTTAATCATTGGACTTCATTTTCCATCTCTCTCCTATACCTCACCTTAACTAGTCTACCTGATTTCCCCCCGCTTCAGTAAGGGAGCCTATAATTTCTCCTTTTTCTGCTTTGAGACTCCCACTGCTATGTCCATTTTGGCCGTGTGGAGCAAGGCAGTGAGCCAGTCCCTATACTCCGGATGAGACGCTGCCATCCATTTCTGACATATTTTCCTTCTCCCCAAAAGTATTGCATAAAAAATCTGACTCTTCCCTTCTCTGCCCAACCCACCAGACCCCCGGGATTGTCCAAAGATAATCAAAGGGAGACTCAGAGAAATGTCACGCCTCACCATACTCGAAAGCTCTTTACACACTTCTCCCCAAAACGAATAGACAGCTGGGCAGTCCATAAACATATGGACATCTGTTGCATTCAGGGCCACACATTCCACATGTTACCGCTCCTCCTTTCTTCATTCTGGTAAGCTTTGCTGAGGAGATATACGCTCTGTGTATCGAATAGTGATGTTTTTTCTTAGTGAGGCGGGCTTTAGTACCTCAAACAGAGTGCTCATTGGTGCTTGCCACCACGTTTGTACCTGTTCTCGAGGCATAAATTTCCAGGAAGCTTAAATTCACCATCAAATAAGTAGAGTATTTCCCAATACCATGCGGATACCTTCTTCGGGCCAACTGACTCACTAAGGAAGCGGTCTCCCAAGGGCTTTATTGCTCCCAAGCCCGCATGAATGCTCCGAGACCGACCTTTCAACTGCATACATTTTAGTCAGGATAAGGAGCCTCCTTTAACTCTTTCCATGAAAGTAGACAACCTTCTTCAAATACGTCCCCCCAGAACTCAATGCCAGTCTTTTTAATGGGTACCCAAGCACATCTTCTAAACATTCTGGTGTTCCAGGAGAGTCTTAAGTAGGAGCATCATGGCTGTAGTACGGAAGGCTTATGGCTGACCTCAACTGATACCAGCTCCTCGGCGTGTCCCGTAATACCTTCAGTTTTACTTCTTTGAAGTATCTTGGATTTCCAAATTTGTATAGAAAGTATTTTCCTGGCCCTTTTATTATGCCTATTGTGGCTTTGAACAAATCACCAATTGCTGTAGCATCAGGGGAGGCAAACAACATCCTCGAGTTTTTAAATAGAAAAGCCCACGCATAACACTAAGTCCGGCAACGTTAATCCTCCAGTTTCTCTCCTTCTCTTGAGCTTTTTGCAGGAAATTCTAGTTCCCTTATAAGCCCATATAAATGAGTAAATTGCTTGCTGAGTTTTTATTAGGTACCTTTGTTCATTTGAAGCGGGAGAGCATTGTGAAGAAAGTTTATTTTGGGGAAGATTATCATTTTGACCAAATTAACTCTCCCCAAAATTGTCAACAGGAGATACACCCAACCCTGCATTAGCTTACTGCACTCCCCCAAAAGTTTTTTCTGATTACTTTCTGCAAGTTGTTCGATGTTCTGTGTGATTATCAGACCCAGGTACCTAATTTCAAGTTTTCCTTGTCGATCAACCATCTCCTGATTCCAAGACATTGTTTCTGTTTTCCCAGGGTAATACGGTATCCAGATACGCTGCCAAAATGTTCTGCAATCTTCAACAATGCGGGGAGAGCATTTGAGGGGTCCGCCGTGTACACCAATAAATCATCGGCATACATCGCTACCTTCTTCTCCCAATCCATGAACCTAAACGTCTCTATTGTAGAGTCTTGCATTATTTCCTTGGCTAAAGGTGCTAAATATAAATTAAATAGTAGTGGAGACAAGGGGCAACCCTGCCTGGTGCCCCTAAATATCCAAAAGGGCTTAGTGAGACTCCCATTAACCAAGGTTCTTGCTAAGGGAGTGCAATAGATCTGCCTAATAACCCTACAGAACTTATCACCTAAATTGTGATGTCTCTGGATTGTATGTAAGTACTCCCAATTAACCCTATCAAAAGCCTTCATTGCGTCTAAAGTTATGATTGCTAAGGGTACTTTGAAAGTAGTTGCTAGATCTATTACCCCAACCAGATTATAAGTTAGTTCATGTAGGAACTTATTTCTAACAAAGACTTTCTGATCAATATGTATCAAGCCATTCACTACCCCACTCAACATATTCGCCAATATTTTTGCATATAACTTATAATCTGAATTTAACAATGATATAGGTCTATAAGATTCACATTTAACTGGATTTTTATCTGGCTTCAAAATCAATGAGACAATTGACTTATTCCATGAAGTCGGAATAGGTGAACCATTCCCGAAAATTCCTGTAAACAGTTCTACCAGAGCTGGAACTATCGCTTCCCATAGAATTTTGTATAGCTCCACCGGAATACCATCTGGACCAGCTGGTTTCCCTCGCTTACTGCCCTTAGAGCTGCTCTAATTTCCCCTGGGGAGATTGGTTTACTCAGGCGGCGCTGCTCCTCCTGTGTAAGTCCACGTGGTATATCTTGTCCCAACCAGGCTCATATCTCCTCCTCTCCAACCATTAGCTCTTCTGCATAGAGCTGTGAAAAATACGTCTGAAAGGCACTTTCTATACTCTCAGTATTTAAAGTCTTTTCCCACGTCTAAGCATGTTCAATTTCTTTAATACAATTCCTCCCCAGGTCTTATTTGATCTTCAAGGCTAACATCTTTCTTTTGCTTTCTCCGTACTCAAAAAGGGCCAACTTATTTGCCTCACATCTCTTTATAACTCTGTTATGCAATACCCCCTCAAGCTGTTGCTTCAACTCATTGAGTTTTCCCAAACACCTCCTCCACCTCAATATCATTTATTTATTCCTACAGCTTACCATTTCCGCTTTCAAGTGGCCTATTTCATTTCTGTACTGCTTGTTCCTATAGCTTGCTAAACTCATTATTTTCCCCCTTATAACTGCCTTAACCGTATCCCATACCACATGGCCCAGAGCTGACTCTGAGTCAATTTTAAAGAATTCCTCGGTCCCTCTGCGTAATTGGTGTACCACTGCGTCTTCTAATAGCAGTGTACGGTCTAGTGTCCATCTCCTACTGCCTACGTCTATTGCTAATCTTATCTTTAATGCCACTGACACATTATCGGATAGGTGGGCTGGCATGTAAGCTATGTCTTCTACTGAGTCACATAACACTAGATCTAAAAAGAAATAGTAAATCCGTGTGGCATGACTGTATTTTTTGTTACTATATGAGAACCCCTGTTTCCCCCGCTCTCTGCCTCCATATATCACACAGCCCGAATTCCTTCATCATGCCCCTCAAATACCACTGAGATTTTGGTGTAACTGCTGATCGACATTTTGTTGATCTATCCAACTCGTTATCTAATATTACATTAAAGTCCCCCGCCATTATAATGGGGTCTGGGAACTCCAGAAGCTGCAAAAACATCCTTCTGAGAGATTCAATGTCATCACAGTTGGGGCCGTAATACCCCACCAGCGTGGCATTCCTCCCCATTATCTGTAACTTAACTATTACCCATCTACCCACAGTATCTGACCTCACATCTAGTGTTGTTGTGTCAGCTTGATGCTTGATCAAAATCTCCACACGTTTAGTGTTAAAATTATGTTCAGTGCAGAGACAATGTTGAACCCACTTTTGTGCCTTAAACAGCTCCCTACAGTCTGCTCTGGTTAGGTGTGTTTCTTGTAGGATTAGTATATCGGCCGGTGAATCTCTAAGGTACTGTAGAATCCTCTCCCTTCTCCCTCGGGTCCTCAATCCATTGACATTCCACAACAGAATCTGAGTTTCCCTTCCCCTAGCCCCTTGACTTCCACTATCATGGTCTGTCACATGCAGTTAATGTGACATTTAGCGAGGTATGAGTTTTTTTTCCTGATTTCTCCCACATGCTCCCCACCCAGTGCTCTCCTCCCCCCTCCTCCGTGCCCCCCTACCTTTCCCTTGGAGAACCCCCCCCTGCATTGTGGACTGTTGTTAGTCCAATTTTAGAGCGCTTTTCCTTGCTATCTTCACCTAGGTTAGCCTTTTAATGTTACTTGACACTGACCCTTTTTATGGCCTCTATTAACTCATCTGCTGCTGCTGTACATTTTATTGTTATACATAACCCGAAGGGCAGCTCGAAACTTAAGTTGGACAGATGCACCTAATTTTTCTAATTTTTCCATGCGTCTCCCTAACTCCCACAGTCTATTTATAGTCATCATAGATAAGTCTGACCTTATTTCAAATGAAAATCCTTCTCCTCTCAAGGTTTTCAATCTTAATGCCTGGGTCAAAATGTTTTCTTTTAAGATGTATGTTTGGAAATTTAGCAGAATCTTGCGAGGGCGCTAGATGTTGGAGTTCTTTTTAAACGGGTCTCTATGGACCCTCTGAATGTCCCTCATTAGGTCTTCAGATCTCTCCTCCAGTGAGAGTGAGGATATTATCAGGGAGACCACATATCCTTTAAGAGTTTCCCCTTCTGCTCCCTCTGGTACATTTAAGATTCTCCTTGATCTATTTTCCAACTGCTCCAGCTTATTTTGGAGGTCCTGCCCATTCCCTTTCAAGAGCTATATTTCTTCCTTATGTAACCTCAGTTCTTCCTTTATTGCTTCTACTGACTTTTCCAGGGCCTGGGTTCTCACCGTCAAAAGATCAAACTTCTTCTCTGGTGTAGCACAGGCTTCTCTTGTCTCCACTTGATTTGTTTCTGAAGTCGCAACGCCCTTTTTGATATCACAGGTAAGAGCAAAAATCATCCATTCCAACCTCTCCAATGGGGCATGTGGGGCAGGAACAGGTTTAAGGAGTGAGGCAGGCGTCAAGGTGGAAAGAGGTGACTCATCAAGTAGTTCTGTGACCTGAGCCGAGGGCAAGGGTTCTATTATCCCGGGTTCCCCAGAGACAATTCCTTCCTGCGGAGACGTTTTTTCGCTCCCCGACCTAGCAAAGACAGCCCCACTCTGACCCTCCAAAACGCCTGGAGTCTCCTGGGGGAATTGTGTTTGCGAGCAATTTGTTACCGTATTTTTTTCCGACCTCGTTTCTCCAGCTTCTAAATCAGTGTTCGCCATCCTTGCAGAGGTCGTCGTAGCCCCTGGCCTTATCTTAAGGTATGTCCTCAACAAAGAGGTAATCCTATAGTTGACTTTAGCAGCAGGGCTTTTATTTGTTTTAATTTTTTAGAGGCCTTATGTCCAGTTTTCTTACTTTTCCCACTATCACCTTCAGGGCTAGTCAATGGTTGCTTTGATGAGTCTTTGCTATAACTTATAGAATCTCCCTCACCCTGGTCTTGTACATCCCCATCTCACTTAGAACCAATTTTTACCTTGCCACTCTGCGTTCCTCCCTCTGCATGGGTGGGCCCAGCCGTGACCCCCCTTTCTTGCCTCCTCATCCTTTCAGCCAGCTCTTCCACTTTCTTCTCCGGCTCCGCGTTACTTCCTGTATGGAAAACGCCTGCACTTTGACATGTGCTGGCTCTGCCACTGTTCCCCAGAAGGGGAACACGCACCACTGCACAGCATGTCCGCCGCAGCTCTGCTGCTGCCCGCGACCAGCCGAGCTTGCACATCCGCCAATTATGCACGCCGGCAATCTCGATCGAGCAGTGTCGTCTTCATGACCGCTCCACCGAGGGATCCTTGATAAGCGCTCTTGCACGCTGCTGCAACCTCGCAGCCCGCCATGTTCTCCTCAGTCGGTATTTTGAGTAACGTATACTTTTGTAGAAAATCCATCACTGCACTTGACCAGCCACTGGTACTGCAACACCCTCCCGTAGAAAATAAAAGGGGCTTAAAAAAACATAATAAATGTTACATTAAAGAATTTAAAATAGATATAAATTATAATAAATTTAAATTAATGTTTAATATGTATAAAATAATACATATTCATTATTTAGTTGTACAATATTTTAACCTGTATTAAATGTAAAAAATAACGTATTAATAAATTTTATTGCAAAATTACATTAATTTTAATTAATTCTATACACCACTTTTAATAACTATTGCTGCATGGTTTTGCATCACTGCTGGTAATCATGCCTGATGCACTAAAGTGATCAATGCCGCTAATATTGCATGGGGTGGTAACTAATGTAACATTGTCTGAAGTGGTCATGATTACAATGCTTATAAGATTAGTAGTGCATGATAGTTTTCACTGAGCTTAAGTAACTCTTATTACAGAAAAGACAGGAGATACCTGGTGCTGGATACAAGGAAGCATCTAATATAAGTCCAAATAATGCTCTTTTAGGCTTAGAGTGTCCCATTTATGCAAAAAAGACCGATATTATTTGTACTTGTATTGGGTGTGTGGTTGTGTTTTGACAAAGCAATGCACCTCTTATGTGATCTAACAAGAGCAAAACATGTGTCAGGAGCTGCTTTTATTCATTCAGGTTGTGCTGGATGGTATTTTGCCAATCCATATCTGTACTTCTGTCTGCATGGAATCGTAAAAGGATGTGTCATTTTTCATCTCAGGTTGGACAGTACTAGTTAATCCTATGCTCAAAAACGTTACTCAAAATATTTCAGAATGCTTTGTTGCTTTCCTAGCTCGGCATGGATAACACTGTAATAATCCATTGCTTAAAAACTGCTGGAAAAACAGACATTTGAGGTGAGCAGATTTAAAGTGTTGGAGGTGTTGCAGAGTGCTCCATGTGGAGCCACTCCACGTAAAACCTGGGAACTACCCCAGGATTTAGCCTACTTCATTTTTTTCACATATATATATATATATATATATATATATATATATATATATATATATATATATATATATATATATATATATTATTTTTATTTTTCTTCACCACTCAGTCTTTCTCCAACTGACGGTGCACCACTCTTGGAGCCTCAGGATGTGGTATTCATGCGGCAGAACCACACCCATGCCACTCCTTATTTCCCATAGCATTGCTTCTCACAACAAATACAGAAGAACTGTACCAACAATGCTGGAAATTGTGGGATCCGGTTTTAGTAGCCCCCAGTGTTTCCTTAAAATAGTTGTACACTCTTTGAGTCTAAAGAGACGTTAGTAGTTAGTCTGATTGTGTTGTAATACTAGTTTTAAAAAAAACGATATATGTTGATATCTACTTATGCTCCTTTTTGGTTGGCTTTTAAAAGAGCCTTTTTTAATTGAGTATTTTGGAATTCTATATGCTGCAGTTGGCGGATGTTATTAATGAAGATGTTGCAGTGAAATGGACACCATCTGCACGACAAAGGGAAGAATTTGAAACGTAATGTTTAGATGCTCTGGAGGACATGTTGTCATCTCTTAAAAATGCAGGCACAGTTTTGTTGATATTTCTGCATGTTTTTTAATACTTTGCTGCATTTTTAAATGAGTACTTCCGCTTTATCCTTCGACAAATTTTAGAATAGATAAAAATGGATATGAGGAAATAAACTCATTAAAGAAGTGAAAGTTCCTTTCATTTCAATTAAATTTTTTACATCAATGAGGTGTTCAATATCATTGCCTCCACACTAAATAATTATAAAATGTGGATTCTCACAATTAGTGAGTGATGAAATGAGGTAGGATGTTATTTCACCTTAAACCTCTTTTAGCCACCCATGTAATCTCAGTTTTTGATGGCCCTAAATTATGCTTAATTTCTATTTTTGTTGCATACTCTCTAGCCCAAAATACACAGCTTATCCCCACACAAAGCATCTTCTTTGAACATAACCAAATACCTTGACAAAACACTCAGTAAATGCAGTAAACTGAAAGTTTTATGTAGTTGCTTACAGTTGTGCTCAGTGACCTATATAACTTTATATGGTTCTGAAAGAAACAGACTGGTTGGTTCAAGATGATATTGGGCTACTAATGTAGCCTAAAGATTACTAGAGACTCCTGTTCATTTGTAGACTAGACTGTAAACTTGTATCATACTACAGCCTAGGTACAGCTATTCCAGTACAATCTAAGGTCACATGATCATGTAAACCAGTAGACTATAGTATCAAATGTAAGATTGTAATCACTTGGAATGTTGTTGCTGTTTAGTCACATGGCAGAAACTAACCAATATTATGAGTTGTTATTGAAAACATTGGTATGTTACAGAAATAGGTATTGAATTACATTTACCAGTAGGCTACAACATAGCCCAGTACTACTAAGAATCTGTAAACAGTATTAACATTACTTGTTTTGCTATATTAGAACTGCAGCTTCAAGTCAAGCTTGGAGATATTTACCACAATGCCTTCCAAATACCTGGAGAGAAAAAATGAAAACGTACTACAAATGCATTAGAGAAAAAGTAGCCACTCCTCCAAAAGAACAAACTGGACGATGCAAAAAGGAAAAATAGTAATGCTTGTGTAGAAAGTTAGAGACAAGTTTGCTATCATAATGCTTTTGCATGTAAATAATTAACAGAATCATGCTAATATGTGTAAACAACATACCACAAAAACAAACAGGTGATTTCCAGTTTTTTGTATAATCGTACAAGGAGAGAGACTACTAGAAATATTCTCTCTAAGCAGTTTAAAAACTGAGTACTTGGGAATTTACTAAGAAGTAATCTTTCTTACAGCTAAACTGAAACATAAACAATATGTTAAGGTAATTGTGTAAAAAGCCTTTGCAGTAAAACGAAAATTATTTTAACAATCAATCACATGAAAATACTCACGTTTAATTGTAACTTTTGAATTGTACGTTAGGCAAAAAAGTTTGAGTCGCTTAAATTTCTCTAATATATTTGGAGGATAGTGGAGGCATACGTCCAGTACCGAACCATATTTTCATGAAAAAGGTTACTATACATATACTAATTGGGTTCTATCTGTAGACAAAGGAAGAGCATTGATATGAAGTTATGAACAGATTGGCTTAGAAAAAAAAATGACCCATGTAATGGAGGACACACAGCAGGATTCTGAGGTGAAAAGAAGTAACAATTCTGTTTACCAATGGAATTGTTCCTCAATATGCACAACTGATTCTATATGGAAATATTTCCAACGCTTCTTAGTGTTTTCAAAAAGAACTTTTGCTAGGTAAAAGTAAACCTTTGCAAACATTAGACAACCACCCATGTCAGAACATTACAGAACTGCAAGGCCATTTTTAGCCTGCAATTCCACTTTCAATTACATTAAAATGCTTTCAATTCATCATTCTACTATGCAAAAGCTTGTAAGAGCTTTATACTTTGTTGAATGGCCTAGAATACAATTAGAGCAAATTAATGATGCTTTACTACTTTGTAATCCTTAAAAGGCGCTATCAACTACAAAGAATATAGAATCAAAATACTTTGGTGGCTAGTCTGAAGAGGACAATTCACCATATATCTTATACACAGAAACTATAATAGATAATACAAGTATAATTTGGCTATTTTGCTATTCCAGGAAACAATTGCAGAAATTCCAAACAAAGTGTGCATTTGCTGTAGACACCCACATTATGGAAAACAAATTAAATATATTGATTTACTAGAAAAAAAAGAAAACAGAAGATAGAGTAGCATGGAGAAAACTTGCTATGTATCTCTTTGTGGAAAACAGATAATGGATGTTGTGATCAAATTGTATGTTATTATTGCCTTGGGAAACTTGACCAAAATTGTGTGCCTTCACGTCCAATTTGAAATAATTTGGAAATTGACCCTATACCTGCAGAATAAAAAAATTGAATTTACGTGAAAGTATCTTAATTCAAACTTCACATCCTTTAAAAATAATTATTGGAATGTAACCTAAAACAGGTAAATTGCAAGCCCAAGAATTAGTCCGTACACTGAAAGGAAAGATTGTTTTTCTACCATTAGATGAAAAAACGTGTTAACACTTTGGGAGTAGACCATAAATTCAAAGAACCTTCAGTTGTATTAGTTAATGGAGTTCCAACAAAAGATTTTTTTTAAATGGCAAGATTTAAAAAGCATTTCAAAATTACAAGATGCTATTTTATACTTGCTAGAAAATAACATACACTACCTGAATTTTAAAATGAATGACCACACAGCCACAAATAACCTACTACTTCCTGACAAAACTCATCTAAAGCAGTCTTAGACTGTTACTAAGGAACACTCAAAACAAATATATGA
Organism: Pleurodeles waltl; assembly: GCF_031143425.1. Lineage (NCBI taxonomy): Eukaryota > Metazoa > Chordata > Amphibia > Caudata > Salamandridae > Pleurodeles > Pleurodeles waltl. The sequence continues at coordinate 1,098,487,011 of NC_090444.1, read as the reverse complement.
GCACTATAGTATACACCCACTATGTTCAAAAGATTTAGTGGGTGATGCCATAGAACTTTATCAAATTAGAGAGGCTACAGGAGATCTTGTTAGTGTTTGGGGAAACATTTTTACAGGCACGGTTATGCAGTTTTCTTTCCAACAGGAAAATAAGGGCCTATTCAGATGTCTGCTTCAGAATATCGTTCTACAAGACTATATTTTCAAGACCCATGTTTCAGGCAAAGCATAACTTATATTATCACTTTACTATATGAAAGTGAATTATTGGTTACTTTCTATCCTGTTGTGCAAGTAATGCAAACTGGAACATGATTTAATAACTAAACAACGATTTCCTAAATAAAGTGGAAAATAATGCCGAAAACCTGGAATATAATAAATACAATGACATGTCAATGCGGTACAAATGAATATTGGTTCAGAAGTCATGGAAAAATAAAAATGTATATTGAGAAATTTGGGGCCACCAACTTGGTTTCTCACTTTAAGCTGTGCAGAATATCTATGCGATGATTAAGGCACTTTCCTCCTTGAGGTTAACAATGATTTGCCAGATGTGCTCTGTAAAGACCAGGGGAATTATGTTTTTTTAGATCCATCAAATGATTGTCGATTTTTAATCCCAAATCCCAAACTATGCTGAAGTTCATAATAAACAAAAAAACTCTAGGAAAGTTTGTTGATTTTCTTTTGGCGAAAAAGAGACCCAAGTGAGAGGTGCACCTCCTATTCCTATGCTGTTATGGAAGAAAATGCACGAAAATTTGGCTATGACGCTAATGAATCGATTCTTCATTTTATTGAAAATATGTGATCTGTGACATCCTAAATAAAGAAACTAACAAACAGTTGTTTGACCAAGTTATTGTTTTTCAAAGTCACAAATGTGGAAATTTGTGTTTAAGAAAATTTCAGAACAAATCAAAACAGCATGCCAAATGTCATTTTGCATTCCCAATGCCAATTTAAAAAAAGTAAGAGTGAATAATCTTATGTCATCTCTTAGGCATGCTGTTGAAGGTAAGTCACCAAAACACATTCAATTTAAAAAGAGGGCATGCATCACAGCAGATCAATGACTGCATCCCTGTGGTACTTCATATGTGCAATGCCAACATTGATACACAATTTGTGGCTGGTAATTTGACTGCTGTTGCCCAGTATGTGACTTCATATATTACTACAACTGAGGAAACTGATAGGAAGGAAATATGAGAAAAATGTCTGCTAAGCAATCTTTAACTAAAAGGCTATATTGATTTAGCCTTCAAATGCTATCTCACAAAGAGGTTAGAGGTTATCAGGTGTATGACTGTTTGTTCTTACAATTCATATGCTAAATCTCGGGCTGTTACATGGCTTATTTTAGAATTAGTATCCTTGCAAAGAAGGGTTTTAAAAACTTTGTCGGAAATTGAATATCTTGCTCACTTTGATCCTGAAACCAAGGAAACAAATTTAATAGACACATACTATTCTAACAGAAGCCCTTTATTGGAAACCTTGTCATTATATGAAGTAGCTCAATTTTATACTTACAGAAATAATGGGGTTGACATGGCAGATTTAATGTCCAGGAAGCAGACGGTTGTTTGATAGGTCATTCCAAGCCTGCACTAATTACTTACCACAAACCTTCATATGATAATCCTGCAAAAAAGAATTGCATTTTTAGCACTGTTACAGCTTTTTAACCCATGGCAAAAAGAGGAAGAATTGAGTAGAACATTTACATCTGAAGAGGAAGCTTTTTCTGAATACAAACCCAATATCACAGAACCACAGTTCAAGATGTATGTTAATATGTTAGACCAAGAATATTTAGATAAAAAATCCAGTCAGAAATAATATGTGATACTTCATTGTCAGCGAGACCGGATCCTCGGGGTTTGCGCCTGTTCCCAATAAGTCCACCTCTTGGCAGCTCCAAACTCTACTAGCTATCATAGCAGAGAGTTAAAGAATGGCCAAGCGGGGATGGGTTTTAGGTTGGGAACAGCTGGGAAGGAGACCTGTGGAAGCAAGAGTTAAGATTAAGAACACAATAGCAAGGTCATTCAGATTAATCTTCATGAACTTTGTTTTAAATCTTTATGTTCTAATAACATGAGAGATCAAGAACTTTTCAATAACGTGACCTTTTTATAATCATATACTCTGAACATTGAACTTTCTCAAGTTAATCCTTAGAATAGCAATTACATCACAACAAGAGTCAATGAGTACATTCGTTCCCAAAGAATTAACTGCTATAGGATTCATGAATTATACTGTTGAATAGGCAAAGTGACTAAACTTGTTTTGTCTAGAAACATCACACTCTGTTTGATCTAAGTTTCAAGATTCAATTGCCCAGAAATTATTGCGCACCTTATTGCCAGACTGCGCATCAAGACTCAAGTACCTGGAATGATCGCGTGCTCTGCCGATCTGAACTGCAAGGGTTAATTGCCAAGAATGAATCACGCACACTGCTGCCAATTCAACCATCAAGATTCAAATGCCTTAAAATGATCGCGCACTCTGCCGATCCGAACTGCAAGGGTTAATTGCCAAGAATGAATCACGCACACTGTTGCTGATTCAACCATTGAGATTCGAATGCCTTGAAGTGATCGCGCACTCTGCTGATCCGAACTGCAAGGGTTCATTGCCAAGAATGAATCGCGCACACTGTTGCTGATTCAACCATCAAGATTCAAATGCCTTGAAATGATCGCGCACTCTGCCGATCCGAACTGCAAGGGTTAATTGCCAAGAATGAATCGCGCACACTATTGCCGATTCAGCCATCAAGATTCAAATGCCTTGAAATGATCGTGCACTCTGCCGATCCGAACTGCAAGGGTTAATTGCCAAGAATGAATTGCGCACACTGTTGCCGATTCAGCCATCAAGATTCAAATGCCTTGAAATGATCGTGCACTCTGCCGATCCGAACTGCAAGGGTTAATTGCCAAGAATGAATCGCGCTCACTGTTGCCGATTCAACCATCAAGATTCAAATGCCTCGAAATGATCGCGCACTCTGCCGATCCGAACTGTAAGGATTAAGTGCCAAGAGTAAATCGCACACGTGGTAAATCACAAAGCCAAAAACTCAAATGTTTCTAGAAAACAGAGTCGAGGTCTATCCCGAACTCCGCCTTACCACCTTGCTTGAAGATCAGCAAGATAATGAGGACAGGGCCAAG